>NC_143056.1:134587500-135191250 GCF_052426305.1 Pelodiscus sinensis | reverse complement strand
ACCACACACAGCAACCTCGTCACAGCAACGACACCACACACAACGACCCCATCACCACGACACCACACACAGCAACCTCGTCACAGCAACGACATCACACACAACGACCCCATCACCACGACACCACACACAGCAACCTCGTCACAGCAACGACACCACACACAACGACCCCATCACCACGACACCACACACAGCAACCTCGTCACAGCAACGACATCACACACAACGACCCCATCACCACGACACCGCACACAGCCACCTGTCACAGCAACGACACCACACACAACGACCCCATCACCACGACACCGCACACAGCCACCTGTCACAGCAACGACACCACACACAACGACCCCATCACCACGACACCGCACACAGCCACCTGTCACAGCAACGACACCACACACAACGACCCCATCACCACGACACCACACACAGCAACCTCGTCACAGCAACGACACCACACACAACGACCCCATCACCACAACACCACACACAGCAACCTCGTCACAGCAACGACACCACACACAACGACCCCATCACCACGACACCACACACAGCAACCTCGTCACAGCAACGACACCACACACAACGACCCCATCACCACGACACCACACACAGCAACCTCGTCACAGCAACGACACCACACACAACGACCCCATCACCACGACACCGCGCACAGCCACCTTGTCACAGCAACGACACCACACACAACGACCCCATCACCACGACACCACACACAGCAACCTCGTCACAGCAACGACATCACACACAACGACCCCATCACCACGACACCGCACACAGCCACCTGTCACAGCAACGACACCACACACAACGACCCCATCACCACGACACCGCACACAGCCACCTGTCACAGCAACGACACCACACACAACGACCCCATCACCACGACACCGCACACAGCCACCTGTCACAGCAACGACACCACACACAACGACCCCATCACCACGACACCACACACAGCAACCTCGTCACAGCAACGACACCACACACAACGACCCCATCACCACAACACCACACACAGCAACCTCGTCACAGCAACGACACCACACACAACGACCCCATCACCACGACACCACACACAGCAACCTCGTCACAGCAACGACACCACACACAACGACCCCATCACCACGACACCACACACAGCAACCTCGTCACAGCAACGACACCACACACAACGACCCCATCACCACGACACCACACACAGCAACCTCGTCACAGCAACGACATCACACACAACGACCCCATCACCACGACACCACACACAGCAACCTCGTCACAGCAACGACACCACACACAACGACCCCATCACCACGACACCACACACAGCAACCTCGTCACAGCAACGACATCACACACAACGACCCCATCACCACGACACCGCACACAGCCACCTGTCACAGCAACGACACCACACACAACGACCCCATCACCACGACACCGCACACAGCCACCTGTCACAGCAACGACACCACACACAACGACCCCATCACCACGACACCGCACACAGCCACCTGTCACAGCAACGACACCACACACAACGACCCCATCACCACGACACCACACACAGCAACCTCGTCACAGCAACGACACCACACACAACGACCCCATCACCACAACACCACACACAGCAACCTCGTCACAGCAACGACACCACACACAACGACCCCATCACCACGACACCACACACAGCAACCTCGTCACAGCAACGACACCACACACAACGACCCCATCACCACGACACCACACACAGCAACCTCGTCACAGCAACGACACCACACACAACGACCCCATCACCACGACACCGCGCACAGCCACCTTGTCACAGCAACGACACCACACACAACGACCCCATCACCACGACACCACGCACAGCAACCTTGTCACAGCAACGACACCACACACAACGACCCCATCACCACGACACCACACACAGCAACCTCGTCACAGCAACGACACCACACACAACGACCCCATCACCACGACACCACACACAGCAACCTTGTCACAGCAACGACATCACACACAACGACCCCATCACCACGTCACCGCGCACAGCAACCTTGTCACAGCAACGACACCACACACAACGACCCCATCACCACAACACCACACACAGCAACCTTGTCACAGCAACGACATCACACACAACGACCCCATCACCACGTCACCGCGCACAGCAACCTCGTCACAGCAACGACACCACACACAACGACCCCATCACCACGACACCACACACAGCAACCTTGTCACAGCAACGACACCACACACAACGACCCCATCACCACGACACCGCGCACAGCAACCTCGTCACAGCAACGACACCACACACAACGACCCCATCACCACGACACCACACACAGCAACCTCGTCACAGCAACGACACCACACACAACGACCCCATGACCACGACACCACACACAGCAACCTCGTCACAGCAACGACACCACACACAACGACCCCATCACCACGACACCGCACACAGCCACCTGTCACAGCAACGACACCACACACAACGACCCCATCACCACGACACCGCACACAGCCACCTGTCACAGCAACGACACCACACACAACGACCCCATCACCACAACACCACACACAGCAACCTGTCACAGCAACGACACCACACACAACGACCCCATCACCACGACACCACACACAGCAACCTCGTCACAGCAACGACACCACACACAACGACCCCATCACCACGACACCACACACAGCAACCTCGTCACAGCAACGACACCACACACAACGACCCCATCACCACGACACCACGCACAGCAACCTTGTCACAGCAACGACACCACACACAACGACCCCATCACCACGACACCGCGCACAGCCACCTGTCACAGCAACGACACCGCACACAACGACCCCATCACCACGACACCACGCACAGCCACCTGTCACAGCAACGACACCGCACACAACGACCCCATCACCACGACACCACACACAGCCACCTGTCACAGCAACGACACCGCACACAACGACCCCATCACCACGACACCACACACAGCCACCTGTCACAGCAACGACACCGCACACGACCCCATCACCACGACACCGCACACAGCCACCTGTCACAGCAACGACACCACACACAACGACCCCATCACCACGACACCGCACACAGCAACCTCGTCACAGCAACGACACCACACACAACGACCCCATCACCACGACACCACACACAGCAACCTCGTCACAGCAACGACACCGCACACAACGACCCCATCACCACGACACCACACACAGCAACCTCGTCACAGCAACGACCCCATCACCACGACACCGCACACAGCCACCTGTCACAGCAACGACACCACACACAACGACCCCATCACCACAACACCACACTCAGCAACCTCGTCACAGCAACGACACCGCACACAATGACCCCATCACCACAACGACACTGCAAACAACAGCCCCGCCACCACAACACCACACACAGCAACTCCATCACAACAACAACACCGCACGCAACGACCCTATCACAGCAATGACACCACACACGACAACCCCGTTACCACAATGACACTGCACCCCACAGCCCCATCACTGTAAGGACATCACACATGATAAAGCCATCACCACAACGGCACTGCACACCACAGCCCCGTCACCACAATGACACCACACATGACAACAGTGAGGGGCACGGTGTGACGGCGCGTTGGGGGTTCCCCGTCTCCTGCACCCCGAAATGGCACAAACAGACTGCACCAGCCGGTGGAATTGAGGGTGGTTTATTGCTCCTCCAGCACAGCGCAGCACAGATGTAATCTGGTTACAGGAACTGGGGCTAAGAGGCCTCAGTGCCCCCCCTTGAGATAGGGGAGTCCCAGCCCCCTCCCCAGCTCCTTATTCCCTGCCTTCCAGCCAGGAACTAACTAACCCTCTATCAGCCCTGCCCCCCAGCCAGGGCAGCATCCACCTTCCTTTGTTCCTCTCCATGGGGGGTGTCTGGCCACTGGTTCAACAAGTTTGGCATTACCTCTGCCTAGTGAGGCTTTCCCTGCTGGGTCTTGCTCCAGACAGCAGGGGTCACCACAGCCCAGCAAGTACCCCCACTACGTCACACACTGGCAGGGCTGGGCCGGCAGGGGCTGTGGGGTGGAAGTGAGGGGCACTGGCAGGGCCGGGGGCAGAGCTGGGCAGGAGGAGCTGTGGGTCGGTGTGAGGGGGCAGGGTCAGAGTTAAGGAGGAATTTCTTACCACCCGGGCTGTGTTGGAGGAGGAAAGGGAAGGGTGGCCTGGCTCTAGAGTCTTTGGGGAGAAATGGGGGTGTGAGGGGCAGGGCAGAGGCTCCTTTCACAGCAGGCTGGTGCGTAGCAGGATGCTGAGCCCATGGGATTAATATCTAGGTGGGGCTCCGCTCAGGCTGGGCACCGCTGTGAGATTAGCCGGCTAAGCCGACCCCACCTCGGCCCTGCTGCCCGCCCGGGCGCACGAGAGCTCTTTCGGTCCCCTGCTGGAAGGAGGAATTGGCCAAGTGGTTCCCGTCGGTGAACGGCAGCCCTGGATTGCTCTGCCCCTAACCTTTGGCGGCCTTCCCCTTTGCTCTTCCTCTGGTTCTGGGAAGGAAACTGAGTCAGCAAATCTGGCCTCTCCCTCCCTTGAGTCAGTGGCTGCTGTGGCTGGGCTGGACGTTGTAGGGACGGGCCCACCCCTGGGACTCAGCCGGGCGGGCAGCAGGGCCGAGGAGGGGTCGTCTTAGCTGCCTAATCTCACAACGCTGCCCAACCTGAGCTGAGCCACACCTAGATATTAATCCCATGGGCTCAGCATCCTGCTACGCACCCTGCCAGCCCAAAGCGATTGGCGTATCCGAGATGGCGCCCGGCCCAAAGCGATTGGCGTCTCCGAGATGGCAGCCAGCCCAAAGCGATTGGCGTATCCAAGATGGCAGCCAGCCCAAAGCGATTGGCGTATCCGAGATGGCGCCCGGCCCAAAGCGATTGGCGTATCCGAGATGCCGCCCGGCCCAAAGCGATTGGCGTATCCGAGATGGCGGCCGGCCCAAAGCGATTGGCGTATCCGAGATGGCGCCCGGCCCAAAGCGATTGGCGTATCCGAGATGGAGCCCGGCCCAAAGCGATTGGCGTATCCGAGATGGCGGCCAGCCCAAAGCGATTGGCGTATCCGAGATGGCCGCCCGGCCCAAAGCGATTGGCGTATCCGAGATGGCGGCCGGCCCAAAGCGATTGGCGTATCCAAGATGGCAGCCAGCCCAAAGCGATTGGCGTATCCAAGATGGCAGCCAGCCCAAAGCGATTGGCGTATCCAAGATGGCAGCCAGCCCAAAGCGATTGGCGTATCCAAGATGGCAGCCAGCCCAAAGCGATTGGCGTATCCAAGATGGCAGCCAGCCCAAAGCGATTGGCGTATCCAAGATGGCGGCCAGCCCAAAGCGATTGGCGTATCCAAGATGGCCACCCGGCCCAAAGCGATTGGCGTATCCGAGATGGCGGCCGGCCCAAAGCGATTGGCGTCTCCGAGATGGCGCCCGGCCCAAAGCGATTGGCGTATCCGAGATGGCGCCCGGCCCAAAGCGATTGGCGTATCCGAGATGGCAGCCAGCCCAAAGCGATTGGCGTATCCAAGATGGCAGCCAGCCCAAAGCGATTGGCGTATCCAAGATGGCAGCCAGCCCAAAGCGATTGGCGTATCCAAGATGGCGGCCAGCCCAAAGCGATTGGCGTATCCGAGATGGCCGCCCGGCCCAAAGCGGTTGGCGTATCCGAGATGGCGCCCGGCCCAAAGCGATTGGCGTATCCGAGATGTCGCCCGGCCCAAAGCGATTGGCGTATCCGAGATGGCCGCCCGGCCCAAAGCGATTGGCGTATCCGAGATGGCGCCCGGCCCAAAGCGATTGGCGTATCCAAGATGGCGCCCGGCCCAAAGCGATTGGCGTATCCGAGATGGCGCCCGGCCCAAAGCGATTGGCGTATCCGAGATGCCGCCCGGCCCAAAGCGATTGGCGTATCCGAGATGGCAGCCAGCCCAAAGCGATTGGCGTATCCAAGATGCCGCCCGGCCCAAAGCGATTGGCGTATCTGAGATGGCGGCCGGCCCAAAGCGATTGGCGTATCCGAGATGGCGCCCGGCCCAAAGCGATTGGCGTATCCGAGATGGCCGCCCGGCCCAAAGCGATTGGCGTATCCGAGATGCCGCCCGGCCCAAAGCGATTGGCGTATCTGAGATGGCGGCCGGCCCAAAGCGATTGGCGTATCCGAGATGGCGGCCGGCCCAAAGCGATTGGCGTATCCGAGATGGCAGCCAGCCCAAAGCGATTGGCGTATCCGAGATGGCGCCCGGCCCAAAGCGATTGGCGTATCCGAGATGGCGCCCGGCCCAAAGCGATTGGCGTATCCGAGATGGCGCCCGGCCCAAAGCGATTGGCGTATCCAAGATGGCGCCCGGCCCAAAGCGATTGGCGTATCCGAGATGGCTGCCGGCCCAAAGCGATTGGCGTATCCGAGATGCCGCCCGGCCCAAAGCGATTGGCGTATCCGAGATGGCGCCCGGCCCAAAGCGATTGGCGTATCCGAGATGGCGGCCAGCCCAAAGCGATTGGCGTATCCGAGATGGCAGCCAGCCCAAAGCGATTGGCGTATCCGAGATGGCGGCCAGCCCAAAGCGATTGGCGTATCCGAGATGGCAGCCAGCCCAAAGCGATTGGCGTATCCGAGATGGCAGCCAGCCCAAAGCGATTGGCGTATCCGAGATGGCGGCCAGCCCAAAGCGGTTGGCGTATCCGAGATGGCGCCCGGCCCAAAGCGATTGGTGTATCCGAGATGGCCACCCGGCCCAAAGCGATTGGCGTATCCAAGATGGCCGCCCAGCGCAAAGCGATTGGCGTATCCAAGATGGCCGCCCAGCGCAAAGCGATTGGCGTATCCAAGATGGCCACACCCACAGCCACGGCCACGCCCACGGCCACAGCCACAGCCACGCCCATGCCCACGCCTTGCCTTAGGCTGGGGGAAGAGGAAGCAGGCCGGGCGCCGGGATGCCTGGGCTCTCCCCAGCTCTGGGACGGTGGGAGGGGTCTCCTGGGTTCGTCCTACAGGGAACGGGTCTGGGATGCGCCGTCACCGCAACAACACCGCATACGGCAACACTGCACATGACAACACCGCACATAACGACCCCATCACCGCAACGACACCGCATACGGCAACACTGCACACGACAACACCGCACATAACGACCCCATCACCACAATGACACCGCATACGGCAACACTGCACACGACAACACCGCACATAACGACCCCATCACCACAATGACACCGCACACAACGACACGGCACATAACGACCCCGTCACCCTGACAACACCGCATACGATGACCCCGTCACTGCAATGACACCGCACACGACGACACCGCACATAACGACCCTGTCACCGCAACGACACCGCATACGATGACCCCGTCACGCAATGACACCGCACACAACACCGCACATAACGACCCCGTCACCGCAACGACACCGCACACGATGACCCCGTCACTGCAATGACACCGCACACGACGACACCGCACATAACGACCCTGTCACCGCAACGACACCGCATACGATGACCCCGTCACGCAATGACACCGCACACGACAACACCGCACATAACGACCCCGTCACCGCAACGACACCGCATACGATGACCCCGTCACGCAATGACACCGCACACGACAACACTGCACATAACGACCCCGTCACCCCGACAACACCGCACATAACGACCCCGTCACGCAATGACACCGCACACGACAACACCGCACATAACGACCCCGTCACCGCAACGACACCGCATACGATGACCCCGTCACGCAATGACACCGCACACGACAACATCGCACATAACGACCCCGTCACCCCGACAACACCGCACATAACGACCCCGTCACGCAATGACACCGCACACGACAACACAGCACATAACAACCCCGTCACCGCAACGACACCGCATATGATGACCCCGTCACTGCAATGACACCGCACACGACAACACCGCACATAACGACCCCGTCACCCCGACAACACCGCACATAACGACCCCGTCACGCAATGACACCGCACACGACAACACCGCACATAACAACCCCGTCACCGCAACGACACCGCATACGATGACCCCGTCACTGCAATGACACCGCACACGACAACACCGCACATAACGACCCCGTCACCCCGACAACACCGCACATAACGACCCCGTCACCGCAACGACACCGCACACGATGACCCCGTCACCGCAACGACACCGGATACGATGACCCCGTCACTGCAATGACACCGCACACGATGACCCCGTCACTGCAATGACACCGCACACGACAACACCGCACATAACGACCCTGTCACGCAATGACACCGCACACGACAACACCGAACATAATGACCCCATCACCCCGACAACACCGCACATAACGACCCCGTCACCGCAACGACACCGCACACGATGACCCCGTCACCGCAACGACACCGCATACGATGACCCCGTCACTGCAACGACACCGCACACGATGACCCCGTCACTGCAATGACACCGCACACGACGACACCGCACATAACGACCCCGTCACTGCAACGACACCGCACACGATGACCCCGTCACTGCAATGACCGCACACGATGACCCCGTCATTACGACACGGGGTTCATCCTACAAGGAAGGGGATCAGGGATGTGCTGGCAAGTTCCCCGCTGCTGACTTAGGGTTTTGACATCACAATGTGGATTGGGGCGCAAGGCTGGGGTGGGGCAGCTGGCATATATTGACTCCCAGCAGGCAGGAAGGGAAGGAGAGAGCGCGGCGGGAGGAAGAGGAAAGGCGCCCCGGGAGCGGAACAGGTACCAGCACACGGGCCGGGCGGGGGTGCAGGTCCAGCGCAGGGAGCCGCTGTTGTGTGTCGCCACCCCCAGGCTGGCATGAGAGGGCTGGGGGCCCCCGTATGTGGGCCACGGAGGCAGAGCTGGGAGCAGGCCGCAGCTGCTCGTCAGGGTGGAACCAGAGGCGGCTGGACCGGTCCTGGGCTGAGTCAGAGCTGGAGGAGCCGAGGGAGAGCGGAAGGGAATGTGGGACTGGCTAGGGAGACGTGGGGAAGGGGAAATGGGAACGAGGAAGAAGGAAAGAAACTGAGAGTCTGGGCCAGTAAGGGGAAGGGAGGAAGGAAGGAGGAAGAAGGAGTAAGGGGAAGAATGAAGGCGAGAGAGGATGAGGGAATAAGGGTGAGAAAGAAAGAGAAAAAGGAGAAAAAAGAAACCCCCGGAGTGAAGGAGGCTGGGGTTACACTGCAGCTTTGTCCGATTTTTTTTCGGAAGAGGCTTTTCCAAAATGTGGCCTGTCTACACTGGGCTAAAGTTTGGAAAATCCCCCTTGCGGAAGAGCCCTTCTTCCTCCCACAAAAAAAAGCAGAAGAGCGGACGCGCTCCCTGGATGCAGCCGAGCTTTTCCGGGATCTCTGGTATCCCGGAGACCCCCTGCGGTGTAGACTTACAGAAAGAAAGAAAGAAAGAAAGAAAGACGAGAGACTGACGCAAAAGGAAGAAAATAAAGGAGGCAGAGAAAGGGGAATGAGAGAGAAGGAAAAGAGATGAGAGAAGGAGGAGAGGAGTGAACGGAAGGGAGGGAGGGAGGGAGGGAGGCACAAAGTAAGAGGAAAGAAAAAGGAGCCGAGCGCCAATGGGAGATGTGGGAGAATCCCCTCGCCAGGGTGGTGTGCGAGATGGCCAAGTGCTGGTTGGGGTAGGGGAGGGAGAGTCTCCGTGCCAGGGCAGTGTGCGAGGTGCCAGGAGGAGCGGCCGGGCGCTGTGGGGAGAGTCCCCGTGCCAGGGCGGCGTGTGAGGGGGCCGGGAGCTGTGGGGAGAGTCCCCGTGCCAGGGCAGCATGTGAGGGGGCCAGGCGCCGTGGGGAGAGTCCCCGTGCCAGGGTGGCGTGTGAGGGGGCCGGGCGCCGAGGGGAGAGTCCCCGTGCCAGGGCAGCATGTGAGGGGGCCGGGCGCCGAGGGGAGAGTCCCCGTGCCAGGGCAGCATGTGAGGGGGCCGGGCGCCGTGGGGAGAGTCCCCGTGCCAGGGTGGCGTGTGAGGGGGCCGGGCGCCGTGGGGAGAGTCCCCGTGCCAGGGTGGCGTGTGAGGGGGCCGGGCGCCGTGGGGAGAGTCCCCGTGCCAGGGTGGCGTGTGAGGGGGCCGGGCGCCGTGGGGAGAGTCCCCGTGCCAGGGTGGCGTGTGAGGGGGCCGGGCGCCGTGGGGAGGGTCCCCGTGCCAGGGCGGCGTGTGAGGGGGCCGGGCGCCGTGGGGAGAGTCCCCGTGCCAGGGCGGCGTGTGAGGGGGCCGGGCGCCGTGGGGAGAGTCCCCGTGCCAGGGCGGCGTGTGAGGGGGCCGGGCGCCGAGGGGAGAGTCCCCGTGCCAGGGCGGCGTGTGAGGGGGCCGGGCGCCGAGGGGAGAGTCCCCGTGCCAGGGCAGCATGTGAGGGGGCCGGGCGCTGTGGGGAGAGTCCCCGTGCCAGGGCGGCGTGTGAGGGGGCCGGGCAACGTGGGGAGAGTCCCCGTGCCAGGGCAGCATGTGAGGGGGCCAGGCGCCGTGGGGAGAGTCCCCGTGCCAGGGCAGCATGTGAGGGGGCCGGGCGCCGAGGGGAGAGTCCCCGTGCCAGGGCAGCATGTGAGGGGGCCGGGCGCTGTGGGGAGAGTCCCCGTGCCAGGGCGGCGTGTGAGGGGGCCGGGCAACGTGGGGAGAGTCCCCGTGCCAGGGCAGCATGTGAGGGGGCCAGGCGCCGTGGGGAGAGTCCCCGTGCCAGGGCAGCATGTGAGGGGGCCGGGCGCCGAGGGGAGAGTCCCCGTGCCAGGGCAGCGTGTGAGGGGGCCAGGCGCCGTGGGGAGAGTCCCCGTGCCAGGGCAGCATGTGAGGGGGCCGGGCGCCGAGGGGAGAGTCCCCGTGCCAGGGCAGCATGTGAGGGGGCCGGGCGCCGAGGGGAGAGTCCCTGTGCCAGGGCAGCATGTGAGGGGGCCGGGCGCCGTGGGGAGAGTCCCCGTGCCAGGGGAGCATGTGAGGGGGCCGGGCGCCGAGGGGAGAGTCCCCGTGCCAGGGGAGCATGTGAGGGGGCCGGGCGCCGTGGGGAGAGTCCCCGTGCCAGGGCGGCGTGTGAGGGGGCCGGGCGCTGTGGGGAGAGTCCCCGTGCCAGGGCGGCGTGTGAGGGGGCCGGGCAACGTGGGGAGAGTCCCCGTGCCAGGGCAGCGTGTGAGGGGGCCGGGCAACGTGGGGAGAGTCCCCGTGCCAGGGCGGCGTGTGAGGGGGCCGGGCAACGTGGGGAGAGTCCCCGTGCCAGGGCGGCGTGCGAGGGGGCCGGGCACCAGGGGGAGAGTCCCCGTGCCAGGGCAGCGTGCGAGGGGGCCAGGCACCAGGGGGAGGGTCCCCGTGCCAGGGCGGCGTGCAAGGGGGCCGGGCACCAGGGGGAGAGTCCCCGTGCCAGGGCGGCGTGCGAGGGGGCCGGGCACCAGGGGGAGAGTCCCCGTGCCAGGGCGGCGTGCGAGGGGGCCGGGCACCAGGGGGAGAGTCCCCGTGCCAGGGCGGCGTGCGAGGGGGCCGGGCGCCGTGGGGAGAGTCCCCGTGCCAGGGTGGCGTGTGAGGGGGCCGGGCGCCGTGGGGAGAGTCCCCGTGCCAGGGTGGCGTGTGAGGGGGCCGGGCGCCGTGGGGAGGGTCCCCGTGCCAGGGCGGCGTGTGAGGGGGCCGGGCGCCGTGGGGAGAGTCCCCGTGCCAGGGCGGCGTGTGAGGGGGCCGGGCGCCGTGGGGAGAGTCCCCGTGCCAGGGCGGCGTGTGAGGGGGCCGGGCGCCGAGGGGAGAGTCCCCGTGCCAGGGCGGCGTGTGAGGGGGCCGGGCGCCGAGGGGAGAGTCCCCGTGCCAGGGCAGCATGTGAGGGGGCCGGGCGCTGTGGGGAGAGTCCCCGTGCCAGGGCGGCGTGTGAGGGGGCCGGGCAACGTGGGGAGAGTCCCCGTGCCAGGGCAGCATGTGAGGGGGCCAGGCACCAGGGGGAGAGTCCCCGTGCCAGGGCGGCGTGCGAGGCGCCAGAGGCGGTGGAAAGCAGGGCAGGACAGGAGGACAGGAAAGAGCCAGGTCTCTCTCTCTCCACAGATGGCTACCATTGTTGCTGGCATCTCGCGGCTCGCCCAGCCGGCCCTGGGCTGCCTGTCGGAGGACACCAAATGCCGCGGCCTGATGCCCTGGTACTTCCTGACGGGCCTGCGCCTGGTGACGCTGGTGCTGGTGAGCTCGCCCTGGGAGTCGGACGACTCCATCCTCGCCTGCAGCTGGCCGGAGGAGAAGGGCGCGGACCGGAGCTTCTGCAACGCGCTCTGCTACAACCAGCACTTCCCCGTCCCCATGTTCGGCCTCTGGGCCTTCGCCTTCCTGGCCACCGTCTTCACGCTGGGGCTGATGCAGCTGGTGCGGAGCCGGGGCGTGCGGGCGCTGGCCGAGGGGCTGACGCCGGTGGGGACGCCCAGCTCGGCCGCTGGCCCCCCGGCGCGTGAGCCCTCCGGTCCGGCCGCCTGCGTGCCCTGGCGCCACCTGCTCTTTGGCCTGTGCGTGGGGCTGCTGCTGGCCACCGAGCTGAGCTTCCTGTGGGCCGTGCTGGCCCTGCAGTTGCCGGCCATGTCGGCCACCTCTTTCCGCTGCACCCTGGGGAGCCCGGCCTGCCCCCCCGCCCTGGAGTGCGCCCTGCGGAGCCAGGCCGACAAGCGCATGGCGCTGGCCTCCTTGGCCTTCACGGCCTGCATCAACATGGTCGTCTGCCTGGGCTTCGGCACGCTGGAGCTGCGGGGCAGGGCCTGTGGCAGGGGGCGACGGGGCTGTGGGGGGGAGGCAGAGGCTGTGGAGCGGGGAGCGGGGTCGGCCGTGGGGTGGGGAGGGGCAGGGCCAGAGAGCAGAGAGGGCAGGGGGGCCCAGGCGGGGCGGAAGGGGGTCTGGGAAGGGTGGGCTATGGAGATGGGCGAGACAGGGGGAGGTGGGGGGAAGGAGGAGGGGGAGATCCTGAGGGGGGAGTGGGAGGGGGGCAGCAAGGGGAGTGAGAGGCTGGAAGAAGGGGGGTGTGGGGGAGGGGGCTGTGGGCTGAGGGTGGGGGAAGGGAGGGCAGTGGGCAGGGGGGCAGGGACGGAGGGTGCCAAGTTTGTGGTGGGCAGGGGGAAAGGAGGGTTGTACACAAAGGGTGAGGGGGAGCTCCTAATGAAGGGACCCCTCGCCCGGCGCCGGGACATGGACCCTCTAGCGCACGGCAGGGCTGGGCACGCGGGGGACCCTTCGCCCGGCGCCGGGACATGGACCCTCTAGCGCACGGCAGGGCTGGGCACGCGGGGGACCCTTCGCCCGGCGCCGGGACATGGACCCTCTAGCGCACGGCAGGGCTGGGCACGCGGGGGACCCTTCGCCCGGCGCCGGGACATGGACCCTCTAGCGCACGGCAGGGCTGGGCACGCGGGGGACCCCTCGCCCGACGCCGGGACATGGACCCTCTAGCGCACGGCAGGGCTGGGCACGCGGGGGACCCCTCGCCCGACGCCGGGACATGGACCCTCTAGCGCACGGCAGGGCTGGGCACGCGGGGGACCCCTCGCCCGGCGCCGGGACATGGACCCTCTAGCGCACGGCAGGGCTGGGCACACGGGGGACCCCTCGCCCGGCACCGGGACATGGACCCTCTAGCGCACGGCAGGGCTGGGCACACGGGGGACCCCTCGCTGGGTTCCTCGCCTATGTGATGCGGCCACCTCTGGGGTGAGGCACCAGGGATGTAGATACTGTGATCCTTCCCCATGTGATGTGGCCACCTCTGAGGTGGGGCACCAGGAATGTTGACACGGTGATCCTCGCCCATGTGATGCGGCCACCTCTGGGGTATGGCACCGGTGATGTTTATATCTAGATCCTGCCCCATGTGATGCAGCCACCTCTGGGGTGGGGCACCAGGGATGTCGACACTGTGATCCTCGCCCATGTGATGCGGCCACCTCTGGGGTGGGGCGCTGGGGATGTTTATACCAGGATCCCTGCCTGACATGTGATGTGGCTGCCTCTGGGGGGATGTTTATGCAGGGATCCTCCTTACGGGATGCAGCTGCCTCTGGGGAGGAGCAGAGAAACAGAGGCGCGGTTTCGTGTCGAGTGATTGGCCTTTCCTTTGCTCTGTCAATAAACACTCACACGTTTCCTGCAGTCTCCTACTTGGGCTTCTGGGGCACGGCTGAGCGGGTCAGATCAGGGTGAGTCGCTCAGCGACAGGGCACCGCACAGCCCCCACCTCGGGGTTCTCCACTCTAAGGCACAAACCAGCACCGAGAGCTGCCTGTTTGCCACACTGGCCATGTTGGGGAGGCCCGGGCCCTGCCCCCCACCTGCAGCCAGAGGGACTGCCAGCCGGCAGGGAGCACAGGGGACCCAGCGTAGAGCAGACTTGTTAGCACAGGGGCCAGGAGCAGCCAGCACAGTCTTGGGGAGAGGGGGCCCAGAGCCAGGGCCCTGCCCCCCAAGTCAGCTGAGACCAACCCCCACTCTGCAGCTCATCCTAGCGCCCCAGCCAGCCCTCCTCCGGCCTTTGTTCCACTTTGGGGGGGTCCCCGGGTCAGGTTACAAAGGGCATTGTGTTCATGGGGAGTCTGTCACACTCAAAGTCCCACCACCAGCTAGGGACTGGTGCGGTGTCCAGGGAAACTGAGGCACACACACGGGGTTACTACAGGCCAGTAGAACTCGCATGCAACATCACAAGGGGAATAAAGTCCCCACAATCCCCCCTGAGAGCGAACCGAGCAGGGTCCCCTCGGCCGGGGCTGGGGAAGAGCTTCGGCTGTGACCTGGGGGGCCCTGAACACGACCCCCGGAGCAGCCTCCGTCTCGCACCGCGGCGCTGGCCCTTGTCCGTTGGGGTGCAGCCCCTGGAGCCGCCTGGCTGCTGCCAGCAGGGACGGGGGCCGACTCCCTGGGGCCGCCATCGTCCTCCAGTTCCCGCCCTCCCCGGCACCGCTCGCCAACGTGAGCGCTCCTGGCTGGCTCGCCAAATTCGGAGACCCAGGGTTTTCAGGACGCCCAACAGTGGCAACTTAACTATTTCACGCCAGGAACAGGGGCGGCCCGTCCACAGAGCCGAACTAGGCGGTTGCCCACGGCGCCAAGTGAAATGGGGCCCCAAACGGTGGCACAATCTCACTGAGGGGTTTGGGGGTGGGGTGCCGATCACATGGTTCGCTGAGGCGGCTCGTCTAGGGCCACCCCGGCCAGGGATAAATGAACGGGAGCGCGGCTATTCCGTCGCAAGGCCGCGTGCTCTTCCCTAGCCCTGCCATTTATTAGACGCAAGCCAGTGGTTCTCAAATGTCACTGCGACCCCCTTCTGACAACAGAAATTAGCACACAACCCCGGGGGGATCGGAGCCTGAGCCCTCCTGAGCCCCCTCAGCCCATATCGGGGGGGAGCTCGAGTCCCACCTCTCTGCGTGTGAGGGGCCCAAGGGGACTTCAGCTCCAGGCTTGGTACCCACAGGACTGGCGCCCTTGGGTGTGTCTCTGGTCCCAAGCAAGGGGGCTCAGGGTTCCGGGCGTCCCATGAAAAGCCGCAGCTTGAGAGCAGGTGAGGTGGGCACAGGCAGCCGTAAGCAGCAGGCCCAGAGCGTGGCAGGAGGGAAGGCGGGCGGGCGCCAGGCCGGCCGCGGGGCAGTGAGCTCAGTGCGAACGGGCCAGGCCGGAGTCGGGCCGAGCATGCCCAGTCGGTTTGCCGGGGCTCACACGCAGGGCAGGCGGCCGTGAAGTAGGAGCCCTGGGCTCCAGCAACGCCCCGAACGGATGGACACAAATCCCACAAGCACACGGCCACTGTCAGGGAAACGCCCGTCAAAGCCAGACGGAGGGAGAAGCGGCCGTGCTGGGATTCATCCGCCAACGGGGCCCCGTCAGAGGGGTCTGCACGGAGACCTGGGCCGGCTCGCTCATGGCACCCGGCCACGTCCCCTCCGGCGCGTCCCCTGCATCATGGCTAAAGGCGCACACACGCCCTCGTTTCGTTAGCGGATGCCACCCTCCCAGCTCCGCAGCCCGGCCTCTCTGCCTGCAAGCACATGGGGAAGGGAGCCTCGGCTCATGGAAGCAGATGCCCTAATACATCTGTAGGTGCTGTAGAAGCTATTTTATGTTTAGCTAGAAGCCATCTTGTGTATCAGAAACCATTTCAGCTTCTCTCTCTGGCACGTAGACCAGAGTGAACGTTCTGTCCCCCCGTGAGAAGAGGCCTACAGGATGGGCTATTGGGATGTGTTCATTGGGCTGGCTGGGACAGGAGATGTACTCCCTCGTACCTGTCCGCCATCTTGTTGGTAAGGCTTTGTTTTTCCAAATTTAATTGAGGATTTCTGTAATTGGATGCCCTGACGTCAGACTGTTTGGCTAAGGGTAGAAAGATACTAGGACTGATTGTATTAGCAGCCTTACTGGGCCCGACTTTGCTGGGACCACGTTTGGCTCACTTGGCTTTACTGATCAATAAAGCAAATCAGTTGTTAGCTGCCTAAACAGAGAGGAGCGTGGTTTTGCTTCGCCAGTGCCTCTGGACTCCTTGCCGAACAGACTCGCACGCGCCTCCCCAAGTGGCGTCAGAGGCCTGCTTTGGAGTGCACTGACTGCGAAACACAGAGGACCCCACTCAGGGTTACTTTCCAGAATTGCTACTAGCTGGTTCCTACTGGAGACCCTCGGCCGCTTCCTACTGGAGACCCTCGGCCGCTTCCTACTGGAGACCCTCGGCCGCTTCCTACTGGAGACCTTCGGCCGGTTCCTACTGGAGACCCCCGGCCGGTTCCTACTGGAGACCTTCGGCCGGTTCCTACTGGAGACCCTCGGCCGGTTCCTACTGGAGACCCCCGGCCGGTTCCTACTGGAGACCCCCAGCCGGTTCCTACTGGAGACCCTCAGCCGGTTCCTACAGGAGACCCTCAGCTGCTTCCTACTGGAGACCCTCGGCCGGTTCCTACTGGAGACCCGCGGCCGGTTCCTACTGGAGACCTTCGGCCGGTTCCTACTGGAGACCTTCGGCCGGTTCCTACTGGAGACCCCCGGCCGGTTCCTACTGGAGACCCTCGGCCGGTTCCTACTGGAGACCTTCGGCCGGTTCCTACTGGAGACCTTCGGCCGGTTCCTACTGGAGACCCCCGGCCGGTTCCTACTGGTGACCCTCGGCCGGTTCCTACTGGAGACCCCCGGCCGGTTCCTACTGGTGACCCTTGGCCGGTTCCTACTGGAGACCTTCGGCCGGTTCCTACTGGAGACCTTCGGCCGGTTCCTACTGGAGACCCCCGGCCGGTTCCTACTGGAGACCCTCGGCCGGTTCCTACTGGAGACCTTCGGCCGGTTCCTACTGGAGACCCTCGGCCGGTTCTTACTGGAGACCCCCGGCCGGTTCCTACTGGAGACCTTCGGCCGGTTCCTACTGGAGACCCTCGGCCGGTTCCTACTGGTGACCCTCGGCCGGTTCCTACTGGTGACCCTCAGCTGCTTCCTACTGGAGACCTTCGGCCGGTTCCTACTGGAGACCCTCGGCCGCTTCCTACTGGAGACCTTTGGCCGGTTCCTACTGGAGACCTTCGGCCGGATCCTACTGGAGACCCTTGGCCGGTTCCTACTGGTGACCCTCGGCCGGTTCCTACTGGAGACCCTCGGCCGCTTCCTACTGGAGACCCTCGGCCGGCAGGTCCTGTGGCCAGCAAGGCGGCTAGGGCGTGTCTGCGCAACCCGGCGTTCGGGGCCCCCAGCCGCGTTGCGCAAGCCCGGCGGTGTAAACACTTGGCGGCACTTTGCCGAGACACAACGTCCGCCCCCGGGGTGCTGCTGGCCTAGCTGGCAGGAAAAGGCGTCTGCGGACAAAGGCTGTTTATGCCGGGGCGGGGTAAGCACCTGTGAATGACAAAGGCTGTGTCACTCAATGGCCAGGGCAGACACAGCCGAGCCCTGTGGTAATTGGTTAATTACGCGACTGGCTCTGCCCCTGCTTTGGAGCCTGCGTCGGATGAGCCGGGCTCCGGGGCTTTGGAATGGCAGGAGCGTTGTGGGCGCGCACGCCCCTTCGCGCCAGGGCAGCAGGGCAGGGAGAAGGCATCTTGCTTGCTTGGGCCCTTCCTCTCCTGTGGCCGCCTGCCTCGGTGGGCCTGTCTGCTGGCGGCCTCCACAGGCGCCCGGCCTCACCATGCCTTGCCACCTTCTGCAGCCGGCCTCTCCGCTGGGGCCCGGCTCAGCTGGGGAGCTTTGCCCAGGCCCTCAGCGACCCGGCTCCCGGGGGAGGGACGTCACTGGGTAGGCAGAGATTGCAGCGCTGTTGATACCAGTCGCCCTCCCATGGCGCCCGGCCGCGCTCTGTCCGGGATCGGGGGGAGGGCAGGCTAAGCCAGGCCAGGGCTCTGAGCCGCTTCCCTACAGCCTGGTCCTGAAGTCTCCTCCCCGCACAGGTACCCGTCCGGGGAGAGAGCTTCCAGATCCGCTGCCCAGTGCTCAGATGCGGCCACCTCTGGGGCGGGGCCTGTCACGGCTCACAGGTGCCCACACTCGGCCCCTTGGCTCCTGGGTGGGACTCCCCTCTCCAGTGTGGCAGCTCCGTCTCGGGGAGCCCCCTCCAGCGAGACGGCCCCTTCTCAGGGAGTCCACTCCAGTGCGGTGACCCTCTCTTGGGGGGCCAATCTCACTGGGGGGGTTCATCCCTCCGCCTCCGGGAAGGGGCCTCTCAGGGCCTCCAGCCCCCTGCCCCTGCCGTGAGCCCCTCGGGGGTCCCCTCCCTCTGGCTCCCGGGGCCTCTGCTCCCAGAAGGGATGGTGCCCCCCTGTTCTCCAGCCCAGAGCGACTCCCAGCCAGCCCCAAACAGGAGGGTCTATTGAGCTTTGAACAGCAACGGATCCCTCAGGCCAGTCGGCCGGGCCCCCAGCCCCACGTCAGCCCCCCCTGCAGCCGGCTGAGTCCTGCCTGCGTCCCCCCAACTCAGCCCCTCTCCCAGCAGAGCCTCCAACACCCCAGCAACAGCCTCTCCCCCGCCAGTGCCTTCCCCCCAGGTCAGAGGGTCGCCCGGGCTCCTCTTCTCCGCCCCCTCCCCGTCCAATGTTCCCCCCTCGCTGGGACCCGCTGGGCCGGTCGCCGGGGTCCCCTCTGCCGCCCCTTGTCTGGCGTCTGGCCAGAACCGGCCGTGTCCTCCAAGGAGGGTCAGGGGCACCAGGGCTGTTCCCTGCAACAACAAACTCCCCCCCTTGTCCCATGAAACCAGTAACGGCCGGGCACTGAGCCCCCCTGTGTGCAACCCCCCAAGCTCCCCCCGCCTCACAGGGCCAAGAAGCGCGGGTGGATTGATGGGGCAGCCCCGCTTTGCCGAGGTCTTTCCTATTAGCGCTTAATGACACTTGCCATTCCTCTCCCCAGCTCCGGAAGGGAGTGGCGCCCAGGGGTTACAGCAGGGGCTGGCAGCAGGATGCCTGGGCTCTCTCCCTGGCTGTGGGAGCGGAGCAGGGCCTGGTGGATGGGAGCAGGTCGGCTGGGAGTCTGCACTTCTGGCTTCGGTTTCCACCGTGGGAGACGGGGCAGCCTCCTGGGTCCCTTCCAAGCCGTGACCCCGCCCAGAGGGGGTGGAGCAGCTACGCCCTTTGCCAGCTGATCTGGGAGCCGGGCGTGTGGGAAGATGTTGATGTCTGGGCCATAGCTCTGGCCCGTCTCTCTGTGCGGCTCCCCTTCCCGGGCTGCCTGGCTGGCAGGACGCTGCTGGGCGGGAGGAATCGCAGCGCCCCGCGGAGGGACAGGGGATCCCCGGACGAAGAGGAGAAAGGAGGGACGGCGAGCGAGCTAGGAGAGAGGCAAAGGTACCAGGGAACAGGGGCACGTGGGGGTGAGGGAAGGGGCCGGGATCCCGCTGGGCTGAGCCGAGACAGAAAGCGCGAGGGAATGAGACAGACAGGTGGGGGGAGGGGGTGTCTATGGGGCAGGGTCTGTCTCACTGGGTGTCTGGCAGGGCCCGGGGGGGGGCACCCCGATCTTGCCCTTGGAGGGGGGTGCAGTGCTCACCACCCCGCAGGCCCAGACCTGGGCGCAGGGAGGGAAAATTGACACCTGGAGCCGCCGGCGCCCAATCTCGGCCGAGGCCATAGACGGGGGCGAAGGGAGCGAGGAGCAGAGGACGCGGCAGGCGAAGTCACGAGAAGGAGGGAAGGGGCCGGAGAGCGAGGCCGTGGAAATGGGAACCGATGGCGGCCGGTCCCTGGCCCGGGCCCCACAGGAGACTGACAATCCCAGAGGTCCCCGCTGGCCCTGCAGTCGCCGTGTCCAGGGGCCGGTCTGGAAAGGCAGGTGCCTCCCAGGTGTGGCTCCCCTGTGTGGATGCCATTTATGCTTCCAGGAGGGGTTCTCCCGTCGCCCTGGTGAATCCACCTCCCACGAGCCGGCGGCTCGGTTGACAGAAACATTGTGCCGTTGACTTAGTGCCGTTTATACTGGGAGTTAGGTTGTCTTAATTGCAGCTGTATGGGGCTCAGTGCTCATTGTAGCCTGGCCCTGAGCTAGGCAGGTAGGCAGACAGACAGTCAAATGGATAGATGGTCAGATAGTTGGACAGGCAGGCAGGCAGACAGTCGGAAAGACAGACAGTCAGAGAGACAGTCAGACAGTCGGAAAGACAGTTGGACAGACAGCGAGATAGGCAGACAGTCGGAAAGACAGTTGGACAGACAGCGAGATAGGCAGGCAGACAGACAGTCGGAAAGACAGTCGGGCACACAGTCGGACAGACAGCAAGACAGGCAGAACGCAGAGAGGAATGGAAGCCTGCTAGCTCCCTCTCCCATGGGTGGCATGTGGGCATGCTGCCATCCCTCTCTGTTCCCGGTGCCACTCCCCACCGTGCCTCTCTCCTGCCAGATGATCATCATCTCCTCGCTGGTGAGCCTGCTGCAGCCGGTGCTGTCGGCGCTGTCGGGGTCGGTGCAGTGGCAGGGCCTGGAGCACTGGTTCTTCCTGCTGGGCCTGCGCCTGCTGGCCATGTACTTCGCCATTTCCTCGTGGGAGAACGTGCAGCAGGACATCGCGTGTGCCTGGGGCCCCGGGCAGGAGGCCGACACCCGGACCTTCTGCACCTCGGTGTGCTACAACCGCCACTTCAGGGACCCGGTCAGGCCCACCTGGGGCTTCTCCTTCCTCATCGCCCTGTTCCCCATCACCATCATCCGAATACTCTACCCCAAAGGGCCGGGCGAGGCCGCGGCGGGGACGGAGGCGGGGACGGAGGCCGCGGCGGCCCAGCCCAACAGGGCCTCTGAGCGCCGGTTGTCGGTAGGATCCGGCATGGCTGCGAGGCCGAAGCTGATGGGGGAATCCAAGATGGCCTCTAAATCCAATATGGCTGTCACAGTCAGACTCCTGGGCGAATCCAAGATGGCTGCCAGGCCCAAGATGGGAGAGGAATCCAACATGGCCACTAGATCCATCATGGCGGCCCCGGTCCAGCCAGCAGCAGGTTCCAGCACGGCCGCCGTCTCCACGCCGGCAACCAGCGTAGCTGCCAGAGCCACGGACGGCCTGAGCGCTGAGGCCGGGCCCCTCGTGGCACCTGACTTGTCCACCCACCCGCCCTGGCATGCTGGAGTCTTCACCGTGTGCATCGCCTCCCTGCTGGCCACCGAGACCGGCTTCCTCTGGGCCGTGCTGGCCCGGCAGCTGCCCTTGATGTCGGGGCCCACCTTCCGCTGTTTCTCCGGCACCCCGGCCTGCCCCCCCGCCCTGGAGTGCGCCGTGCGGGGGCAGGCCGACAAGCACATGGCGCTGGTCGTCTTGGCCCTCACGGCCTGCATCAGCATCCTGGTGTGCCTGGGCTACGGGGGCGCCTGCCTAGGCCAGGCCACGTGCTGCCGTGGGAGGCGGGAGGGGGAGCGGGCCCCGGAGGGGGGGTGCATGAGGGAGGGGAGCGTGTGCTGGGAGGAGGGGGAGGTGGGGGAAGGCAGGGTGAGGGGGGACTTCGAGGGAGGCGAGTGGGTGGGGGACGCCAGGCCTGGGGGGTGCAGGTCGCAGAAGGGCCAGCGGGAAGAGGGCAGGGAAGGGGAGGGCGGGCAGGGCGACCAGGACTGGGCCGTACTGGGAGAGGAGGGCCCGGAGCTGGGCCGGGGGGTGGGAGGGGAACAGAGGTGGCGGAAGGGAGTGGGGCTGGAGGGGGCCATAGAGGTGGGACATGGGGGTCTCCAGGCCTTGGTCTGAGGTGGAAGGAGGGGTGGGGGATGGGGGCCCAGGCAGGGGCAGTGTGGGGGGGCGGGCGGAGGAAAATATTCCACAAGGCCCTGTGAGGGGTCTCAGCCGGGCCCATGGGGCCTCAGCCACACAGGAACACGGCCCCTCCTCCGCCAGCAGCTAGCGGGGTATCCAGGCCTGGGGCCCGTCTCCAAGCCCCTTAGGCCAGCGGTCCAGGGGCTGCTCCGGGGGCCACAGCCACCTGCGCTGGGTGTGTGGGGGAGGGGGGAGGGAAAACCCATCAGTCCGGGTGCTCCTGCCGCCCCCCCGGGGTGTTGCTGCTGACGTTCCCTCTTGGGCCCTGCCCCCACCAGAGGCGCATGGGGCAGAAGGCTGCAGGGGCCAGCAGCTGGCGAGTGCCCCCTTCCCCGGGTGTGGGGCTCAGCTCAGGCTTTGGGCTCCAGCCTTGGCTCTGGCCACATGGCTTTGGCGTCTGCCCCCCGCTGCCTCCCCGCCGGGCTGAACAGCTCCCCAGCCATGCCGGGGCTGAGCCGCCCGGCAGTGGGAGGTGGCGCTTGGCTGGTTGGTGCCGTCACTCCCCAGAGCAGGGCGCAGGGCACAGAGCGCGGGGCACACGTATTTATTTGGTTTTGTGAAAATAAACATTTGCATTCGAAGTGGAAGGGCGGCCGCCCGCCGCCCTGGGAGCCACCCAAGAATTTGTCTGGAGAACCCCTCCCTTGGGCCCTTCGGAGTATCCACACAGGCGCCTACTGGGTGCTCTGGGAGGGGAGTGGGGTCTAGTGGTTACAGTGGGGCGGAGCGGGGGGTGCTGGGAGCCAGGACTCCTGGGTTCTATCCCTTGGTCTGGGAAGGAAGCGGGTCTGGTTGGTTTGAATTGGGAGCTGGGGGCAGGACTCCTGGGCTCTCTGGGAGGGGAGTGGGGTCTAGTGGTTAGAGCAGGGGGGCAGGACTCCTGGACTCTCGGGGGGGGGGAGTGGGGTCTAGTGAACCTTCCTATCAGTGTGCACTGAAGCTGCCAAACTTGCCCCAAGGTGCCTTCACCAGGCTGGCGTGTTTACGGCCTTCGAGAGCAGGAAGCCCCCGGGGTTGTGCCCTGTGTGTCTGAGCTCAGCCGCCCTCCTGTGCCCCGGGCTCGGCACGGTGACACGCCTTGGGCACCCGATGGGAGTCAGCGTCTCGCATAGGCCACTGGGAAGGGCTATGAGCAACCGGGGCCAAGCGCAGACGCCTTCCTCCTTCCGACAGGCGTGCCTTCAGCGGGTGTGTTTGTGTGTGGACGTGTGTGCCTGGTGTGTTTGCACAGGGATATGTGTGCCTGGTGTGTTTGCAGGGGGACGTGTGTGCCTGGTGTGTTCGCATGGGGACGTGTGTGCCTGGTGTGTTTGCAGGGGGACGTGTGTGCCTGGGGTGTTTGCAGGGGGACGTGTGTGCCTGGGGTGTTCGCACGGGGATATGTGTGCCTGGTGTGTTTGCAGGGGGACGTGTGTGCCTGGTGTGTTCGCATGGGGACGTGTGTGCCTGGGGTGTTTGCAGGGGGACGCGTGTGCCTGGGGTGTTCGCACGGGGATGTGTGTGACTGGTGTGTTTGCACGGGGACGTGTGTGCCTGGTGTGTTCGCACGGGGACGTGTGATCCTGGCGTGAGGACATGCGCGTGTGCGGGGTTTCTCTCTGGGATGCTCAAGGAGCACTAGCTGCTGCTGTCGCCAGCGGGGGAATAGCAGGTCACCAGACACACGGCCCGTCCCTGCAACCAGCACTGGGCGCTGGGGCGTGCAGGTGGGGGGCTGTGTTCAGATTGCTCCTGTGTCGGGAGTGGGTGCTGTGGCTCACGGTGCCACGGGGAGGTCAGGCTGCCTCAGGGCAGCGAGTGCTCCCGAAACTGACGTGTCCCACTGACGCTCGACTCCCCAGCCCACCCCAAACGGTGCTCCGGATGCCCCCTGGTTATGGGGCAGCTGAGAAGCAACCGCCCAGCTGTCTCTATTGGCTGCCAGTTCTCTGGCTCCCGCTCAGCCCCGATTCCCAGCGCAGCGAGGAAACCCGCTGCCCGCCGCACACACCGCTCTTGGGAGCCCAACGGCCCGGCCCTGGGACTGGGCCAATACGAGCGTGGGCCTTCCCCAGCATCCCGAGCCGCCGGCCGGCCCTCTGGCCCCCGGGCTCCTAGTGCAGGGAGGAGCGCTGGACGTGTGCGCCCAGGGACGGGCCCGGCCTTCCGAGTCTCAGCGGGTTCTCAGCAGCATGGGGGCGTATGCTGGCTGGAGGGACCCGGGCTGGCCTTTGTCCAGCGCGCTGGGGCCAGAGACGCTGCTCCGGAGATGGGAAGCTGGAGGGAAGACAAACCGGAGAAGATGCAGCTGCCTTGTGAGATTCTTTGCCATGTGGCTTGTCCGGCCGTGGCCCCAAACACCAGCTCGCAGCACACGGGAGCCCCCTGCCCACCAGCTGGCCTTGCCATGTCCCCCGGACGCCTAGGGCGACGTGGCTTTTCTCAGGGGGCTCTGGGAGCGACGGGCGTCCCTCGATGCCAACAGGCCTGGGGAGATCACCCTGGCGCCCAGCACAGGTCTGACACTCGCACACGCCGCGCCTGTTTCTAACGCACAGGACTAAGGCGGCGCGTGGCTACCAACGGGATGCGCACACCTAGCGCCTTGGAACTTTCCCACGCCCGCCCGCCGGCGCCTCTCTGGCACGAGGCGCTGCCGTTGGGTAATATCGCTCTCCGGAGGGTCCCGGTAAAGTCTCTCCCGCCTTGCAGGCAGTGCCACACGGGTATCCATAGAAGGAGCCCTGTGACAATCAGAGGGTTGTGTCCGTGGCCTCCACGTGGTCTTCGGCCACCCCTGCGGAGCCAGGGAGAGCAGATTAAGGGGGAATTAGGCGGGCTCTTGTGTGGGCACCCCAGAACCTGGTTTGGGGGGTAACACTTGGAAGCTAATCTCCTAGGCTGCAGCACAACCCGATTCGTACATTTCAAGGCCAGAATCCGGCCTCCCACGCAACCGGGGCCGCAGCCCTGCCCGGAACGAAATTGCTTTTGGAACAAGGGCTCTTAGAGAACATCCCCTCTGGATGTAGGAAAGCCCCAGGCTGCCATCCCCCATCGTAGCCTGGTCCCTGCACCGCTCCCACTAGTCCCAGTGTCGCTGGGGCCGCGCAGGGAGCACGGCGGCCAGTGAGCAGGGCCGGGGGGTCACCAGAGCCAGGTTCAGAAGCAAGAATCAGGACAGAGTCAGGCTGGGGTCAGAGATTGGAGGGTAGAGGTGACACCAGGCTGGGGTGAGGGTCAGAGGTCAGAGGTGATACCAGGCGGGGGTCAGATGCTGGAGATCAGGGGTGATGCCAGGCTGGGGTCAGAGGTCAGAAAAGAAGGGGGGGGCCCAGCAGGCCAGACATTTGGGGAGTTCCCAGGTAACTGCCCGGGCACCTCCCAGGGTTCAATAGGGCAGAGGTGCCGTCAGAGGGCTGCAGGGTGCTGTCCCGCTCTAACTTTTGGGCCTCACTTCCTGGGGTGCCTCCTCTCTGCTCTGCATGCCCAGCCCGAGTTCTCGTTGCGGGAGCCTATGGCCAGGTGGGAGCCAATCACCTGGGCACCGTCTGTCGACACGGCCTGATCTCCTGAAGCCCCTCACGCTCAGGGAGCACGACCCGCAGCCGCTCTCCCAGCGCCCCACTGAACCCTTGCTCTGACGGGCGGGGCACGGCGCTGAGGGGTGATCTCCAGCTATGGGGGGGGCGACAAAGGGGATTTTCCCTTGTTATTTTGTATATGAACCTACGGGAGCGTGACTGCCTTGCATGAATGCTGCACGTGCCTCAGTTTCCCTGCGTGTGGCACCAGTGTTCAGGTGGTGGGAATAAGGGCATGTGACTTTTGTGGGGGGCTGCTCCAAAGGCCTGCATGTGAGCCCCAGGAGGGGGAAGCGACCAGTGAATCAAAGTCTAGGGGAGGATGAGCAGGCCTGTCGGGGGCCAAGCAGCTGGAAGTGGGTCAGTCTCACCTGGCTGAGGGTGCGGAGCGAGCCACTTCCAGGCGCCTTAGATGGACTTGACCGAATGCTCCGTTCTATGCAGCCGACTAACAACCTCCCGTTTTGCATCCCGGCTGAGAGTCACAGCTGCCTACACAGCTGGGGTGCAGGCCCCCCGTCACCTTATTGGCTTTTATAATGAGCAGCCGGATCCCTGCTGCGCCGGGCGGGGGTTGCCCCAAAGTCTGTACAAAGGGGGCCATGTGAGGTGTCCAATGAAAGCTCGTGTCCTACTGATCCTGTGTCTGCTGCTCATGTGCTCGTGCGATGTCTGGATGTGGAGTTATGAATATGGGCTCTCTGCGGGTGCTGGGAACGCTCTCTGTCTGAGACAGCCATGGGCCTGGGCTGCCTGCTGTAAGGAAGGAGTGTCCAATGAATGACTGTGCTAACTAGCACGGCCCCAAGGACAACGGTGGCCAATTCACACCTGAGGAATGTGTCTGGAACGGGCAGACCAAGCAGGGCGGAATGGCGTCTGGCATGTGAAACAGACAGGTCACTTGATCATGTGACCCACTCCAGCTTGGGAGACACCAGGAAGGGCTATAAAGTGCCATGAAGCGGGATCCATCTTGTCTTCAATCTTGCTACTGATCCCAGACGCAGGCTTGCGAGGGACAGAGCCGGGGACAGAGCCTGACATTGGATGGACACCAGAGACTTTTAAGCTGGCAGTTTGTAACAGCTCTGCTGAGAGCCTGCATCAAGAACTTGGTGACGGGTGCATGTCATGTATTCTCCTTAACAACCTCACTCTCCACCTTTTCTTTCTCTTAGTAATAAACTTTTAGCTGTTAGATTCTAAAGGATCGGCTCAGCGTGACTTTGTGGGTAAGACCCAGAGTGTAAATTGACCAGGGACCTGTGGCTGGTTCTTTGGGACCAGGAGGATCTGTGCGGGGTAGGCGAGATCGGGTTCTATAACCCCTCACCTGTGTGTTAGGCCTGGGGCTGATTGTGGCACAGGGAGAGCTGGGGTGTCTGAGGGGTTTTGCTCGTGAGGCTTCCTGCTCTCCGGATTGACAGCTGGAGCGCTCAGTGTGACTGGTTTGTGGCCTGTGTGGAAGGTCTCCAGTCGAGGGCTGTAAGGAGCCCTGGTTTTCAGCAATTCGCCCTGAGCTGATGCCTTCAGCAGTGCCCAGATCCGGCCTGGTCCCTCACACCTCCGACTCCCCGAGGAGCTCCGCCAGGGTGGACTCGCAGCGGGGGGCACATGGGGTGGATGCCTGAACGCTCTGAGGTCAGACCCAGGGAGGGAGAAGTGGTGTGAGCGTCTTGCCCTGGGATTGGTGGGCTTGGAGAGAACAGGCACTGGCTGGCCTCTTACAGAGCAAGCAGGGCCAGAGCATCAACCCCACGAATCCCTGACAGAAGGGGCGAGAGCGGAAATGAATGTGCATCCTGCCAGACGTTTGTGCACCACTCGACCCAGTCAACAGTGCTATTCTGACAGCTGGAGGCCAGGCTGGAGTGTCTGATCACCTACTAGTGCACGGCCTTTGTCGTAATCAGGAGTGCTGACCAGCACCTGGTGACTAAGGGGTTAACTCTATACCTAGCAAGGTATCGAGTGGCCAGCCAATAACAATGCAGGTAGAAATTTGAAACTAGAAGAGAGGGGTTTTCTCTCTCTCTCTTCTGTGTTTGAGGGGACAGAGCAGTTTCTTCCAAGACTGAGGGAGATGGGAGACACATCCCGCTCCAAGAACGGACTTCTTAAAATGTGTAAGTAGGGAAAAGTTTAGATAGTCCGTCAGGATTTGTTGTTTTCCTTGTTTGGGGATGTGGAAATAATGGCTGAGCTGTTAATTGTGTTTTTCTTTTTTCTTTGTAACTAAGTTTTAGCCTAGGGGGTTTCCCTGAGTATCTATGTCAATTGGTGGCTCTTTCCATCTGTAGCCTTGTTTTTATAATAAAAGTTTGTTTCTTTTTATAAATTAACCGGTATTGGTCGATTGTTGTGCCTAGTTACAAGGGCAGAGTCCATTGTTGTCTGTGAATTCCCTCTGTTTTTCCCAACTCGAAGTAAAAAGGAGGTTTGGAGCAGGGGAGAGTTTTGCCTTAGGGAGATTGGCCAAGTGATCTCTTCCCTGGTTTTCTTGGAATTACTTGGGTGGTAGCAGCGGATTCCCTAAAATCTGGGTACCAGAGCCTGTAGAGACAAGGGTTTGGAGTGCTCTTGTGGGCCCCCACTTCTGCATTCATTGTTCCAGAGCGGGGAAGAGCCTTGACAGCGTTAGACGTCACTCAGCACTACCCTGAGCTGGGCAATTTGAGTTTGGCGGGAGAGTCTAGCAAGGCCTCCCATCCGTGTCTGAACGTCCTGCACCGTCAGAAAGATGTGGAGAGACTGGAGAAAGTCCAGAGGAGAGCAACCACAAAGAGCAGCGGCTTGGAGAACATGAGACACAAGGAGAGGCTGAACGAATTGGCCGTGTGCAGTCTACGGAGAAGACCGAGGGGGACTCGAGCCGCCTGTGAATGTGTCAAGGGTTGCTCTGAAGTGGGTGCTGAGCTGAGCTGCGTGTCCGCTGGCGGGAGGAGGAAAAAAGGGGCTTTGTTTGCAGTGAGGGAGTTGAAGGTGGGAAATGAGTGAAAACGTCCCAGCTCTGAGGTAGCTCGGCAGTGGGACGGGTTACCCAGGGAGGCTGGGGAGTCCCCGTTGCTGAAGGCTTTTAAGAAGTTGGACAGACATCACCAGTGCTCCATGGAGGGCTGGAGAACCCACCCCCCGTGGGAATTGCAAGTTGGGGAAGGGGCTGGCCTGGACTTGCTTGTAGGTTTGATGGTTGCAGGGGTGTCGGTTGGAGGGGTGTTGTTCACGTGTCTGCTTCCTGCTCACAGTCTGGAATATTTTTAGAAAACGCCCCGTTGGAATTGTGGCTTGTTTGGGGTGCACTTGTCGGGAGCGGGCTGTGCCAGCCGAACAGGGAACTGGCCTAGTTTGTCGCCAGGCAAATGGGTGAGGGTCATTCGGATCGGCTTCATTTTGCGGCTTGTTTTGTTTTTTTATCTTGTGCGAACTGGCTACTCCCCACCGCCGAGGAGCCAGGCCGGCTGCTGACCACTTCTGGGGTGCAGCCCGGTCTGCAGTGCCAGGACAGGCAGGAAGCTGCCTTAGCACCTCCACTGGGCACCTGGTCACCCTGCAGCCAGGCGCCCCAGTGTCTGACTAGCTGTGCGAGACAAAGTGGGGATTGCATTCGCTCAGTGCGCTTTGTTCTGTTGCATGGGATTCTACTGTCCTGTGGTAACTCCGTGTGTGTGCCTCAGTTTCCCTGGGCACTGCACTTGTTCAGTTGCATGGGATTCTACTGTCCTGTGGTAACCCTGTGTGTGTGCCTCAGTTTCCCTGGGCACTGCACTTGTTCGGTTGCATGGGATTCTACTGTCCTGTGGTAACCCTGTGTGTGTGCCTCAGTTTCCCTGGGCACTGCACTTGTTCGGTTGCATGGGATTCTACTGTCCTGTGGTAACCCCGTGTGTGTGCCTCAGTTTCCCTGGACACTGCACCAGTACATAGCTGGGGATGGGAATTTCTATGTGACAGCCTCCCCCATGGACACACTGGCTGATGCCCTTTGGAACCTGAACTTGGGGTGTGTGTGTGTAACTTTTGCCCAGGAAGCTGGACAAGGCTGGAGAGTGCTGGCTGTTGGGTGTGGGAGCATCCCTAGCTTGGGGTGCAAGGAGGGAGGTGGGAGTCCTTGGCTCTGAGTCCCCTCTCGCCAAGATGGATGGCGCTGGCTGCTTTTGGACCCTGTGCTGACAAGTCTGAGCTATGCTGTGTCCCTGCCAACTAATCAATCTGCTGTTCTCCCTGCCGGCTGGTGTCACGTCTGGCTGGGGATGGGGGGGGGAGGGTCTGGGAGCTCCCTACACCTTGGTGACACCACGACCCAGGAGTGGGTTGCGACCCACGCTTTGAAAATCACTCCCTGAGATCTCCTGCCCTCCCCTCTCTCAGGGTGGGAGCCTGAACTTCGGGCCTTCCCCCCCTGCAGGCCTGACATCTGCAACATCTGTGGTGGGCGCTGGCTTCAGCTCGTTAAGCAAAATAGCATGATTTGGGCAGAAGAAACGGTTTCTTTCTTGGCACCTTTAAACTCCTCTGCTGTTTGATTTTGGTTAAAGCTGGCCACATTCCAAAGGAACAGGTCTTTTGAAATGCAACATTGAAATATTTCTTTTTGGGAAGTGACTTTTCTGTGGGGTTTTTTAGGTCGTCTTGTTTTGTTAAATCTGGCTCTGTCTTGAAACAAAACGTGGTGTCAAAATAGGAGACCGAAGTGTTTTGGTGAGGGGTAGTGTTACCCCTTTCGGCAGTATTTTGGCGGGGAAAGGGTTAAGGGCTTAAATTTGAATATGAAACCTCATTTGGAAGTCAAAAGTCAGACTATTTCATTTTGTGCTGTTTTTTCTGTCCCATCTAGCTGAATTGCTACCCGAAACACCCTTCCTAAGGAAAGAGCCGCAAGGTTCTGTTTTGCCGAGAGTGAAAGGAGATATTCCTCCTTTCTGGAATTCTCTGAATTTGCAAAGAGCTTAGCTTGCCCCAGAACCATTGATTTCCTAGCCACGCACTGAGAAGTAACTCCCCCAGCCCTGCATCAGCCGGATTGCAATAGGAGAGTGGGGCTGTTCTTACCCCTGCACAGAAGAGCCGTCAGGAGGTCATCTAGTCCAGCCCCCCGCTCTAGGCAGGACCAACCCAACTAAATCCACCCGGCCAGGGCTTTGTCAAGCCGAGACCTAAACACCTCTAGGGCTGGAGACTCCACTACTTCCCTAGGGACCCAGCCCAGTCACTCACGCGGCGATGAAGGCATGTAACGGGGTACACAGTCGGTTCCTGACTTTGCTGGGTCAGGCGACAGGGCCTGAGTAGAACATTTGCCTTGCAAATATTACAATGTGGCTGAAGATTAAAAAAAAATCTTTACAAATTCCCCCTCCCCCCCAAGCTGCCATCAGGCTTGGGGGCACCAGGCGATAGTACTGTGTAGTCTTTGAACACCCCACCTGTCTATAGCATGGGGGGTTGCAGTGATCACAGAAAAGGTGGCGGGCTCAGGGAGGAGACCAGTTCTGTGGTGGATGAGGGGGTGCGATCCCCTAGCTAACGTCTTTCCCAGCAGTGAGCTCTCGGGACCTGGCCCTCACTGTGTGGCCTGTAAGGGTTGTCTCCTGGAATGCAGGGAAGCAGGAAGTGAGTTGGCAGGCGGCCAGCAGAGCCAATGGGAACAGGGTGCAGTGACCTTTCCTGCTCCTGTGGTGTGGCCAGGGCAAGGCTGGGAGACATGAAATAAGCCAGGGAGCCAGGCTGGGAGAATCCGGCGACATCCGCGCCTAGGGAAGGGCTAAACCTTGGGACAGCAGAGAGGTGAGTAGACAGGGAATGTTTAGTCAGATGCAATCAGGCAATTTGCTTCATTTCTGGGTCTCTTGGACTTCTCTGTGCTGAGCACTCGTGCTACCCCCTCACAGGGTCACTGTTAAATGGAATCCCAGGGAAGCAAAGGCCCAGCAAGCCAGTAACGTCTCAGCAAGTGTGTCCTTTTGGCTGTTGTTGTTAATTAGTCACCCACTTAAAATGATGATCTAATTCCCGTGTCCTAGAGGGCGGGAGGTTCTGGGTGCACGTGCCCACGGCTGCAAAGCCAAACTACAGTTTTCATGCTCTGTCCAGAGGGAGGGTTAAAGAGCGTGAGGGTACCCCCCACGCCCCCGGGGAAGACTCCCCAAACGCCCCTTGCTGAGATCTCAAGAGGGCTTAGCATTTAGCTGGTGGCAGCCGTACCAATCCCAGGCCAGGGACCCGGTGACCTTGGGGGGCTTTCCCACAAGCCTCTAGAGGCAAGGCATTTCCCAAGTCTCTTGCAAGCCCCCCACCCTCTGCCCTCGGAGTGCCAGAGTGGGGAACAGCCCGGACATGCTCACAGAGGCAGAACAGCCGAGGCAATGCTGCAGGACAGCACGAGCCAAGGGAGGGGTCAGAGGCTGCGGTGCTGTCTGCTTTAGTTCAAGGTGTGGAACCAGCATTAGTCAGGTCTGAGATGCAGCTACCTCTGGGGTGGAGCATACGGGCTGTTTATTCCGGAACCCTTTTCCTGGCATTGAGAGGCGGCCATCTCTGGGGCGGGGCCGAGAAATGCCATTGGATTGATTGTACAGCCTCGCTTTGCCCTGTCAATAAAAACAGAGGTGCAATTTATTTCCTTTTAGTTCTTAATTACACTTAATCTCCCCAGCTCCGGAAGGGAGTGGCGCCCAGGGGTTACAGCAGGGGCTGGCAGCAGGATGCCTGGGCTCTCTCCCTGGCTGTGGGAGCGGAGCAGGGCCTGGTGGATGGGAGCAGGTCGGCTGGGAGTCTGCACTTCTGGCTTCGGTTTCCACCGTGGGAGACGGGGCAGCCTCCTGGGTCCCTTCCAAGCCGTGACCCCGCCCAGAGGGGGTGGAGCAGCTACGCCCTTTGCCAGCTGATCTGGGAGCCGGGCGTGTGGGAAGATGTTGATGTCTGGGCCATAGCTCTGGCCCGTCTCTCTGTGCGGCTCCCCTTCCCGGGCTGCCTGGCTGGCAGGACGCTGCTGGGCGGGAGGAATCGCAGCGCCCCGCGGAGGGACAGAGGATCCCCGGACGAAGAGGAGAAAGGAGGGACGGCGAGCGAGCTAGGAGAGAGGCAAAGGTACCAGGGAACAGGGGCACGTGGGGGGTGAGGGAAGGGGCCGGGATCCCGCTGGGCTGAGCCGAGACAGAAAGCGCGAGGGAATGAGACAGACAGGTGGGGGGAGGGGGTGTCTATGGGGCAGGGACTGTCTCACTGGGTGTCTGGCAGGGCCCGGGGGGGCGCCCCGATCTTGGCCTTGGAGGGGGGTGCAGTGCTCACCACCCCGCAGGCCCAGACCTGGGCGCAGGGAGGGAAAATCGGCAAGCGGGGCGAAGGGAGCGAGGAGCAGAGGACGTGGAAGGTGAAGTCACGAGAAGGAGGGAAGGGGCCGGAGAGCGAGGCCGTGGAAATGGGAACCGATGGCGGCCGGTCCCTGGCCCGGGCCCCACGGGAGACTGACAATCCCAGTGGTCCCCGCTGGCCCTGCAGTCGCCGCGTCCAGGGGCCGGTTTGGAAAGGCTGGTGCCTCCCCGATGTCATTTACCCCAAGACAGGGGCTGTCCTGTGGGCTGGGGAGTTGACTGACCCCAGAGACTCTCGCTGGGTGGGCGGGGGGTTTCTGTGATTGAGCTGGTGCTGCTAATCCAGGGGTTAGGTCGACTTCAGCCTTCAGCTCTGCCCTGAGACAGACAGACAGACCCAATGCCCAGCTCGACAGACGCAGATAGGCACAGACAGACACACAGACAAATGCACAGGCAGACAGATGCAGAGAGACACACACAGAGACAGACAGACACACAGAATGCACAGGCTGACAGATACAGTCAGACATACCAAGAGACGCACAGACAGACACACAGAAAGGCAGACACACACACAGGCAGACAAATGCAGAGAGACACACACAGGGTATGCGCCTCTCTCCCGGCAGATGCTGATCCTCGTCTCCACGCTGGTGAGCCTGCTGCACCCGGTGCTGTCGGCGCTGTCGGGGTCGGTGCAGTGGCACGGCCTGGAGCACTGGTTCTTCCTGCTGGGCCTGCGCCTGCTGGCCATGTACTTCGCCAGCTCCTCCTGGGAGAACGCCCGCCAGGACATCGCGTGTGCCTGGGGCCCCGGGCAGGAGGCCGACACCCGGACCTTCTGCACCTCCGCCTGCTACAACCGCCACTTTCTGGACCCCGTCTCGCCCAGCTGGTGCTTCTCCTTCCTCATCGCCCTGTTCCCCATCACCATCATGAGGATGCTGTACCCCAAAGGGCCGGGCGAGGGCGCGGGGGGGCAGGAGGCCCCGGCGGCGGCCCAGCCCAACAGGGCCTCTGGGCGCAGGTTGGCCGTGGAGCCCGACAAGCCTGGTGGGCCCAAGATGGGAGGGGAACCCCCCACGGGCACTAAATCCAACATGGCGGCCACGGTCCAGCCAGCAGCAGGTTCCAGCACGGCCGCCGTGCCCACGCCGGTTGGGGCGAGCCCTGAGGCACCCAGCGCCGACATGGACGGCCTGAGCGCTGTGGCCGGGCCCCTGGTGGGACCGCATCTAACCACGCAGCCGCCCTGGCACACCGGCATCTTCATCGTGTGCATCACCACTCTGCTGGCCACCGAGACCGGCTTCCTCTGGGCCCTGCTGGCCCGGCAGCTGCCCTTGATGTCGGGGCCCAGTTTCCGCTGCGTCCCCGGCACCCCGGCCTGCCCCCCGGCCCTGGAGTGCGCCGTGCGGGGCCAGGCCGACAAGCACATGGCGCTGGTCATCCTGGCCCTCACGGCCTGCATCAGCATCCTGGTGTGCCTGGGCTACGGGGCCGCCTGCCTGGGCTGGGCCACGTGCTGCCGTGGGAGGCGGGAGGGGGAGCGGGCCCCGGAGAGGAGGTGTGTGAGGGAGGGGAGCGTGCGCTGGGCCCGGTGGGGAGAAGGGGAGGTGGCGGAAGGCAGGGTGCTGATGGGGGATGCCAGGCCTGGGGGGTGCAGGTCGCAGAAGGGCCAGCAGGAAGAGGACAGGGAAGGGGAGGGTGGGCAGGGTGACCAGGACTGGGCTGTACTGGGAGGGGAGGGCCGGGGGCTGGGCTGGGGGGTGGGAGGGGAACAGAGGTGGAGGAAGGGAGTGGGGCTGGAGGGGGGCAGAGGTGGAGGGGCTGCAGAGCTGCATGCCATGGTCTGAGGTGGGTTGGGGCCCTGTCTTTAGCACCTGTGATAATCCCCTTAGGCACATTAGAGTAACCAGCTAAGGACCAACTGTGTCATTGGTGGGCTGGACTCTCCAGCGTGGGGACTAGTGGTTAGAGCAGGGTGGCTTAGAGCCAGGACTCTTGGGTTCTCTCCTAGCTTGGGGAGGGAAGTGGGGGCTAGTGGTTAGAGCAGGAAGTTGGCTGGGCTGCTGTTCTTTGGGCTTCTGCTTCCACCTGTGGGTATTTGGGCAGGACTCCTATGTTATGTCATGCAATTAAATTATCCCTCCCAGACTAGGCGGAGCTGTTCTGGGAAGGGTCAGGGAGCCAGGTGTGTGGGAGTAGGTCTGCGATTTCCCTTTTGGCTTCAGCGTCTCCTTCTCCAGCTAGTTGGCTTGGGTGTGCGTCAGTCCTGCGGGAAGCAACTCAGGTCCCCTCCACCCTAAAGCCTGGAGCCAGCAGCCTGGAAGAAAGAATCCTTGGACAAAGGAGAGAAGAGAGTGATAGAATTGAGAGAAGAGAAAAAATCAGAAAAAGGTACCAGGGAAGAGGTTTGTTTGGGTGGGAAGGATGGAAATAACCCAGGGAGCTGGTCAAGCGAAAGAAAGAAAGAAAGAAAGAAAGAAAGAAAGAAAGAAAGAAAGAAAGAAAGAAAGAAAGAAAGAAAGAATAAGAAAGCAAAGCAAACAACGAACAAAACAACAAGGGAATGAGAAAGAAAGAAAGAAAACAAGGGAACGAGAAAGGAAAAAAGAATAAGAAAGAAAGAACAAGGGAATGAGAAAGAAAGAAAGGAAGGAAGAAAGCAAAGTAAAGCAAAGAACGAACAAAACAAGGAATGAGAAAGAAATGAAGGAAGGAAGAAAGCAAAGCAAAGAAAGAAAACAAGGGAACGAGAAAGAAAAAAGAATAAGAAAGAAAGAACAAGAAAACAAGGGAAAGAAAGAACAAGGGAATGAGAAAGAAAGGAAGGAAGAAAACAAAGCAAAGCAAAGAACAAACAAAACAGGGAATGAGAAAGAAAGAAAGAAAGAAAGAAAAAGTAAAGAACGAACAAAACAAGGAATGAGAAAGAAAAAAGAATAAGAAAGAAAGAACAAGAAAACAAGGGAAAGAAAGAAAGACTAAGAAAGCAAAGCAAGGAATGAACAAAACAACAAGGGAATGAGAAAGAAAGGAAGGAAGGAAGAAAGCAAAGAACGAACAAAACAGGGAATGAGAAAGAAAAAAAGAATAAGAAAGAAAGAAAGACTAAGAAAGCAAAGCAAAGAGCAAACAAAGCAAGAGGGGAATGAGGAAGGCAGAGGCAGACGGGCAGAGCCGGGGGATGCTGGCTGTCTCCGGGGGCCAGCATGCGGCTGAGCCCCCACACCACTCCCCGCCGTGCCTCTCTCCCGGCAGATGTTGATCATCGTCTCCACGCTGGTGAGCCTGCTGCACCCGGTGCTGTCGGCCATGTCGGGGGCGCTGCGGTGGCAGGGCCTGGAGCACTGGTTCTTCCTGCTGGGCCTGCGGCTGCTGGCCATGTACTTCGCCAGCGCGCCGTGGGAGAGCGCCCGGGATGACCTGGCGTGTGCCTGGAACCGCAGCCAGGAGGCCGAGACCCAGCGCTTCTGCACCTCCGTCTGCTACAACCGCCACTTCCTGGAGCCCGTCACGGCCACCTGGGGCTTCTCCTTCCTCATCGCCCTGCTCCCCGTCACCGTCATGAGGATGCTGTACCCCCCCGAGGAGAGCCAGGGCAACGGCGGGGCGGAGGCTGCGGCGTCGGCCAGGCCCGTCACAGACGCCAGCAGGGCCGCTGCCCCCGAGCCGGCTGGCGTGACCAACGTGTCTCCCACGGGCCGCGCGGCTGGCCTGAGCGGCGGGGCAGGGCGGCTGGGACCCGACGTGGCCGCCCAGCCGCCCTGGCACGCCGGCGTGATCACCGTGTGCATCGCCGCTCTGCTGGCCACCGAGGCCGGCTTCCTCTGGGCCCTGCTGGCCCAGCAGCTGTTCATGGCGTCGACTGGGCCCAGCTTCCACTGCTTCCCCGGCACCCCGGCCTGCCCCCCCGCCATAGAGTGCGCCATATGGGGCCAGGCCGACAAGCGCATGGCGCTGGGCTCCCTGGCCCTCACGGCCTGCGTCAGCATCCTGGTGTGCCTGGGCTCTGGGGGCACCTGGCTAGGCCGGGTGACGTGCTGCCGTGGGAGGCGGGGGGGGGAGCGGGCCCCGGAGAGGTGTGCGAGGGAGGGGAGCGTGTGCTGGGCCCGGTGGGGAGAGGGGGAGGTGGGGGAAGGCAGGGTGCTGAGGGGGGACTGGGAGGGAGGGGAGTTTGGGGGTGGCGCCAGTGAGGGGGTGCCCTGGGGGGGGAAGGCAGGTTGTGGCGAGCAGCAGGCAGGAGACTGGAGGATGAGAGGGGGTAAAGGGGGGGCCAGGAGTGGGGGACACTCGGAGGAGAGGGGGAGGTTGAGGAAGGCAGAGTGCTGAGGGGGGGCTGGGAGGGAGGGGAGTTTGGGGGTGGCGCCAGCGAGGGGGTGCCCTGGGGGGGGAAGGCAGGTTGTGGCAAGCAGCAGGCAGGAGACTGGAGGATGAGAGGGGGTAAAGGGGGGGCCAGGAGTGGGGGACACTCGGAGGAGAGGGGGAGGTTGAGGAAGGCAGAGTGCTGAGGGGGGGCTGGGAGGGAGGGGAGTTTGGGGGTGGCGCCAGCGAGGGGGTGCCCTGGGGGGGGAAGGCAGGTTGTGGCGAGCAGCAGGCAGGAGACTGGAGGATGAGAGGGGGCAAAGGGGGGGCCAGGAGTGGGGGACACTCGGAGGAGAGGGGGAGGTTGAGGAAGGCAGAGTGCTGAGGGGGGCTGGCAGGGGAGAAGGGGGGGGGGAAAGGTGCTTACAGAGAGCCGTGGGAGAAAGGGGGGCTAGGAACAGGGATGGGGCGGGGGGCTGGCGAGGTGGGGAGGGCCGTGGAGGTGGTGGAAGGGACGGACAGTGGAATGGGGCGCGACATGGCAGGAGATGGGGGGCCGGGGGTGGGAGGCAGGGCCGGTAATGGGGCAAGGCTCTGTGCCCGCTCAGGCAGGTTCACGTTTTCGAGCTGCTCTCTCCGATCACGGGAGCTGCAGACGTAATGGAGCGGGAGCCTGAGACGCCGGCTCCGTCTCCAGCCACGATGTCCCGCCCAGGCTCGGCCCGATGGATCAGCGCAAAATCCCCGGGCAAATGGCCGCGCGGTTGCCTCTGGAGCGCTCTGGGATTAGAGCAGAGCAAGAGCTGGTGGCCATGCCTGGCTCTGGCGACCCCTTTGGCCACACTGGGCGGCCATATTGGATTTGTAAACCTGCATTTGTAGCCATTGGATTTGCCAACTCGACCGCCGGGGGAAGCCGTGTCGGTCCTGCCAACCGGCCGGGATTTGGTGGCCATATGGATATGCAAATGAGACCAGGTTGGGAGGCCATAGCGGAGTTATCAGCTGGCCTGGATTTGGGGGCCATGTTGGTCAACCAGCTTGGGATCGTGGCCATGCTGATCTGTGGGGTATTGTTTTTTCATCTGGGGCTAAATGAGATGAATTTTATCCCTGAAAAACTAGCCCATATCTTTGCAGTGAATATATTTATAGATGAAAAATGGCTAATTTTGACTGCCCAAAACATTTTCATTCAGGTCTAGTTTTTTTTCCTATGGTGGCACAAAAAGTCCTGAAAGATTTTTCACTTTTGGAGTCCTGAATTTTCCATGTTTTGGCTTTTGTAAAAAACAACCGAGCGAGCGAGCGACCAACCAACCAAAAGATTTTGCCAAAAATTTTCAGATGCAAAACACAATATTAAGAACAACCTGAACTGGAACAAAATGTAGTTTGTAATGTAAAATTGCTTTTTTTTACCATTTACATTGGATAAAAAAGCTGCTAAAATGATTTAATTCCTTAGTGTATCCTTCAATAAGGATCAAGCTACTTATGGGTATGTCTACACTACCCCGCTAGTTCGAACTAACAGGGTAGTGTAGACTTACCCTATCTCTTTCTTTCTTTCTTTCTTTCTTTCTTTCTTTCTTTCTTTCTTTCTTTCTTTCTTTCTTTCTTTCTTTCTTTTCATTTCAGTCAATATTTTTCATCTCAGCTTGGTTTTTCTAGTGAAAACTTCCTAATATTCATTTTTTCAAAAGTCTGCCCTACAAAATTCCCATTTTCTCTCCGTTTTAAACTTTCCCCGCCTTTTTCTGGTGATCAAAGTAAGTCTGGTTTCTAACCCTAACCCTCTGCCCTCCCTCCCTCCCTCCCTCCCACACAGCCCGTCTCAGAAAAGCGTCTTTCCGACGCATTTTGTCCAAACACAGCCTGTATCACCCGAATGAAACCTCAGCGGTTCTGTAGAGCCATAAGGGGAGCAGGCAGGCTCAGGGGGTGGAGAAAGGGGTCAAAGGAGCCGGGACTTGGGACGGCAGAGGGAGGCTTGCAAGGGAACGCACTGCTCTTTATAAAAGCCATTGTTGGGGGGCGGGAAGGAAGTGTTTTGACGTGCTGCAGAAATGTCGGTCTGACCAGTCTGGGAGGAATAAAAGGATTGCAAAGTTACCTTCGGAAGTGCCTCCGGTTATTTAAGAGCCTAAGGGCAAGGGAGGCGGGGAGCCGGGACGCTTGGGTTCTCTCCCAGCTCTGGGAGGAGAGAGAGGCCTAGTGGTTAGAGCAGGGGGCCCAGCAGTCAGGGTGCCTGCGTTCTCTCCCAGCTCTGGAAGGAGAGAGAGGCCTAGTGGTTAGAGCAGGGGCCCAGCGGTCAGGGCGCCTGCATTCTCTCCCAGCTCTGGAAGGAGAGAGAGGCCTAGTGGTTAGAGCAGGGGGGCCCAGCAGTCAGGGTGCCTGCGTTCTCTCCCAGCTCTGGAAGGAGAGAGAGGCCTAGTGGTTAGAGCAGGGGCCCAGCGGTCAGGGCGCCTGAGTTCTCTCCCAGCTCTGGAAGGAGAGAGAGGCCTAGTGGTTAGAGCAGGGGCCCAGCGGTCAGGGCGCCTGCATTCTCTCCCAGCTCTGGAAGGAGAGAGAGGCCTAGTGGTTAGAGCAGGGGGCCCAGCGGTCAGGGCGCCTGCATTCTCTCCCAGCTCTGGAAGGAGAGAGAGGACTAGTGGTTAGAGCAGGGGGCCCAGCGGTCAGGGCGCCTGAGTTCTCTCCCAGCTCTGGAAGGAGAGAGAGGCCTAGTGGTTAGAGCAGGGGCCCGGCGGTCAGGGCGCCTGCATTCTCTCCCAGCTCTGGAAGGAGAGAGAGGACTAGTGGTTAGAGCAGGGGGCCCAGCGGTCAGGGTGCCTGCGTTCTCTCCCAGCTCTGGAAGGAGAGAGAGGACTAGTGGTTAGAGCAGGGGGCCCAGCGGTCAGGGCGCCTGAGTTCTCTCCCAGCTCTGGAAGGAGAGAGAGGCCTAGTGGTTAGAGCAGGGGCCCAGCGGTCAGGGCGCCTGAGTTCTCTCCCAGCTCTGGAAGGAGAGAGAGGCCTAGTGGTTAGAGCAGGGGGCCCAGCGGTCAGGGCGCCTGAGTTCTCTCCCAGCTCTGGAAGAAGAGAGAGGCCTAGTGGTTAGAGCAGGGGCCCAGCGGTCAGGGTGCCTGCGTTCTCTCCCAGCTCTGGAAGGAGAGAGAGGCCTAGTGGTTAGAGCAGGGGGCCCAGCGGTCAGGGCGCCTGCGTTCTGTCCCAGCTCTGGAAGGAGAGAGAGGCCTAGTGGTTAGAGCAGGGGCCCAGCGGTCAGGGCGCCTGAGTTCTCTCCCAGCTCTGGAAGGAGAGAGAGGCCTAGTGGTTAGAGCAGGGGGCCCAGCGGTCAGGGCGCCTGCGTTCTCTCCCAGCTCTGGAAGGAGAGAGAGGCCTAGTGGTTAGAGCAGGGGGCCCAGCGGTCAGGGCGCCTGCGTTCTCTCCCAGCTCTGGAAGGAGAGAGAGGCCTAGTGGTTAGAGCAGGGGGCCCAGCGGTCAGGGCGCCTGCGTTCTCTCCCAGCTCTGGAAGGAGAGAGAGGCCTAGTGGTTAGAGCAGGGGCCCAGCGGTCAGGGCGCCTGCGTTCTCTCCCAGCTCTGGAAGGAGAGAGAGGCCTAGTGGTTAGAGCAGGGGCCCAGCGGTCAGGGCGCCTGCGTTCTCTCCCAGCTCTGGAAGGAGAGAGAGGCCTAGTGGTTAGAGCAGGGGCCCAGCGGTCAGGGCGCCTGCGTTCTCTCCCAGCTCTGGAAGGAGAGAGAGGCCTAGTGGTTAGAGCAGGGGGCCCAGCGGTCAGGGCGCCTACGTTCTCTCCCAGCTCTGGAAGGAGAGAGAGGCCTAGTGGTTAGAGCAGGGGGCCCAGCGGTCAGGGCGCCTGAGTTCTCTCCCAGCTCTGGAAGGAGAGAGAGGCCTAGTGGTTAGAGCAGGGGGCCCAGCGGTCAGGGCGCCTGCGTTCTGTCCCAGCTCTGGAAGGAGAGAGAGGCCTAGTGGTTAGAGCAGAGGGCCCAGCGGTCAGGGCGCCTGAGTTCTCTCCCAGCTCTGGAAGGAGAGAGAGGCCTAGTGGTTAGAGCAGGGGCCCAGCGGTCAGGGCGCCTGCGTTCTCTCCCAGCTCTGGAAGGAGAGAGAGGCCTAGTGGTTAGAGCAGGGGGCCCAGCGGTCAGGGCGCCTACGTTCTCTCCCAGCTCTGGAAGGAGAGAGAGGCCTAGTGGTTAGAGCAGGGGGCCCAGCGGTCAGGGCGCCTGCGTTCTCTCCCAGCTCTGGAAGGAGAGAGAGGCCTAGTGGTTAGAGCAGGGGGCCCAGCGGTCAGGGCGCCTACGTTCTCTCCCAGCTCTGGAAGGAGAGAGAGGCCTAGTGGTTAGAGCAGGGGGCCCAGCGGTCAGGGCGCCTGAGTTCTCTCCCAGCTCTGGAAGGAGAGAGAGGACTAGTGGTTAGAGCAGGGGCCCAGCGGTCAGGGCGCCTACGTTCTCTCCCAGCTCTGGAAGGAGAGAGAGGCCTAGTGGTTAGAGCAGGGGGCCCAGCGGTCAGGGCGCCTGCGTTCTCTCCCAGCTCTGGAAGGAGAGAGAGGCCTAGTGGTTAGAGCAGGGGCCCAGCGGTCAGGGCGCCTGCGTTCTGTCCCAGCTCTGGAAGGAGAGAGAGGCCTAGTGGTTAGAGCAGGGGGCCCAGCGGTCAGGGCGCCTGCGTTCTCTCCCAGCTCTGGAAGGAGAGAGAGGCCTAGTGATTAGAGCAGGGGGCCCAGCGGTCAGGGCGCCTGCGTTCTGTCCCAGCTCTGGAAGGAGAGAGAGGCCTAGTGGTTAGAGCAGGGGCCCAGCGGTCAGGGCGCCTGCGTTCTCTCCCAGCTCTGGAAGGAGAGAGAGGCCTAGTGGTTAGAGCAGGGGGCCCAGCGGTCAGGGCGCCTGCGTTCTCTTCCAGCTCTGGAAGGAGAGAGAGGCCTAGTGGTTAGAGCAGGGGCCCAGCGGTCAGGGCGCCTGCGTTCTCTCCCAGCTCTGGAAGGAGAGAGAGGCCTAGTGGTTAGAGCAGGGGCCCAGCGGTCAGGGCGCCTGCATTCTCTCCCAGCTCTGGAAGGAGAGAGAGGCCTAGTGGTTAGAGCAGGGGCCCAGCGGTCAGGGTGCCTGCGTTCTCTCCCAGCTCTGGAAGGAGAGAGAGGCCTAGTGGTTAGAGCAGGGGGCCCAGCGGTCAGGGCGCCTGCGTTCTCTCCCAGCTCTGGAAGGAGAGAGAGGCCTAGTGGTTAGAGCAGGGGCCCAGCGGTCAGGGCGCCTGCGTTCTGTCCCAGCTCTGGAAGGAGAGAGAGGCCTAGTGGTTAGAGCAGGGGGCCCAGCGGTCAGGGCGCCTGCGTTCTCTCCCAGCTCTGGAAGGAGAGAGAGGCCTAGTGATTAGAGCAGGGGGCCCAGCGGTCAGGGCGCCTGCGTTCTGTCCCAGCTCTGGAAGGAGAGAGAGGCCTAGTGGTTAGAGCAGGGGCCCAGCGGTCAGGGCGCCTGCGTTCTCTCCCAGCTCTGGAAGGAGAGAGAGGCCTAGTGATTAGAGCAGGGGGCCCAGCGGTCAGGGCGCCTGCGTTCTGTCCCAGCTCTGGAAGGAGAGAGAGGCCTAGTGGTTAGAGCAGGGGCCCAGCGGTCAGGGCGCCTGCGTTCTCTCCCAGCTCTGGAAGGAGAGAGAGGCCTAGTGGTTAGAGCAGGGGGCCCAGCGGTCAGGGCGCCTGCGTTCTCTTCCAGCTCTGGAAGGAGAGAGAGGCCTAGTGGTTAGAGCAGGGGCCCAGCGGTCAGGGCGCCTGCGTTCTGTCCCAGCTCTGGAAGGAGAGAGAGGCCTAGTGGTTAGAGCAGGGGCCCAGCGGTCAGGGCGCCTGCATTCTCTCCCAGCTCTGGAAGGAGAGAGAGGCCTAGTGGTTAGAGCAGGGGCCCAGCGGTCAGGGTGCCTGCGTTCTCTCCCAGCTCTGGAAGGAGAGAGAGGCCTAGTGGTTAGAGCAGGGGGCCCAGCGGTCAGGGCGCCTGCGTTCTCTCCCAGCTCTGGAAGGAGAGAGAGGCCTAGTGGTTAGAGCAGGGGCCCAGCGGTCAGGGCGCCTGCGTTCTGTCCCAGCTCTGGAAGGAGAGAGAGGCCTAGTGGTTAGAGCAGGGGGCCCAGCGGTCAGGGCGCCTGCGTTCTCTCCCAGCTCTGGAAGGAGAGAGAGGCCTAGTGATTAGAGCAGGGGGCCCAGCGGTCAGGGCGCCTGCGTTCTGTCCCAGCTCTGGAAGGAGAGAGAGGCCTAGTGGTTAGAGCAGGGGCCCAGCGGTCAGGGCGCCTGCGTTCTCTCCCAGCTCTGGAAGGAGAGAGAGGCCTAGTGGTTAGAGCAGGGGGCCCAGCGGTCAGGGCGCCTGCGTTCTCTCCCAGCTCTGGAAGGAGAGAGAGGCCTAGTGATTAGAGCAGGGGGCCCAGCGGTCAGGGCGCCTGCGTTCTCTCCCAGCTCTGGGAGGAGAGAGAGGCCTAGTGGTTAGAGCAGGGGCCCAGCGGTCAGGGTGCCTGCGTTCTCTTCCAGCTCTGGAAGGAGAGAGAGGCCTAGTGGTTAGAGCAGGGGCCCAGCGGTCAGGGCGCCTGCGTTCTCTCCCAGCTCTGGAAGGAGAGAGAGGCCTAGTGGTTAGAGCAGGGGCCCAGCGGTCAGGGCGCCTGCATTCTCTCCCAGCTCTGGAAGGAGAGAGAGGCCTAGTGGTTAGAGCAGGGGCCCAGCGGTCAGGGTGCCTGCGTTCTCTCCCAGCTCTGGAAGGAGAGAGAGGCCTAGTGGTTAGAGCAGGGGGCCCAGCGGTCAGGGTGCCTGCGTTCTCTCCCAGCTCTGGAAGGAGAGAGAGGCCTAGTGGTTAGAGCAGGGGGCCCAGCGGTCAGGGTGCCTGCGTTCTCTCCCAGCTCTGGAAGGAGAGAGAGGCCTAGTGGTTAGAGCAGGCGCCCAGCAGTCAGGGCGCCTGCGTTCTCTCCCAGCTCTGGAAGGAGAGAGAGGCCTAGTGGTTAGAGCAGGGGGCCCAGCGGTCAGGGCGCCTGCATTCTCTCCCAGCTCTGGGAGGAGAGAGAGGCCTAGTGGTTAGGGCTGGAGGCCAAGGCGCCCGCGAGGGGCTAGCCGCCCTTGCAGAGCTGCGGCTGAGCCGAGCAGGTGACTGTCTGGGGGGCCGCGGTAGCGCGGTGGAAATACAAGCAGGTGCGGCTACCTGCCATTGCCCGTAAGGCGGGTCGCCTGCGTGTCTCCACCGGGGGGGGCTGTGGCTTGGTGCAAAGCCCGTTCCCATTCCCCAGCCCAGCTGCTGCGCAAGGCAGGCTCCGCCCCACGGCCTGGGGGCATTTCCCGCCCGGCTGCCTCCGGGTGCCCCCTGGAGCTTTGCCGTGGGGGGCCCTTTCTGCGAGGGGGTCCAGTTTCCTTTGTCCCGGCTGAGCAGTGGCGTTCGTGGTCCGTTGCGGGCTGCCCCGCCGGAGCCCCCATGGGCAGGAGACGCGGCCGGCTTGTGGAGTGCACCTGCCAGTTACCCGGGATGAGCCCAAACCAAGCGCAGGCCAGGGCTGCTTATGGGGCTTGGCCCGACCTGTGTCCTAGAGCCGCGCCTCGCTCCGCAGGGCTTCAGGCCTCAGCAAAGCGGGGCCGGGGGCTCCCGGCTCTTTAACTGCCCTGCCTGATGATGCGAACCCAGAGCGCCAGGGCTCAGCCTGTTCATCCCTGCGCCAAGCCGGCAGGGTCTTAGCTAATGAGAGCAGGGGGTGGTAGCAGCCCAGGGCTGGGGGTCAGGAGTGAGGGGCACCGGCAGGGCTGGCGGGCAGGGGCTGCGGAGCGGGAGTGGGGTCACTGGCAGGGCTGGGGGCAGGGCAGGGTGCAGGGCTGGGGGCAGGGGCAGTGGGGCGGAAGTGAGGGGCACCAGCAGGGCTGGGCTGGCAGGGTCTGGGGGGCGGGAGTGGGGGGCACCAGCAGGGCTGGGGGCAGGGCTGGGGGGCAGGAGGAAGGGGCTTGGGCTGGCTGGAGGGGAATCCAGGGGGGGCACAGGCCAGCCTTGGTGCGCTGCTGAGGCCTGGGGGTGGGGGGATGTGTGGCATCAGCTCTGGGTGCAGTACCTGAGCTGCCCACCGGGCGGCAGCGTGGCGCCACCTTCCCGCCAAGAGTGACCCAATGAGCGCCCGGGAATCGTGTCGCATGGCACCGCAGGGCGCCCTGCCCCCGGGCCAGGTGTGAACACCGCCCCCTGCTGGATCCCGCCGGGGTCAGCCGCCCGCCAGCCAATCAGCTGCGGGTTCTCCCGCGCCGAGCCAGGTGCGGAGTCTGGACGGCACAGGGAGCCGAGGGAGCCGCCCACCCACCGCCGGGCCCCCGGGCCAGGTGTGAACACCGCCCCCTGCTGGATCCTGCCGGGGTCAGCCGCCCGCCAGCCAATCAGCTGCGGGTTCTCCCGCGCCGAGCCAGGTGTGGAGTCTGGACGGCACAGGGAGCCGAGGGAGCCGAGGGAGGGAGGCAGCCGGGGAAGCCGCCCACCCACCGCCGGGCCCACCGGACAGGAAGCCTCGTGGGACAGAATCTTCTGGGTGCCAAGCTGGGGGCCAGGCCCAGGCGCGCCCGGCCAGTAACCCCCCAGCACTCCTCTCGGGCCCTTCCTCTGCCTGGCAGGCTGAGCAGGGGGTGCGCCCCAGCCCCCAGCTCCCTGAGGTGGCAGCCTTTGTCGCTCGATCACAGCAGCCACCGGGGAGCTGCCCCAGGACATGCGTCCGACCCAGGCGTGGGCCTTTCTATCCCCCTGGGCTGGTCCCGAGAGCTGCTGACCCCACCCGCCGCATCGCAAAGGGCAGCCATGCCCGGGAGTGGCAAGTGTAAGCAGGGGCTGAACTGCTGCTTGCTGTCAGCCAGCTGAAAGGGGGGGGGGGTGCCCACTACAATTGTTTAGCTCTGCAAGGTAATTAACTGTTAACTGTTGAGATGTAAATACAGCTCAGGAGAGACTCCGAGGTGGGGCTGTGGAAACCCCATTCGGCCGGGGGTGATGGAGGGTCAGTGTTGGGATGGAATGTGGAGAATTGTGTATAACTTGGGACTGTTGTGGGGGTCACTAATCACGCTTCCCCTAAATGTGGGAACTGTCAAACATGCCACCAGTGCTTGCAGGAGAGACACCATCATGGGAAGAGGTCTCGGAAGAACAAGCCTCCCCCCTTCCAGAGTTGAGTGGACAGAGCTGGGGGGGAGGGTTTAAGGACTTGAGTCAGCCTGCTTCACACCTGCCAGGTGTGAGCTATAAGACTGAGGCGGCAGGCGAGGAGCAGCCATCAGCGGCGTGGCGTGGAGCGGCGGCAGGCGAGGAGCGGTGACCAGCGGCGTGGCGTGGCGTGGAGCGGCGGCAGGCGAGGAGCGGTGATCAGCGGCGTGGCGTGGAGCGGCGGCAGGCGAGGAGCGGCGATCAGCGGCGTGGCGTGGAGCGGCGGCAGGCGAGGAGCGGTGATCAGCGGCGTGGCGTGGCGTGGAGTGGCGGCAGGCGAGGAGCGGTGATCAGCGGCGTGGCGTGGAGCGGCGGCAGGCGAGGAGCGGCGATCAGCGGCGTGGCGTGGAGCGGCGGCAGGCGAGGAGCGGCGATCAGCGGCGTGGCGTGGAGCGGCGGCAGGCGAGGAGCGGCGATCAGCGGCGTGGCGTGGAGCGGCGGCAGGCGAGGAGCGGCGATCAGCGGCGTGGCGTGGAGCGGCGGCAGGCGAGGAGCGGCGACCAGCGGCGTGGCGTGGAGCGGCGGCAGGCGAGGAGCGGCCATCAGCGGCGTGGCGTGGAGCGGCGGCAGGCGAGGAGCGGTGATCAGCGGCGTGGCGTGGAGCGGCGGCAGGCGAGGAGCGGCGATCAGCGGCGTGGCGTGGAGCGGCGGCAGGCGAGGAGCGGCGATCAGCGGCGTGGCGTGGAGCGGCGGCAGGCGAGGAGCGGCGATCAGCGGCGTGGCGTGGAGCGGCGGCAGGCGAGGAGCGGTGATCAGCGGCGTGGCGTGGAGCGGCGGCAGGCAAGGAGCGGCGACAGGTGCCCAGCGGAGTGTCCTGGGGTGTGGGACGAGACAGCTGGTGGAGCGTGGCCGGAGTTTTGTATAAGGTGCCCCCTATCTATCCCCCCACCCCCATTTCTACCCAGGTTGGGAGGTGAAACCCTGCAGGTGAACTTTGGGACTCTGGGTGGCACAGAGACTTGTGGGCACAGAGACTTTTGGGGAGTCGGTGGACTTCGGGCGAATCTTGGCTGGGGTGGGGGCTTGGCTCATGTTTGGGTTATGAACTCTGTTTGTGGTGTTTTCCCCAAGTTAATGCCGTATGAATTCTCTCTCTGTTTCATTAAATGTTCTTTTCCTACACTCAAAGGGTATGTCTACACTACCCCCCTGATTCGAACTAGGGGGGTAATGTATGCATACCGAACTTGCTAATGAAGCCCGGGATTTGAATTTCCCGGGCTTCATTAGCATAAAGCCGGCTCCGCCATTTTTAAAAGCCGGTTGTTCGAACCCCGTGCCGCGCGGCTACACGCGGCCCGGGCTAGATAGTTCGAACTATGTAGCCATTCCGATCTATCTGTATGCCTCGTTCCACAAGGTGTACAGATAGTTCGGAATGGCTACGTAGTTCGAACTATCTAGCCCGGGCCGCGTGTAGCCGCGCGGCACGGGGTTCGCACTAGCCGGCTTTTAAAAATGGCGGCGCCGGCTTTATGCTAATGAAGCCCGGGAAATTCAAATCCCGGGCTTCATTAGCAAGTTCGGTATGCATACATTACCCCCCTACTTCGAACTAGGGGGGTAGTGTAGACATACCCAGACTCAGTGCTTGCGAGTGGGGAAGCATTGCCTCTCAGAGGCGCCCAGGGGTGCGTGAATTTCCCAGATCACTGGGTGGGGGCTTGAGCCGGTTCTTTGTGAGATTGACCCCAAGATATTGAACCCAGCCCTGGTTACTGCCAGGCCTACCCTGCCGGCAGAAGGGTTACACAAGGAAGGAGCAGAGCCGGTCGGGAACAAAGCGCAGGTAGGTCCCGTCTCCCAGTGGCAAGGCTGGGGCCGCGCCAGCGAAAGCAACTTCCTCTCTCAGCCTGGCTGCAGCCCCGGCTGGGTGTAGCTGCCCGGGACTCCAGGAAGTGCATGAGCAGCCCCGGTCTGCAGGGGTGCGATAAGAGCGTTGTCCAGGGCGGGTCCGTCCCATCTCTTCATCAGATTGAGATACGGACAGAGAGGACACTTCTTGCGTTTGCGGATGATCCCAGTCTGGGAGGGGCGGCGAGTGCGTTGGAGGATGGGTCAGAATTCAAACTCATCTGGACTAAGCAGAGAAATGGTCGGAGGCAAATCTCATGAAGTTTAAGAAGGACGAATGCAAAGTGCTGCCCTTAGGAAGTGTGAACGAGCAGGGTTGCCCCCTCTCTCGTGGGGTCCCACGCACGTTTCCCGTTGGCCCTCTGCTCAGAGTTCTTCACAGGCCACCCTGCCTCTTCGGCCGTCTGTTAGGGCTTCGGCTTCCAACGGCTCGTACTCTGGCATCCGCCCTTGGCGGACGGGGTAGGGGGACCCGGACCTGCCCTCTCTCCCGGGTCCCAGCCCAAGACCCTAAGGACAGACACAGACACGTTCCTGTCCGGCTGACGGGGATTCCTGCCGTTACTCGTCAGCCCACGGGCCTTAGCAGGGAAGCCTGCCCTGGCTGCTTCCTACCCCGGCTACAGCTGGGGGAGGTCCGCACCCCTCCCGGCCCGGCCCTCTCCTCGACCAGCGCAGATGGCTCACTGGAGCCGGCCGAGCCCAGCCGCTCTCCCTCCCGCTCGCTCGCGGCGACCGTCCTCTCTCTCCTCCTTCGTCTCCCCTCTTCTCCGGTGTCCATTTCCCTTTTGTACCCCCAGCCATGTCTCTCCTGACCCACCCTTCTCTGTGACATCACCGCTACACGCCCTGGCCACCCCGCCCTTCTTGCATCATTCCTGGTGTGCTCGTAACACGCCCAAGGCGTCCTGCTCCAATTCGCGACGCCGCCCAGCTGTGCCATGGTGCACAAACATGCAGTGCAAGTGGCAAGACGGGCTCCGCGCTCCCCGCAGAGCGCCGCAAGGAAGGCATTCGGAGTGCAAGGCGATCGTGCCCCGCCACAGGAAGGAACAATCCATGTCTCACACACAATGGGAAGCGACTGTCTAGGAAGGAGCCCTGCAGAAAGGGATCTAGGGGTCAGAGTGGACCACAAGCTTAGTATGAGTCAGCAGTGTGACGCTGTGGCAAACAAAGCAAACGTGATTCTGGGCTTCATGAAGAGGAGTGTCGTGAGCCAGACACGAGAAGTCATTCTGCCGCTCTGCTCTGCGCTGGTTAGGCCTCAACTGGAGTCTTGTGTCCCGTTCTGGGCACCGAATTTCAGGAAAGATGTGGAGAAATTGGAGAAGGTCCAGAGAAGAGCAACAAAAATGAGGAAAGGTCTAGAGAGGTTCCGAGTGGGGCACGGCGGGGAACGTGGTTCCGAGCAGGGCGCGGTGGGGAACGTGGTTCCGAGCAGGGCACAGTGGGGAATGCGGTTCCGAGCGGGGCGCGGTGGGGAACGTGGTTCCAAGGGTGGTGCGCGGTGGGGAACGTGGTTCCAAGGGGGGTGCGCGGCGGGGAATGCGGTTCCAAGGGGGGTGCGCGGTGGGGAATGTGGTTCCAAGCGGGGCGCAGTGGGGAATGCGGTTCCAAGGGGGGTGCGCGGCGGGGAATGCGGTTCCGAGGGGGGGTGCGCGGTGGGGAACGCGGTTCCAAGGGGGTGCACGGCGGGGAATGCGGTTCCAAGGGGGGCGCGGTGGGGAATGCGGTTCCAAGGGGGGTGCGCGGCGGGGAATGCGGTTCCGAGGGGGGTGCGCGGCGGGGAACGCGGTTCCGAGGGGGGTGCGCGGCGGGGAATGCGGTTCCGAGGGGGGTGCGCGGTGGGGAATGCGGTTCCGAGGGGGGCATGGCGGGGAACGCGGTTCCGAGGGGGGTGCGCGGCGGGGAACGCGGTTCCAAGGGTGGTGCGCGGTGGGGAACGCGGTTCCGAGGGGGGCATGGCGGGGAACGCGGTTCCAAGGGTGGTGCGCGGTGGGGAATGCGGTTCCGAGGGGGGTGCGTGGTGGGGAATGCGGTTCCAAGGGTGGTGCGCGGTGGGGAACGTGGTTCCGAGGGGGGTGCGCGGTGGGGAACGCGGTTCCGAGGGGGGTGCGCGGTGGGGAACGCGGTTCCGAGGGGGGCGCGCGGCGGGGAACGCGGTTCTGAGGGGGGCGCGCGGCGGGGAACGCGGTTCTGAGGGGGGCGCGGTGGGGAACGCGGTTCCGAGGGGGGCATGGCGGGGAACGCGGTTCCAAGGGTGGTGCGCGGTGGGGAATGCGGTTCCGAGGGGGGTGCGTGGTGGGGAATGCGGTTCCAAGGGTGGTGCGCGGTGGGGAACGCGGTTCCGAGGGGGGTGCGCGGTGGGGAATGCGGTTCCGAGGGGGGTGCGCGGCGGGGAACGCGGTTCCGAGGGGGGTGCGCGGTGGGGAATGCGGTTCCGAGGGGGGCGCGCGGCGGGGAACGCGGTTCTGAGGGGGGCGCGCGGCGGGGAACGCGGTTCTGAGGGGGGCGCGCGGCGGGGAACGCGGTTCCGAGGGGGGCGCAGTGGGGAACGCGGTTCCGAGGGGGGCGCGCGGCGGGGAACGCGGTTCTGAGGGGGGCGCGCGGCGGGGAACGCGGTTCCAAGGGTGGTGCGCGGTGGGGAACGCGGTTCCGAGGGGGGCGCAGTGGGGAACGCGGTTCCGAGGGGGGCGCGCGGCGGGGAACGCGGTTCCGAGGGGGGTGCGCGGTGGGGAACGCGGTTCCGAGGGGGGCGCGCGGCGGGGAACGCGGTTCCGAGGGGGGCGCAGTGGGGAATGCGGTTCCAAGGGGGGTGCGCGGCGGGGAATGCGGTTCCGAGGGGGGTGCGCGGCGGGGAACGCGGTTCCGAGGGGGGCGCACGGCGGGGAACGCGGTTTCGAGGGGGGCATGGCGGGGAACGTGGTTCTGAGGGGGGCGCGCGGCGGGGAATGCGGTTCCGAGGGGGGCATGGCGGGGAATGCGGTTCCGAGGGGGGCGCGCGGCGGGGAATGCGGTTTCGAGGGGGGCGCAGTGGGGAATGCGGTTCCGAGGGGGGCATGGCGGGGAATGCGGTTCCGAGGGGTGTGCGCGGCGGGGAACGCGGTACTGAGGGGGGTGCGCGGCGGGGAACGCGGTTCTGAGGGGGGCGCGCGGCGGGGAACGCGGTTCTGAGGGGGGCGCGGTGGGGAACACGGTTCCGAGGGGGGCGCGCGGCGGGGAACGCGGTTCTGAGGGGGGCGCGCGGCGGGGAATGCGGTTCCGAGGGGGGCATGGCGGGGAATGCGGTTCCGAGGGGGGGTGCGCGGCGGGGAATGCGGTTCCGAGGGGGGCATGGCGGGGAATGCGGTTCCGAGGGGGGGTGCGCGGCGGGGCATGCGGTTCCGAGCGGGGCGCAGTGAGGAATGCAGTTCCAAGGGGGGTGCGCGGTGGGGAATGCGGTTCCGAGGGGGGTGCGTGGCGGGGAACGCGGTTCCGAGGGGGGTGCGCGGTGGGGAATGCGGTTCCAAGGGGGGCATGGCGGGGAACGCGGTTCTGAGGGGGGCGCGCGGCGGGGAACGCGGTTCCGAGGGGGGTGCGCGGTGGGGAATGCGGTTCCAAGGGGGGCATGGCGGGGAACGCGGTTCTGAGGGGGGCGCGCGGCGGGGAACGCGGTTCCGAGGGGGGCGCGGTGGGGAACGCGGTTCCGAGGGGGGCACGGCGGGGAATGCGGTTCCGAGGGGGGCATGGCGGGGAATGCGGTTCTGACGGGGGCGCGCGGCGGGGAACGCGGTTCCGAGGGGGGCATGGCGGGGAACGCGGTTCCGAGGGGGGCACGGCGGGGAATGCGGTTCCGAGGGGGGCGCGGTGGGGAACGCGGTTCCGAGGGGGGCACGGCGGGGAATGCGGTTCCGAGGGGGGCGCGGTGGGGAACGCGGTTCCGAGGGGGGCACGGCGGGGAATGCGGTTCCGAGGGGGGCATGGCGGGGAATGCGGTTCCGAGGGGGGGTGCGCGGCGGGGAACGCGGTTCCGAGGGGGGGTGCGCGGCGGGGAATGCGGTTCCGAGGGGGGCATGGCGGGGAATGCGGTTCCGAGGGGGGGTGCGCGGCGGGGAATGCGGTTCCGAGGGGGGCATGGCGGGGAATGCGGTTCCGAGGGGGGGTGCGCGGCGGGGAATGCGGTTCCGAGGGGGGCATGGCGGGGAATGCGGTTCCGAGGGGGGGTGCGCGGCGGGGAATGCGGTTCCGAGGGGGGCATGGCGGGGAATGCGGTTCCGAGGGGGGGTGCGCGGCGGGGCATGCGGTTCCGAGCGGGGCGCAGTGAGGAATGCAGTTCCAAGGGGGGTGCGCGGTGGGGAATGCGGTTCCGAGGGGGGTGCGTGGCGGGGAACGCGGTTCCGAGGGGGGCACGGCGGGGAATGCGGTTCCGAGGGGGGGTGCGCGGCGGGGAATGCGGTTCCGAGGGGGGCATGGCGGGGAATGCGGTTCCGAGGGGGGGTGCGCGGCGGGGAATGCGGTTCCGAGGGGGGCATGGCGGGGAATGCGGTTCCGAGGGGGGGTGCGCGGCGGGGAACGCGGTTCCGAGGGGGGCACGGCGGGGAATGCGGTTCCGAGGGGGGCGCGGTGGGGAACGCGGTTCCGAGGGGGGCACGGCGGGGAACGCGGTTCCGAGGGGGGGTGCGCGGCGGGGAATGCGGTTCCGAGGGGGGCATGGCGGGGAATGCGGTTCCGAGGGGGGGTGCGCGGCGGGGAATGCGGTTCCGAGGGGGGCATGGCGGGGAATGCGGTTCCGAGGGGGGGTGCGCGGCGGGGAATGCGGTTCCGAGGGAGGCATGGCGGGGAATGCGGTTCCGAGGGGGGGTGCGCGGCGGGGAATGCGGTTCCGAGGGGGGCATGGCGGGGAATGCGGTTCCGAGGGGGGGTGCGCGGCGGGGCATGCGGTTCCGAGCGGGGCGCAGTGAGGAATGCAGTTCCAAGGGGGGTGCGCGGTGGGGAATGCGGTTCCGAGGGGGGTGCGTGGCGGGGAACGCGGTTCCGAGGGGGGCACGGCGGGGAATGCGGTTCCGAGGGGGGGTGCGCGGCGGGGAATGCGGTTCCGAGGGGGGCATGGCGGGGAATGCGGTTCCGAGGGGGGGTGCGCGGCGGGGAATGCGGTTCCGAGGGGGGCATGGCGGGGAATGCGGTTCCGAGGGGGGGTGCGCGGCGGGGCATGCGGTTCCGAGCGGGGCGCAGTGAGGAATGCAGTTCCAAGGGGGGTGCGCGGTGGGGAATGCGGTTCCGAGGGGGGTGAGTGGCGGGGAACGCGGTTCCGAGGGGGGTGCGCGGTGGGGAATGCGGTTCCAAGGGGGGCATGGCGGGGAATGCGGTTCCGAGGGGGGGTGCGCGGCGGGGCATGCGGTTCCGAGCGGGGCGCAGTGAGGAATGCAGTTCCAAGGGGGGTGCGCGGTGGGGAATGCGGTTCCGAGGGGGGTGCGTGGTGGGGAACGCGGTTCCGAGGGGGGTGCGCGGTGGGGAATGCGGTTCCAAGGGGGGCATGGCGGGGAACGCGGTTCTGAGGGGGGCGCGCGGCGGGGAACGCGGTTCCGAGGGGGGTGCGCGGTGGGGAATGCGGTTCCAAGGGGGGCATGGCGGGGAACGCGGTTCTGAGGGGGGCGCGCGGCGGGGAACGCGGTTCCGAGGGGGGCGCGGTGGGGAACGCGGTTCCGAGGGGGGCACGGCGGGGAATGCGGTTCCGAGGGGGGCATGGCGGGGAATGCGGTTCTGAGGGGGGCGCGCGGCGGGGAACGCGGTTCCGAGGGGGGCATGGCGGGGAACGCGGTTCCGAGGGGGGCACGGCGGGGAATGCGGTTCCGAGGGGGGCATGGCGGGGAATGCGGTTCCGAGGGGGGCGCGGTGGGGAACGCGGTTCCGAGGGGGGCACGGCGGGGAATGCGGTTCCGAGGGGGGCGCGGTGGGGAACGCGGTTCCGAGGGGGGCACGGCGGGGAACGCGGTTCCGAGGGGGGGTGCGCGGCGGGGAATGCGGTTCCGAGGGGGGCATGGCGGGGAATGCGGTTCCGAGGGGGGGTGCGCGGCGGGGAATGCGGTTCCGAGGGGGGCATGGCGGGGAATGCGGTTCCGAGGGGGGGTGCGCGGCGGGGAATGCGGTTCCGAGGGGGGCATGGCGGGGAATGCGGTTCCGAGGGGGGGTGCGCGGCGGGGAATGCGGTTCCGAGGGGGGCATGGCGGGGAATGCGGTTCCGAGGGGGGGTGCGCGGCGGGGCATGCGGTTCCGAGCGGGGTGCAGTGAGGAATGCAGTTCCAAGGGCGGTGCGCGGTGGGGAATGCGGTTCCGAGGGGGGTGCGTGGCGGGGAACGCGGTTCCGAGGGGGGCATGGCGGGGAACGCGGTTCTGAGGGGGGCGCGCGGCGGGGAACGCGGTTCCGAGGGGGGCGCGGTGGGGAACGCGGTTCCGAGGGGGGCACGGCGGGGAATGCGGTTCCAAGGGGGGCATGGCGGGGAATGCGGTTCTGAGGGGGGCGCGCGGCGGGGAACGCGGTTCCGAGGGGGGCATGGCGGGGAATGCGGTTCCGAGGGGGGCACGGCGGGGAATGCGGTTCCGAGGGGGGCATGGCGGGGAATGCAGTTCCGAGGGGGGCGCGGTGGGGAACGCGGTTCCGAGGGGGGCACGGCGGGGAATGCGGTTCCGAGGGGGGCGCGGTGGGGAACGCGGTTCCGAGGGGGGCACGGCGGGGAACGCGGTTCCGAGGGGGGCGCGGTGGGGAACGCGGTTCCGAGGGGGGCACGGCGGGGAATGCGGGTCCGAGGGGGGCATGGCGGGGAATGCGGTTCTGAGGGGGGCGCGCGGCGGGGAACGCGGTTCCGAGGGGGGCATGGCGGGGAACGCGGTTCCGAGGGGGGCACGGCGGGGAATGCGGTTCCGAGGGGGGCGCGGTGGGGAACGCGGTTCCGAGGGGGGCACGGCGGGGAATGCGGTTCCGAGGGGGGCATGGCGGGGAATGCGGTTCTGAGGGGGGCGCGCGGCGGGGAACGCGGTTCCGAGGGGGGCATGGCGGGGAACGCGGTTCCGAGGGGGGCACGGCGGGGAATGCGGTTCCGAGGGGGGCGCGGTGGGGAACGCGGTTCCGAGGGGGGCACGGCGGGGAATGCGGTTCCGAGGGGGGCATGGCGGGGAATGCGGTTCTGAGGGGGGCGCGCGGCGGGGAACGCGGTTCCGAGGGGGGCATGGCGGGGAACGCGGTTCCGAGGGGGGCACGGCGGGGAATGCGGTTCCGAGGGGGGCGCGGTGGGGAACGCGGTTCCGAGGGGGGCACGGCGGGGAATGCGGTTCCGAGGGGGGCATGGCGGGGAATGCGGTTCCGAGCGGGGCGCAGGATGTGGACTTAGCACAGAGAAGTTTAACCAGACAATAAAAGAAAGAAAATAAGCTGAGCACGTCTAACTAGACATTCCCTGTCTACTCACAGATCTGTGTGTCAAGGGCCAGTCCATGCCCATGCCCATGCCCTGTACTCTTTGTACGCATGGTAGTTCTGCCTGGTTCAATTCATCGCGTTCCCCCAGCTCCTGGCTTCAACTCACATAAAGAAGAAAAAAGCAAGTCATCTTCCTTTCATTTCGAATCTCAACACCTTCTCCCATTGGCTCTCCTGGCTCCCTGCCAACACCTCCTAGCTACTTGAGTTTAACCCTTTAGTCACTGAATGCTGGGATGCCCAGAAGAGGACAGCCCTCCTGTCTATCACACCCCCTAACCTGAGACAAATACACCCCAACAGATTCACACCCCACAATGGAAACTCTAATTCAGGAACCGACCCCTGCAATGAACCCTGTTGCCCACACTGTCCACGCCGCTACCCTAGTGGCACCATCTCAGGGCCATCAGCCACGCCATCAAAGGCCGGTTCACTTGCACACCTACTACCGTGATATTTGCCATCATGTGCCAGCAATGTCCCTCTGCCGTGTACATCAAACAAACCGGACAGTCTCTGTGCAGAAGAATGAATGGACACAAATCAGACACCGGGAACGGCAGCATCCACAAGCCAGTGGGGGAGTCCTGTCACCTCCCTGGTCACACAGTCACTGACGTGCAAGCTGCCACGGCCAGCCTGAGAAACGTCCAAACCAGACTGCAGAGAGAAACGGTGACGCTGGGATTCATTCAGAAGGGGTCTGAACACAGACCTAGACCGGCTCGCTCATTACACCAGGCCACACTTCCGGCGTTCTCGCTTTCTCATCCCTGGAGATGAGCCACACTCACCCTGAGCTAATTAGCATGGATGTCACACTCCTATCCCTATCCTTTCCCCGCCTCCTTTTTCCTCTCTTTTCTCTTGAGCATCTGCGGAAGCAAACGGCAGCTCACAGATGCGTATGTCTCAACACATTCGTTCTTCAAAGTGTCACCAGACTCCTTGCTGGTTTTACCGGGAGTGATGACACCAACTGTGGGACGTGTGTGTGTGTGAATGCATGGGCTGATTTCTATGCTGTATTTGCAACACGCACGGGGTACTGCCTTTTGGGACATCGTGGGGGGCTGTCCACTCTTATGGCCCTGGGCCCACTCTGGCGTCGCAGTCACCGGTGGCTGTGTTGGGCTGTGGGTGACCCCTACTGGCCTGTGTGTGTGAACACTGCCCAGCGGGGGGTGGTCCCTGGGGGCAGTGCACATAGACCAGTGTTTCTTAAACTGTGTTCCGTGGCACACCGGTGTGCCGTGAGGAGGTGTGCTGCGGAGAACAACAGAATTCAAAATGGCTGCCCTTAAAGGGGCAGGTGACCTTTTTTTTTCTCAATAACTTTCCCCCGACCCTTTTTTCCCCCAACCTTTTTTTTTCTCAACCAAAAATCCTTGTTGTTCCTCATTTAAAAAAAAATATTGTTTGGTGTTCCTCGGTCTTAAAAAGTTTAAGAAACACTGACGGAGAGCATGACTAGCAACTTCACACCTGGCCAGGGGAAGGGGGTGAACAAAGGAAGGAGTGTGGCTACCTGGGGGGAGGAGTGTTCGCTGGTTTGGAGACGGGCGGTCTGCACATGGGGACGCAAGGAGGAAGGAGACTAAAACCAGTGTAGGAGGTTCAGGGGCCTGTGAACCCCTCCCCCCAGGGAACTAGGGCTGTCGGCCTATCTTTTGCCTGCATCGAGCCTACGCTGGGCTGTATCTCGGAGAAGCAATAAACCCATTTGTACTCTACTGGCTGGCGGAGTCACATCTGGCTGTGGACGGGGTGCAGGGTCGGGGGTCTCGGACGTGCCCTCACACTTTTCCCTTGAAACAGATCCTGTGTGCTTCTGGGTGTAACACCCGGGGGTGGTGGCCCCCTGGACTCACCAACTGTGTCAGTGCCCTGTCCTGGGGGCACCCCAAGGACCGACAGGAAACGAGGGCTTTCACCACCAGTCCCTTGACATTGAGCGTCATGCCCTTTGGAGGCTGCAGTGCCCCGGGATCATTCCAACGGCCTGAGAGTGGCAGATTGCACATCCGAACCCGTGCGTCCGGGCAGGCGCAAACTGCCATTCTCAGGCAAAAAAACCTTCCAAGCCAGACTGGAAGGAGAAGTGGCCCTGCTGGGATTCATCTGCCAATGGGGCCCCGTCAGAAGGGGTCTGAACAGAGACCTGGGCCGGCTCGCTCATTGCACCCGGCCACTTCCCCTTCCGGCGCTCTCGCCTTCTCATCACTCCAGACTCAAGCCCCCCCGGATGGAATGGGACCAGGGTGGGAGGGGCGGGTCTCTGTGCACCTGCTAGGAAGGGGGAGGGGGCTGGGGATGTGGGCAAAGGCTGCAACATCAGAGCTACAGACACGCCTGCCTGGAGTGAGCCCCGCCCCCACACGCCGCGTTGCCTGCTCTTCTGCTTGTCTGCTTTCGTCCTGCGGGACAAGACCTGGGGGAAGGGAGGGCAAGTCCCTCACGCCTCCCAACACCCCATCCCTTGAGCCACGTCTTGAGGCGCTCCTGGTCCCCCCAGGGCTCGTGCCTGTGTGCTGTCCCACTCCCACCGCCCTGGGGTGCAACCCCGCTCTTACAACTGCTGTGGCCCAGCAGGGGCCTGCCTGGAACGGCCGATCATAGCTCCCCTGGCATGGATTCGGGGCATTCCATGGCCGAGGCAGAGGGTCCCCAAAGGCCCCCTTCCAGCCCATGCATCTCTGAGGCCTGACGTTGCCTTTTGTGGCTACAGTTCCCCTCTCAGCCAGTGATGGAGCCTGTGAAACTCTTTATTAAATACACAAATATATAAAACTCTACAAGAGCAGGCAAGATTTCTTCTCGAGTGCCGTAAAATGCACAGGCAAGTTCCACAGGGCTTGGGCTCCGTGTGGGCAGGGGGCTGGGCTAAGGGGGTCTGTGGGTCAGGAGTGAGGGGCACCTCATCCTTCCTGTAGCAGAATCGGCCGTTAATTACCCAAGTCCTCAGAGTGAGTCAGAAGGAAACGGTGACAAACCGAGACACAAACTGAGCATCCTGCCCTGAACCATAATCCCAGGTCTGGCCCTGCCGGTTCCCCGCCCTCACCACCCGCAGCCCCTGCTAGCCCAGCCCTGCCGGTGCCCCTCAGTCCCGCCGTGCAGCCCCTGCCAACCCAGTCCTGGACTCCCCCCACCCCACTCCTGAGCCACGACTCCTGGGTTTCATCCCTGCCTCTGGGAGAGGTTTGGGGTCCAGTGAGTTAGAATGTGTGTGCATTGGGGGCGGGGGCAGAGCTGGGAGCCAGGACTCCTGGCGGGTTCCCACCCTAACCCCGTTCACTCCAGATTCACACTGGATTGAGTCAAACTGACATAAACAGGAAACTCGCAGCAGGGGTAGAGCAGAACGTCTTGCAAAAGAAACCAAGTGAGACTTGAGTAAGAAGGACAAAGGACCAGGGGCGGGGCCAGGTGGAAACAGCTGCGGCCTCTCCCAGCAGGGGGCGCTGTGGGGAAGGGGCAGGCGTTTGGGGTGTGGCTTACACAGGGGGCAAGACCTCCTGCTCCATAGGGGGGGGCGGAGGGAAATCCCCATTGGCGGGGGGCTCTGGAGGTGGGGAGGGGGGCCCAGGTGACGAGGGCACCGTGCCATTGGCTTCCCCTCCCCCCTGCGGGGCGGGGTCGCCCGTGTGGTTGCCTGTGGGCAAGAGGGGCTCCGACAGGGCCCCCTCGGCCTTTGCGCCGGGCACGTCCTCCATGGCCACCGAGGACACCCGGGAGTGGCGCTTCCCGAAGAAGGTGGTCAGCGTTGGCCGCCGGGACTCACCCGGCCCGGCCTCCTTCACCCCATCCCCGGGCTGCTCCCCTGCCTGCTCCTCCGCCAGGGGCGCCGGCCCCGCCCACTCCCCGGGCCCCGCCCGCCCGCCGTTGAAGCTGGTGGAGCCGGAGCGGCGCCGGCGCCGGCAGTGCAGCACCGTGGCCAGCAGGCACAGCCCCACGAGGACGGCTATGACAATGACCACTATGATGACGATGTTGGGGGACTGGGTGGAGGGGGCGAGGCTGGCGGGCGGCGCGGCTTGGGATGACTTGGAGCCCTTGAAGCCGGAGCCCTCTTTGGTCCCGGGTGGGGTGGAGGGAGAGGGCGTGGGCCTGTCCTTCGTGGGCTCGAAGGGGCGGGGCGTCTCCCCAGGCCGATGGGTGGGGGTCGGCCGCATCTTCGTCTCCCCAGGCCGATGGGTGGGGGTCGGCCGCATCTTCGTCTCCCCAGGCCGATGGGTGGGGGTCGGCCGCATCTTCGTCTCCCCAGGCCGATGGGTGGGGGTCAGCCGCATCTTCGTCTCCCCAGGCCGATGGGTGGGGGTCGGCTCCGCCTTCGTCTCCCCAGGCCGATGGGTGCCTCCTGCCTTGACGGCCGGTGAGGGGGGGCCCTTGCCTGGCTCTGTCTGGTTCTCCTTCCACGGGCCTGGGCTCTCTGTCTGCTGCCCCGCTGGGTCCGTTGGGCCCTTCTGCTGCGCCGGCGTCGTGAGGGAACCATGTTCCTGGGGCAGGGCGGCCACGACAGGGCCCAGAGTGGCCTCCTGAGAGGCGAGGTCGGAGGGTGATGCTGAGCCAGAGGAATTCTCCATTGCCGGTGTCAGCTGTGTGGTGGGCACCAGCTGTGCCAGTTTGGTTGGGTCCCTAGCCATGTCCGTAATGGCTGGGTTGGTGGGGAGCCCGGGGCTGGTGGAGGCTGGGTCGGGGGGATCCCGGTGCTGTTGGACGCTGGGTCGGGGGGGATCCCGGTGCTGTTGGACGCTGGCTCGGGGGGGATCCCGGTGCTGTTGGACGCTGGCTCGGGGGGGATCCCGGTGCTGTTGGACGCTGGCTCGGGGGGGATCCCGGTGCTGTTGGACGCTGGCTCGGGGGGGATCCCGGTGCCGTTGGACGCTGGGTCGGGGGGGAGCTCAGGGCTGATTTTGAACTCTGGCTTTGCCTCTAACAGGGGCGCCCCTGTGGCAGAGGCGGCAGCTGCCAGGAGAACCAGAAGCATCAGCAGGCGTTTGGGCGGGGGCCGGGCCCCCGGACATGCCATGGCGTCTGGGCGTCCCGCGCCACCACTCGGCAGACGGGCACGGAGCACAGAGCGGGCCCGGCCCCGGAGCTGCGCCGCACGGGCCCCGGCCAGCCTGGGAGCAAAAGGAAGGTGGGTTATTTGAAGGGCCTGTCCCAGCCCAGGGCACTGGGAGCCTCCTGCCCATTTCCGGAGGCCCTAGCGGCCCTGCCACCAAAGCCTCATTCACCATCAACCCAGAGGGAACTGAAAGGAGGCAGCTGGAGACAGGAGCAAAGGGGCAGGGAGCCAAGGGCCGGGCTGGCGGGGGCTGCAGGGTGGGGCGCCGGCCGGGCTTCCCTGGGTGAGTGCGGACGGAGCCCTGTGCATTCACCGACTGCAACGACTGGCACCCCAAAATGACCCCTCCCATTTCCCACTTTGTCCCTGGCTCCCCCAACGGCTGGGCTGCACCTGCGGAAACACGAGTGCACCACCCCCACCGCAGCAACCTCGGAAATGCCAGACGGTTCCCTGCACAACCCCACCCACATGGCACCGAGCCTGGCATCCCTCCCTCAGCCCCTGCCCCTCCAGCCCTGCCGGTGCCCCCCACTGCCGCCCCGCAGCCCCTGCCAACCCGGCCCTGCCCCCAGCCCTGCCGGTGCCCCCCACTGCCGCCCCGCAGCCCCTGCCAGCCCAGCCCTGCCCCCAGCCCTGCCGGTGCCCCCCACTGCCGCCCCGCAGCCCCTGCCAGCCCGGCCCTGCCCCCAGCCCTGCCGGTGCCCCCCACTGCCGCCCCGCAGCCCCTGCCAGCCCGGCCCTGCCGGTGCCCTCCTCTCCCGCCCCACAACCCCTGACATCCCAGCCCTGCCGGTGCCCTCCACTGCCGCCCCGCATCCCCTGCCAGCCCTGCCCTGCCCCCAGCCCTGCCGGTGCCCCCCACTGCTGCCCCGCATCCCCTGCCAGCCCTGCCCTGCCCCCAGCCCTGCCGGTGCCCTCCACTGCCGCCCCGCAGCCCCTGCCAGCCCAGCCCTGCCCCCAGCCCTGTTGGTTCCCCCCACTCCTGCCCCACAACCCCTGCCAGCCCGGCCCTGCCCCCAGCCCTGCCGGTGCCCCTCACTCCTGACCTGCAGCCCACTGATCTGTGGCTAGTTACCAGTCCCCTGCTGAAACTTCCCTTTGCACCGCCCTGCTCCCTCTCCGAGAGCTGTTTCTCTCGGCAATCCCACCGCACACACCAGTTGCCTCCTTGTACCTTGTGGCTGGAGATCCGGGACCAGCTCGCAGTTGCAGGTGGGGGCCCACGTCGGGGGGTGAGCCCTGGGCCGGCACACGGCAGCCCCCTGCCTTGCACGACGGGGCAGGAACGTGTGAACGAGAAACGTGAAGCGGACGGGAGGAAATGGTGAAAGAGGTGGGCTGTGCTGGAAGGGAAGTGGCCCGGGGCAGCTGGGAGAAGAGCCACGAGCTGTGGCAGGAAGGAGGGTGGCAGAGAAGAGGCTGGGGGACTTGGGCCCAGGGCCCCCGAGGGGCCGGGGGGGGCATTTGGCAGAGGGATTGGCTGGCTTAGGGGAGTGGGGGATGGGGCCTGTCCCCACTAAGAGGCAGTCACCAAAGTGTGGGGAGCCCCCGGGCCCTGCCCCCTCCCACGGCCAGGGGGGGGGGTCATTGGCTCTCTGGGACCCAGCGCAGCCCAGATTGCCCAGCACAGGGCCCGGGGCAGCCTGGCTTGGGGGGGGCCCGGCCTCCCCAGCGAGTGGAGACCGACCCACACCCAGCAGCCGGGTCCCAGCCCCCCAGCCAGCCCCGCCTCCGGCCCACGTCCAGGGCTAAAGCGGCCACCTGCTCGCAGCCCCCGGGCCCGGGGGCCGGCCAGAGAGCCCGTGGGCCAGGCACTGGAGCCCAGGGGCCCCCTGAGGTGTCTGCTGAGGGCTGAGCCCGGCCCGGGGAGGAGCCACCGGGGGGCCCCAGGATTGACTGGTCCGGGGTCAGCCCCTTCTGGGAGGTGCCAGCGCCCAGGAGAAGGGGATTCCCTCCCCGCGGGCAGGGGGGGACAAGGATCCGGGGGGGGGGGCACCTTGCGCTGCACCCCGGCCCTTGCCTAAGAAGCACCTTGGCTAGGGACAGAGGCTGGGAAGGGTTTGCAGACCCAGCCTGGCTCAGCTTGGGGGGGGGGGGCACAGGGAGCACTGGGGTGTGTGAGGGGAGGTGGGGGATGGGTTATAACCTCTCCCCTGTGTAAGGGGGCTGGGGGGGCACAGGGAGCACTGGGGTGTCTGAGGGGGGGTGGGGGATGGGTTATAACCTCTCCCCTGTGTGAGGGGGGCTGGGGGGGCACAGGGAGCACTGGGGTGTCTGAGGGGAGGTGGGGGATGGGTTATAACCTCTCCCCTGTGTAAGGGGGCTGGGGGGCACAGGGAGCACTGGTGTGCGAGGGGAGGTGGGGGATGGGTTATAACCTCTCCCCTGTGTGAGGGGGGTGGGGGGGCACAGGGAGCACTGGGGTGTCTGAGGGGAGGTGGGGGATGGGTTATAACCTCTCCCCTGTGTAAGGGGGCTGGGGGGCACAGGGAGCACTGGTGTGCGAGGGGAGGTGGGGGATGGGTTATAACCTCTCCCCTGTGTGAGGGGGGCTGGGGGGGCACAGGGAGCACTGGGGTGTCTGAGGGGAGGTGGGGGATGGGTTATAACCTCTCCCCTGTGTGAGGGGGCTGGGGGGCACAGGGAGCACTGGGGTGTCTGAGGGGAGGTGGGGGATGGGTTATAACCTCTCCCCTGTGTGAGGGGGGCTGGGGGGCACAGGGAGCACTGGGGTGTGTGAGGGGGGTGGGGGATGGGTTATAACCTCTCCCCTGTGAGGTGGGGCTGGGGGGCACAGGGAGCCCTGGGGTGTGTGAGGGGAGGTGGGGGATGGGTTATAACCTCTCCCCTGTGTGAGGGGGGCTGGGGGGGCACAGGGAGCACTGGGGTGTCTGAGGGGAGGTGGGGGATGGGTTATAACCTCTCCCCTGTGAGGTGGGGCTGGGGGGCACAGGGAGCCCTGGGGTGTGTGAGGGGAGGTGGGGGATGGGTTATAACCTCTCCCCTGTGAGGTGGGGCTGGGGGGCACAGGGAGCACTGGGGTGTCCGAGGGGAGGTGGGGGATGGGTTATAACCTCTCCCCTGTGAAGTGGGGCTGGGGGGCACAGGGAGCCCTGGGGTGTGCGAGGGGAGGTGGGGGATGGGTTATAACCTCTCCCCTGTGTGAGGGAGGCTGGGGGGGGCACAGGGAGCACTGGGGTGTCTGAGGGGAGGTGGGGGATGGGTTATAACCTCTCCCCTGTGAGGTGGGGCTGGGGGGGCACAGGGAGCACTGGGGTGTGTGAGGGGAGGTGGGGGATGGGTTATAACCTCTCCCCTGTGAGGTGGGGCTGGGGGGGCACAGGGAGCACTGGGGTGTGTGGGGGGAGGTGGGGGATGGGTTATAACCTCTCCCCTGTGAGGTGGGGCTGGGGGGGCACAGGGAGCGCTGGGCTGTGTGAGAGGAGGTGGGGGATGGGTTATAACCTCTCCCCTGTGTGAGGTGGGGCGGGGGGGCACAGGGAGCACTGGGGTGTGTGAGGGGAGGTGGGGGATTGGTTATAACCTCTCCCCTGTGTGAGGTGGGGCGGGGGGGCACAGGGAACACTGGGGTGTGTGGGGGGAGGTGGGGGATGGGTTATAACCTCTCCCCTGTGAGGTGGGGTGGGGGGGCACAGGGAGCACTGGGGTGTGTGAGGGGAGGTGGGGGATGGGTTATAACCTCTCCCCTGTGTGAGGGGGGCTGGGGGGGCACAGGGAGCACTGGGGTGTGCGAGGGGAGGTGGGGGATGGGTTATAACCTCTCCCCTGTGAGGTGGGGCGGGGGGGCACAGGGAGCACTGGGGTGTGTGAGGGGAGGTGGGGAGATGGGTTGTAGCCTCTCACCTGTGGAAAAGGGCAAATCTAGTGCCCATCTATGCAAAGGGAAATCAGAACAACCCAGGAAACTACAGGCCAGTGAGTTTAACCTCTGGGCAGGGAAGAGAACGGAGCAAGTCATTGAGGAATCCATCTGCAAACACCTGGAAGGGAACAGGGTGATGGGGAACAGCCAGGGTGGATTTGTAAAATGTCATGACCATGCGGGTTGGCCAGCAGCCTGGGGACTCAGGGGCTAACCAGGTACCTTGCCAGTATCTGCTCAGCCAGTAGAAAGGCAGGCAGGGATTTCAAACTGAGACCAAGGGGTTTGGGGGTTTCCCTCCTTTGTCTCTGGCCCGTTTCCTCTCGGGGAGACAGACGACAAGAAGAGGACTCTTCATGACGGGTCAGCAGGGCCAAGTCTGACAAACCCGCCAGGTTTGATTGGTTTCTCTTTTGGAATTTGGATCTGGTGTCTGCTGTTAGAAATGGGGTTTCCTCTCTTTTGCAACTAAGTTTTGGCCCACGGGGGAACCCTCCGTGGTGGCTCGTACCATCTAGCCATTCTCACTGTGCGTGGAACTGCGCTATTGTTTGAATAATGAAAGTTCTGTCTTTTTGGAATTCACCTGGTCTTGGTTCAGTTCCGGGGCCTGGACAATGTCTGGGCTCTGCAGGCCTCTGGCGAGGGGACAGATACCTCGGGCTGCAGCCGGTAGGTTCCCTTTTCTTTTCACGCTCTTTGGGGGAGAGCGTGGGGTGCCCCGGGGTGGGGTTCAAGTGCCCACCCTGGCTGTGGGCTCCAAAGCGCTCGATGGGGCAGCGGATTCCCTCAAAGCCAGGGATTAGGATTTTGGAGGGAGTTTTGGTACCAAAGCCTGGAGAGATCGGGGTTTGGGGGTGCTTTTGACAGGCCCCCACTTCTGCATTCGTCGTGCCAGAGTGGGGAACAGCCTTGACATAAAGGAACAGATCCCGTCAAACCAGTCGGAGAGCTTTCTCTATTGGGTAACCAGCCTTGTGGCTACGGGCGAAGCGGTGGACCTGGGATATCTGGACTTTAGTAAGGCGTTTGACATGGTCTCACGTAATCTCATCAATAAACTAGGAAATGCAGCTGAGACGGTGTGACGTTGTGGGGGGGCTGTCTACGTTGTAACCTTGTGTTTCTGCCTGTCTGTGTCGTGTTCTGTGTGATTCCCAGTGTCAAAGTCAGACAGGACTCACAGATTTGGCAGACTGCTCTGTTTATTTCAGCAAAGCTTTGCTAAAATGCATGGAGAAAATGTGAGTACCCTACAAGGTTCAAACCCCTTGATTTTATACAGTCAAAAGGAAGCCAAAATTAACAGGATTAAAAGGGGGGCAAAACTTCACATAATTAGTGTGAGGCTACTCAAGTACTCTTCATTTCAATATTAAGCACACAGCAATCTCCTGGCTATATCTCCCTGATTATCTGGAATTGTTTCCTAACACTTAATGTTTCTTTTCCTGTTAAACTCAGGCCCAAATTGGCTAGCACCTTGATCTGCATACCTACAATCAACATTAACATACTTTTCTTCTTCCTCTTAAAAAGACAAACAGAATTCCTTCAACTTATTCCATTATTACAGCACAATTCATCTTTTTCTTACAGTATAATTCTTTCTACTTTCACACCAGTGACCCACTCCAAGGCTACGTCTACATTGGCAAGATTTTGCGCAAAAGCACCTGCTTCTGCCCAAAATCTTGCCACCTGTCTACACTGGCCGCGAGTACTTGCGCAAGAGCACTGACGTTCTAATGTGTGAAATCAGGGCTTCTTGCGCAAATACTCTGACGCTCCCGCTCAGGGATAAGCCCTCTTGTGAAACTGTTCTTGCACAAGAGGCCAGTGTAGACAGGCAACATCAAGTTCTTGCGCGAGAAAGCCTGATGTTTAAAATGGCCATCGGCGCTTTCTTGCACAAGAGCGTGTCTACACTGGCCCGGATGCTCTTGCGCAAAAGCACATGCCAGTGCAGACGCTCTCTTACTCAGATATTTTGCGTTACAGAGTATTTGCGCAAAATCTTGCCAATATAGACGGAGCCCAAATGTGTATTGGCTGCAGACACTCCGGTACGTCTAGACTACGTGGCTCCGTCAACGGAGCCATGTAGGTTTGTTTGTTCGGCAAAGGGAAATGAAGCCGCGATTTAAATAATCGCGGTTTCATTTACATTTAAATGGCTGCCCTGCTCTGCCGATCAGCTGTTTGTCGGCTCAGCGCGCTAGTCTGGACACCCTGCCAATCTGAAAGCCCTTTATCAACCTCTCCGGTAAACCTCATCCTACGAGGCATAACGGGCAGGTCGACAAAGGGCCTGGAGCCCTTCCCGCGGTGCCTGTGCTAACATGGCCCCTATGCTGCGCTGTGTCCCTGGGAACCAGTAACCCTTCGACCCCAGCGGCCGGCGGAGAGTCCCGTCTGGCTGCGGGCGGCGGGCGGGGTCGGGGCCGTCACAGAAGGGTTCCTATGAGGCGGGTGCAGAACTGGCTGGAGAACCGTTCCCAGAGAGGAGTTATTAACGGGGGCTGGAAGGGCAGCAGGGGGGCTCCACAGGCTCCGTTCGGGGGCCGGCTCTGTGCATCGCCCTTTTCCATACGGGCCCAGAGCGCGAGCTCATTGAGTCTGCAGCTGCTAGAGGCTGGGAGGGTTGCAGGTGCTAACGGTCGGGGTGAGACACTGGAATCCGTCGCCCAGGGGGTTGTGGAACCTCCATCCCTGGAGACACTGACCAGCAGGTTGGACAGAGACTTGTCAGGGAGGCTCTCGATGTTCCTGGGTCCTGCCGGGAGGGAGGGGACTGGACGCGAGGCCTCTCTGGGTCCCTTCCAGTCCTAGAGTTCTAGGGTTCTGTGATTTTATAATGTGGGTGCTGGGTGGGGCACAGGGAGCACTGGGGTGTCTGAGGGGAGGTGGGGGATGGGTTATAACCTCTCCCCTGTGTAAGGGGGGGCTGGGGGGCACAGGGAGCACTGGGGTGTGTGAGGGGAGGTGTGGGATGGGTTATAACCTCTCCCCTGTGTAAGGGGGGCTGGGGGGCACAGGGAGCGCTGGGGTGTCTGAGGGGAGGTGGGGGATGGGTTATAACCTCTCCCCTGTGTAAGGGGTGGCTGCTGGGGCACAGGGAGCACTGGGGTGCGCGAGGGGAGGTGGGGGATGGGTTAGAACCTCTCCCCTGTGTAAGGGGGGCTGGGGGGCACAGGGAGCACTGGGGTGTCTGAGGGGAGGTGGGGGATGGGTTATAACCTCTCCCCTGTGTGAGGGGGGGCTGGGGGGCACAGGGAGCACTGGGGTGTCTGAGGGGAGGTGGGGGATGGGTTATAACCTCTCCCCTGTGTGAGGGGGGGCTGGGGGGCACAGCGAGCACTGGGGTGTCTGAGGGGAGGTGGGGGATGGGTTATAACCTCTCCCCTGTGTAAGGGGGGCTGGGGGGGCACAGGGAGCACTGGGGTGTGTGAGGGGAGGTGGGGGATGGGTTATAACCTCTCCCCTGTGTAAGGGGGGCTGGGGGGCACAGGGAGCACTGGGGTGTGTGAGGGGAGGTGGGGGATGGGTTATAACCTCTCCCCTGGTTAAGGGGGGCTGGGTGGGGCACAGGGAGCACTGGGGTGCCTGAGGGGAGGTGGGGGATGGGTTATAACCTCTCCCCTGTGTGAGGGGGGCTGGGGGGGCACAGGGAGCACTGGGGTGTGTGAGGGGAGGTGTGGGATGGGTTATAACCTCTCCCCTGTGTAAGGGGGGCTGGGGGGCACAGGGAGCACTGGGGTGTCTGAGGGGAGGTGGGGGATGGGTTATAACCTCTCCCCTGTGTAAGGGGGGCTGGGGGGGGCACAGGGAGCACTGGGGTGCCTGAGGGGAGGTGGGGGATGGGTTATAACCTCTCCCCTGTGTAAGGTGGGGTTGGGGGGGGCACAGGGAGCACTGGGGTGTCTGAGGGGAGGTGGGGGGCTGCCTGCTGGCCAGGCTGGCAGCTGACGTGCTCGGTGGGGCTGGCTTGGTGCCTTGTCTGGAGGGCCGCAGGCTGGGGCTGTGAGTAGCCTGGTTGTGAGCAGTTTGCCCTGATTTGCTCCCTCAGTGAGAGTCACACCCGAAATTCCCCTCCCCATCTCGCTGTTGGGGCAGTGCCCAGGGAAACTGAGGCACACACTGGGCTGTAGAAGTCACAGGCAGCATAGCAATAGGACTGGAAACCCGCCCCATGTCGTCTGTCGCAGGCGGGAGGTCCCACCGGAGCCAGGACGGGCCCTGGCTGGCTGAGGGGACCGTCCCCCCTCGGGGCAGCGTTCGCCCCACGGCACAGACCACGCAACCAGCCGCTCCGGCACGGGAAAGTCTTTATTGTGTGAGCCGGCGCCGGCCCCTTCGTGCCGTGAGCCGCCGCCGAGCGGGCCCAGCCGCCAGGGCGTCGTCCATGCAGCCGAAGGGAGAATCGGCAACCGGGGTCACACCGGCCCCCACAAGGTTCTTGCGGAGCTGGCAGCTTCAGCCCCTTCTGCTCCCTCCGTCGCGCTGTGGGGCAGCCCCCCCAGTCTCCGGGCGGAGTCCCACGCCAGGGGAAAAATGGAAGCCCCCAAGTTTCCAATCGGTCCCCCCACAGCTCCGCACTGCTCCAGCGTCCGGGGGGCAGGCTCCGGGGCTCAGCGCCCCCTGCCCAGCCCGCCCCCCCCGCGCCGGAAGAAGTCGGAGATGTCCTGGAGTGTGACGTGGGGCTGGGCCCCCCAGGTGGGCTCCTCGCCGTCCGTCAAGGCCGCGGTGCTGCCGGTGCTCTCGGGCGCTCCTGAGGGGGCGCTGCTGGACGCGCCGCTCCCCGAGCCGCTGGTGGGGCCCTGGTACCAGGCTTCGGCCCCGGGCACGGGACACGGGATCCACAGCTCGGCCGCCTCCTTCGGGGGGGCTCTGTCCGGCGGGGGCAGGGCCGGCGGCTCCATCCACAGGTCCCCGCCCCGGCGCCACACGCTGGGCACCCCGCGGGCCCGGGCGCCCCGGAACAGCCGCTCGCCCAGCAGGGCGGTGAGGATCACGAAGATGCCAGCCAGCCCGGCCAACGCCAGCATGGGCACGAGGCAGGCGGTGCAGGGCGGGGCGGGGGGCCAGGAGGGGGTCGGGGCCCGGAGGGTGGGGGACGAGGACGGAGCCATGGGCGGCGCTGGGCTGTGGAGAGAGAGAGAGAGAGATGGGCAGATAAGGGCACCGGGCAAAGGGCTCCCAGCTCACCCGCTGCCCCACCCCAGAAGCAGCTGCAACTCGGCCATGCCCTGGAAGGAAAACACCGGCCGCCGTGTGGGGGCGGGGGCTCTGACCAAGGACCGGCTGGCTCGGGGGGGGGGGCAGGGGGGGTCACAGGGCCGCTCCCTTCCAGGGGGCCCCGACTCCCACCCGGGTGGGGGCAGGGCCTGGCTGGTGTGGGGGGAGGGAATGGGACACAGCCTGGTCCCCCGGGGGCGCGGTCTCCCAAGCGGGGGTGGGGCAAGAGGCTACTCACGTCACGGCGGGGAGCGGGGGTGCCTGGTGCCCCGGCGGCTCACCGGGGGGAGCGAGGACCCACGGGCCGGGCCGGGCAGTGCCCCATGGCTGCCCAGGGACGTGCTGTGCAGCGGGCGCAGCCAGAGGGGATGTGGGCGACGCCGTGACGCAGCGTTTCCTGCCCAGCACCATCGGCCCAATGACGTGATGGAAACAGTCTGTGGGGGAAGAGGGCTCGGGGGGGATGCTGTGGGCCAGGGAGTGGGGTGGCGGGCTTGGTGGGGGATGCCGTGGGGCAGGAAGCAGGGTCGGGGATTCAGCAGGGGGCACTGTGGGGCAGGAAGCAGGGTGTGGGGCTCAGCAGGGCATGCCGTGGGGCAGGAAGTGGGGTGGTGGGGCTCAGCAGGGGACACTGTGGGGCAGGAAGTGGGATGCCGAGCTCGGCGAGGGATGCCGTGGGGCAAGAAGCGGGGTGGGGGCTCAGCGGGAGCACTGTGGGGCAGGGAGTAAGGTGGGTGGCTTGTCAGGGGATGCCGTGGGGCAGGAAGTGGGGTGGGGGACTCAGTGGGGGTGCCGTGGGGCAGGGTGCTGGGCTTGGAAGGGCTCCGAGGACTCTTGTCCTCTGCCCCTTTCCACGTGCGCCAGGCTGTCAATTTCTGGGGGAACAAGGGTGTCCCCGAGGTGGGGAACCCCCGGGCCCTGCCCCCACCCACAGCCGGGGGGCTCCCAGCCAGCAGAGAGTACAGGGGCTCCCAGGCTCCCAGGCTCCCAGCGCAGCACAGGGCCCGGGGCAGGCAGGGCAGCCCGGCTTGGCGGGAGGGGCCCAGAGCCAGGCCTCTGCCCCCCGCCCTGCATCCTCAGCCAGCCAGAGTCACTGCAGGGCCTGCCCCCAAACCTGCCCCCAGCCCTTGTCCCGCTTCCCCCCGCTCCGCGTAGGGCAGGCTGTCACCTGGAAATCCCCATCCCAGCTCACCAGTGGTGCAGCACCCAGGGAAACTGAGGCACAAATGGGGCTACGACAGGACAACAGAAATCACAGGCAACATAGGAAGGGGGGTTCCCCCAAGTGTGTCAGCCCCTCCCCCCACGTTCTCTTCTTCAGCGCCACCGGCTACCCCAGGTCTGTGACCACCTGGCCACACACAGGTGCAGCTCTGCTCCCTCCCGCCCCGCGACCCCCACCCCGCCGGCCCTGTCCCTCCCACCCTGGGACCCTGCCCCCCCCGCCCTGCCGGCGCAGCCTCTCCCTCTCCCCCCCCTTCCCCCCACCCCGCCGGCCCTGTCCCTCCCGTCCTGGGACCCTGCCCCCCCCCGCCCTGCCGGCGCAGCCTCTCCCCCCTGCCCCCCCCACCCCGCTGGCCCCGTCCCTCCCGCCCCGCGACCCTGCCCCCCCCGGCCTGCCAGCGCAGCCTCTCCCCCTGCCCCCCCCACCCCGCCGGCCCCGTCCCTCCCGCCCCGCGACCCTGCCTCCCCCGCCCTGCCGGAGCAGCCTCTCCCCCCCCCGCCCCCCCACCCCGCCGGCCCCGTCCCTCCCGCCCCGCGACCCCCCCCCGCCCTGCCAGCGCAGCCTCTCCCCCTGCCCCCCCCACCCCGCCGGCCCCGTCCCTCCCGCCCCGCGACCCTGCCTCCCCCGCCCTGCCGGAGCAGCCTCTCCCCCTGCCCCCCCCACCCCGCCGGCCCCGTCCCTCCCGCCCCGGGACCCTGCCCCCCCTGCCCTGCCGGCGCAGCCTCTCCCCCCTGCCCCCCACCCCGCCGGCCCCGTCCCTCCCGCCCCGGGACCCTGCCCCCCCCGCCCTGCCGGCGCAGCCTCTCCCCCCCTGCCCCCCCACCCCGCCGGCCCTGTCCCTCCCGCCCTGGGACCCTGCCCCCCCTGCCCTGCCGGCGCAGCCTCTCCCCCTGCCCCCCCACCCCGCCGGCCCCGTCCCTCCCGCCCTGGGACCCTGACCCCCCCACCCCGCCGGCCCCGTCCCTCCCGCCCTGGGACCCTGCCCCCCCCACCCTGCCGGCGCAGTCCCTCCCGCCCTGGGACCCTGACCCCCCCGCCCCGCCGGCCCCGTCCCTCCCGCCCTGGGACCCTGCCTCCCCCACCCTGCCGGCCCCGTCCCTCCCACCCTGGGACCCTGCCTCCCCCACCCCGCCGGCCCCGTCCCTCCCGCCCTGGGACCCTGTCTCCCCCGCCCTGCCGGCCCCGTCCCTCCCGCCCTGGGACCCTGTCTCCCCCGCCCTGCCGGCCCCGTCCCTCCCGCCCTGGGACCCTGCCCCCCCCACCCCGCCGGCCCCGTCCCTCCCGTCCTGGGACCCTGCCCCCCCCACCCCGCCGGCCCCGTCCCTCCCGCCCCGGGACCCTGCCCCCCCCCACCCCGCTGGCCCCGTCCCTCCCGCCCCGGGACCCTGTCTCCCCCACCCCGCCGGCCCCGTCCCTCCCGCCCTGGGACCCTGTCTCCCCCACCCTGCCGGCCCCGTCCCTCCCGCCCTGGGACCCTGTCTCCCCCCACCCCGCCGGCCCCGTCCCTGCCGCCCCCCCTGCAGCCCCTGCCAGGCAAGGTGACTGGCAGTGAGAAGGGGTGCGTGCAGACAGACGGATGGTGTCAGTGTGTCTATCCGCTTCTGTCACGGTCACAGGGGATGGGCTGCAGCCCGGGGGCTAAGGGGTTAACTGGACCTAGCCAGGTAGCAGGCAGCCAATAGAAAGGCAGGTAGGGATTTCAAACTGGGATGAAGGGATTTGGGGGTTTGTCTCCGGCCGGTTCGCTCCAGATCCCGGGGGGCAGAGGACCTGCCTCTCTCCAGGAAAAGCCTCTTCGGGGCGCGGCAGCAGGGCACAGCCTAGCTAAACCCCTCGGGGTTGACGGTTTCTCTCGTGGGGCTGTGGGGCTGGTGTCAGCGCTGTTAGAAATGGGGGTTCTCTCTTTGGTACCCGCGTTTCGGCCCACGGGGAATCCTCCAGGAGTATATTAGCTGGTGGCTTTTCCGTCCAGTCATGGGGCTTGCAACAGGAGTCTTGTTTTCATAATAAAAGTTCGTTCTTTTTAAAAAAATTCAGCTGGTCTTGGTTCAGTTCTGGGGCCTGGACAATGTCTGGGCTCTGCAGGCCTCTGGCGAGGGGACAGATACCTCGGGCTGCAGCCGGTAGGTTCCCTTTTCTTTTCATGCTCTTTGGGGAGAGAGCGTGGGGTGCCCCGGGGTGGGGTTCAAGTGCCCACCCTGGCTGTGGGCTCCAAAGCGCTCGATGGGGCAGCGGATTTTTTTATCCCCAAAATCTAGGTTTTTAGGATGGGGGAGGGGGGGAGTTTTATACCAAAGTCTGCAGAGATCACGTTTTGGGGTATTTTTCCGGGCCCCAATTTCTGCATGTATCATGCCAGAGTGGGGAATCAGGCTTGACAGCTTCAGATCCACGTGTCCCCCCCACGGGTGTCAGTCTGTCTGTCCGCTTCAGATCCACGTGTGTGTCCCCCACGGGTGTCAGTGTGTCTGTCCGCTTCAGATCCACGTGTCCCCCTCCGCGGGTGTCAGTGTGTCTGTCCACTTCAGATCCACGTGTGTCCCCCCCGCGGGTGTCAGTGTGTCTGTCTGCTTCAGATCCACGTGTCCCCCTCCGCGGGTGTCAGTGTGTCTGTCCACTTCAGATCCACGTGTGTCCCCCCCGCGGGTGTCAGTGTGTCTGTCTGCTTCAGATCCACGTGTGTGTCCCCTGCGGGTGTCAGTGTGTCTGTCCACTTCAGATCCACGTGTGTCCCCCCCGCGGGTGTCAGTGTGTCTGTCCGCTTCAGATCCACGTGTGTCCCCCCCGCGGGTGTCAGTGTGGCCGCTTCAGATCCATGTGTCCCCCCCGCGGGTGTCAGTGTGTCTGTCCGCTTCAGATCCACGTGTCCCCCCCGCGGGTGTCAGTGTGTCTGTCCGCTTCAGATCCATGTGTGTCCCCCCCGCGGGTGTCAGTGTGTCTGTCCGCTTCAGATCCACGTGTGTCCCCCCCGCGGGTGTCAGTGTGTCTGTCCGCTTCAGATCCACGTGTGTCCCCCCCGTGGGTGTCAGTGTGTCTGTCTGCTTCAGATCCACGTGTGTCCCCCCCGCGGGTGTCGGTGTGTCGATCCGCTTCAGATCCACGTGTGTCCCCCCCGCGGGTGTCAGTGTGTCTGTCTGCTTCAGATCCACGTGTGTCCCCCCCGCGGGTGTCAGTGTGTCTGTCCGCTTCAGATCCACGTGTGTCCCCCCCGCGGGTGTCAGTGTGTCTGTCTGCTTCAGATCCACGTGTGTCCCCCCCGCGGGTGTCAGTGTGTCTGTCCGCTTCAGATCCACGTGTGTCCCCCCCGCGGGTGTCAGTGTGTCTGTCCGCTTCAGATCCACGTGTGTCCCCCCCGCGGGTGTCAGTGTGTCTGTCCGCTTCAGATCCACGTGTGTCCCCCCCGCGGGTGTCAGTGTGTCTGTCTCCTTCATATCCACGTGTGTCCTCTCCGCAGGTCTCAGGGTGGATTTCTGCAGCTCATTTTTTGGTGGCTGGAGATGTGGATTCAGTCTGTGTCCGTGCAGGGCTCCACGGCCGATCCCGGGCCATCCCACATTTTGTCTCGTGCTGCCCGCTCAGTGTGTTCAGGAGCCAGGTCTGCGCGGGGCCGGGTGGTGGGTCTGCGCCTCCCCTTCCACTTGTGCTCTCGGCCAAGGCGCGTGGTGTTGTGCTCTGCCCACGTGGGGCTTTGCCGAACGTGGAGGAAATTGCCGGCTCTGGAGAACGCCCACTTCAGGAGCAGGAAAGCCAAAGTGAAACTGGCCGCTCTTGTCTGGGCGTGAGATCTTTAAACAGCCTGGCTCTTCTCACTTCTTTGGCCACAAGCCCAGAGGGTAAATTTGGTGAAACTCCACCCACCTCATTCATCACGTAGGCGTGTGACACTGGATGTTTGCACGGACACCACAATTGTTTGAGCTTGTTGTGTGTTTAGAGAGAAGCCCCCCCCCACTCCCAGGGCACCTTGGCACACGTGTGTTGCTTCTTGTGTAGAAAGCGACAAGCTCACGTTTTTAGGGAAGCCTGCTTGCAAGAAGTAGGCCCAATGTGCCGGCGTGTTTGGTTTGCCACAGACGCTGTTGTACCATCGTCATTGGCCAGGACCCTCCCGCACCGCTACGTCAGCTCCGGGCTGTCCGATGCGTCCCGATCAATAACAAACAGAACCGACATCTAAAACAAAATTGGCAATCAGTCACTGCAAACCCGCAACCACAACCAAAAAGCCATTGCAAAAAATCAAATAAAAAAAAATCACCATAACAACAAGACCGTTGCAAAAAACTAGGCCAAATTGCAAAATTGGCATGGAATCCAAATTGCAAAAGCACCAAACGCTAAATATTGCAGACACAAGGGCAAAGATTGCAGAAAACAAAGTCTGACACAAATTTGCAAAGAGGCCCAGAAAAAAGATGCAAAACCAAGAGAAAGCATTGCACACCCAAACACAAAAAGACAAAAGAATATTGAAAAACCTGCAAAAACAAAAATCCAAACATATTGCAAGAGCAAAAGGGAAAATAATTGCCAAAAAAAAATCAGCAACAAAAACACAAGGGACAAATTATAACAACAAAACCTTTGCCAAAAGCCTGCAATGAAGTCATTGCATAAATTACAAGGAAAACATATTGCAAAAATACAAAACATGAAAAGAATGCAAAAACAAGAGAAAACCATTGCGAAAAACCATAACAAAGACATTGCATAAATAACATAAAAAATGCAAGATGAAGCCAAAAATATTGCAAAAACAAGTAAGAAAATTATTGCAAAAAAACGCAAAATCAGCAACAAAACCATTGCAAAGACACAAGGAAAAACATGGCAAACCCCCCCCCCCCCACAACATTTCAGAAATGACAAGGAAAAAACATTGCAACAAACCAACACTGTCACAAAACCAACCCCAAATTAGCAGCACAAACATTGCAGAGAATCAGGAAGGCTCCTTGCAAAAGTAAAACAATTAGCAAAACCACAGGGCGTTTACTCTACGTGGTGGTTTGAGACTGAAAAACAGCAGAGCAGCCCTGAAGTGAACTGGATTTGGTGGACAAGCAGGCTGGCCTACTTTGATTTCAGCACAATCCCACGTTTGCAACGGGACTGTCGCCCGTTTCCAGCGCTTCGCTTCCTCCACGTTTTCCCCAAAAGGCTTTTTCACTCGGCCTTTACCGCCCGATCTCAGGCCCCTCCGAGCCGTGGGGGGGACACAACTGAAAAGCTTTTGATAAAAGACTTGAAACACGACTAACTTTCAACACTCGTGTAAGTGTGCCCCCAAACCTGGGCCTCCTTCGCACGTGGCGCTCAAGCCGGTGCCTCCTTCGCACGTGGTGCTCAAGCCAGTGCCGAGTTGGTGCTCAAGCCGGTGCCTCCTTCGCACGTGGCGCTCAAGCCGGTGCCTCCTTCGCACGTGGTGCTCAAGCCGGTGCCTCCTTTGCACGTGGCGCTCAAGCCAGTGCCGAGTTGGTGCTCAAGCCGGTGCCTCCTTCGCACGTGGTGCTCAAGCCAGTGCTGAGTTGGCGCTCAAGCCGGTGCCTCCTTCGCACGTGGCGCTCAAGCCGGTGCCTCCTTCGCACGTGGTGCTCAAGCCAGTGCCGAGTTGGAGCTCAAGCCGGTGCCTCTTTCACACGTGGCGCTCAAGCCGGTGCCTCCTTCGCACGTGGTGCTCAAGCCAGTGCCGAGTTGGTGCTCAAGCCGGTGCCTCCTTCGCATGTGGCGCTCAAGCCAGTGCCGAGTTGGCGCTCAAGCCAGTGCCTCCTTCGCACGTGGCGCTCAAGCTGATGCCTCCTTCGCACGTGGCGCTCAAGCCGGTGCCGAGTTGGCGCTCAAGCGGGTGCCTCCTTCGCACGTGGTGCTCAAGCCGGTGCCTCCTTCGCACGTGGCGCTCAAGCGGGTGCCTCCTTCGCACGTGGCGCTCAAGCCGGTGCCGAGTTGGCGCTCAAGCGGGTGCCTCCTTCGCACGTGGTGCTCAAGCCGGTGCCTCCTTCGCACGTGGCGCTCAAGCGGGTGCCTCCTTCGCACGTGGCGCTCAAGCCGGTGCCTCCTTCGCACGTGGCGCTCAAGCCGGTGCCTCCTTCACACGTGGCGCTCAAGCGGGTGCCTCCTTCGCACGTGGCGCTCAAGCTGATGCCTCCTTCGCACGTGGCGCTCAAGCCAGTGCCGAGTTGGCGCTCAAGCCGGTGCTGAGTTGGCGCTCAAGCGGGTGCCTCCTTCGCACGTGGCGCTCAAGCCAGTGCCGAGTTGGAAATGTAAGTCTGTCAGAGCAGATCGGGTGAGGTCTTATGAATGTAGCGGGCTTTGGCCAATCAGGGCGTGTGCCCCCAGGGCCCCTTGTTGCCGGCTGGTACCCGAGTGCCACACTTGCGGCTCCGCTCCGCCTCCTTGGGGCGCTCCCGTTTGCTGTTTCCCATCCGCTCCAGCCGGGGGGCGAGGTGCCTGGGAGGCGGCGTGCCAGGGAAGCAGGGTGGGGGGCGCAGGGACAGACCCGAGGGGGAGCGTGCACCCCAGGCGGAGGGAAGGGCGTTCCCTGGGCCGGCTGCTGTTGTGCAGAGCCAGAGCTGAGTGTTCACGGCACCGGCCACTCGCCTCCTCCAGGACGGGCGCCGGAGCTCCCTGCCTCGGGGCGCTGGTAGCGGTAGCAGAGTGCGGAGCTGGGGGCTGGAGCCAGCCCTGGGAGGGGAGTGGGGTCTAGTGGTTAGAGGGGGGCTGGGAGCCAGGACTCCTGGGGTCTCTCGCTCCCACTCATTCCCTAGTGCCGCTTGAAAGGTGACAGCCTGAGCGTGTGACATTCCCAGGGGGTGGGGGGACAGGTCTCAAGGCCTTTCCTGGGGGTGAGGGACCTGCTCCAGCCCCTCCCCTGAACTTTCCCCGGGACCCAGCCCTCCTGCCTGGGTGTGTGCGGAGGCCGGGGGCGGGGCCGTGCTCCCAGCGGGCGGGGGCGGGCGCTGGCACCAGCTGCGTCCCCGTCTGACCCCAGGTCCATGAACCCCCAGGTCCCCCGGGCGCCGCGCCGCAGGGACTGGGAGCCTCGGGGGGCCCGGCGCCGTGGGGATGGGCGCCCTCGTTCCAATGCGGTTTAGCTTCACTTCCCCAGGCCGTGTCTGCGCGGGGCCGGCCGGGGCTCCCAGGATCCGAAAGCCTCCGGGAAGCCTGGGGCTGCAGGCCAGGACTCTGCCCCATTGGTGACGTGTGCGCTCAGCCCGCCGGGCCCTGGTGATTTGCACCAGCAGCGCACGCCGAGAGGCCCCCATCGGATCAGGACCACAGCGCCCGGCCCCACGGCCGTCTGTCCCCGACGCCAAGGCCTGCTCTCCTCCGAGGCTGTTCCCAAGGAGCGTCCCTTAGCCAGGCCTTGTCCATCCGGAGCCGGCCTCAGGCCCGGCCTGTGCCCCACGGGCGCGTGGGTCAGGCCCGGTCCGCGTGCCTGGCGGGCTGGGTTCCATGGGGACGCAGGCGTGTGAGAACCGGCTGGGCGTGGGCAGGACGGTGGCTCCCGGCCACGGGGCAGGGGCAGTGTCACCCGGGAAGCGCCTAGACACGGCGGGGGGCGAGCTCTCGGGAGTCTGCCCCGGCTCTGTGGTCCCGGCCGGGCCCCGGCAGAGCCGCTGTTTCCTCTCGGCCCAGCCTCGTCCCCCGCCCGCCGGGCCCTGGCCTGTTCCGCTGGCTGTAGGGCTACGTGCCCCACCTTCCCGGCTCTCCGCCCCGGGGACAGACGCCCGCCACGCCGCCCGGCTCCGCAGCGTCCTGCTCCATGGCAACTGCTTATTCAGCTGGTCACAGCCAGGGGAAGAGCTGGAGTGAGGGGAAACTGAGGCAGGGAGCCCAGAACATGATGGGGTCTCCTTGATCTGCAGGACTTGGGGCGGCAGCGAGACCTTTGGGGGTTTCAGTTTGCTCCCTCCCAAAGTCGCACTGTGCCCCTCAACCTCCACTCGATGGTGCCTGATGTAAAGAAAAGGGTCCAACCCTGTCTACAGGGGCCATAGGAGTGGAACAGGGCCCAGCAGGGGGCGCTCTCCCCTGGCAGGCAGGGCTGGCCCAGTGCCCCAGGGAGGCGCTAGGGGGCGCTGTGGGGCAGGGAGCAGGGGGTCAGCAGGGGGCGCTCTCCCCTGGCAGGCACAGCTGATCCAGTGCCCCAGGGCGGTGCTAGGGGGCGCTGTGGGGCAGGGAGCAGGGGGTCAGCAGGGGGCGCTCTCCCCTGGCAGGCACAGCTGATCCAGTGCCCCAGGGCGGTGCTAGGGGGCGCTGTGGGGCAGGGAGCAGGGGGTCAGCAGGGGGCGCTCTCCCCTGGCAGGCACAGCTGATCCAGTGCCCCAGGGCGGTGCTAGGGGGCGCTGTGGGGCAGGGAGCAGGGGGTCAGCAGGGGGCGCTCTCCCCTGGCAGGCAGGGCTGGCCCAGTGCCCCAGGGAGGCGCTAGGGGGCGCTGTGGGGCAGGGAGCAGGGGGTCAGCAGGGGGCGCTCTCCCCTGGCAGGCACAGCTGATCCAGTGCCCCAGGGCGGTGCTAGGGGGCGCTGTGGGGCAGGGAGCAGGGGGTCAGCAGGGGGCGCTCTCCCCTGGCAGGCAGGGCTGGCCCAGTGCCCCAGGGCGGCGCTAGGGGGCGCTGTGGGGCAGGGAGCAGGGGGTCAGCAGGGGGCGCTCTCTTCTCTTGCACACCAGGTGTTTTGTAATGGGTATTGGGCTGTCTCCGGTGTAAATCCATTTCCCCCCAGCAGGCTCCCCACGGCGATGGCCCCCGGCGGGCTCCCGGGCGGGCGGGACTGGGATGGGCCCAGGAATCCCTAGGGCCAGGATGCTGTAATGGGCTTATGGTGTTTGCACAGGCAGCTGGTGCCCGCCCCATGGCCGCTGTCAGAGCTGGGGTCACCCCGTAGGTCTCAGCGCCTCAGCTGCAGCCAGACAGGGACGGACACGTTGTGAGTGATGGGACGGGGGCCTGGCCCTCCAGGGGGTGCCCCCCAGGGCCGGGTGTGACGTGGTGGGGGGGCTGTCCACTCTTGTGGCCCTGGCTCCTGTCTGGTTGGACGTGCACTGGTTCCTGGGTGGGCTGAGGGTGACCCCTACTGGCCGGTGTCTGTAGCACTGCCCGGGGGGGCAGTCCCTGAGGGCAGGCGCGTAGGCCCTGGCTAGGGGAAGGGGGTGAACAGAGGAAGGGGGGGCTGTGGGGAGGAGTGTTCGGTGGTTTGGAGAAGGGGTCTGAGCGGGGGAAGCAAGGAGGAATCCGACTAAAACCAGTGTAGGGTTCAGGGGCCTGTAACCCCTCCCCCCAAGGGAACTGGGGCTGTCGGCCGGTCCTCCTGCGCCTGCAGCGAGCACGTGCTGGGCTGCATCTCGCAGCAATAAACCCTCTAGTCTACTGGCAGGCGGAGTCCCGCCTGGCTGCTTCGGGGGAGCAGGGTCGGGGTCCCCGCCGCGCTGTCAGAGTGGTGTCAGGAGTGGGATGTGCTGCACCCCGGGGATGGAGCGTCCCGCAGCACCAGGCCGGTGAGTCTGCGCCCCAGGGATCGGCAGGGAGCTGTGGGGCTGTGCAGAGGGAGGGGCCTGACCATGGGCAAAGCACCCAAGGGCCAGCTGATTGCCCGGCTGGAGGAGAATGATCCTGTCCCAGCGGGGAGCAGCCAGACCCCCCTGGGGAGCGTCTCAGGCTCCCAGACCGGAGGGGGCTGGAGCCCGCCAGGCAGACGGTGCCCACCCGGCCACGCTCCGCCAGCAGCGGTTCGTCCAGGGCGGGGTCCCTCCCGGCAGAGCCGCGGCGGCTGGAGATCGAGCTGGGGCTGAAGGAACTGGAGGCACAGGACCGAGAGGCAGCGGCAGCATGAGCTGGCCATGGCGGAGCGGAGACGCCGAGGGGCCCCGGCTGCGGTGAGAGGGGAGGACCCCAGGGGGCCCGGGGAGGCCAGACGCTCACGTTGGCCCAGTGTAAGGACGTGGGGGACACGGACGGGTGCTCAGCTCCTCTGAGCGGGCCTGTGAACTGCACCATCCCCCAGCGGACCAGCTCCAGCAGCTCCCCCCTTGCTGGATCAGGAGGCTGCGGGGGGGCTTAGCCAGCTGGAGGATCTGCAGCCGGGGGGCTACGAAGGGTCCAAGAGGCCCTGCTGCACAAGTCCGGGCTGACCCCCGAGACGCACAGGAAGAAGTTCGGGGGGGGGGAGAGGCGGGGGCGGCGCTGAAGGAGCCAGGGGAGACCTGTGTGGATCTGGCCTCCGGCCTGGCGCGATCCTGCCGCGAGCGGGTGTGCGGGGCCGTGGCCCAGACCGCAGGGACCTGCTTACGCTGATGATGCTGGACCGGTTTTATGAAGCCTGCCCGCCCAGCCTGAGCTGTGGCTCGGAGGCCAGAGGACGCCGGGAGGCTGGCGGGTGAGTTCGCGGCCGGCCGGTCCGGGTGAGAACGGGCGTCCCGGAGACAAAGGGAGTCGCGCAGGGACCGGCTCTCGGCCGAGCGACGGAGGAAATCACCTACGGGCGAGCCCAAGAGACAGGGACCAGCCACCGCCCCCCGAGGGACAGCCAGGGCCCGGACAGAGTCAGCCCGCGGGTCCTAACCTGCCAGCGCTGTGGGCAAGGGGGCCCCAAGAGGGCTCAGTGCCCCAGGCAGCGGGACAGGGCCCACGACCTGGGACTGTCCAGGGGTAACTGGCTGGGGCCGGGGAAGGGCAGGCGCCCCAGAGGCAGGGGCTGGCCAGCAAACCTCAGCTCAGAGGGGGGGACGGCTGCTCAGGCCAACCCCTCCTGGAAACCTGACGCTCTGCAAGGGGCTTTCTCGCTGTACCAGGTGGGGGCAGGGCGGAGGGGGCAGCTAGTGGCCCTGGCTCCACTCCGGTGGCTGTGTGGGCTGTGGGTGACCCCTACTGGCCGGTGTCTGTAGCACTGCCGGGGGGGGGTCAGTATCCCCGCATGCCTACATCAGTCCCATGCTGTATCCTGGAGAAGCAAGAAACCCTCTTGTGGGGAGTAACGCGCTCTGGCTGCAGGTGACGAGCGGAGGGTTTATTGCACACCCAGCGCTGGGGGGCGTCACCCAGGGGTTGACCTGGTGAACACGGCTTAACCAGAACAGTACAGTCGATTGTAGGTGGTAGGGGGACGGAGGGGAAGTGGTTTGCTAGGTCTAGCAGCAAGACGGAATGAGCACGGAAGTCAATAAACCACCGGCTGTGACAGGCTGTGTCTACACTGGTGCGGTCTTGCGTGAAAACAGCCGCTCTTGCGCAAAAACGTGCTGCCTGTCTACACGGGCTGCGCGTTCTTGTGCAAGTAAATCGCTGTTGTGCTGTAGAAAATCAGGGCTTCTTGCACCAGAACTCTGACACTCCCGCTCAAGAGGAAGCCCTCTTGCACGAGAGCTCTTCCAGAAGAGGCCCGTGTAGACGGGCAACAGGAATTTCTTGCGCAAGAAGCCCCTATGGTTAAAATGGCCATCGGAGCTTTCTTGCACAAGAGCGCGTCCACACTGCCATGGATGCTCTTGTGCAAACGCACATCTCTTGTGCAAACGCACATGCCAGTGTAGACGCGCTCTTGTGGAAGAGTTTTTGCACAAGAACTGTTCCGCAAAAGAGCTCTTGCTGAAGAAGCTGCCTGTGTAGACGTAGCCTTCAAGAGATGACCTAGCGTCTCCACCGTTGCCAGTTAGCTCATAATCTCAGAGGGGCGCCGTGTTAGCCTGGATCCGCAAGAGCGCCGAGGAGCCCTGTGGCACCTCACAGACCCACAGACGCATGGGAGCAGAAGCTTTCGTGCGCAAAGGCCACTGGGCCAGATGCACGGAGTGGAAATGCCAGAGGCAGGTGGAAATTCACAGCACAAGAAGAGAGGGCCAGTCACAGCAAGGCTGGAGATAAGGTCAGGTCAGCCAGGGAGGAAGAGGCCCACACACCACACCAGCTGCTAGACGTGGGCCTCGTCCGGACTGAATCGACCTCGTTATCTCCAGCGTGTTCTTGGCTGGCTATTTCCACCTGCCTCTGGCATTTCCACTCCGTGCAGCCGACGAAGCGGGTCTTTGCGCACGAAAGCTTCTGCTGCAAGCCTAGAAGGGCCCCGGGCCCCGCGGCGCGTTAGCTCACCCGTCGTACCGGTGGTTATCCCTGACACGCTAAGTAAGGCAGCAGCAACATCCGAGGTTTCCCGGGAGCTTGGCGATGACGCTGATTTGTGCCTGCTGCGGGGTGATCCTGCCGCGCTGGCATGGCCCCCTCGGGGGCCCCGGCTCGTTATCCGGGGTTAGCACAACGGACGCTCGTTAACGTCGACCGTTTCTTGTGGCATCGGCCAGTGTCTGATCTGAGGGCAGTTGCCGGGGTAACCAGGGTCCCGCTACCAGCCTGTCTCAAATTTAGGCTGGAATTGGGGTTCTTAGCTAAATACCATGGGCTGCCTCAGTTTACCCTCCACCTCTCTGTTCTACTGGCTGGTGGAGTCACATCTGGCCGTGGGTGGGGGTGCAGGGCGGGGGTCCCCGACGCGCCCTCCCAGGGCCTGGCTGACTATGGGGCAGGTCTGCATCCAGGCTCGATGGATTCGAAAACCTGCAGCTCAGCTTGGTTTCATGTCCCTTTCTCGCCAGGCACGTCGCGTCCTCCTGCCTCGCCCATTGGCTGGGCACCGCTGACGATGCCTGGAGAGGGGGGCAGGGCCGGGGGGGCTGAGCTGTGGGGAGCAGCTGGGTGTAACCCCTTTACCTCTCCTCTCTGGACCAGTCCAATCCAGCGGCTCGTCCTTCCCCGCCACCCCCTGCACCCCCGGGCTCTGTTGTGCGGCGCCCTCCTCGACGCCATCGGCTTCCCATGGGCACCTGGCCCGGCCCCTGCCAGCGCTGCTGGGGGGCGAGGGGTGGGGAGGGAGCCCTGGTTTGGGGGCGCCAGGGTGGATATCCTGGCAGGTGCTGGGGAATCATGGGGTGACTGGGGGTCAGTAGCGGGGGGGGACAGTCCCGGGGGGGAGGCGACGGACCCCTCCGTGTCCCCAGAGCCTGCTCCATCCCCCACCCCGCCTGCAAAGCTGTTTTCCCTTCCCCCCCCGCCTGCTCCCCTCCTGCCTCCCTTTGGCTTTGCCCCCCTGGCTCCCACTGCCAACGCCTCCCCCCACCCCTCAGTCCCCCCTTGCTGGGCCCCCCACTGGTAACCCCCCCAGCCCAGCCTGGCAATGCACCAGCAGCACCAGCTGTCTCTTTGTTGTGTCTTTGGGGCCCCTGTGGGATGCAGCCCCCCCCAGAGAGCCCCCCGCCCTGCCACAGCACCCCCCCCCCCGGCTGGGCATTGCACCCCGGCATTGAACAGGATCCGCCACTAGGTGGCAGCAGGAAGCAGCGACACAAGCCAGCGGCGGACACGGGGCCTTTCCCCTCTGGGGGGCGCTAGCCCGGTTCTGGCCTCCTCTGGGCCCCCTGGGAATTAACACCTGGGGGTCGGTCGCAGGGTGAGGGAGGGAAACGCCCTGGGCTGGGCACAAGGCGAGAGAGGGAGGGGCCGGTCGAGCCAGCTACGCCGTGCGGGAGAACCCCCGGGGGGCGCCAGAGGAGCGGGTGCAGGGGGGCTGCCCTGACCCATCTCGGGGAAGGGGCAGCACGGTTCGGATCTTGCAGGTGGGGGAGTCCCAGGCCTGCCACCCCAGGGGCCCCTCCCCCCCTGTGACCGTGCCTGGGTGATCAGGGACTCGAGGGGAGCTGGGAGCAGGCAGCCGCACCTGGGGCCTGAACCCACGGCAGCACAAGTTACCGCGAGCCCAGGCAGGGCCTGTGTGACAGGGCGGGGGCCGAGTCGGTTCCCGTAGTCACTCTGCTTTGTATTCGCTCCGTGTGCTCGGTGGTGTGCTGTGATTCTGCCGTCCTGTGCTGGGCGGGAGTAACCCTGTGTGAGCGTGCCTCAGTTTCCCTCGGCACCGCAGCACTCTCTGCATGAGACGGGGGAGCTGGGCTGGACTCACTGGGGGTATGTCTACACTACCCCGCTAGTTCGAACTAGCGGGGTAATGTATGCATACCGCACTTGCTAATGAAGCCCGGGATTTGAATTTCCCGGGCTTCATTAGCATAAGCGGGGAGCCGCCATTTTTAAATCCCCGCTGCTTCGAACCCCGTGTAGCGCGGCTACACGGGGCTCGAACTAGGTAGTTCGGACTAGGGTGCCTATTCCGAACTACCGGTACACCTCGTTTCACGAGGAGTACCGGTAGTTCGGAATAGGACCCTAGTCCGAACTACCTAGTTCGAGCCCCGTGTAGCCGCGCTACACGGGGTTCGAAGCAGCGGGGATTTAAAAATGGCGGCTCCCCGCTTATGCTAATGAAGCCCGGGAAATTCAAATCCCGGGCTTCATTAGCAAGTGCGGTATGCATACATTACCCCGCTAGTTCGAACTAGCGGGGTAGTGTAGACATACCCTGGGGAAGTATAAACTTAAAAACCAACAAATCAGTCTCTTGGGGCCAGGTGACAGCAGATAGCACCGCGGGCCTGGACGCAGGACAAAGCGGGGGGGCGGCCTGGGGGCTGGGAGCAGTGGCTATGACGGGGTTAGTCTGTGGCTGGCTGGGGGAGCAGGGAGTGTAGCTGGCCTGGAGGGCCGGGCTCCGGGCCCCCGTTTCCCCAAGAAGGACAGCGCTGACGGCTCCCGGCTCCCGTAACCAGAAGGCTGAAATAAGCCGTGTCCCTGGGAACCGAGAAACCTTCTGTTCTGCCTGCCGGAGAGTCCCGCCTGGCTGCTGATGGGGCGCAGGGCCTGGGGACCCCCCACAATCTGTGACACCCCGGCTGCTGGACAGGTGCTGGCTGCTGGGACGGGCGCTGGCTGCTGGAAGGGGGTTGGCTGCTGGGAGGGGGCTGGCTGCTGGGAGGGGGCTGGTTGCTGGAAGGGGGGCTGGTTGCTGGTCTGGGTGCTGGCTGCTGGAAGAGGGTTGGCTGCTGGAAGGGGGCTGGTTGCTGGTCTGGGCGCTGGCTGCTGGAAGAGGGTTGGCTGCTGGAAGGGGGCTGGTTGCTGGAAGGGGGCTGGTTGCTGGTCTGGGCGCTGGCTGCTGGAAGAGGGTTGGCTGCTGGAAGGGGGCTGGTTGCTGGAAGGGGGCTGGTTGCTGGTCTGGGCGCTGGCTGCTGGAAGGGGGCTGGTTGCTGGTCTGGGTGCTGGCTGCTGGAAGGGGGGCTGGTTGCTGGTCTGGGCGCTGGCTGCTGGAAGGGGACTGGTTGCTGGTCTGGGTGCTGGCTGCTGGAAGGGGGCTGGTTGCTGGTCTGGGTGCTGGCTGCTGGAAGGGGGGCTGGTTGCTGGTCTGGGCGCTGGCTGCTGGAAGGGGGCTGGTTGCTGGTCTGGGCGCTGGCTGCTGGAAGGGGGCTGGTTGCTGGTCTGGGTGCTGGCTGCTGGAAGGGGACTGGTTGCTGGTCTGGGCGCTGGCTGCTGGAAGGGGGCTGGTTGCTGGTCTGGGTGCTGGCTGCTGGAAGGGGGCTGGTTGCTGGTCTGGGTGCTGGCTGCTGGAAGGGGGCTGGTTGCTGGTCTGGGTGCTGGCTGCTGGAAGGGGACTGGTTGCTGGTCTGGGTGCTGGCTGCTGGAAGGGGGCTGGTTGCTGGTCTGGGCGCTGGCTGCTGGAAGGGGGGCTGGTTGCTGGTCTGGGCGCTGGCTGCTGGAAGGGGGCTGGTTGCTGGTCTGGGCGCTGGCTGCTGGAAGGGGGCTGGCTGCTGGAAGGGGGCTGGCTGCTGGAAGGGGGCTGGCTGCTGGAAGGGGGCTGGTTGCTGGTCTGGGCGCTGGCTGCTGGAAGGGCGCTGGCTGCTGGAAGGGGGCTGGCTGCTGGAAGGGGGCTGGTTGCTGGTCTGGGCGCTGGCTGCTGGAAGGGCGCTGGCTGCTGGAAGGGGGCTGGTTGCTGGTCTGGGCGCTGGCTGCTGGAAGGGGGCTGGCTGCTGGAAGGGGGCTGGCTGCTGGAAGGGCGCTGGCTGCTGGAAGGGGGCTGGTTCCTGGTCTGGGCGCTGGCTGCTGGAAGGGGACTGGTTCCTGGTCTGGGTGCTGGCTGCTGGAAGGGGACTGGTTGCTGGTCTGGGTGCTGGCTGCTGGAAGGGGGCTGGTTGCTGGTCTGGGTGCTGGTTGCTGGTCTGGGTGCTGGCTGCTGGAAGGGGGTTGGCTGCTGGAAGGAGGTTGGCTGCTGGAAGGGGGCTGGTTGCTGGAAGGGGGCTGGTTGCTGGTCTGGGTGCTGGCTGCTGGAAGGGGGCTGGCTGCTGGAAGGGGGCTGGTTGCTGGTCTGGGCGCTGGCTGCTGGAAGGGCGCTGGCTGCTGGAAGGGGGCTGGTTGCTGGTCTGGGCGCTGGCTGCTGGAAGGGGGCTGGCTGCTGGAAGGGGGCTGGCTGCTGGAAGGGCGCTGGCTGCTGGAAGGGGGCTGGTTCCTGGTCTGGGCGCTGGCTGCTGGAAGGGGACTGGTTCCTGGTCTGGGTGCTGGCTGCTGGAAGGGGACTGGTTGCTGGTCTGGGTGCTGGCTGCTGGAAGGGGGCTGGTTGCTGGTCTGGGTGCTGGTTGCTGGTCTGGGTGCTGGCTGCTGGAAGGGGGTTGGCTGCTGGAAGGAGGTTGGCTGCTGGAAGGGGGCTGGTTGCTGGAAGGGGGCTGGTTGCTGGTCTGGGTGCTGGCTGCTGGAAGGGGGGTTGTTGCTGGAAGGGGGCCCACACTCCATGCGTGCTCCCAATTCCCGCTGGGCCGGTGTCAGGCTCCTGTGTGTCCCTGGCCGTGTCCCTGTGCGTAGGAGGCAGCTAACCCTGGCCCTGCCGATGCAAAGGGCCCGGCGCTCCTGGCCGCTGCCTCAGGCCCATGACCTCGCTGCCGGAGGGCCAGCTGGTGAGCTCCAGACAGGCTCCTGCCCAGGCCTGGCCCTCCGGGGCACAGAGCAGACACCCCTGCCTTGCTGGGGCCCAGTGAGGCTGGTGGCCGGAGGCAGCCAGGCCCTGGGTGAAGCGAAGGTTTGTCTGCGGGACGCTGGCCCTGTTAACCCTGCGTTGCCCGGGGCCGGGCCCAGCCCTGTCGCTGGCGGCTCCATGCCCTGGGCACACCTGTGCTGGGCCGTAGCCACAGGGCTGGGGCATGAGCACTGGGTTGTTGGCAATGCCCGGGCTGGGCACCCTCACTGCTCAGCCAGGTCCGTGGCCTCCCGGGCAGCTGCAGCCGAAGTGTCGGGTGCGTGTTTGGCTGCGAGCCGAACGGGTCCCGTGGGGGAAGCCTCCCTGGGCGCCGTGAACCCGCCCTGCGCAAGGAGCTGTGCGGGGCTCGGGGTGCGTCCGACGAGCGGCCGTTGGGAGGTGCGCGGCGGGGAAAGCTGATAAGCGCAGCCCCGATGCTGCAACAGGAAGAGACCGTGACAGCCGACGGCCAGTTCTTTCTCCGCGCGCCGGCTTCGTTCCTGGCGCGCGGCTCGTGTGCGTTGCACAGCAAGTTGTGCAAGGTTCTTTTGTAACGTCTTTACCAACGGCCAAACGGCCAGATGGGGTGAGACCAAAGGCCCATCCAGCCAGGGTCCTGTCTGCCCACGGTGGCCAGGGCCAGGTGCCCCAGAGGGAGTGAACAGAACAGGGAACCATCAAGCGATCCCTCCCATCACCCAACCCAGCCTCCGACAAAGGCTAGGGACACCCTTCCTGCCCAGCCTGGCTAATAGCCACTGATGGACCTATCTAGTGCTTTCTTGAACCCTGTTAAAGTCCTGGTCTTGGCAAGGTCCTCTGGCGAGGAGTTCCACAGGTTGACTGTGCACTGTGTGAAGAAATACTGCCTTTGGTTTGATTTCAACCTGCTGCCCATTAATTTCATTGGGTGACCCCTAGTTCTTGTGTGATGGGAACATAACATCTCCTTGCTCACTCTGTTCACACCAGGCCTGATTTTAGACTGTCTGCCCTGCAGTGCGTATAAATCCCTTTGTAAAACGTGACCCTGTCTGAACTTCTCGGGAGCTGTGTGGTGGGAGGGGCGGTGCCTCGTTAGGGACACGGGGAGAACCCGCAGTCATTGTCTTTGGTCCATCCCCTCTGGGGCACCTGGTGCTGGCCGCTGTCGGCAGACAGGTACTGGGCTAGATGGACCTTTGGTCTGACCCAGTGCGGCCGTTCTCACGTTCTAAGCTCAGGGCTCAGGGTCGGGGATCTCACTGGACCAACTTGATTTTCATGCAAACCTGCTCCTGGGTTCGCATGTGGCTGCGTTCCTGTGCCTAGTGCGGAGGTCGTGGACGTTGGAGGCCTCCCCCCAAACCTCCATGAGGTCCACGATCTCCGCACTAGCCCAGGCGGGCGCCCGCCTCTTGCAGCCCCGGGCAGGTTCCTGGGAGCCGCCAGCCTGGTCCCGGGAAGAGGCGGAGGGCTGGGGGGCATCGGGTGGCTGGCTCGTGCCGTGCCAGGTGCAGGGTCTGCTGGCTGGGTGCTGGCAGGCTTGCACCTGGCACGGGCACCGTAGCCAGCCCATGCCCCTTTAAGGGCTCCAGGGCTGGGAGGGGGGCAAACGAGTTTCCCTGGTGGTGCCCAGAGTGGCCACCAGGGCAAGCTGGGGAGCTCTAGCCTCCCACTAGTTCGAATTAAGGGGCTACACAGCCCTTAATTCGAACTAGTTAATTGGAAGTAGGGTTAGTCCTCGTGGACTGAGGTTACCTAGTTCCAATTAAGCGCTCCGCTAGTGCGATTTACATTCCAACTGGCGGTTCGCCTGTGTAGCGCCTATGAAAGTTAATTCAAACTAACGGCTGGTACTTCCAATTAACTTTGTAGTGTAGACAGACCCTGATTAGAGACTAACAGCTGGGTTAGAGCAGAAGCTTTGGTGGGCAAAGACCCACTTTGTCAGATGTGACAAGGCTTCTGTTAGTCTAGACGGTGCCACAGGGCTCCTCGTCGCTTTTAGGGTGATTAAAGTCCCCCATGAAAACCAGGGCCTGTGATGCGGAAGCTTCTCTCAGGGTCTGTCTGCACCGCCCCCGAGTTCCAACTAGGGTGGCTACTGGCGGCATTCGAACTTGCAAATGAAGCCCGGGATTAAAATATCCCAGACGTCATTTGCATGTTCCCGGACGCCGCCAGTTTTAAGTGCCCCGTAGTTCGAACCCCCTGCCCGCGGCGACACGCTGCACGGGCGAGGCAGCTCGAATGAACGCTCCTAATTCGGACTAGCGGTGCTCCTCCTGCAGCGAGTCAGGGCCGCCTCTGCCGCTCCTTCCCCTTTGCGTTTCTTCCCAGCATCCCACATCCCCGTTCTCCTCAGGGTTTTGGGCCCTGTCCCCCAACGAACCTAGTTTAAACATGTGTGTGTGGGGGGGGGAGTGAGTGTTTGTGTGGGGGGAGGAGTGTGTGGGGGGAAGTGTGTGTTTGTGTGGGGGGAGGAGTGTGTGGGGGGAAGTGTGTGTTTGTGTGGGGGGGAGTGTGTGTTTGTGTGTGTGGGTGTGGGGGTGTGTGTGTGTTTGTGTGTGTGTGTGTGTGTGTGTGGGTGTGTGTGTGTGCATGTGTGTGCGTGTGCGCGTGGATGTGTGTGTGTTTGTGTGTGTGTGTGTGTGTGTGGGTGTGTGTGTGTGCATGTGTGTGTGTGTGCGCGTGGATGTGTGTGTGTTTGTGTGTGTTTGTGTGTGTGTGCGTGTGCGCGTGGCCATGCTGCTTTTCATGTTGTTTTCAATCCATGCAGCGGTTGCCATGTGCCGGACGAGAGCACAGAGCAGAGTCGGGGTGCCCCCCCCAGGGCCCACACTGCAGCCAGACACCCCACTCCTCTAGCTCCCAGCTGTGAAGGGGCTCGGCAGCAACTGGGGGCCCAGGCCCTGGGGGCGGGTGGCTGTGTGCAGGGGGTGGGGTGGTGGGGGGCAGGCCCTGGGGGCGGGTGGCTGTGTGCAGGGTGTGGGGTTGTGGGGGGCAGACCCTGGGGGCGGGTGGCTGTGTGCAGGGTGTGGGGCAGGCCCTGGGGGCGGGTGGCTGTGTGCAGGGTGTGGGGCAGGCCCTGGGGGCGGGTGGCTGTGTGCAGGGTGTGGGGCAGACCCTGGGGGCGGGTGGCTGTGTGCAGGGTGTGGGGCAGGCCCTGGGGGCGGGTGGCTGTGTGCAGGGTGTGGGGCAGGCCCTGGGGGCGGGTGGCTGTGTGCAGGGGGTGGGGTGGTGGGGGGCAGGCCCTCGGGGCGGGTGGCTGTGTGCAGGGGGTGAGGTGGTGGGGGGCAGGCCCTGGGGGCGGGTGGCTGTGTGCAGGGGGTGGGGTGGTGGGGGGCAGGCCCTGGGGGCGGGTGGCTGTGTGCAGGGGGTGGGGTGGTGGGGGGCAGGCCCTGGGGGCGGGTGGCTGTGTGCAGGGGGTGGGGTGGTGGGGGGCAGGCCCTGGGGGCGGGTGGCTGTGTGCAGGGGGTGGGGTGGTGGGGGGCAGGCCCTGGGGGCGGGTGGCTGTGTGCAGGGGGTGGGGTGGTGGGGGGCAGACCCTGGGGGCGGGTGGCTGTGTGCAGGGTGTGGGGTGGTGGGGGGCAGACCCTGGGGGCGGGTGGCTGTGTGCAGGGTGTGGGGTTGTGGGGGGCAGACCCTGGGGGCGGGTGGCTGTGTGCAGGGTGTGGGGTTGTGGGGGGCAGACCCTGGGGGCGGGTGGCTGTGTGCAGGGGGTGGGGTGGTGGGGGGCAGGCCCTGGGGGCGGGTGGCTGTGTGCAGGGGGTGGGGTGGTGGGGGGCAGGCCCTGGGGGCGGGTGGCTGTGTGCAGGGGGTGGGGTGGGGGGCAGTGGGGGGCAGACCCTGGGGGCGGGTGGCTGTGTGCAGGGTGTGGGGTTGTGGGGGGCAGACCCTGGGGGCGGGTGGCTGTGTGCAGGGTGTGGGGTTGTGGGGGGCAGACCCTGGGGGCGGGTGGCTGTGTGCAGGGGGTGGGGTGGTGGGGGGCAGGCCCTGGGGGCGGGTGGCTGTGTGCAGGGGGTGGGGTGGTGGGGGGCAGACCCTGGGGGCGGGTGGCTGTGTGCAGGGTGTGGGGTTGTGGGGGGCAGACCCTGGGGGCGGGTGGCTGTGTGCAGGGGGTGGGGTGGTGGGGGGCAGGCCCTGGGGGCGGGTGGCTGTGTGCAGGGGGTGGGGTGGTGGGGGGCAGGCCCTGCGGACGGGTGGCTGTGTGCAGGGGGTGCATGGGGGCTGGGACCCTGGCAGTCATGGCTGTCCAAGGGCCGGGCCCAGTGCCCCCCAAGCGGGGGTCTGGCCGCAGGGGCTGAGGCCGGGCGGTTGGGGGGCGGGAGGCCGTTACACCGCAGGGCCGGCTGGCCGGGGGCCGCGGAGCTGATAAGGGGCTGGTGCAAGAGATGGGTATCGGTGCGGGGGGGGGGCGTGGGCGGGGGGGCTGCTCCTGTTAAGTGGGGCGCACGCCCGGCACCGCTGCACCCGGACCCACCGCCTGGCCCGGCTCCTGGCTCCCGGCTGCTCCGCCGCGCGCCCCTTCTCTCCTCTGCCCCGGGCTTGCCCTGGTTCACGTGAGTGCCCCGGCCCCCGGCCCCTGCCCCGGCCCCTGCCCCTGCCCCTGCCCTGGCCCCTGCCCCGGCCCCAGCCCCGGCCCCAGCCCCAGCCCCAGCCCCTGCCCCTGCCCCTGCCCCGGCCCCGGCCCCTGCCCCTGCCCCTGCCCCTGCCCCTGCCCCTGCCCCTGCCCCTGCCCCGGCCCCGGCCCCTGCCCCTGCCCCTGCCCCGGCCCCGGCCCCCTGCCCCCGGCCCCTGCCCCCGGCCCCCGGGCCCCGGCCCCCTGCCCCCGGCCCCCTGCCCCTGCCCCGGCCCCGGCCCCGGCCCCGGCCCCGGCCCCTGCCCCTGCCCCGGCCCCGGCCCCGGCCCCTGCCCCTGCCCCTGCCCCTGCCCCTGCCCCGGCCCCGGCCCCTGCCCCTGCCCCGGCCCCGGCCCCTGCCCCTGCCCCTGCCCCTGCCCCTGCCCCGGCCCCTGCCCCTGCCCCTGCCCCTGCCCCTGCCCCGGCCCCGGCCCCGGCCCCCGGCCCCCGGGCCCCGGCCCCCTGCCCCCGGCCCCCTGCCCCGGCCCCGGCCCCTGCCCCTGCCCCTGCCCCTGCCCCGGCCCCGGCCCCTGCCCCTGCCCCTGCCCCTGCCCCTGCCCCGGCCCCGGCCCCTGGCCCCTGGCTGTCCCACCCCGGCCAGCTCTGCTCCGGGCACCAGATTGGAGCCTTTGCCCCTGACGCCGAGCCACTTCCCGCCCCTGCCCCGGCTCCGGCTCCGGCTCCGGCTCCAGCTCTGGTCCTGCGCCCGCGCCCTGGCTTTCCCCACAGCGCCTGTCTGCCCGGAGCTGCCCCCGGCTGCGGGATGGGCCAAGGTGTGGGGCAGCCCTGCCTCGGGGGGAGAATCTGCTTGGGAGACCACTGGGAGCACCCCGGCGGTGGGGCGGGGGCTGGGCTGGCTGGGGGGTGACGTGGGGCGCTCAGCCTGTCGCGTGGCCCTCACAGGATGCTGCTGCAAGTCCTGCTGGTCAGCCTGGCCCTGCTGGGGCACTCGGCCGCCGAGCGCACAGGTGAACAGACCCCCCCTGCCGGACCCCCACTCCGCCCTGCGGCCCCCCCGCCGGACCCCCACTCCGCCCTGCGGCCCCCCCGCCGGACCCCCACCCCGCCCTGCGGCCCCCCCCGCCGGACCCCCACTCCGCCCTGCGGCCCCCCCGCCGGACCCCCACTCCGCCCTGCGGCCCCCCCGCCGGACCCCCACTCCGCCCTGCGGCCCCCCCGCCGGACCCCCACCCCGCCCTGCGGCCCCCCCCGCCGGACCCCCACTCCGCCCTGCGGCCCCCCCGCCGGACCCCCACTCCGCCCTGCGACCCCCCCGCCGGACCCCCACTCCGCCCTGCAGCCCCCGCCCCCCCGCCGGACCCCCACTCCGCCCTGCAGCCCCCGCCCCCCCGCCAGACCCCCACTCCGCCCTGCGGCCCCCCCGCCAGACCCCCACTCCGCCCTGCGGCCCCCCCGCCGGACCCCCACTCCGCCCTGCGGCCCCCCCGCCGGACCCCCACTCCGCCCTGCAGCCCCCGCCCCCCCGCCGGACCCCCACTCCGCCCTGCAGCCCCCGCCCCCCCGCCAGACCCCCACTCCGCCCTGCGGCCCCCCCGCCGGACCCCCACTCCGCCCTGCGGCCCCCCCGCCGGACCCCCACTCCGCCCTGCAGCCCCCCCGCCGGACCCCCACTCCGCCCTGCAGCCCCCGCCCCCCCGCCAGACCCCCACTCTGCCCTGCGGCCCCTCCCGCTGGACCCCCCCTCCGCCCTGCAGCCCCTGCTCCCCCGCCAGAACCCCCACTCCGCCCTGCAGCCCCCGCCCCCCTGCCGGACCCCCCTCCGCCCTGCAGCCCCCCGCCCTCCGCCGGAACCCCCACTCCGCCCTGCAGCCCCTGCCCCCCTGTTGGACCCCCCTCCGCCCTGCATCCCCCGCCCCCCGCCGGAACCCCCCCTCCGCCCTGCAGCCCCCGCCCCCCTGCTGGACCCCCCCTCCGCCCTGCAGCCCCCGCCCCCCTGCTGGACCCCCACTCCGCCCTGCAGCCCCCGCCCCCCTGCTGGACCCCCACTCCGCCCTGCAGCCCCTGCCCCCCCTGCCGGAACCCCCACTCCGCCCTGCAGCCCCTGCCCCCCCTGCCGGAACCCCCACTCTGCCCTGCAGCCCTCACCCCCCCACTGGTCCCCCCACTCTGCCCCGCTGCCCCCGTTCCCCCCGCTGGTCCCCCCACTCCGTCCTGCAGCCCCCACCCCACCGGTCCCCCCACTCCACCCCATAGCTCCTGCCCCGCTGGTCCCCCCACTCTGCCCCACAGCCCCCGCCACCCCCACTGGTCCCCCCACTCCGCCCTGCAGCTCCTGCCCTCTGCCCCGGTTTCACTCTTTCTTTCTCTGCCAGGCCACAAGCGACACTCCTTCTCGGGGGAGTACGGCTCCGGCTCGGGGACCCCGTTCTCCTACTCGGGGCTGCACCGACGGGGCGTCATCACAGCCCTGCGGGTCTGGGAGTACTCCTGCAGCTACATCGCCGGGTGCGTGGGCGGCGGCCGTGGGGGCAGAGTCAGGGTGTGGAGGAGAGAGGACAGTGGGGAAGGGACTGGAAGGGGGGCGCGGCTGAAGGAGCATTGTGGTGGGGGGCAGAGCAGGGGCTGGGGAGTCCAGGGGTGGGGCGGTGGTTTTGGGGGCATAAAGGAAGGTTGAGATTCGGAGCATGGGTGGTTGGGAGGCAGAGAGGGGAGAGAGGGATTGGGGGGGTGACGGCGCGTTGGGGTCCCCCGACTCCTGCACCCCCGTATGGCACGGACAGACTCCCCCAGCCGGTAGAACAGGGGAGTTTATTGCTTCTCCAGGATACAGCCCAGCACAGATGGAATCTGGTTCCAGGGCAGGCCTGGGATGCCTCAGCCCCCCTTGATATGGGGGAGACTGGGCCCCTAAATCCCAGCCCCCTTCCCTTCCCTAGGCTGTCTCCCCAGCCAGAAAAGTAACTCTCTTCCAGCCCTGCCCCCCAGCCAGGGCGGCATCCACCTTCCTTTGTTTCCCTCCCTGGGGGGTGGCTGGTCAGACCGGTTTGGAGCCCCCTTTGCATAATGACTCCCCCCCTGCCCTGCTGGGTCGTGCTACAGACAGCAGAGGTCACCACAGCCCCAGCAAGGTACCCCCCACTACGTCACAGTGGGTCTGTGGTTTGGGGTCAGAGAGAGATGGGGGGGGTTGGTGGTTTGGGGGCAGAGAGAGATTGGGGGGTTGGTGGTTTGGGGGCAGAGAGGGATTGGAGGGGTTGGTGGTTTGGGGGGAGAGAGGGATGGGGGGTCTGTGGTTTGGGGTCAGAGAGAGATGGGGGGGTTGGTGGTTTGGGGGCAGAGAGAGATTGGGGGGTTGGTGGTTTGGGGGCAGAGAGGGATGGGGGGTTGGTGGTTTGGGGGGAGAGAGGGATTGGGGGGGGTTGGTGGTTTGGGGGCAGAGAGAGATTGGGGGGTTGGTGGTTTGGGGGCAGAGAGGGATTGGGGGGGTTGGTGGTTTGGGGGGAGAGAGGGATGGGGGGTCTGTGGTTTGGGGTCAGAGAGAGATGGGGGGGTTGGTGGTTTGGGGGCAGAGAGAGATTGGGGGGTTGGTGGTTTGGGGGCAGAGAGGGATGGGGGGGTCTGTGCTTTGGGGGCAGAGAGGGATTGGGGGGGTTGGTGGTTTGGGGGGAGAGAGGGATTGGGGGTCTGTGGTTTGGGGGGAGAGAGGGATTGGGGGGGTTGGTGGTTTGGGGGGAGAGAGGGATTGGGGGTTGGTGGTTTGGGGGGAGAGAGGGATTGGGGGTTGGTGGTTTGGGGGCAGAGAGGGATGGGGGGGTCTGTGCTTTGGGGGCAGAGAGGGATGGGGGGGTCTGTGGTTTGGGGGCAGAGAGAGATTGGGGGGTTGGTGGTTTGGGGGCAGAGAGGGATGGGGGGTCTGTGCTTTGGGGGGAGAGAGGGATGGGGGGTTGGTGGTTTGGGGGCAGAGAGGGATTGGGGGAGGGTCACTGGTTTAGGGGGCTCTATGCAGATTTCGGGGGGCCGCTCTCACCCCGCTCTGCTCCTTCCCCCAGCATCCAGCTCCAGTTTGCCTACACCTGGGGCCAGGCGTTCGGGGGCGAGCGGGGGACGAAGCACGAGGTGAGCCTGCTGCGGGGCGAGCGGATCACGCAGGTCTCCGGCAAACACTCCACCTACATCTACCAGCTCATCGTCTCCACCAACAAGGGCCGCATCTTCTTCTTCGGCCAGCCCTACGGGGTCAGCTTCAACGCCATCCCCGAGGAGCCCGTCGAGTTCCTGGACTTCATCACCGGGCACCACAACGGAGCGGCCCTCACGGGCATCGGCATGCACTGGGCCGGCCCTCGCAGGCAGAGGGGGGGGCGCCGGGCCATGGTCCCAGTGGCAGGGCGTTCCCCAGGCTATCCCTTTGAATAGCTTTTTGCGGCCCAGAGAAGCACGTTCCTCACCATTAGTTGATTCATTAGAGCCGGTTAGAGGAGCTCATGAAATTAACAAGCAGCCTAATCAAGTGGCAGGATGTTCCGCAAGCTAACCCCGATCCCTGTCGCTTTCCCTCCTTGTACCCTCTCCTGAGAGCGCTGGGCTGCCAATGCTTTGCCAGGATTAGCGGCTGATGAATTGCAGCCTGTTTACTCTAACAACGTGCTAATTAAAGCCTTAAGCATCAAACTCGGTCTCTGGGTTGTTGACTCAGGGGTGTGTGGCTGGCGGGCGGTCGAGGGCGGAACCGGAGTCAGGCCTAGTGGTTAGAGTGGGCGTCGGTAGCCAGGAAACGGTGCCGGGGTCACAGCTGAGGGAGAGCCCGGGGGGCCCAGCAGGATGGGAGCGCAGTGCGCAGGGGCCGTGGAACCAGAGACTCACAACCCCAGGAGGAGCTGTGCCGTGGGGCAGAGCAGGTGGGGCGCGGGTACCCTGTCCTGGCACTGGGATCCTTTCGCACCGTCGGCCGGGTTAGGGGCACGCGCCAAGCTGCCAGGTCTGGGAGCCGGGTGCCCGTCTGCCCCCCATCCCCCAGGCCCAATTCCCAGCACACATAACGCATCCTTGGCTGCGTCCGTGCATCGTCCCCGGGGCCGCCCGCAGCCACACAAACGCCTCTGGCCTGGCTCTGCCACCCGGACGGAGCCCCAGCGATCGCCCCTCGGCCGCCCAAACAAACTGGCTCCCTTTCACCATCTCGGGAACCCAGACAAACGCCGCCTCTTGCGCCCGCCAGGCACCCGAACACGGGGCCTTTCTCCTGGAGCGGCGCCCGGGCTCCCACCCAGAGCCTGCTCTAACCAGTACACCCCACTGCCCTGCCAGAACTGGGGATGGAACCCAGGAGTCCTGGCTCCCAGTCCCCCCTGATCTACCCACTAGACCGCACTTCCCTCCCAGAGCAGTGGGGAGGGGGAAGTCTGGCCTGCCTCGGGCCCTGGCAGCCGGGAGCCGGTCCTGAGCCCCACGGAAGAAGGCTGGCCCAAGAGAAACGCCATCCACGTGCGTGCCGGCGAATCCGGGGAGCTGAGCTCAGGCCTGAGGATCCGGCGAGGCGTGTGCGTTGTGGGCTCCGAAACGTGTCGGGAGTCGCTGACGCCGGGTGGCCCCGGAGGTCCAGACCCGCTGCAGGTTCCTTGGGCTGCGGCAGCCAGAGCGACGCGGGGCCGGAGTAACAGGGTGCGACTCCGGATTGACCCTGAGAGCAGCACCCGGCTCTCCCCCACTGCAGGCGGGTGACTCCGGATTAGCCCCTCCCGGGGCCAGGGCCTAGCGCAGACACGGCCGCACCAGGAGTCAGATGTAAGGAGCCGGGTTTCCTCTGTACGGGGGGCTTGGAGCCCCCAGGCCTCACTAGGGCTGCTTAGGCTCCTGACTGCCATGGGGTTCTCTCTCAGCTCCAGGGCAGTGGGGTGCAGTGGTTAGAGGAGAGGGGCTAGCAGCCAGGACTCTGGGTTCTCTCCCAGCTCCGGGGCAGTGGGGTGCAGTGGTTAGAGGAGAGGGGCTGGCAGCCAGGACTCTGGGTTCTCTCCCAGCTCCGGGGCAGTGGGGTGCAATGGTTAGAGGAGAGGGGCTGGCAGCCAGGACTCTGGGTTCTCTCTCAGCTCCGGGGCAGTGGGGTGCAATGGTTAGAGGAGAGGGGCTGGCAGCCAGGACTCTGGGTTCTCTCTCAGCTCCAGGGCAGTGGGGTGCAGTGGTTAGAGGAGAGGGGCTGGCAGCCAGGACTCTGGGTTCTCTCTCAGCTCCGGGGCAGTGGGGTGCAGTGGTTAGAGGAGAGGGGCTAGCAGCCAGGACTCTGGGTTCTCTCCCTGCTCCAGGGCAGTGGGGTGCAGTGGTTAGAGGAGAGGGGCTGGCAGCCAGGATTCTGCGTTCTCCCCCAGCTCCGGGGCAGTGGGGTGCAGTGGTTAGAGGAGAGGGGCTGGCAGCCAGGACTCTGGGTTCTCCCCCAGCTCCGGGGCAGTGGGGTGCAGTGGTTAGAGGAGAGGGGCTGGCAGCCAGGACTCTGGGTTCTCCCCCAGCTCCGGGGCAGTGGGGTGCAGTGGTTAGAGGAGAGGGGCTGGCAGCCAGGACTCTGGGTTCTCTCTCAGCTCCAGGGCAGTGGGGTGCAGTGGTTAGAGGAGAGGGGCTGGCAGCCAGGACTCTGGGTTCTCTCTCAGCTCCGGGGCAGTGGGGTGCAGTGGTTAGAGGAGAGGGGCTGGCAGCCAGGACTCTGGGTTCTCTCCCAGCTCCGGGGCACTGGGGTGCAGTGGTTAGAGGAGAGGGGCTGGCAGCCAGGACTCTGGGTTCTCTCTCAGCTCCAGGGCAGTGGGGTGCAGTGGTTAGAGGAGAGGGGCTGGCAGCCAGGACTCTGGGTTCTCTCCCAGCTCCGGGACAGTGGGGTGCAGTGGTTAGAGGAGAGGGGCTGGCAGCCAGGACTCTGGGTTCTCTCCCAGTTCTGGGAGGGGTCCCTCACCCTGGTGCAATGTGGGTTTGTGCCGGTGGGAGAGGGGACCGGGTGGGGCGTCTCCCCCCTGTGGGCAGGACCCCCAAGACACGTGGCAGAGACCTTGTGCTGGGTCCATATTTCTGCTGGCTCTGTGCTGACACAGCCGTATGGAGGGGGCAATATTTGGGGGGCTGGGGAAACCCAGCAAGGGGCCCCCCCATCTGCTCCGCACTGCACAGGGCCCCTGCCGAGCCCCCAGTCCTGCCCCATGCACCCCCCCCCCCAACGCCCTGCTGCTAGATCAGAGCTGGCACCCCCTGGAGGAGATGGGCCCCATGCCCCATCCCCCGCCCCCGGGAGCCAGCCAGCCAGACCCCGCCCTGCCCCCATGCCCCCAGGAGAGGTGTGACTGGCCCTTTAAGGGTGAAACCCAGCCCTGGGAGAGGGCAAGGCCCCAGCTGAGGCAGGAACTAGCCAATCAGAGCCCAGCCCAGGGGAGTATAAATACAGGCTCCTGGACTCAAACTCACTCTTGCACCAGCTGGGGCACAGGAGGGGCCTGGCTACTGGGGAGGTCCTGACTTGGGGCAGGGCTGGGGAGCTCTGGCCAGGCCACCCCCAACCCCTAGCTGCAGGGCTTGAGGCACTAAGGCTGGGGAAGGCAGCAGCCCCACCCCCACCCCCCTGCCAGTGCTGAGTGGCAATTGGTGGTCTGCCCCTGAGGCAGGGGCTAGAGGGTGACTGGCCGTAGGTCACTGAGGCATGGTGGGTGTAGGGGGCTGGGGGTTCCTGGAGAGTGGGGCCCTGTGGCAGGGCGGTTCCCGGCATGCAGTGACAGGGGGGAAGCCCTGGCCAGGGAGGCGCCCTGCTGATGAGCTAACTCCCCGTGCGACCAGCAGGAGGCGCCGTGGCGCCGAGTTGGCCCGGGGACAAGGGGATGATCAATGTGTATTTGCAGCTGTGTCAACACCGTAGCAAATAGCGCCCGGCGAGCAGCAGTCACGTGATCGAGGGCTGGGCCGGCGCCAGGACGGGGTGTGGCTAGCGAGGCGGGCTCGTTGAAACCAGCACCGTGGGCGCTACCGCGAAGCCAGGGCCGGGCCCCGCCACGTGGCTCCCGCAGACCAGCCCAGAGCCGCGCGTGGGACCCCTCGCCCAGCCGGGAGCGGGTTCCCCAGCGGCCCGTGCACAGCACCCAGGGGCGCCCGGTGGCTGGCGGGCCAGCGACGTGCGCAGGCCTGGCAGGGCCCCAGTGGCCAGGTGGCCGGCGGTAAATGCTGACGAGACCAGACGCCTGGTGTTTGGACTTCGGCTTCTATAGGACCCTGTCCCCTCCCCCCTTGCCTTGTCCCGACGTCCCCCCCCCCTTGGTCTCTGGGCCCTCCTAACGTCTCAGCACTCCCACGGACTGTGGGGGGCCCCGGCCCTGCACCCCCGTCTGCAGCCCGGCGGGACACTCAGGCGGCAGGTAGGAGAGAAGGGTTATTGGGTCCCAGGGACACGGCGCAGCCCAGACTTGTTACAGGAACCAGGAGCAGCCGGCCCAGCCTGGGGGCAGGGGGCACCAAAGCCCCAGCTCTGGCCCCCTGCCCCCCAGGCCAGCTCGGCTCCCTCCTCCCCCAGCCAGCCGCAAAGTAACTCACCCTCACAGCCACCTGAGGCAGCCCCGCCCCCTGCTTTGTCCTGCTTCCAGGCCCGAGGTGCTATCTGCTGCCACCCGGCCCTCAGGCCCTGACAGGCTGAATGTACTTCCCCGCCTTGTCCAGACAGTGCTGCGGTGCCCAGGGAAACTGAGGCACACACCGAGTTACTCCCGGACAGCGCGGGGCAGTACAATCACATCCCCCACCACCCAGCAGAGGGCCTACAGGGCCTACAAGAGTGAATACGGCCCTCGCTACGTCACCATGGACAGGCGCTTCCCTTGGGCACGGCCTGGGCAGCTGCCCTAGGGGCCGGACGCCACCGGAGAGCACTGCAGGGGTTGGGGCTGGGGGAGGGCAGCTGCCTTTGCCACGTGTGGCGCCGACAGTCTGTGGTTTATCGGCTCTGGCTCAGACTCCGCACCCGCTGGGGTAAATCGGGGCCGGCGTCCCATCTCGCCCAGGCCGGGAACAAGGAAACCTGGGTGTTAGCCGGCCCTGCACTGAGCTCCGTGGCCCGGCCCGGTGGTACGGAGTGGGGGGTGGCGCCAGCTGTTACCCTGGGCACGGGGGAAAGAGGGTCCCAGCCGAAAACCCCGCCCTGCCAGCAAAGCACGGGTGTGACAGAGCAGGGCAGAAGCGTCATGGAAACGGGCGACTGCTCGTCAGTCTGCCGGGCGCGGAGCGTCTGTGCGTCTGTCTGCTCACGGACTCCTCCGAAGCAGGAAGAGCGAGGGCCTCGTATCCGGTAAGTCGAGGCTCGCCTGCCGTGGGACACGCTCGTTCGGTTTCGTTGTTATTTCAAGATCCTGCCCCGCGGAGACGCGCCCGGCGGGTCTGAAGCGCAGCTGCCGTGTCCTGTTTGATCGTGTTTAGTGCCCTGCGGTCTTCTGCCTGCTCTCTCTTTGGGCCACTGAGATCCCACCTTTGAGCCTTACGTGAGCCCTTGCAGGTGACTCCGGCCTCCCGCAGCCCGGCAGGCAACTGAAAAGCACAGGAAAAACATCTCCTGGTGCGTCACCAAATCTCAGGGGTTCCAGCAAACCCCAGACCTTTCCCGAGCCTGGGTCAGTGACTATTCACAGCTCAATCGCGGGCGGGGCGGCTCCTTGTGTGCCTTGGGCAGTTCCTAGGTTTGCTGCCAGCAGAGTCTTTGATCTTCGTTATATATTAACCCAGCGCCCTCGCCTCCGTGCGCTGCGACCCTGCGCCCAGCTGCCCCGGTGTTGCAGCTTGCCTGGTCGGCCAGACCATCAAGGTCCCCGGGAGGCCCTTACTTCGGGTTGCTGTTTTGGGTTGGCCTTGCAGAAGGTGCCTTCCCACAGCGACACAGGCATGCCTTGCCTCAGTTTACCATTCAGACCCAGCCTTGCCCCGCCCCTCCACCACGGCTCGGATCCATAGTCACCTGCCCCCTCCCTCCGCTGGGAAAGGCCCCAAACTTGAGTCTTTCTACCTCCCAGCTGGGTTCCCCGGCGCTGGCCAGTTTCCTCCAGGAGCTCTTGTAAACTCTCTCTCGGCTCTCGTGCGGCTCTCTCCAGCACCTTCCGCTCCGCTTTCCTTGGCGCTGGCCGGGTCATTTCTAGAGGCCTCTGTTGGGCGCTGACCCGTCCCAGGTGAACTGGACTTAAAGATCCTGGTTCCTGGGACCCAGTCCAACCACCCTCTCTGGGGAAAGCCACTTTGCTTTGGGTTTGCCACAGATCGAGGAAGGACTGTTGGGGTCCCAGACAGCCCCTGGGAAAAAACCGCAGTGTCAGGGTCTTAGACACAACACCGTGACGGTTGCGGGGTCTGGGCTGCAGACACAACAGCGCGACGGTTGCGGGGTCGGGGCTGCAGACACAACAGCACGACGGTTGCGGGGTCGGGGCTGCAGACACAGCAGCGCGACGGTTGCGGGGTCGGGGGTGCAGACACAGCAGCGCGACGGTTGCGGGGTCGGGGGTGCAGACACAGCAGCGCGACGGTTGCGGGGTCTGGGCTGCAGACACAACAGCGCGACGGTTGCGGGGTCGGGGGTGCTGACACAGCAGCGCGACGGTTGCGGGGTCGGGGCTGCAGACACAGCAGCGCGACGGTTGCGGGGTCGGGGCTGCAGACACAGCAGCGCGACGGTTGCGGGGTCTGGGGTGCAGACACAGCAGCGCGACGGTTGCGGGGTCGGGGCTGCTGACACAGCAGCGCGACGGTTGCGGGGTCGGGGCTGCTGACACAGCAGCGCGACGGTTGCGGGGTCGGGGCTGCTGACACAGCAGCGCGACGGTTGCGGGGTCGGGGCTGCTGACACAGCAGCGCGACGGTTGCGGGGTCGGGGCTGCTGACACAGCAGCGCGACGGTTGCGGGGTCGGGGCTGCTGACACAGCAGCGCGACGGTTGCGGGGTCGGGGCTGCAGACACAACAGCGCGACGGTTGCGGGGTCGGGGCTGCAGACACAGCAGCGCGACGGTTGCGGGGTCGGGGCTGCAGACACAGCAGCGCGACGGTTGCGGGGTCGGGGCTGCTGACACAGCAGCGCGACGGTTGCGGGGTCGGGGCTGCTGACACAGCAGCGCGACGGTTGCGGGGTCGGGGCTGCTGACACAACAGCGCGACGGTTGCGGGGTCGGGGGTGCTGACACAGCAGCGCGACGGTTGCGGGGTCGGGGCTGCAGACACAGCAGCGCGACGGTTGCGGGGTCGGGGCTGCTGACACAGCAGCGCGACGGTTGCGGGGTCGGGGCTGCTGACACAGCAGCGCGACGGTTGCGGGGTCGGGGCTGCTGACACAGCAGCGCGACGGTTGCGGGGTCGGGGCTGCTGACACAACAGCGCGACGGTTGCGGGGTCGGGGCTGCAGACACAACAGCGCGACGGTTGCGGGGTCGGGGCTGCAGACACAACAGCGCGACGGTTGCGGGGTCGGGGCTGCAGACACAACAGCGCGACGGTTGCGGGGTCGGGGCTGCTGACACAACAGCGCGACGGTTGCGGGGTCGGGGGTGCTGACACAGCAGCGCGACGGTTGCGGGGTCGGGGCTGCAGACACAGCAGCGCGACGGTTGCGGGGTCGGGGCTGCTGACACAGCAGCGCGACGGTTGCGGGGTCGGGGCTGCTGACACAGCAGCGCGACGGTTGCGGGGTCGGGGCTGCTGACACAACAGCGCGACGGTTGCGGGGTCGGGGCTGCAGACACAACAGCGCGACGGTTGCGGGGTCGGGGCTGCAGACACAACAGCGCGACGGTTGCGGGGTCGGGGCTGCAGACACAACAGCGCGACGGTTGCGGGGTCGGGGCTGCAGACACAACAGCGCGACGGTTGCGGGGTCGGGGCTGCTGACACAACAGCGCGACGGTTGCGGGGTCGGGGGTGCTGACACAACAGCGCGACGGTTGCGGGGTCGGGGCTGCAGACACAACAGCGCGACGGTTGCGGGGTCGGGGCTGCAGACACAACAGCGCGACGGTTGCGGGGTCGGGGGTGCTGACACCTGGATCTCCCACCTTCCACTCTGAGCGCCAGAGGCCTCTCTTTGGTGTGCCACCTGCGCTAGGGGCGAAGAGACCCTAGCAAACAGGGCCCCCAGTGCAGGCGCGTCTGGCCCTGGGTAGAGGGCCGGAGACCGTGCCGCATGGGGAGCCCGCTGAGGGTGCCCAGACGCCGCGGTGATGGGCGCCGGGGTAGGAACCGAAGGAGAATCGGACCCAGCGCGGGGCGATGTGGGCTGGCGTTGGGACGCAGACATAAAAGCTCCTGGCTCTGAGTTTTGAGGACAGCCGAGGAGAGACTGTGCAGGAAATGTGGCTCCGGGCCCCCACTGCCAGGGCCCCCCCCAGGAGCCCTTGGGGCGACCTCCCCCAGGCGTTATCGGGCTAGTCAAACAGGAGTGGCACAAATGCCCCTTATCAGCCGAGCTCCCTCCCCAGGGGCACGGGGCCGGGCTGGGAACCGCGGGCGCTGCCCTGAGCAAGCACCAGGGGAAATCGGGCCAGGGTGGCCCCACCTCTGGGGCGGGGTGCACAAGTGGAACCCGATATAAGAAGAACGGGCCCGGGGCTCTTCGGCTTCTGCGCTTGGGAGGCAGGTGAGTGCCGGGCCGGCGTGTTCTTGCCGCGAGCTCGGCTGGGCAGCTGCAGTGCAGGGCTAGGCCCGTGTGGCTCGCTACAAATGGCCGTTCCACCCCAGAGGCGGCCGCATCTCAGCACGGGGGGAGGGACCCGGGTGCAGGCAGCCCCGCAGAGGCCGCTGGTGTCGGGGCGAGTCGGTAGGAAACCCCCAGTCCCCGGGGCCCAGGCATGAGCGTTGGCGGGAAAGGAGCCGCGGGGAGCTAAGGAAGCCGGCAGAATTCCCACCCCCCATCTGTCTGTGCAGACTCGGCGGCGACCCCCTGCCACGATGCTGCGGATCCTTCTCCTCGCGGCGATCGGCGCCGTCGGCAGAGGTAGGAGCACGGGGGCTGAAGGAACCGCTGTGAGCAGGGCCTGGCCGGGGCTGGGTTTGGCTGGGAGACCGGTGGGGGGGTCTCGCTCCCCAGGATCATCGCTGGCCCCACTGCCAGGCCAGGGGCCCCTGTACACACAGCCCTGCGCCCCCCCCCAAGGGGCCACATCCCAGCGCCGGGCCAGGGGCCCCTGTACACACAGCCCTGCGCCCCCCCCGAGGGGCCACGTCCCAGCGCCGGGCCAGGGGCCCCTGTACACACAGCCCTGCGCCCCCCCGAGGGGCCACGTCCCAGCGCCGGGCCAGGGGCCCCTGTACACACAGCCCTGCGCCCCCCCCGAGGGGCCACGTCCCAGCGCCGGGCCAGGGGTCCCCGTGTGCCCAGCCCTGCGCCCCCCCCCGAGGGGCCACGTCCCAGCGCCGGGCCAGGGGCCCCTGTACACACAGCCCTGCGCCCCCCCCGAGGGGCCACGTCCCAGCGCCGGGCCAGGGGCCCCTGTACACACAGCCCTGCGCCCCCCCGAGGGGCCACATCCCAGCGCCGGGCCAGGGGCCCCTGTACACACAGCCCTGCGCCCCCCCCGAGGGGCCACATCCCAGCGCCGGGCCAGGGGCCCCTGTACACACAGCCCTGCGCCCCCCCGAGGGGCCACGTCCCAGCGCCGGGCCAGGGGCCCCTGTACACACAGCCCTGCGCCCCCCCCGAGGGGCCACGTCCCAGCGCCGGGCCAGGGGTCCCCGTGTGCCCAGCCCTGCGCCCCCCCCGAGGGGCCACGTCCCAGCGCCGGGCCAGGGGCCCCTGTACACACAGCCCTGCGCCCCCCCCGAGGGGCCACGTCCCAGCGCCGGGCCAGGGGTCCCCGTGTGCCCAGCCCTGCGCCCCCCCCGAGGGGCCACGTCCCAGCGCCGGGCCAGGGGCCCCTGTACACACAGCCCTGCGCCCCCCCCGAGGGGCCACGTCCCAGCGCCGGGCCAGGGGCCCCTGTACACACAGCCCTGCGCCCCCCCGAGGGGCCACGTCCCAGCGCCAGGCCAGGGGCCCCTGTACACACAGCCCTGCGCCCCCCCCGAGGGGCCACGTCCCAGCGCCGGGCCAGGGGTCCCCGTGTGCCCAGCCCTGCGCCCCCCCCGAGGGGCCACGTCCCAGCGCCGGGCCAGGGGCCCCTGTACACACAGCCCTGCGCCCCCCCGAGGGGCCACGTCCCAGCGCCGGGCCAGGGGCCCCTGTACACACAGCCCTGCGCCCCCCCGGAGGGGCCACGTCCCAGCGCCGGGCCAGGGGTCCCCGTGTGCCCAGCCCTGCTCCCCCCCAGGGGCCGCGTCCAGGGTCTGATTTATCCTCCTGCAGCACAAGAGCAACCTGTGGAAGCCTCGTTCTCTGGGCTCTATGGAGGCACCTGGGGAAACGAATTCTCCCAGACCTCTTACGAGATCGTCGGACCCATCACTGGAATGAAGATCTGGTCGGGCAGCCTGACCCTCCACGGGTGAGATTGGGGGGCGGGGGGGAGGGCAGGGGAGGTGGGCCAGCGGGGTTGGGGGGAGGGGGGCAGGCCAGAGGTCAGGGGAGCTGGGCCAGCGAGGCTGGGGGGTCGGGGGGCAGGGGAGCTGGGCCGGCGGGGCTGGGGGGGCGGGGGGCAGGGGAGCTGGGCTGGCAGGGCTGGGGGGCGGGGGAGCTGGGCCGGCGGGGCTGGGGGGGGCGGGGGAGCTGGGCCGGCGGGGCTGGGGGGGCGGGGGGCGGGGGAGCTGGGCCGGCGGGGCTGGGGGGGCAGGGGAGCTGGGCGGGCGGGGCTGGGGGGGGCGGGGGAGCTGGGCCGGCGGGGCTGGGGGGGTGGGGGAGCTGGGCCGGCGGGGCTGGGGGGGCGGGGGGCGGGGGAGCTGGGCTGGCAGGGCTGGGGGGGCAGGGGAGCTGGGCTGGGGGGGCGGGGGGCAGGGGAGCTGGGCCGGCGGGGCTGGGGGGGCGGGGGGCAGGGGAGCTGGGCTGGCAGGGCTGGGGGGGCAGGGGAGCTGGGCTGGCGGGGCTGGGGGGGCGGGGGGCAGGGGAGCTGGGCTGGCGGGGCTGGGGGGGCAGGGGAGCTGGGCTGGGGGGGCGGGGGGCAGGGGAGCTGGGCCGGCGGGGCTGGGGGGGCGGGGGGCGGGGGAGCTGGGCCGGCGGGGCTGGGGTTGGGGGGCGGGGGAGCCGCGGTGGCACTGAGGGCTCCCTGCGTCCCAGGATCCAGGTGCGCTACGGGACCGTGTGGAGCGGGGTGAGCGGGGAGACCTGGGGCACCATGGTGGAGATGGACCTGCAGGAGGGCGAGAGCGTCGTTCAGGCCCAGGGCAGTTACAGCTCCTGGGTCGTCACCTCCGTCACCTTCACCACCAGCCTGGGCCGCACCTTCGTCTTCGGCAACCAGAGCGGCACCAGCTTCCTCGCGCTGCCCGTGACCCAGGGCGCCGTGCTGCGGGCCGTCAGCGGGCGGGCCGGGCCCTACCTCTACGCCCTGGGCTTCCACTGGGGCGCCCCCCCCGCCCCCGGGGCCCCCTGCCGCCCCTGAGCCTGCCGGGCCCCCGCCCCCCTGCCACTGGGGTCCCCTGCCGCCCCTGAGCCTGCCGGGCCCCCGGCCCCCCACCCCCGGGACCCCCTGCCGCCCCTGAGCCTGCCGGGCCCCCGACCCCCCGCCACTGGGGTCCCCTGCCGCCCCTGAGCCTGCCGGGCCCCCGCCCCCCCCCCTGCCGCCCCGGGGCCCCCGCCCCCCCCCGCCCCCGGGGCCCCCTGCCGCCCCTGAGCCTGCCGGGCCCCCGCCCCCTGGCCCCCTGCCGCCCCTGAGCCTGCCGGGCCCCCGCCCCCTGGCCCCCTGCCGCCCCTGAGCCTGCCGGGCCCCCGGCCCCCCGCCCCCGGGGCCCCCTGCCGCCCCTGAGCCTGCCGGGCCCCCGCCCCCCCGCCCCCGGGGCCCCCTGCCGCCCCTGAGCCTGCCGGGCCCCCGCCCCCCCGCCCCCTGCCCCCCTGCCGCCCCTGAGCCTGCCGGGCCCCCGACCCCCCGCCCCCGGGGCCCCCTGCCGCCCCTGAGCCTGCCGGGCCCCCGCCCCCCCGCCCCCTGCCCCCCTGCCGCCCCTGAGCCTGCCGGGCCCCCGACCCCCCGCCCCCTGGCCCCCTGCCGCCCCTGAGCCTGCCGGGCCCCCGCCCCCCCGCCCCCGGGGCCCCCTGCCGCCCCTGAGCCTGCCGGGCCCCCGACCCCCCGCCCCCGGGGCCCCCTGCCGCCCCTGAGCCTGCCGGGCCCCCGACCCCCCGCCCCCGGGGCCCCCTGCCGCCCCTGAGCCTGCCGGGCCCCCGACCCCCCGCCCCCCGGGGCCCCCTGCCGCCCCTGAGCCTGCCGGGTCTCGCAGTCTCCTGCCAATAAATTGAGCGCCTCCTCCCACCCCTTGTGTCCTGGCCTGTGTGTGGTGCGCGGGTCCCCAGGACAGCACCTCGGGCCGGGTGCCGGACACCTGGGCCCCTTCTCTCCTGCCTCCCCTCCCCCCATCCCGGGTGTCTGGGTCCCGGTGTCCGTTTCTCTCTCCTCCATTGCGAGTAGCTGGGGGAGCACAGGGCCCTGAGGGGATTCGCCCCCGACACCTGGGCCCCAGTCCTAGGGGGAGCTGCAGGACTCCCCAGAGCTCCTGTCCCAGCACCTGGGCCCCATGCTGTGTCACTGCCCCCTAGAGGCGAAACACGTCCTGGGCACCTGGATCCTGTTCTCAATCCCGGTTATCATACGGCGCCACTTCCCCAGGCAGCCCCTCACGTGCCTCCCCAGAGCCAGCTGCATCCCAGCGCCGGGCGAGGGTTCCCCGTGTCCCCAGCCCCCCCCAGAGCCAGCCGCATCCCAGCGCCGGGCGAGGGCTCCCCGTGTCCCCAGCCCCCCCCCAGAGCCAGCCGCATCCCAGCGCCGGGCGAGGGCTCCCCGCGTCCCCAGCCCCCCTCAGAGCCAGCCGCATCCCAGCGCCGGGCGAGGGCTCCCCGCGTCCCCAGCCCCCCCCAGAGCCAGCTGCATCCCAGCGCCGGGCGAGGGCTCCCCGCGTCCCCAGCCCCCCCCCCAGAGCCAGCTGCATCCCAGCACCGGGCGAGGGCTCCCCGCGTCCCCAGCCCCCCCCAGAGCCAGCCGCATCCCAGCGCCGGGCGAGGGCTCCCCGTGTCCCCAGCCCCCCCCAGAGCCAGCTGCATCCCAACGCCGGGCGAGGGTTCCCCGCGTCCCCAGCCCCCCCAGAGCCAGCCGCATCCCAGCGCCGGGCGAGGGCTCCCCGCGTCCCCAGCCCCCCCCAGAGCCAGCTGCATCCCAGCGCCGGGCGAGGGCTCCCCGTGTCCCCAGCCCCCCTCAGAGCCAGCCGCATCCCAGCGCCGGGCGAGGGCTCCCCGCGTCCCCAGCCCCACCCCAGAGCCAGCCGCATCCCAGCGCCGGGCGAGGGCTCCCCGTGTCCCCAGCCCCACCCAGAGCCAGCTGCATCCCAGCACCAGGCGAGGGCTCCCCGCGTCCCCAGCCCCCCTCAGAGCCAGCCGCATCCCAGCACCGGGCGAGGGTTCCCCGCGTCCCCAGCCCCCCTCAGAGCCAGCCGCATCCCAGCGCCGGGCGAGGGCTCCCCGCGTCCCCAGCCCCCCCCCCCCCCAGAGCCAGCCGCATCCCAGCGCCGGGCGAGGGCTCCCCGTGTCCCCAGCCCCACCCAGAGCCAGCTGCATCCCAGCACCAGGCGAGGGCTCCCCGCGTCCCCAGCCCCCCTCAGAGCCAGCCGCATCCCAGCACCGGGCGAGGGTTCCCCGCGTCCCCAGCCCCCCTCAGAGCCAGCCGCATCCCAGCGCCGGGCGAGGGCTCCCCGCGTCCCCAGCCCCCCCCAGAGCCAGCCGCATCCCAGCGCCGGGCGAGGGCTCCCCGTGTCCCCAGCCCCCCCCAGAGCCAGCCGCATCCCAGCGCCGGGCGAGGGCTCCCCGTGTCCCCAGCCCCCCCCAGAGCCAGCCGCATCCCAGCGCCGGGCGAGGGCTCCCCGTGTCCCCAGCCCCACCCAGAGCCAGCTGCATCCCAGCACCAGGCGAGGGCTCCCCGCGTCCCCAGCCCCCCTCAGAGCCAGCCGCATCCCAGCACCGGGCGAGGGCTCCCCGTGTCCCCAGCCCCACCCCAGAGCCAGCCGCATCCCAGCACCGGGCGAGGGCTCCCCGTGTCCCCAGCCCCCCCCCCAGAGCCAGCTGCATCCCAGCACCAGGCGAGGGCTCCCCGCGTCCCCAGCCCCCCTCAGAGCCAGCCGCATCCCAGCGCCGGGCGAGGGCTCCCCGCGTCCCCAGCCCCCCCCCAGAGCCAGCTGCATCCCAGCGCCGGGCGAGGGCTCCCCGCGTCCCCAGCCCCCCTCAGAGCCAGCCGCATCCTAGCACCGGGCGAGGGCTCCCCGTGTCCCCAGCCCCACCCCAGAGCCAGCCGCATCCCAGCACCGGGCGAGGGCTCCCCGTGTCCCCAGCCCCCCCCCCAGAGCCAGCCGCATCCCAGCACCGGGCGAGGGCTCCCCGCGTCCCCAGCCCCACCCCAGAGCCAGCCGCATCCCAGCGCCGGGCGAGGGCTCCCCGTGTCCCCAGCCCCCCCCCAGAGCCAGCTGCATCCCAGCGCCGGGCGAGGGTTCCCCGCGTCCCCAGCCCCACCCCAGAGCCAGCCGCATCCCAGCACCGGGCGAGGGCTCCCCGTGTCCCCAGCCCCACCCCAGAGCCAGCCGCATCCCAGCGCCGGGCGAGGGCTCCCCGCGTCCCCAGCCCCCCTCAGAGCCAGCCGCATCCCAGCGCCGGGCGAGGGCTCCCCGCGTCCCCAGCCCCACCCCAGAGCCAGCCGCATCCCAGCGCCGGGCGAGGGCTCCCCGTGTCCCCAGCCCCACCCAGAGCCAGCTGCATCCCAGCACCAGGCGAGGGCTCCCCGCGTCCCCAGCCCCCGTCAGAGCCAGCCGCATCCCAGCACCGGGCGAGGGCTCCCCGTGTCCCCAGCCCCCACCCCAGAGCCAGCCGCATCCCAGCACCGGGCGAGGGCTCCCCGTGTCCCCAGCCCCCCCAGAGCCAGCCGCATCCCAGCACCGGGCGAGGGCTCCCCGCGTCCCCAGCCCCCCTCAGAGCCAGCCGCATCCCAGCGCCGGGCGAGGGCTCCCCGCGTCCCCAGCCCCACCCCAGAGCCAGCCGCATCCCAGCGCCGGGCGAGGGCTCCCCGTGTCCCCAGCCCCCCCCCAGAGCCAGCTGCATCCCAGCGCCGGGCGAGGGTTCCCCGCGTCCCCAGCCCCCCCCCAGAGCCAGCTGCATCCCAGCGGCGGGCGAGGGTTCCCCGCGTCCCCAGCCCCACCCCAGAGCCAGCCGCATCCCAGCACCGGGCGAGGGCTCCCCGTGTCCCCAGCCCCACTCCAGAGCCAGCCGCATCCCAGCGCCGGGCGAGGGCTCCCCGCGTCCCCAGCCCCCCTCAGAGCCAGCCGCATCCCAGCGCCGGGCAAGGGCTCCCCGCATCCCCAGCCCCCCCCAGAGCCAGCCGCATCCCAGCACCGGGCGAGGGTTCCCCGCGTCCCCAGCCCCCCCCAGAGCCAGCCGCATCCCAGCGCCGGGCGAGGGCTCCCCGTGTCCCCAGCCCCCACTCCAGATCCATCTGGCTGGGCAGGCCCCATGGCCCCTCACTCCACAACCTGTTAGCTTCCCCATGGACCTCTGTAGGGCTCCCCCATCTCCAGGCTGTTGGCTGGGGTCACGCCTTGTCCCCCTCGCCGCCATCTCGTTAAACAACGAACAGCCGGGGAAACTGAGTCCCAGCCCCTCTGCATTGTGCAAAGCATTGGAAACCAATAACCCCCCTCCATCAGGGCTGAGGGGTCTCTGTGGGCCCAGCCCTGCCCCAGAGGGGCCACGTCCCAGCACGGGGTGCTGTCCCTGGGGTCCCATCTGGGCAAGACGCTCCCTTGGCAGGGGGCGGAGGGAGTTGCCTGTTTCCCATGCGTCGGAGCCGTGCAGTCTCTGGATTCTCAAGGGGCTGCCGGCAGCACGGCGCAAGCCACTCGGTGCTGGCTACTTCCAAACTACAGACAGACGTGTGGGACGTGTCCCCTCCCCGTCCGTGTCCTCGCACGACCGTGGGTCTAAGGCTCGCGGGACTAGGTGGACACCGGCCCCAGCCCTGCTGTCGTGGTTGGGGCGAGACGAATGTAGCGTCTGCGTCTCCCAGTCGGCATCTCACCCGCTTTGGCCCAATTCCCAACGGCGGGACCCAGTGGGCTGAGCCAGTGGCGGGGGCTGGGCCCAAGGATCCGGGTTTTCTTCGTTTCATCCCCTCGGGCCTCGCCCCAACCCAGCTGGCACCGGCTCTCCGAAGGTCGCTCTTGCGTGTGTGCGGGCTCTTGCGTGTGTGGCGTTCTTCACCAATCGCCATTGGAAGCCATTGCTCACATTCGCACGGGCCCGGGGCGGCGCCGAGGTGCCTGCAGCGGCAGAGGGTAAGGGAGGGGCGCTAAGCCAGTCTCGGGCTGTCGTGCTCAGGGCGAAAAGGCCTTCGCCGAGCTGGGCCTACGTGGGAACCGCTCCACGTCTCCGTAAGAACGGCCAGCCTGGCCCAGGCCAAAGGTCCAGCGTCCGGTCTGCCAACAGTGAGCAATGCAAGTGGTTAGCGCAGGGCATGAGGCTGCTCCCCTCTAGGGCTGGGGGGACAGGGAACGGGGTGCTGTGCAGTTGGGGGGCTGCCCAGCTGGTCTCACCCCCCCCCCCGCAGAGGCTGGAGCAGGAGAAGCACGAGCTGCGGCGGCGGCTGGAGGCCAGGGAGGCCGAGTGGGAGATGCGGGCGGCGGAGCTGGAGGGCGACTTGGCGGCCCTGCGAGCCCAGCTGGGCCACCAGCGCCTGGAGCAGCAGGACACCAGCCGGGAGAGCTCCCAGGCCCTGCTGCAGCTGTCGGAGCAGAACCAGCGCCTGGCCGAGCAGCTGAGCCAGGTCAGCCGGGACACTGGGCTCCGCCGAGGGGGGGCGGGTGGGGCTGGGAGCCAGGACTCCTGGGTTCTCTCCTGGGCTCTGGCAGGGGAGTGGGGTCTAGTGGTTAGAGCGGGGGGCTGGGAGCCAGGACTCCTGGGTTCTCTCCTGGGCTCTGGCAGGAGAGTAGGGTCTAGTGGTTAGAGCGGGGGGCTGGGAGCCAGGACTCCTGGGTTCTCTCCTGGGCTCTGGCAGGGGAGTGGGGTCTAGTGGTTAGAGCGGGGGGCTGGGAGCCAGGACTCCTGGGTTCTCTCCTGGGTTCTGGGAAGGGAGTGGGGTCTAGTGGTTAGAGCGGGGGGGCTGGGAGCCAGGACTCCTGGGTTCTCTCCTGGGCTCTGGCAGGAGAGTAGGGTCTAGTGGTTAGAGCGGGGGGCTGGGAGCCAGGACTCCTGGATTCTCTCCCAGCTCAGGGGAGGAAGTTGAGGCTGGTGGCTCAGAGCTAACTCCATCATTCGAAAATAAAAAGCTTTCCCCAACTCTCTGGGCAAAAGGGCCAGTGTAGACAGCTCAGATTCCTTTTCCGCAAAAAAAGCCCCGATGGCGAAAATGGTGATTGGGGCTTTTTTGTGCAAAACTGCGTCTAGATTGGCCACGGGCGCTTTTCTGCAAAAAGTGCTTTTTCGGAAAAGCGTCCTGCCAATCTAGACGCGCTTTTCCGAAAATGCTTTTAACAGAAAACTTTTCCGTTAAAAGCATTTTCAGAAAATCCTGCCCGTCTAGACTTAGCCAAAGAGCTTCCCCCTGTGCTCAGGGTTGCCAGCGTCCAGTATTTGCACCGTCGCTCTGGTAAAACCATTCAGAAAACAACTTTTCCGGGGCCTTTTTTTGCTCAACAGAAGTTTTTCCCGGCGTGCTTTTTGGGGGGCTGTTTGGTATTTTTGTGAAACCGTCTGGCAACCCTACGGCGGCCGCTGGAAGAAGCCGTCTGGCCCCCCTCTGGCTGTGGGGGGCAGGGCATGGGGCAGAGACCTGTCCCCTCTAGGGGGCGCCAACTCCCACCTGGCCCCAGGGCAGGGCCCGGCTGGCTGTGGGGGGCAGGGCATGGGGCAGAGACCTGTCCCCTCTAGGGGGCGCCAACTCCCACCTGGCCCCAGGGCAGGGCCCGGCTGGCTGTGGGGGGCAGGGCAAGGGGCAGAGACCTGTCCCCTCTAGGGGGCGCCTGCTCCCACCAGAGGCTGTGCCTGACGTACGGGAAATAAACCGGGTGCGCGATGCGGCTGGCTCTGGGGCGGAGCAGCGGTTGAGACAGGTGCTAAGGCTCCCCTGCATTTCAAGGGCGGGAGCGGAGCTTGGAGCAGGGGGAGCTGTGTTCCTCAGCCAGCGCTGCAGACGTCCCTGAATGTCTGTGCAGCCGCGCCGGCCCGTCCATACCCCGCTGTGGGGGGGGGCCCCTTGGCAGCTCCCCTCGTTCCCAGCCTGGCCCCGGGCCTCTGGGAGGGAGCTGGGCTGATAAGGGGTGTTTGTGCCGACTCCCCGACAGCTCCTGATGGGAGGTCGCAGGGGGAGGGCGCAGAGACAAACCACAAACTGCCTTTGAACCCCAGAGTTTCTCTGGCCGTCCCCCAAGCCTCTCGCTGGTCCTTCCACCGGTGCCCATCACCGCGGCGTCTGGGCGCCGTCCGCAGGCTCCCCGTGTGGTGTGGTCTCCCGCCCGCTCCCCCAGGAGCGAGATGCCTGTGTGGGGGGGGGGGCCGAGTTTTGGGAGGGTCTACTTGGGGTGAGGCCAGGTCCCACGAAGGCCTCTGGAGCGGGACGTGAGGGGGGTGCGTCCGCACTCGGCCCCGGTGGGATGCGTGTCCAAGAGGGGTGGGTGGTAGGAGCAGTCTTGGCCCCACAGCCGACCAGGTGCAGCCCGGGGCCAATCGACCGGGGAGACGCCCCCGGGGTCCGGGCCCGCCACGCTCACGTTGCATCGGGGCCCGGGAAGGAAGCACAACGGGCAGGTGGCCCCCGAACGGGGGCGGGGGAAGTAACGACGCGGCCGGATCCCCGGGCACACGCAAACCCCGTGTTAATGGCCGTGCGCCCGGCGCTGCGCAGAGCCCTGGGCCAGGCCGCCGGGCGGGGACTCGACCCCGGGCAGCACAGCGCAGCTGGGTCCGGCGCCCAGAGTTCGGGAAAGACGCGGGTCCGGGGCCCGCGAATGAGGGAAGGAGCCAAACCCTGCCGGACGGGGAGACGCTTGGAGCGGGACCGAGAGCCGGGGGGGGGGGTTCCTGTCTGCCCGCCCCCTCGGGGGAAGACCCATTGGGCGCTGGCAGCGCCGGCCTGGCCGAGCGTGCGGGGGCGGCCATAGCCGGGGTTTCTAGCGGTGAGAGTTAGCCACCCTGGGGCAGATTGTAGCAACCTGAGATGGAGCCAAGGGTAATCCAGCTGGCTGGGGGGGGGGGAGGTGGGGCTAGATGGGGGGGTGATATGGGAGCAGAGTGGGGGCAGGATGGGAGGCATGAGAGGCTGGCTGGCAGGAGGGGTGTACGGACATGGGGCATGCTGGGGGATGGAGAGCGGGGGAGGGGATATATGGGGGGAGGGGTAGTTCCGTGGGCCCTACATTCACAGCCATCATCTGGGCCACTTGGGTCTCTGCTACCTCCCTCGGTGCCCCCGTTCCAACCTGCCCCTTCCCCCAATCCAGACACCCCACAGCTGTTTCCAATGGCTTTTATTAGAAAATTCTGGGTCGGATGATTTTACTGCTCCTCCCCCCACTCCCTCCCCCCAGGCTCCCCACTGCCCCTCCCCAGCGTGCCCCTGGCACAGTCACCCAGCAAACTGGGCAAGCTAGGGCGCTCCCACAGAGCCTCCCCCCCCCCCCCGCACACTCCTGCTTGCCTGGGCGTGCTGCACCCTCTGGTGGTAAGAGGGGGACGCTGCGAACAGGCTCTGGTGCCAGCAGTGGGATCACATAAAGTGCATTGGCGCAGCACGGCAGGGGTCACCGCAGGGCCCATGCCAGAGCCAGGATCCAAGTCAGGAGGGCTGCCAGAGGGCCCGGCGGGGCCCCACTGCAGAGGCACTGGCCACCTCCAGGCTCCCCCCACCTTCCACGGGGCCCTGGGGCCGGAGATGCAGTGGGGGCACCCTGGCAATACATCCAGTCCTGGGCAGCTGACTTGGGGTAGCCGCTCTCAGCCTCCACGCTGCCCCCCAGAAAGCGCCAGTATTGGGAGCCCTTGAAAAAGTAGGTGCTTCCTGCAGGGGGGGGCGAGAGAGAGAAAGAAATGAGAATGGGGCATTTGCCGCAGGAGTGGCTTTTGCTGAATGGTGCTGCAATACTGCTCAGGGCCACAAGAGGGCGCCAGACCCCAGGCTGCTCAGCTCTGTCAGCAAAGGAGGCAGAGCAGCAGCATTAACCTGGGGAACTGCCCGCCCCTGGGAAAATGGCCGCAGATGCATTGCTAGCCTAGAGGGCTCCCCTGCCTCCCCACCTCCTGTGGAAATCTGCAGGAGATGCTCCACTAGCCCGGGAAGACCCCACAAGCAGAAAAGGAGCAGTGAGCCTGGGGAACCCCTTGCCACTGGAAATGTGGCCAGAAGGGCCCGTTACCCTGGGGAGCGTCCCACCCCTGGGAAGGTGACCTACCGTCATTCCAGCTGATGATGTCGTCCAGCCCGGCGGGCACCCCCTTCCAGAGGTTCAGCGGCCGGGGGTACCCGGGCTCCACGGCCCCGGCTCGGTCGTCGAAGCGCCAGTAGCGGCTGTTCTCGAAGAGGTAGGTCCTGCCGTTGTGCCCCCAGACGAAGGCCGCCTCCACGGTGGCCCCTGGCGGCAGCCCCAGGTCGGTGATGGGGCGGGGAGACCCCGGATCCGCCCGCGTGTCAGTGAAGACCCAGAAATGCGGCCCTGAGGGAGGATAGTCAGTATGCAGGGGGCTGGGGGGCAGGCGGGTAGTCCAGTTGGGGGGCAGGCGGGATTGGCTGCGAGGGCGGCGTTAACGGGAAACGGGGCCAGAGCCGCAGGACGAGGAAGGGCCCAGCCCGTGGGCGGGCAATGGCGTGCCAACCGCCAGCAGCAGAAGGAACCGCTGCAAATCTGGGTCCCCAGAAAGCCGCAGAGAGGAAGTGGCGCCAGGCAGAGCCGTGGGACAGAGCGCCGAAGAGCGGGGGGGGGGGGGGGGGCCCGTCCGACGAGAGCGGAGACGCCAGCCCGGCTTGCTAGAAAAGCCCTGCCCCCACATTCCCTCCCGCCCCAGCCCCACCCCGGGAACCGCCAAGGAGCCGGCGGCTGGCCGAGGCGCGGGAGACGAGCCCCGCGCTTGCAGAGCACGGCAGAGCGCCGCAGCCAGCCGGCCGTGCCCCTCCCCGGCGCCGTAGGGCCCGCTGGACACAGCGCCGGGTTTAGCGACTCCCAGGCCCGCCTGGCGCCCCAGGGCGCGGTCAGAGGGGACCCTCTGGCCTGGCGGGAAGAGGGGCGGGGCCAAGCGGTGCAGCCCGTACACAGGGGCCTGGCCGGTCCAGTGAGCCGGGCCACACCTGCAGGGAGCAGGACCCGATTGACTCGGGGGGGGCGGGGGAGGCTGGCGGCTCCCTCCCCCCGACTCGTCCCGTCTCTGGTGTGGACGGAGGAGCCGGCCCCGCAGTCCCCCGCGCAGGACATGGGAGCCGAGAGCCCACGGGAAGGTCGCAGCCTGGAGCGTCTCTGGCGCCCGGCCCCGCCCGTACGGGCCGGATGGGACCGGCCCCACCACCCCCCAGAAAGGGGGCCCAGACCCCTGGGGGGACCCTGGGCTGGGACGGGCAGGTGGACTCTGGAAAGTGACGCAGGGAGTCTATTGGCGCAGTGTGGGGGGGGGTAGGAAAAGTCCCTCGCGGAGTGCGAGTTGGGAAGGGTTTCCCCGCGGCAGGGGAGGCCACGGCCCCGCAGGACCTGGCGGGAAGGGCAGGCGCAGGCCTTGCTGGAGGGAGGGAGTCTCTCGGCGGCGGGAAGCCGGGTGCTTCGGGGGGAGGGGGGAGAGTAGTCCAGCCCTGCAGCTCAGGGCGTGGGGGAGAGACGTGGGCAGGCGGCAGGGGAGGAGTAGTGCGGGGCCCCCCCGGCCCGAAGGGCTGAGTCGGGGTCCGCGCCCTCAGGCGCTGGGGGAAGGGTGCGAGCAGACGGCAGGGGGGCCCGGAGGCTCCGGTCCCGGGGTGCAGGACGGACCTTGGGAAGCAGCCGTGTCTCCACCCCGCGCTGCGGCTCCCACGCCGGCTCCGGGCACATGGCCCGGCTGGCGGAGGGGAGCAGGGTGCCCCCGGCAGCTGGGGGTGGGGAGGAGGCTGGGAAAAGGCCCCCACTGAGCAAAGAGCAGGGGCAGGGGAGGTCCCAGTGCTGGAGTGGGGGTCCCAGGTAACCCCAAGGGGGATGGGATGTTGCCCGGGCGCTGGGTGAGAGACGGCTCCGTGCAGGGACAGCCCAGGTGCAAAGGCCCCATGGAGCCAGGTCTCCGAGCCCAGAGGCCCATGCCCCATAGATACGGGGGGGAACCCCCCCCCTCGCAGAACCATGGGAGGAGCTGAAAGCCGTGGAGTGGGCAGAGCCAACCGCAGCCGTGCAGCAGCCGGCGGGGGCTGGGCGGGTTCGTGGAAATGCCGCTCTGGGCGTTGGGAAACTGCACAAACTCGCCCACTGCGGCCCCCAGGAACGCACCCGCCGCTGCCTCGCAGCCAGGACCTGGAAACGGGCTTGCCTCTTGGCACGCTCGCTCTGCGGCATGGCAGGGGAAACTGAGGCAGGGCACTTCAGGGTGCTGCTGGTGACACGCCAAGAGCCCCATGCTGGACCCAGAGCCTGTGCTGGAGAGGGAAGGTGGCAATGCAGCCCTGGGGGGAAGGGGGGCCGGAAGTGGAGCAGGCTGCAGGGGCTATGGGGTCAGGCTGGGAGGGGTCTCCGCGCTGAAGGATTATGTGGGGCAGGGCTGGGGGGTCTCCTCCCTCACCGATGAAGAAGATGATCTTGCTGTCATTACTCCTCTCGTAGACAGCATCGATTGCCCCCAAATCTGTGGGGAGCCCCATCCAGAATCGCTGGGTCTGAGCTGGCTCTAGGGAGACCAGGTTACGGGCTATCTGCATCCTCCAGAAATGCTTCTCTGTCAGAGAGAGAGGACCCACACACTGAAAGGGGGCAGAGAGCACCCTCCTGAGCCCCCCCCCCCCCCGCCCAAAGGGCTGAGAAAAGGCGACTAGCCTGTGGAACTCCCCGAGACATGAATTTGGACATTCAGCCTGCGGAAGAGCAACTGCTCTTGCAGGTTGCAGAGAGGGGCTGTTATCCTGCCAAATTCCCTCCTCCCCTTCCCAAAACCCCTCCAAGAAACACCTCCCCTTTTGCAACAGCTGCGGAGAGATATTGTTCACCTGCGGAACTCCCCCATCACAGGAAATTGTGTACAATGAGTTGCAAACATGATGTTAACCAGAAGTTTGCAACAATTTGTCACTTCCTGTCTTCGGAAGGAATCCTGTCCAAAAATAAAATCCCAAACAAAAAACCAAAATACCCGTAACTAGCCAAACTCCCCGCCACATGAAACGCTCCCTCATGAGACTGTGGGCAAACTGTGCTGTTAAGCAGCTGACCCATATGCCTGAGGCCCAGAAAGCAGTGCGAGCCCATGGGAATCCGATAATTGTCAGACTGTGTCGTTAGCTGGTGGAACTCCCTGCCTCATGAAATCAGAGTGCGATTGCAACAAAAACCCTCTGTGGCCCTCTGTAGGATGGAAATGAGATTTCCTTAAATCCCATGGTGCAGACCGAGCGGTGGGAGGGGAGAACATCATTAACCCACGGGACTCCCCACCACAAGATACGAGGCCAAGGGGGAAGCAACTCACTCTTGAAGAAGAAAACCTCCCCGCGGATGTTGGCGATGGCATCGAAGTGGGCCTGGCAGCGGTCGGGGGCGGGCGGGCGGGGCCTGCGGGGGGGACAGACACACACGAGTGGGGCACGCTGTACAGCCCGGGGGCAGGAGGGACAGGAGGGCTCCGGGCTGTGCTGAGAGAGGAAGTGGGGGAGTCAGGAGGGAAGAAGGGCCGTGGGGCCGTGGGGGGCCCCGATACTCACTGCTGGGTGGGCCTGTGGGGCGGCAGGTCGGGAATGGGGGGCTGGGTGGGGATGGGCCGGGCTGGCGGATCGTCTCCAGGGCGACGCTGCCTCCTTCCTGGAGCGGGGAGAGGACGGAGGCGTGAGAAGGCGGAGAGGGAGGGGGACGACAGGCCAAGGCGGAGACAGAGGAGACATGGGGCGGGGGGGGGGGGGGGAGACTGTGATGGGCAGGGAAGGAGCCCGGAGCCTGAGGGAGGGGGGACAGGGACTGGGGGGGGCCACTCACCGTACAGGGTCTGGATGCCCAGGGCGTCATCGGGGGGCAGCTGGTAGAGGTGGGGCTGCCCCACGGGGCCCTGGTAATAGGGCATCATGATGGACTCTTTGGTGGAGGAATGGGCCAGTCCCAGGGCGTGGCCGAACTCGTGCACGGCCACGGCGAAGAGATCTGTGCCGGCTCCTGGGAGGGGGAGGGGGCACTGAGTCACTGCTGCTGCCCCCCGCCCCCGCTGCTACCTGGCACACACTGCCCCCCGCCCCTGCTGCTACCTGGCACACACTGCCCCCCACTACTCTGTCCACGGCGCCCCCCACTGCCCCCCGCCCCCGCTGCTACCCGGCACACACTGCCCCCTGCCCCCGCTGCTACCTGGCACACACTGCCCCCCACTACTCTGTCCATGGTGCCCCCCGCTGCCCCCTGCCCCCGCTGCTACCCGGCACACACTGCCCCCTGCCCCCGCTGCTACCTGGCACACACTGCCCCCCACTACTCTGTCCATGGTGCCCCCCGCTGCCCCCCGCCCCCGCTGCTACCTGGCACACACTGCCCCCCACTACTCTGTCCATGGTGCCCCCCGCTGCCCCCTGCCCCCGCTGCTACCTGGCACACACTGCCCCCCGCCCCCGCTGCTACCTGGCACACACTGCCCCCCACTACTCTGTCCATGGTGCCCCCCGCTGCCCCCTGCCCCCGCTGCTACCCAGCACACACTGCCCCCCACTACTCTGTCCATGGTGCCCCCCGCTGCCCCCCGCCCCCGCTGCTACCTGGCACACACTGCCCCCCGCCCCCGCTGCTACCCGGCACACACTGCCCCCCACTACTCTGTCCATGGTGCCCCCCGCTGCCCCCTGCCCCCGCTGCTACCTGGCACACACTGCCCCCCGCCCCCGCTGCTACCCGGCACACACTGCCCCCCACTACTCTGTCCACGGCGCCCCCCACTGCCCCCCGCCCCCGCTGCTACCTGGCACACACTGCCCCCCACTACTCTGTCCACGGCGCCCCCCACTGCCCCCCGCCCCCGCTGCTACCTGGCACACACTGCCCCCCACTACTCTGTCCACGGCGCCCCCCACTGCCCCCCGCCCCCGCTGCTACCCGGCACACACTGCCCCCCACTACTCTGTCCATGGTGCCCCCCGCTGCCCCCTGCCCCCGCTGCTACCTGGCACACACTGCCCCCCGCCCCCGCTGCTACCTGGCACACACTGCCCCCCACTACTCTGTCCATGGTGCCCCCCGCTGCCCCCTGCCCCCGCTGCTACCTGGCACACACTGCCCCCCGCCCCCGCTGCTACCCAGCACACACTGCCCCCACTACTCTGTCCATGGTGCCCCCCGCTGCCCCCCGCCCCCGCTGCTACCTGGCACACACTGCCCCCCACTACTCTGTCCACAGCGCCCCCCACTGCCCCCTGCCCCCGCTGCTACCCGGCACACACTGCCCCCCACTACTCTGTCCATGGTGCCCCCCGCTGCCCCCTGCCCCCGCTGCTACCTGGCACACACTGCCCCCCACTGCTCTGTCCACGGTGCCCCCCGCTGCCCCCATGCTGCTACCTGCCCCACTGTCTTTGTGCCACTACCGGCCCTATAGCGCCCCCTGCTGGCTCCCCCACTGCCACCTGCCCCACAGCGTTCCCTGCTGGCTCCCTGCTACCCGCCCCATGGCGCCCCCTGCTGCTCCCCCACCCCCTGCTGACCTGGCGCCGTGGCACGGGGCTCGTAGACCCAGGTCTCCTCGTCGTCGAAGTGGGTGTCCCCGGAGATGGGGTGCTCGCCGGGGAAGAAGGCGTGGGCCAGGGTGCTGCCGGGCCCGTCGAAGGGGTACCCGTCCTGGTGGAAGGCGCGGCTGAACTCCACCAGGATGTCGGCCCCGTCGCCGGACGCCTCCTGGAAGGTGAGGGCCGAGGCGTTGGCCCAGGCCTGCAGGGCGTAGAAGAGCAGGCTGCGGACGTCGTCCCGCGACAGGCTGGAGGCCTGGGGGTAGGAGCGCACCCTGCGGGGGGAGGGGGAGGAGACAGGGTGAACGGCGGTGGGAGAGGAGGGGGAGCGAGGGGGAGCGGTGGGGGAGGGGGAGCAGTGGGGGGAGAGAAGCGGTGATGGTGGGGGGGAGGGAAGCGGCGGGAAAGAAGCAGGAGCGAGGGGGAGCAGCGGGGGAGGGAAGCGGGAGCGAGGGGGGAGGGAAGCGGGAGCGAGGGGGAGTGGTGGGGGGAGAAGCGGGGGGGGAAGCGGGGAGGGAGGGGGGAGGGAGGGGGAGCGGTGGGGGGAGAAGCGGGGGAGGGAAGCGGGAGCGAGGGGGGAGGGAAGCGGGAGCGAGGGGGAACGGCGGGGAAGGGAAGTGGCGGGAGCGAGGGGGAGGGAAGCGGGAGCGGGGGGGGAGAAGCGGGGGAGGGAAGCGGGAGCGAGGGGGGAGGGAAGCGGGAGCGAGGGGGGAGAAGCGGGGGAGGGAAGCGGGAGCGAGGGGGGAGGGAAGCGGGAGCGAGGGGGAACGGCGGGGAAGGGAAGCGGGAGCGGGGGGGGGGAAGCGGGAGCGGTGGGGGGAGAAGGGGGGAGAAGCGGGGGAGGGAAGCGGGAGCGAGGGGGAACGGCGGGGAAGGGAAGTGGCGGGAGCAAGGGGGAGGAGCAGGGGCGAGGGGGGGCCACGGGGGAAGGACGCGGAGGGAGGAGAAAACCCAGAAGTGGGGGGAGGGGCCAAATGACGAGGGGGAGGAAGAGCCAGGGACCCCGGCGCCCCGCCCTCACCTCCAGGTCAGCTGCTTCTTCCCCCAGACGCTGCCGCTGTGGGCGTAACGCTTGCGCCGGCGCATCAGCTCCGAGGTGCCCACGATGTCCGGGAGGGAGCAGCGCGGCCGGTCCATCATCGCCAGCGTCCCCTCGTCTGCAGAGAGAGGGGGTAGGACCCAGGCCTCCGGCTCCTCCCCTCCCCTGGCTCTGACCACTAGACCCCACTGCCCTGCCCCGGCTGGGAGAGCGCCCAGGCAACCGGCTCCTCCCCTCCCCTGGCTCTGACCACTAGACCCCACTGCCCTGCCCGGGCTGGGAGAGCGCCCAGGCGACCGGCTCCTCCCCTCCCCTGGCTCTGACCACTAGACCCCACTGCCCTGCCCCGGCTGGGAGAGCGCCCAGGCGACTGGCTCCTCCCCTCCCCTGGCTCTGACCACTAGACCCCACTGCCCTGCCCCGGCTGGGAGAGCGCCCAGGCGACCGGCTCCTCCCCTCCCCTGGCTCTGACCACTAGACCCCACTGCCCTGCCCCGGCTGGGAGAGCGCCCAGGCCTCCGGCTCCTCCCCTCCCCTGGCTCTGACCACTAGACCCCACTGCCCTGCCCTGGCTGGGAGAGCGCCCAGGCGACCGGCTCCTCCCCTCCCCTGGCTCTGACCACTAGACCCCACTGCCCTGCCCGGGCTGGGAGAGCGCCCAGGCGACCGGCTCCTCCCCTCCCCTGGCTCTGACCACTAGACCCCACTGCCCTGCCCGAGGTGGGGAGCCCAGGCTGCCTGCCACACCTACCCAGAATCCCGGTCTCCTGCAGTCCGGCAAACTTCTGCATCATCCGGATGGCATCACTCAGCCCCTCCTGGGTCTGCAGTTGGGCCTGCATGGGGTCTGGGGGGGGCAGATACCCGAATCGGGTCAGCCAGTCCTGGGGGGCAAGGGAAGGGTTAGCTGCCTGAGCCAACAGGGAGGTGAGAGAGGGGGTGGACACAGCCCGGCAGGGGGCGCTGCAGAGAGGGGAGGGGGCAGGCCGGGCCCGGCAGGGGACGCTGCAGGGAGGGGAGCAGGCCGGGCCCGGCAGGGGGGGGGAGGGGGGCAGGCCGGGCCCGGCAGGGGGGGGAGGGGGGCAGGCCGGGCCCGGCAGGGGGCGCTGCAGGGAGGGGAGGGGGCAGGCCGGGCCCGGCAGGGGGCGCTGCAGGGAGGGGAGGGGGCAGGCCGGGTCCGGCAGGGGGCGCTGCAGGGAGGGGAGGGGGGCAGGCCGGGCCCGGCAGGGGGCGCTGCAGGGAGGGGAGGGGGGCAGGCCGGGCCCGGCAGGGGGCGCTGCAGGGAGGGGAGGGGGGCAGGCCGGGTCCGGCAGGGGGCGCTGCAGGGGGAGGGGCAGGGGGGGCAGGCAGGCCGGGCCCGGCAGGGGGCGCTGCAGGGAGGGGAGGGGGGCAGGCCGGGCCCGGCAGGGGGCGCTGCAGGGAGGGGAGGGGGGCAGGCCGGGCCCGGCAGGGGGCGCTGCAGGGAGGGGAGGGGGGCAGGCCGGGTCCGGCAGGGGGCGCTGCAGGGAGGGGAGGGGGCAGGCCGGGCCCGGCAGGGGGCGCTGCAGGGAGGGAGGGAGGCAGGCCGGGTCCGGCAGGGGGCGCTGCAGGGAGGGGAGGGGGGCAGGCCGGGCCCGGCAGGGGGCGCTGCAGGGAGGGGAGGGGGGCAGGCCGGGCCCGGCAGGGGGCGCTGCAGGGAGGGGAGGGGGGCAGGCCGGGTCCGGCAGGGGGCGCTGCAGGGAGGGGAGGGGGGCAGGCCGGGTCCGGCAGAGAGCACTGCAGGGGGGGGGGCTCTTTCCCACAGCCCTGTCCGGCGCTTAGAGCCCCCTTTGTTCAGCCAGAGGAGGGCAAAGATCAAACAGACGCCCCCGGGTTTCTCTCCCCCCCATTTCCTCTGCCCCCCCCCCGCCCTGGCTGCTGCTGGGGCGGGGAGGGGAACGCGCTGGGGTACCGGCGGGGAGGGGCGGGACCCGGCCGGGAGGATTACTCGGGGCTCCAGGGCGGTGCTGCCCCACGACCGCGGTCCAGGGCTGAGCCGGGTCCCCCCGGCAGGGCAGTCCCATGACGGGAGCCAGGCGGGGCGCGGGGCGGCCGCCGCAGGGGAGGCGAAGCGGAGCCAGCTCACGACACGGACGGGGACAAGCGGCTCCGGCCAGTCAGCCCAGGCAAAACCGCCCCGAGGCAGCCCCGGACCCCGGGATCCGGCTGCGATCGAGCCCGGGGAACCCCCCGCAGCGCCCAACCCCGCTCGGCTCCCAGCACCCGGCATCATCAGAGCTGCCCCCCGCCGTCCTCCTCCCCCCGGGAAAGCAGGCATCCCCCCCCGGGACCCCGGGCGTCCTCCCCCCCGGGACCCCCAGGCGTGCGGGCGCTCACCACCCCCTTGCTGAGGCGCTGGGCGCTGGGCCGGCCAGCGGGGCTGTGGGGCAGGGAGACCAGGGCCCCCAGCCCGAGCCATAGGGCCGGGCCCCGCAGCATCGCAAGGGGGGACGGGAGTCTCCACCCCACTGGGCGCTCAGGAGCGATGCTGCCTCCGGCCGGCTCCCTGCCCCTATATACCAGCCCCCCGGCTCCGCCCACCCCCCGCCTGCAGCCCCGGGGGCCGGACGCCTGGGTTCTCCCGGGCTCGGGCCGGGCCGGACGGGGGGTGAGGGGCTGAAGCCCGGACTCCTGGGTTCTCTCCAGGTGCTGGGGGGGGGGGGGGGGAGGTCGTCTGGCCTGAAGCCAGGAGGTTCGTGGCTCAGCAGGTGGCGGGGGCGGGGGCGGGGGGAGGGGGAGGGTCTCTTCCTTTCTCAGGTCCCGACCCCAATTAACCCCCCCCCCCCGCTGCTTTGATCCCCCTCCTCCCCCATCATCTCCGGCTTCCGCCCGTCACCCCTGGCTGCCCCCCAGCGCCCCCATCTCCTCCCAGCCCCCCGGATCTGCCGCAGCCCCCCTGCGCCCCACTTCCCCCAAGCCCCTAGAGCCGCCCACAGCCCCATCCTACCCCAGAGCCCCGAGCCCCCCAGTCCCAGCCCCACCCCCAGCGCCCCCGAGTCCCCTCCCGGCTGGGGCGGGCACCCTGAAAGCAGGGCAGCAGCGGAGGTGGGAGGGGACCCCCCAGGCTGTCTCTGGTTGCCCTCCCCACACACAGGCCCCTTCTGCCCCGGCCATTAACGCGGGCCCGGCAGATCAAAGGCAGGGACCCCTCCCCCACCCTGCTGCCCCCCCCATCCAGCTCCTTCGCCCCAGGCCTCAGCCGAGACCAACAGACTGTGCCCACACCCTGCCCCCCCCCGCCGCGTGTGCCCAGCCAGGGGTCTCCGTGCCCCCCTGCCAGCCACATCCCAGCCCGGAGAGGGGTCCCCTGTGCCCCCCCCCAGCCAGACGAGGGGTCCCCTGTGCCCCCCAGCCAGCCGCGTCCCAGCCGGGCGAGGGGTCCCTCTGGCTGTTCCAGCCCCAGGCGCCCCCCAAGTGTGTGTGGGGGAGAGTCCCCCAAGACACAAGGCTGGGAGGATGCAGAGGCTCAAAACATTCACGGGGGGGGGGGATATGAACTGCCCCAGCCTGTGGGGAACAACTGGCCCCCAGTCTCCCCCCAGGCCAGGAGAGAACCCAGGCACCCTGGCTCCCAGCCCGCCCCCCCCCCCCCCCCCCCCCCGCTGAGGGTTGTCCAACAGGCACTTTTGGCAACACCTGAAGAAGAAAAACAGGATGTGGGGAGCAGTTACCCCATCGTCCCCTGTGCCTGGGCCGTGGGGGTGGGGCTGTGGGGCAGGGAGAAGGTAGGTGGAGGGGGATCAGGAGGGGAGGGATTAATAGGTTTTGGGAGGGGTGAAAGGATTGGGGAGGGGATAAGGAGGGGTTCAGGGATGGGGAGGGGATACAGAGATGGGGAGGGGATACGGAGGGGTTCAGGGATGGGAAGGGGATACAGAGATGGGGGAGGGGATACAGAGGGGTATAGAGATGGGAAGGGGATACGGAGGGGTTCAGGGATGGGGAGGGGATACAGAGATGGGGGAGGGGATACAGAGGGGTATAGAGATGGGAAGGGGATACAGAGGGGTTCAGGGATGGGGAGGGGATACAGAGATGGGGAGGGGATACGGAGGGGTTCAGGGATGGGAAGGGGATACAGAGATGGGGGAGGGGATACAGAGGGGTATAGAGATGGGAAGGGGATACGGAGGGGTTCAGGGATGGGGAGGGGATACAGAGATGGGGAGGGGATACAGAGGGGTTCAGGGATGGGGAGGGGATACAGCGATGGGGAGGGGATACGGAGGGGTTCAGGGATGGGGAGGGAATACAGAGATGGGGAGGGGATACAGAGGGGTATAGAAATGGGAAGGGGATACGGAGGGGTTCAGGGATGGGGAGGGGATACAGAGATGGGGAGGGGATACAGAGGGATTCAAGGATGGGGAGGGGATACAGAGATGGGGGATACGGAGGGGTTCAGGGATGGGGATGGGGAGGGGATACAGAGGGGTATAGAGATGGGAAGGGGATACGCAGGGGTTCAGGGATGGGGAGGGGATACAGAGATGGGGGAGGGGATACAGAGGGGTATAGAGATGGGAAGGGGATACGGAGGGGTTCAGGGATGGGGAGGGGATACAGAGATGGGGAGGGGATACAGAGGGGTTCAGGGATGGGGAGGGGATACAGAGATGGGGAGGGGATACGGAGGGGTTCAGGGATGGGGAGGGAATACAGAGATGGGGAGGGGATACAGAGATGGGGAGGGGATACGCAGGGGTTCAGGGATGGGGAGGGGATACAGAGATGGGGAGGGGATACAGAGGGGTTCAGGGATGGGAAGGGGATACAGAGATGGGGAGGGGATACAGAGGGGTATAGAAATGGGAAGGGGATACGGAGGGGTTCAGGGATGGGGAGGGGATACAGAGATGGGGGAGGGGATACAGAGGGGTTCAGGGATGGGGAGGGGATACAGAGATGGGGAGGGGATACGGAGGGGTTCAGGGATGGGGAGGGGATACAGAGATGGGGGAGGGGATACAGAGGGGTTCAGGGATGGGGAGGGGATACGGAGGGGTTCAGGGATGGGGAGGGGATACAGAGATGGGGAGGGGATACGGAGGGGTTCAGGGATGGGGAGGGGATACAGAGATGGGGAGGGGATACAGAGATGGGGAGGGGATACAGAGGGGTTCAGGGATGGGAAGGGGATACAGAGATGGGGAGGGGATACAGAGGGGTATAGAAATGGGAAGGGGATACGGAGGGGTTCAGGGATGGGGAGGGGATACAGAGATGGGGGAGGGGATACAGAGGGGTTCAGGGATGGGGAGGGGATACAGAGATGGGGAGGGGATACGGAGGGGTTCAGGGATGGGGAGGGGATACAGAGATGGGGAGGGGATACAGAGATGGGGAGGGGATACAGAGGGGTATAGAGATGGGAAGGGATACGCAGGGGTTCAGGGATGGGGAGGGGATACAGGGATGGGGGAGGGGATACAGAGGGGTACAAGGATGGGGGAGGGGTGTGAAGCCCCCCCGATGCGGGGGGACTGGAGCTGGATGACGCTGTCGGGACGGGACGGGTCGGGCTGGGGGTGCTGACCCACGTCTGGCCCCAGGACAGAGCCTGTCTCTCGAAGCTGCTCCTTTTCTCCCCCCCCCCCCCCCGCCGGCTCCCATCGATCGCTCCTCTAATGCAGCTGCTTCCCGGACACAGGTGGCGGGAGGGGCCCCGGGGACCCCGGTAATGGATCGAGGGATGGGCCGGGAGGCGCTGGCGGATGGCAGGACTGGGGAGTGAGGCAGTTCAGGGGCTGGTGACTAGGTGGGGGACTGGGGTCACGTCGGGGGCCCGAGCCACTGCTTTGGGGGGCTGGGAGCAGAGCTCTGGGGGGCTGGGGGTGTGGACTGAGGCAGGGAGCCGGGAGGGGAGGGGAAAGGGAGGAGACAGGGCTGGAGAGGGGGGAAGGGGGCAGGGCTGGTGGAGGTGTGGAAGGGGGAGGGGGCAGGACTGGCAGAGTGGGGAAGGGGAAGGGCTGGAGGAGGGGAAGAGGGAGGGGTGGGGCAGGGCTGGTGGAGGAGACGAGGGGGCAGGGCCAGAGGAGGGGGTAGGGATAGGGGGCAGGACTGGGGGAGGGGGCAGGGCCGGGGGAGGTGTGGCAGGTGGAGGGGGCAGGGCTGGAGGAGGAGGGGGCAGGTAGAGGGGGCAGGGCTGGAGGGGAAGGGAGAGGGGCAGGGCAGGAGGAGGGGGCAGGCAGAGGGGACGGGGCTGGAGGGGGAGGGAGGTAGGCCGGGCCGGGGGGCGGGGCAGGAGGAGGCGTGGCAGGCGGAGGGGGCCGGGCAGGCGGAGGGGGCGGGGCCCGGGCCGGGGGGCAGGGCAGGAGGAGGGGGACGGGCAGGAGAAGGGGGCGGGGCCAGCGGAGGTGTGGCAGGTAGAAGGGGCAGGGCCGGAGGGCTGGAGGGGGAGGTGTGGCAGGTGGAGGGGCCAGGGCTGGGGGGCGGGGCCGGCGGAGGGGGCGTGGCAAGCGCAGGGGGCGGGGCCGGCGGAGGTGTAGCAGGTAGAAGGGGCAGGGCTGGAGGGGGAGGGGCGGAGGGGGCGGGGGGGGGCCGGGGCCGGCGGAGGTGTAGCAGGTAGAAGGGGCAGGGCTGGAGGGGGAGGTGTGGCAGGTGGAGGGGGAGGGGCCGGGGGCGGGGCCCGGCAGGGAGGGGCAGGGCTGGAGGGGGAGGTGTGGCAGATGGAGGGGGAGGGGCCGGGGGCGTGGCCGGAGGGGCGGGGCCGGCGGAGGTGCTGCAGAAGTGGCTCACCTGTGCCGGCCCCTTCGGGCGGGGTGGGAAGGAATCAGGAAATAAACAGGAGCCCAAACCTGGGCACCTGCTGCTCGGATCCGGAGGGGACAAGAGCCCGGGAGCCCTGATCCCTCCAGGCTAAGCCCCCCAGCTCCCTCCCTTGTCCGGGCCCCCCCTGCCCATGGCTGCCCCCTCGGCCCCCGCGCTGCCCCCTGAGGAGGAGGCCCGGGGCCCCCCCTCGCTGCCGACCCCCCCCGCCCTGGGGGAGGAGTTCTACCCCTTTGCCCCAGAGCGGCGGGGGGCCGGGGGGGACCCCGACACGGACGACCTGGGGGTGCTGCTGCAGCGCAAGGAGCAGGACCTGCTGCTGGCCGCCGAGCTGGGCAAGATGCTGCTGGAGCAGAACGAGGAGCTGCGGGGACGGTGCCAGGCGCTGGCGAGGGAGCAGGCCCAGGCCTTGGAGGTGAGAGCTGGCCCCAGGCCCTGCCCCCCCGCCTGGCGCTGCCCCCCGGGGCTGGATGGGGACGGCACTCCCTAGGGGGTCCCCTGCCCCCGCCTGGCGCTGACCCCTGGGGCTGGATGGGGCCGGCACTCCCTAGGGGCCCCACGCCCTGCCCCCGCCTGGTGCTGCCCCCCGGGGCTGGATGGGGCCGGCACTCCCTAGGGGCCCCATGCCCTGTCCCCGCCTGGTGCCGACCCCCGGGGCTGGGTGGGGCCGGCACTCCCTAGGGGCCCCACGCCCTGCCCCCGCCTGGCGCTGCCCCCCGGGGGCTGGATGGGGCCGGCACTCCCTAGGGGCCCCATGCCCTGCCCCCGCCTGGTGCCGACCCCCGGGGCTGGGTGGGGCCGGCACTCCCTAGGGGCCCCACGCCCTGCCCCCGCCTGGCGCTGCCCCCGGGGGCTGGATGGGGCCGGCACTCCCTAGGGGGTCCCCTGCCCCCGCCTGGCGCTGCCCCCTGGGGCTGGATGGGGCCGGCACTCCCTAGGGGCCCCACGCCCTGCCCCCGCCTGGCGCTGACCCCTGGGGCTGGGTGGGGCCGGCACTCCCTAGGGGGTCCCCTGCCCCCGCCTGGCGCTGACCCCTGGGGCTGGGTGGGGCCGGCACTCCCTAGGGGCCCCATGCCCCCGCCTGGCGCTGACCCCTGGGGCTGGGTGGGGACGGCACTCCCTAGGGGCCCCACGCCCTGCCCCCGCCTGGCGCTGACCCCGGGGGCTGGATGGGGCCGGCACTCCCTAGGGGCCCCATGCCCTGCCCCCGCCTGGCGCTGCCCCCTGGGGCTGGATGGGGCCGGCACTCCCTAGGGGCCCCATGCCCTGCCCCCGCCTGGCGCTGCCCCCTGGGGCTGGATGGGGCCGGCACTCCCTAGGGGGTCCCCTGCCCCCGCCTGGCGCTGACCCCGGGGGCTGGATGGGGCCGGCACTCCCTAGGGGGTCCCCTGCCCCCGCCTGGCGCTGACCCCCGGGGCTGGATGGGGCCGGCACTCCCTAGGGGGTCCCCTGCCCCCGCCTGGCGCTGACCCCCGGGGCTGGATGGGGACGGCACTCCCTAGGGGGTCCCCTGCCCCCGCCTGGCGCTGACCCCCGGGGCTGGATGGGGCCAGCACTCGGCCCTGCCCCCCAGCTCGGCGGCGCCCCCCTCCAGGGCTAAACAGGGTTGCTGCTCCTACAGGGGAACAGCCCAACCCGCCTTTCCCGGCCTGTCTCTCCCTGTACAACAACCCTAATTACCGCCCTGTGTCACCCCACAGCGACACGCACCCCTCCCTGCCAGAGCCCAGGGGTCCTGCCTCCCAGCCCCCACCCCACTCCTAGCCCCAGCCTCCTGCTCTAACCCACCAGGGACCCAGGCGCCTGGACTCCCAGCCCCACTGGCTCCCAGCTCCCCCCTCCCTGTCGCCATGGGCTGGCTGGTCCGTGGGGCGCGGGGCTTTCTGCCGCCCCATGACTCACCCTCTCGCCCTGCTTCTCTCTGCCCGCGCTCCCCGCCTCGTCCCTGGCTCCGCAATTACCCCTCCCTGCCGCGCCGGCGCCCAGTCCGACTGGTCCAGCTGGTGGCACCACCTGGGCGCAGCCGGTCCCACGGCCTGGGCCGACCCACAGCAGCTGCCCCACTCTGGGTGCAGGGCAGGGGCTGGCTGGCTTGGGGGCTGGCCCCGGGTGGGGCTGGGCAGCTCAAGGGGCAGGGAAGGGACATGAGGCTGGGGGGACAGGGAACGGGGTGCTGTGCAGTTGGGGGGCTGCCCAGCTGGTCTCACCCCCCTCCCCCCCCGCAGAGGCTGGAGCAGGAGAAGCACGAGCTGCGGCGGCGGCTGGAGGCCGGGGAGGCCGAGTGGGAGATGCGGGCGGCGGAGCTGGAGGGCGACTTGGTGGCACTGCGAGCCCAGCTGGGCCACCAGCGCCTGGAGCAGCAGGACACCAGCCGGGAGAGCTCCCAGGCCCTGCTGCAGCTGTCGGAGCAGAACCAGCGCCTGGCCGAGCAGCTGAGCCAGGTCAGCCGGGACACTGGGCTCCGCCGAGGGGGGGTGGGAGCCAGGACTCCTGGGTTCTATCCTGGGCTCTGGCAGGGGAGTGGGGTCTAGTGGTTAGAGCGGGGGGGCTGGGAGCCAGGACTCCTGGGTTCTAGCCTGGGCTCTGGCAGGGGAGTGGGGTCTAGTGGTTAGAGCGGGGGGGCTGGGAGCCAGGACTCCTGGGTTCTAGCCTGGGCTCTGGCAGGGGAGTGGGGTCTAGTGGTTAGAGCAGGGAGCTGGGAGCCAGGACTCCTGGGTTCTCTGGGGGGGGGGTCACTGGGGGACATGCCCTCCTTAGCCCATGATCCTATGGGGCTGAAATCCCTTAAGTGGCTCAGGAACCAAAGTTCGATTGCCGGGAGGGGTGTGAATTTCCTGAGTGGGGAATTTAAAGGGCCAGAGCTGGGTCCCAGGGAGCCCCCCCCCCCCCGCCCCAATCCGTCCAAGCTAGATGTGCAACCAGGCTCCCACTGCTGCGTCCGAGCCCCCCCCCAGGGCCCAGCTCACTCCATCCATCTGTCTGCCCCCCCCCCCCCAGGCCTCCCAGCTGGAGCAGCGGCTGCAGGACGAGCTGATGGCCTTGCGGGGGGAGAACCGCACGCTGGGTATGAGCAGCGCCGAGCACGCGGCCCGGAACCAGAGCCTGCAGGCCGAGGTGAGAGATGCGCCCTCCCGTCCTGGGGGTGCCGGCTCTGGGCTGGCCCCAGAACAGGGCCTGGCTGGCTTGCGGGGGGGGGGGCCCTGGGGCATTTGCCCGGTTCTGACCCGTCACTTGCCCCAGAACCTGATGCTGCAGGAGCGGAAGCAGGAGCTGGAGCGCCAGACCCGGCAGCTGCGGGAGGAGAACGACACCGTCCAGGGGCTGGGGGAGACGCTGCATGAAAACCTGCTGCTGCTGCGCCGGGAGCTGCATGAGAAGGAGCTGCAGGTGCGGCCGGGCGTTGCCGGGGGCTCCGGGGGGGGGTGGTGGTGTCTATATTAACCCTCCCTTCCCCTCGGCCACTCCAGGCCCAGCAGCTCCAGGCTGAGGCAGAGGAGCTCCGAGTCGCCAACCGGCGGCTCCAGCGCCGGGTGAGAGAAATGACGGACGAGATCCGTCTCCACGCCTCCGACGCCTCGGCCACCTCCCTGCAGTCGGAGATGGAGCAGAGCACCGAGGGGAGCCCAGAGCAGAATGGAGGGGCTGCCAAGGTGAGCGGAGGGGCAGTAGGGCTTTTGGGGATCCCTGACATCCTTAAATAGGCTGGGCTGGGCCAGGACTGCTCCCCTCTGTTAACCCAGCATGAGCCCTGTGTTGGGAGACCTAGAACCCTCCCTCGGTGAGCCTGGCCATTACCCAGAATCCCAGCCTGTGCTAAGGAATCCAGAGAAAACCCAATGTTGGGAAACCAAGACCGCCTCTTTAGGGGTGGGGTGCAGGAGTCACCCAGAACCCAGTGTGGCTGTTGAGGAACCTAGAAGCTCTCTTTGAGTGACACAGAAAGTACCTAGAACCCCAAGTGGTGACAGACACAGGGCCCTCCCTCCTTGCGGCCATTGAAATTAGCCAGGATTCGCCCATTGTTGGTTAATCTAGAACCCTCCCTCTTTGTAGCCATGGAAATTAGCCAGCATTCGCCCATTGTTGGTTAATCTAGAACCCTCCCTCTTTGGAACCATGGACATTAGCCAAGATTCATCTGTTGTTGGGTTGTGACGGCGTGTTCAGGGGGTCCCCGACCCTGCACCCCCCTCCGCAGCCAGATGTGACTTTCAGCTGGCCAGCAGAGTAGAAGGTTTTATTGGTTCTCAGGGACACAGCGCAGCAGAGGATCGGTGTTAGCGCAGGTACCCAGAGCAGGCGGCCTTATTCCTCTCAAGGGAAGGGGCACCCAGGCCCTTGACTCCCCCTTTCCTGCTCTCAGTGGCATCTCTCATCCTAGCCCCCGAGACTGACTCAACTCCCAGGACTAGTTTCCAGCCTGGTGACAGTCCCCACCTATATCCTTTGTCTTTCTCTCTGGGAACAGAATCGTTATCTTCTAAGTCTGGCCCCTCAGGTGTCTAGGCCCAATACACATCTGGTCTGAGTCATCAGGAATCACACAACACAATACAGACTCACAACAGTAGACAGCACCCCCACTATGTCACATGGGTAACCTAGAACCTCCCTCTTTGGAGCCATGGAAATTAGCCAAGATTCACCTGTCGTTGGGTAACCTAGAACCCTCTCCTTTGAGTTCTTGCTCCTCACTGCAGCCTGCACCCCAAGCCCCTCATCCCAGGCCCTGTCCCAGAGCTCACATCCCCCTCTACCCAGCTCTGAGCCCCCTCCTGCAACCTGGACTGATCAGCCCCAGCCCTGCCACACCCCCTCTCCATATGGGTGCACATCAAATGTACCCTGCACATCCTGGGAACAATGTGAGGGAACACTGGCCCATGCCCCACCCCAGAGGCGGCCACTTTTCTGTGCCAAAGCTGATGTTGCTGTGGGTTAGCCCCTGGCCAGGACCGTGTCTGAGGCTGCCCCGGGGGGCCCGAAGACCCCAGCCCGGGGCTCAGAAGAGGAGGCAGAATATGCTAAACGGGTCTTGGCTCTGACCCACCTGGAGCAAGACTTGCTGAGACAGAAAGAAGTTGAGATACAAAAACTCCATGACCAGGTGAATGTATGGGGGGGGGGGGTCTCCCCACAGGGCCATAAGGGGGAGTCAGGTGGGCATGCAGGAATGTCCCCAGCAGGGGACACTCTCTCTGGGGTGGGGGGTCTCTAAGAGGGAAGTAGGTGAGGGTGCAGGGTGTCCCCAGAAGGGGGAGCTCTCCCTGGAGTGGGGGTGCAGGGTGTCCCCAGTAGGGGGTGCTCTGACAGGGTGATCCCTAAGGGGGAGCCGGGTGGGGGTGCAGGGTGTCCCAGCAGGGGGCGCTCTGACAGGGGGCTCTAAGGGGGAGCCGGGTGGGGGTGCAGGGTGTCCCAGCAGGGGGCGCTCTGACGGGGGGCTCTAAGGGGGAGCCGGGTGGGGATGCAGGGTGTCCCAGCAGGGGGCGCTCTGACGGGGGGCCCTAAGGGGGAGCCGGGTGGGGGTGCAGGGTGTCCCAGCAGGGGGCGCTCTCCCTGCCTCACCCCCCTCTCTGTGCCCCCAGCTGACACTGCAGCACGTGGAGCTGAGCGGCCTGCGGGGGGAGCTGGCGAGCCAGCGCCGTCTCTTCCAGGAGAGCGACCGGGACGAGGCCCTCAGGCTGGCTGTGGCCGACCGGGACGAGGCCCTAGTGAAGTGAGACCCGCGTGGCCCGGAGCCGAATCCCTGGCGCCCCGACCGGGCAAGGCCCTAGGTCTCTTCCCCACCCCACAGCTGGCCGGAGTGGGGCTGGCGCCCCCTGGAGGGCACCGGCGCCATCCCCTGCCCACAGAGCCACCAACTGTTGGGGAAGAGAGACCCCTTGTGTTCAAACGTGGGAACTGCCCCCACAGTGACCCTGGCCAGGGAGATGAGGCTGGGGGGAGCTATCTTGGGGGGGGGGGGGGGGGAAGAGAGTGGGGAAGACCAGGCTGGGGGGCTGGCTGGGGGAGGGAGCAGGGGCTGGGGGGCTGTTGGGGGAGGCGAGCGGGACAGGCAGGGCTGGGTGCTGTCTCTGACCCTTCCCCCCCCCCCCCCCCCCCCCTGCCCAGGAAGGGCCAGATGGAGCTGGAGCTGGCTCAAGTCTCTCTGGAGCGGGACTCCATGAGCCAACAGCTGCTCTCCGCCATCCGCCAGAAGATGGCGCTGTCCCAGGAGCTGGAGGGCTGGCAGGTGGGTAACGAGGGGGCAGGAATGTTCCCTCCAGGACTCCTGAGTCCCTTTCTGAGCTGGTGGTGGCCCTTGGACAGTGACCCGGACTCCTGGGTCCCGTCCCTAGTGGGTAGAGCCCCCGGGGCCGTGACCCGGACTCCTGGGTCCCGTCCCTAGTGGGTAGAGCCCCCGGGGCCGTGACCCGGACTCCTGGGTCCCGTCCCTAGTGGGTAGAGCCCCCGGGGCCGTGACCGGACTCCTGGGTCCCCCCCGGCCTGTGGCAATGTTCACCTCTGCCCCCCTTTCTCCCCCCAGGATGACATGGATTTCATTATCAAGCAGCAGCTGAAGCTCCAGCGGCAGCGGGAAGAGAACCCGGCGTTTTCCCCAGCTCCCTCCAGGCCCCCGGCGCAGGCCAAGTCCTCGCCTTTCTTTAGACGGGGGACCAGCGCGCCCAATGGTACCAGCTTCCTGTCGTTCTTCAGGAAAAGCTGAGATGCCGGAGGCTGGTTGTGGAGGCTCTAGGGGGTGGGAGGCGGAGGGGTCAGGGTGGAGTGATCGGTCACAAGACGCCAGCACCACACAAAGGAAGCTGAACTGGCCGGTTACGGAGGAGTCTTTGGGTAACGAGCTGCCACCCGGATGTGCTAGGCCACTCGCTGGGCTGTTCTAGACCAGTGGTTCTTAACTGCAGCCTGCACCCCTTTGGGTCTCGAAATCAGGGAGGTTAGGTCCATAAAAGGCTATTAGCCAGGGGATAGAAATGGTGTCACTGGCCTCTGTCTGTCAGAGGCTGGAGAGGGATGGCAGGAGACAAATCGCTTGATCATTGTCTTTGGTCCACCCTCTCTGGGGCACCTGGTGCTGGCCACTGTCGGCAGACAGGCTACTGGGCTAGATGGACCTTTGGTCTGACCCAGTCCGGCCGTTCTTAAAATATTAAATATCGTTGAAGTAGGTCAGTTTTAAACCTAACAGATACCTTAAAAATCTGGTGCGTCTTGCACCCCCAGAAAGGGCATCTTGCACCCCCTAGGGGTGCGTGCACCCCAGGTTAAGAACCACTGGCCTAGACCATTCACTGGATGTTCTAGGTCCCTCAACTGGAAGATCTGTAGCTATTGCAGGCTTCCTAAACCTTCCCCTCTTGTTTGCCCAAGCTGATGTAGGCGGCCGCCAGGGCCGTTCTAGGCATTCAGCCTCCTATGTTGAATGCTGCATGAGGACCAAGCAAAGGTTTGGCATTTGGCTGATCTAAATTGTCCAGTTCTATCTGACTGGGTAATCTGTGGTAGCTGCCCACAGGTGCTAGGTTCTCCTACTGCAGCGCCTGTGGCTAACCCAATTGACTGGATGAGGGTTCTAGACCACTAAGTGATCTGTCCTGGCCACTTTATACATCCGGACATGCTGTAGCGACCAACCCAGAGCTCTACTACCTTGCTGCATGATCTAGGTTGGATAGTTTGCCCCAGCTGGGTGTGGACTGAGCTGGGGTTCTAGGTTACCCTACGGGGTGTTGTATCATGCAAGCAAGGTAGTAACAAACTTCAACTGGCCTTTATTTAACAAAGGTGAAAGCTCTTAACAGCCAGGCCCTAAGCCACAAAATGTTCCTGCGGCTGCGTGGGAGCCGGGGAGAGTTCTTGCTTTGGCCAATGACGGACCAGGATCCACAGACCCACTCTGTGGTGCTCGCGGTCCCAGGACCCCTTCAGGTGGGCATGTTGCTGGCAAAGCTTCTGGCCCATCTGGGCTTCCCAGCCAGTTTGGTGTCAGCCCGTTCTAGACCAATCCGCTCTTCGCACCCTTGCCAGGCGAGCACTAGGTGCCAAGATGCCCTGCCCGGCTGGGAACTCAGGGCTGACTCATTGCAGAGCAAGGCCTTTCTACCAGCACCTGCTCCAGCGCTGGTGGGGGGGTTCTAGGTGCCTCAACACAAGTCCCACAAGGCAGCTGGCCAGGACATTGGCGATGAGAGGCCCTGGAGGACCCGGAGCCAGCACCTTCCATGCGACTAGCACTTTAATAAACACTGATTAGCCCCCTCAGCCCTGCACACTGGGCTCACCCCACTATCCCCACTTCACGGGGGGAAACTGAGGCACAGTGACTGGCCCAAAGTCACACAGAGGCAGAGAAGGGAAACCAGGAGTCTGGATGCCTTGCCCCCCTCTAATCCACTAGCCCCCCCTTCCCTTCCCCTCTGTGAAGCACCCTCTGTGCCAGGGCACGGGTATTTCCAAGGCAGAAAGCAGAATTTCCGCAGTTTCGGGTTTGCAGCAGCAGCTGGAGACAGACAATTTCCCTGCCCTGGGCCGGGCCCCGGGACCAGCTGTGATTAGCCATGACGCAGGCTGCCAGGCGCAAGAGGGCGCGCGCTCGCCGGGGACCCGGGACTTGGTAGTCTGTTGCCAGGTGCAATGTCATGTGTACAGAGCAAGTACAGAGAGATGGCTGCTCCTCGCTGTGTGTGCGCTTCATTTCTGCAAGGGGCCCGCACCCCGGGGTCACCCCACCCTGGGAAGGAAGTAGGGAGTAGTGGGGGGGAGGGCTGGGAGCCAGGACTCCTGGGTTGTCTCAAGGGGAGGAGAGTGGGGGCTAGTGGTGAGAGCCAGGACTCCCAGGTTGTCTCGGGGGGAGGGGAGTGGGGGTTAGTGGTGAGAGCCAGGACTCCCGGGTTGTCTCGGAGGGGGGGGGGAGGGGAGCGGGGGCTAGTGGTTAGAGCCAGGACCCCCGGGTTGTCTCCCGGCTCTGGGAGGGGATTGGGGGCTAGTGGTTAGAGCCAGGACCCCTGGGTTGTCTCGGGGGGGGGGGGGGAGGGGAGTGGAGGCTAGTGGTGAGAGCCAGGACTCCCGGGTTGTCTCCCGGCTCTGGGAGGGGATTGGGGGCTAGTGGTGAGAGCCAGGACTCCCGGGTTGTCTCGGGGGGAGGGGAGGGGAGTGGGGGCTAGTGGTGAGAGCCAGGACTCCCGGGTTGTCTCGGGGGGAGGGGAGGGGAGTGGGGGCTAGTGGTGAGAGCCAGGACTCCCGGGTTGTCTCGGGGGGAGGGGAGGGGAGTGGGGGCTAGTGGTGAGAGCCAGGACTCCCGGGTTGTCTCGGGGGAGGGGCTGGCTGGCTGCCCCGGGGGCGGGGGACAATGGGGAGCTTGTGGCGGTGCGGGGGGGCGGGGCGAGGGAGGAGGCTGGAATGTCCCTCCCGGCGGAGGAACGCGGCCCCGACAGACAGACGGACACGAGCCTGGGCCCCTCCCTCCCGGGAACTGCCGCGGGGGGTGCAGGTCGGGGGGGTCCCTGGCCCCGCCCCCGCGAGGCCCCGCCCCGCCCCAGCTGGCCCGGGAGGCCGCAGGAAGGGAGGGTTCCCGGTCAGCTGATCCCGGCTCTGCCCAGCGGCCGCCGCTGCCTCGGGCCGCTCCCCCCATGAGCCTGTAGGGCCGCCCCACAGCCAGGGCCGGGCATGGCCGGCAAAGGATACGACCATCTCTTCAAGCTGCTGCTCATCGGGGACTCGGGTAGGGCCGGGCCCCCGCCCCCCGCCGGGTCCTCCTTCCCCCCGGCCCCCCCACCGGGTCCTCCTTCCCCCCGGCCCCCTCCCCGCCCCCCCGCCGGGTCCCTCCCCCGGCCCCCCCACCGGATCCTCCTTCCCCCCGGCGCCCTCCCCGCCCCCCCTCCGGGTCCTCCTTCCCCCCGGCCCCCCCACCGGATCCTCCTTCCACCTCCCCCTCGCCCCCCGCCGGATCCTCCTTCCCCCCGGCCCCCTCCCCGCCCCCCCGCCGGGTCCTCCTTCCCCCCGGCCCCCTCCCCGCCCCCCCGCCGGGTCCTCCTTCCCCCCGGCCCCCCCCACCGGATCCTCCTTCCACCTCCCCCTCGCCCCCCGCCGGATCCTCCTTCCCCCCGGCCCCCTCCCCGCCCCCCCGCCGGGTCCCTCCCCCCGGTCCCCCCACCGGATCCTCCTTCCCCCGGGCCCCCCATCCTCCTCCTCCTCCCCGCCCCCCGCCGGATCCTCCTTCCACCTCCCCCTCGCCCCCCACCGGATCCTCCTCCCCCCCAGCCCCCTCCTCGCCCCCCACCGGATCCTCCTTCCCCCCGGGACCCCCATCCTCCTCCTCCCCGCCCCCCGTCGGGTCCCTCTCCCGCCGGGCCCCTCCTCCTCCTCCCCGCCGGGCCCCCCATCCTCCTCCGGATCCTCCTTCCCCCCCGATCCCCGGCCCCCTGTCTTCCTCCCCGCTCCCCCCATCCTCCTTCTCCCCCCCCCGGCCCCACACCTCCCCGCCCCCCACCGGATCCTCCTCCCCCCCCGATCCCCGGCCCCCCATCCTCCTCCCCGGCCCCGCCGGATCCTCCTTCCACCGGTCCCCCTCCTCCCCGCTCCCTCCATCCTCCTTCTCCCCTCCCCGGCCCCACACCTCCCCGCTCCCCACCGGATCCTCCTCCCCCCGGCCTCCTACCTCTCCGCCCCCCCCGGATTCTCCTTCCCCCGCGCCCCCATTACTCCTCTCCCGGGACCCCCTGGAGCGGCCCCCCCCCGTCCGCCTTCTCGCGGTCCCCTCCCCGGCGTGTCCCCCCCAAGCCCCCTCTCTTCTCTGCGCCCCTCATCTCCTCCCCGGGTCTCCCCTGCAGCAGATCCCCCGCCGTGACCCTGCCGCCCCCTTCCCCTGTGCCCGCGGACCCAACCTGCTCCCCGGCTGTTCCTGAGGGTCCCCCCGGGTCCCCTTCGGGCCCCCAGCGTGTGGCCTTCGCTCCTTTCGGCCTCTCGAGCCCCCTTCAGGCCTCTGCTTCCTGCCTCTGCCCCCCCCCCCCCCCGCTGCCCCTTTGCCCTTAGTTCTCCGGTCCCTGTGCGCCCCCCTTGGCGTCCCTTCCCCCCACCCTCCTGCCTCCCCCCTCCCTGCAGCCTCCTCCTCCTCCTGCCCAGTTCCCTCGCCCAGCCTTGCCTGTGGCCTAGTGGTTAGAGTCGGGGCTCTGGGAGCCAGGACTGGCTTCTCCAGATGCTGAGGGGGCTTCTCCAGATGTGTGTGTGGGGGGGGGGCCTGGGGGTTGGAGCAGCAGGAGTAGGAGCCCGGACACCTGGCTTCCCCCTCACCCCTGCGCTATGAACTTGGATAATTCCCTGCTTGTCTGTGCCTCAGTTTCCCCATGAGTGCAATGGGGCAAACAGACCCCCTCCCCTTTTCATCTCTCCTCCCTCCCTGCCCTCTGGGCTTTGCCCTGGAGTCCTGCGATTCCCAGGTCTCAGCAGGTCCCATTCCCTGCCCTGGGGGTGAGGTTTGTAGCAGAGCGGAGCTGGCTGGGTAGCCCCGTCCCGGCTCTCCCTGCCCTGCAGGCCTGGGCCCCGTCCCGTCCCGGCTCTCCCCGCCCTGCAGGCCTGGGCCCCGTCCCTGCTCTCTCTGCCCCGCAGGCCTGGGGCCCGTCCCGTCCCGGCTCTCCCCGCCCCGCAGGCCTGGGCCCCGTCCCGTCCCGGCTCTCCCCGCCCCGCAGGCCTGGGCCCTGTCCCGTCCCGGCTCTCCCCGCCCTGCAGGCCTGGTGCGGCGGGGGCGGGAAGGGAGTCCCAGCTGTTCCCTTCAGTCCAGTGCGGGTGGCAGAGGGACCCAAAGCCCCGGGTTCTCTCCCTGGCTGGAGAGGGGCAAGGGGGACTAATGGTTAGAGCGGGAAGGGGGACTAATGGTTAGAGCGGGAAGGGGGTCTAATGGTTAGAGCGGGAAGGGGGACTAATGGTTAGAGCGGGAAGGGGGTGTGCCTAGGAGCCAGCGCTCCTGGGTGCTGTCGGGGCCAAGGTGACGCTCCCTGTGTAAACAGCCCGGGCGGCTCTGGGAGGGAGCGGTTGGTGTCTGTTTGCATTGTGGGTGCGGCAGGTCGCTCTGGGACCGGGTGGGGGGGCCTGGCTGCTCCCCCCAATCATCCCTTTCTCCCCCCAGGGGTGGGGAAGAGCAGCCTCCTCCTGCGGTTTGCAGATAACACCTTCTCTGGTAAGTACTCCCCCCACCCCGGGCTGCCCCCAGCCTCCTTCCCCCGGGAGTGCAGGGCGGGGGCATCTCGCCACTGCCCCCTGGGCCCCCCAAGGCCTCTCCCAGTCTCCTGCCTTTCCCCACGTCACCCCAGACTCCAAATCCTCCGTCTGCCCCCATGGGCGTGGGGGGGGGGTCTTTCCTCCCTCTGGGTGCTGAGGGGTGCCCGGGGGTTCACATCTGGGCTGGACTCCTGGCTCTGAGCCCCCCGTCTGGGATGGAGCCTACTGGGGGGGGCTGTGAATGTCCTCGGGCCCCCCCCCCCGTGGCTGGTGCATCATTCACCTTCCCCCCATTCCCCTTCCTCCTGTACTGCCTGCCCCCCCCACCTCGGTTTGCCTTTCCCTTGCCCCGGTTCTTTCTGGCCCCCCCCCATGCCTCCTTCCCGCCCCCAGGCAGCTACATCACCACCATCGGCGTCGACTTCAAAATCCGCACCCTGGTGATCAATGGCGAGAGGGTCAAGCTGCAGATCTGGGACACGGCGGGGCAGGAGCGATTCCGTACCATCACCTCCACGTGAGCCCGGCAGGGCAGTGGGGCCTAGTGGTTAGAGCAGGGGGCTGGGAGCAGGATGCCTGGGTTCTCTCCCGGCCCTGGCAGGGCAGTGGGGGCCTAGTGGTTAGAGCAGGGGGCTGGGAGCCAGGTCGCCTGGGTTTTCTCTTGGTCCTGGCAGGGCAGTGGGGGCCTAGTGGTTAGAGCGGGGGGGCTGAGGCCAGGCTGCCAGGGTTCTCTCCCAGCTGTGGGAGGGCCGTGGGGTTTGCAGAGGACCTGCACACCAGGGTCCCATTGCTTGTCTCCCCTCCCCCGGGCAGGTACTATCGCAACACCCATGGCGTCATCATCGTCTACGACGTGACAAACCCCGAATCCTTCGTCAACGTCAAGCGCTGGCTGCACGAGATCGGGCAGAACTGCGACAGCGTCTGCAAGGTGCTGGGTGAGTCGGGGTCCCTGCCCCCGGCCTGCCCTCCCCTGGGGAGCCCCCCCGGCCAGCCTTCGGCCCCCCCGGCCTGCCCTCCCCTGGGGAGCCCCCCCGGCCTGCCCTCCCCTGGGGAGCCCCCCCGGCCAGCCTTCGGCCCCCCCGGCCTGCCCTCCCCTGGGGAGCCCCCCAGCCTGCCCTCCCCTGGGGAGCCCCCCCGGCCAGCCTTCGGCCCCCCCGGCCAGCCTTCGGCCCCGTCCTCCTCCCTTGCGGCCCAGACCCGCCTGACCCCGCCCTTCCCCGCAGTGGGGAACAAGTGCGAGGACTCGGCCCGCAGGCAGGTGGAGGCGGCCGACGCCCGGCGCTTCAGCGAGCAGATGGGAGTGCGGCTCTTCGAGACCAGCGCCAAGGAGAACCTCAACGTCGAGGAGGTACCGGCACGGCGGGGGAGCGGCAGCGCTGGGTGGGGGGCACCATTACAGGGAAGTATACAGTGCCGGGCACAGGGGCCGGGGCACTGCTGGGGGAAGCTCGCAGCACTGTGGGGGAGTGCACGGTGCCGGGGGCACAGGGGGCTGGGGCACTGCTGGGGGAAGCTCGTAGCGCTGTGTGTGGGGGGGAGGTGCCAGGGGCACAGAGGCCGGGGCACTGCTAGAGGAAGCTCACAGCACTGTGGGGGAGTGCACGGTGCCAGGGGCACTGCTGGGGGAAGCTTGCAGCACTGTGGGGGAGTGCACGGTGCCGGGGGCACTGCTGGGGGAAGCTCACAGCACTGTGGGGGAGTGCACGGTGCTGGGGCACTGCTGGGGGAAGCTCGCAGCACTGTGGGGGAGTGCACGGTGCTGGGGGCACAGGGGCCGGGGCACTGCTGGGGGAAGCTCGCAGCACTGTGGGGGAGTGCACGGTGCCGGGGGCACTGCTGGGGGAAGCTCGCAGCACTGTGGGGGAGTGCATGGTGTCGGGGGCACAGGGGCCGGGGCACTGCTAGAGGAAGCTCGCAGCACTGTGGGGGAGTGCACGGTGCCGGGGGCACTGCTGGGGGAAGCTCGCAGCACTGTGTGTGGGGGGGCGCCGGGCCCGGGGGCTCTGTTGCGGAGAAGCTCACCGCCCCCCGCCCGGCCCCACAGATGTTCAACGCCGTGACGGCCATGGTGCTCCGTACCAAGCAGGAGAACCTGGCGCGGCTGCAGCAGCCCGAGGTGGTGAAGATCAACAAGGCCAAGAAGAAGCCGGCGGTGAAGAAATGCTGCTGAGGCCGGGCTGGACTGTGTGGGGGGGGCGCCCCCCCACCGGGAGCAGCGACGCCCCGCCCACCCTGGGGCAGGGCCGGACTGTGTGCACTGGGGCCCTGCCCCGCTCTCCTGGCTGCGGGAGGGGGGAGGGGGGAAGCGGAGGACAATGCTGGAAGGAAGGAACTGAGAGAGGGGGAGACTGTCCCACCCGTGGAGGGTCCGGCCCCCCCATGCCGCCCACCCCACCCCTCCACCCCACTGTGAAAGGGAAGAGGCCACTTCCTGCCCCCCAAACTCACAGGGGAGCACTGGGGGCCGCTGCATCCCATGTGGGGTGCCCGGCGGGAGACACTTCTGCCCCAGCTCCCCCATTGTTTGGGGGTGTCCCCCACCCAATGCTCCTCAATCTGCCCCGGGGACCCCACATTCTCCCCCCCACAATGCCCCTGTGCACTATGCAATCCACTCCCCCCTTGAGCACTGGAAACGGGACAACCAGGAAACAGGCTGGAGGGAGCCCCCCAAACTCCCTCCTTCCACCCCCCACTCTGGGACTGAGGGGGTGTAGCCCCCCCTTACTGGGCACAAAATGGGGTTTGCCCTTCTCAGAGAGCAGCCCCTCTGGGGCTCCCCTCCCCGCTCTGACACGGGCCCCACTAGGAAAGGGCAGGGGATTTGGGAACAAGTGGGGTGCAGCCCCTGCCCCCCACCCACAGGAAGGAGGGGAGCTGGGAAGTGGGGTCCCCCAGCACTAGACCGGATTCACCCCAATAACTGACAGTGCAATAAGCCTGCTGGTTTGCAAGGCCGCGCCCGGGGGCTGGCGACACTAACCCCGCCCAGCCACCGCCACGGAGACCCTCTAATTTCAATAAAGACAATTTCGGTATGAAACGGTGCCTGTCTGCACAGCCCGGACGCCTGGGTTCCCTCCCCAGCTTGGGGGAATGGGGACTAGGGGTTAGAGCAAAGGGGGTGCACGCCAGGACCCCTTACTGTGCCGACCCCTTGATGCCTCAGTTTCCCCCATCACTAGGTGGTGACTCTGGAGGGGAGGGGTCTGTGAAGCAGGAGCCCTACCCTCTCTATAACAGGACCCTGGTTAATCCGGATTGGCGCCATGTAAACGTAATGAATCCGCTTTGGGTCTGGCCAGCTAGGGAGCTGTGTGGAGTGAGGCCGAGCAAGGAAACCAGATTCCTCCTGAGGAGCGAGGCCACTGTGCTGAGGAAGCTCACGGCGCCAGGAAACGGGGGAGGGTAGTCGCTGGCAGGGGGCACTGAGGCAGGTCACAGCATGTGCAGGTGGGACAGTGTGCTGCCAGGGGGAAGGAGCCCAGGAGAGCCGGCCGGGTTTTAAAGAAGCCTTATTGAAGGCCCAGGAAGAAACCATCCCGACGCGCAGCAAGAGAGGCAGACGGCAGGAGACCGGACTGGCTCACCGGGGAAATCCTGGGTGAACTTAAACACAGAAGGAAACTGACAAGAAGTGGAAACTTGGCCAGATGAGGAGGGAGGAGGAGGAGTGGGAATCTATTGCTGGAGAATGCCGGGGGTTATCAGGAAAGCGAAAGCGCAGCTGGAATCGCAGCTGCCAAGGGATGTGGAGGGGAACAAGGAAGGTTTTACAGGCATGTTAGCGAGAAGGTGACCAGAGCGGGCGTGGGGCCCTTACTGGAGGAGGGTGGTAACCTAGTGACAGGAGGTGGGGAAAGCTGACGTACCTAATTCTGTCTTTGCCTCTGTCTTCACGGACAAGGTCGGCTCCCGGACTACTGCACTAGACAGCGCAGTAGGGGAAGGAGGGGGCAGCCCTCGGTGGGGAAAGAACAGGTTAGGGACTATTTAGAAAAGTTAGACGTACACAAATCCATGGGTCCGGACTTAGTGCACCCGAGGGGACTGAGGGAGTCGGCAAATGTCATTGAGGAGCCTTGGCCATTAGCTTTGGAAAGTCGTGGAGATCGGGAGAGATCCCGGATGACTGGAAAAAGGCAAATGCAGGGCCCATCTTAAACAAGGGGAGAAGGACGATCCAGGGAACTACAGACCGGTCAGTCTTACCTCAATCCCCGGAAAAATCCTGGAGGGATCCTCAAGGAATCCATTGTGAAGCACTTGGAAGAGGGGAAGTGATCAGGAATAGTCAGCATGGATTCACCAAGGGCAAGTCGTGCTTGACCAATCTGATTAGCTTCTGTGCTGAGGTAACTGGCTCTGTGGACGTGGGGAAGTCGGTGGATGTGATAGACCTTGACTGTAGCAAGGCTTTTGATCCGGTCTCCCACAATATTCTTGCCAGCAAGTGAAGGGAGTCTGGGTTGGATAAATGGACGGTCAGGGTGTGTCTAGGCTGCGGGGTTTTGTAGACAGTAGAGGACTTCCGTCGACAACTCTCCCTGCGTCTGCGCTACCGCCGCGTTGTGTGGACAATGGCGGCAGAGCGGGGCAGTTCTGGAGACGGCGGTAAAGCTCGTTTTACGAGAATAACGCCTCTGTCCACAGAGCTCTAGTGACAAACGGTAAGTGTGGACGCGGGGAAGAGTTTGTGGACAATGGCGGCAGAGCGGGGCAGTTCTGGCGACGGCGGTAAAGCTCGTTTTACGAGAATAACGCCTCTGTCCACAGAGATCTAGTGACAAACGGTAAGTGTGGACGCGGGGAAGAGTTTGTGGACAATAAAGGCCTCCAGGAGAAGCCGTGGTGGACGCTCCTGCCGCAGCTTTCACCTCTATTGTTCCTGCCTGTAGCCGTGTTTAAAAGGCACAGGCACCCAGGAGGAGCGTCCGGGCAGCAAGCCAGCCCCAGCCAGGACCCGGACTGCGCAGCTCTTCCCGGTAGGGCCACTCGGAGCCATGTCCCAGGGACAGGCCCCCCAAGACCCCCCCGGCCCTTCCAGGGACCCCAAGCGCCGGGCCCCCTCCTGGTCCGGGCCTGAGCTAAAAGCCCTCCTGGAGCTGTGGGCCGAGGAGGAGGCTCTTCAGGCCCCGCAGTCCAGCTGGAGGAACATCTCCACCAGACCGGCTGATGGCCTGGCAAGGAAAGCCCCCCCCCCCCCCCCGCACCGTAGCCCAGGTCAGAGCCCAGGCGAAGGAGCTGCGGCAGGGGTACGGCAGGGCCTGTGAGGGCAGCTCCCGCTCTGGGAGACGGCGGCCCGCTGTGCCTATTGCGAGGGCCTGGACGGGAGCCCGGGGGCAGGGGAACCCGACCTCCCCAGACGGTTGTGGAGTCTGGCTCGGAGACCCCTGTGCAGCAGCGGCCGCACCTCCAGGGCGAGTCCCCGGCAGACGACCAGCAGCTCCAAGAGGAGGAGGAGGAGGAGGACACGGCCAGGAGCCAGGCGCCCAGACTCAGGAGGCCTCCCAGACCACCCCGGACCCCGGACCCCGGAGAGGGAACGTCGGGTGAGTGCAGTGAGGGCCCAGCACACGCAGGGCAGGGCAGGGCAGGGCAGGCGGGAGCCAAGTGGATGGTGCGGTGCCGTGACATGTCCTGCTGATCACAGCCGGGGGGGGGGCGTCCTACCCCTGCACCCGCACGGCTGCGAGGCACCAGCTGCTCCTGCAGACACTGAGGCCAGGTCCAGCCTGGGTCGGGGGCACCGGGATTGCCTCAGGCTGCAGGCCTCAGCACTCCGCGGGAACCCCAGCTGGGGCCTGACACTTGTCTGTGCTGCTTGGCCATGGGGGGCGTGGGGGGGGGAGGATGGTGGCCAGCACACCTGGGCTCCAGGGAGGCCGTGGCTGCGGGCCAGGCTACACCACACCTTGCTGAGACCACACGAGCATCCTCTGCCCCCAGGACAGGCACTGCCTGCTGAGGAGGAGGGAAAGGGTGAGCATGCATGACTGACGACTTTTCCCTCCTCCTCCACAGCCGGACCAGCTGACCGGGGTGGGGGGGACGACACCTGCCCCACCACCCTGACGGCTGCAGGGAACCCCTCGGCGCTGGCGCACGTACATGGGCCTGGTGCACCAGCACGTCTCGGTCCTGCAAGGGATGCAGGACGCGGTGAACCGGAGGATGGAGGCAGAGCGGTGCAGGCGCTTGCTGGATGAGTTTGTCTCGCAGCGCACTGAGATTTGCGCTGCTATCCCGGAGGCCATGGCCTTCCCTGGTCCTGTGCCTGGTCCCGCTCCCCGCTCAGCCCCTGCCCCCCCAACTCCCTACCCCCCCTCAGCCCCTGCCCCCCCAACTCCCTACCCCCCCTCAGCCCCTGCCATCCCAGACCCAGGTACAGCCCCACCTCCTGCCCAGCCCCCTACTGTCCCAGCCCACGTGTGTGGCCTTGTGCAAGAAGTCCTCTGCAGCCAAAGTGCGGGGGCTCTTCATCCAGGCAGCCCCCTCAGCCCTGAGCCTCCCTCCCCCTTCCAGGCTGACATCCCCCTTCCCACCTGGGAGTCACCGAGGGAAGCACTGGACTTTGTTTACCAACACTTTATTTTTCTGACCAAAAGAGGATTTGAGTTTTTCAAAAAACCACCAGTGAAATTACCTGTCAATGTTGTTTCACCAACACCCGTCTGCGCTGTCAGTGGGTGGTGAATGTGCACAGTGTGAATGTGGGGCAGGGAGGAAGGCACCAGGGCACGGGGCAATCCCAGAACTGGAAGGCGCTGGGGAAACTCACTGGGCTCCGGGGGAGAATGGCTCCCTCAGGGCTTCCCGAATGCGCAATCCCAGCTGGTGGGCTTGCCGGGTGCCTGGGGCTGCTCAAAATGCCTCCCCTCCTCGTCAGCCCGTGTCACTAGGCCTCCCCTTCCCTCTCCACGAGGCTGTGCAGCCCGCAGCATGTAACAGCCGTATCGGGGATGCGTCCCCCCACGTCCAGCCGAGCGAGCAGGCGTCTGAATCTGCCCTTCAGGCGGCCGAAAGCGCACTGCACCGCCCAGCAAGCCTGGTTCAGGCGGGACTTCGAGTTCCCTGCTCGCATCCAGGCGTCCCGTGAACGGCTTCATGAGCCAGGGCACAAGGGGGTTCGCCGCGCCGGCCACGGTGCACGTAGGCATCGGCACATCCCCGACCGCACGGTTCCTCTCCGGAAATAACGCCCCAGCCTGCCGTACAGGTAGGAGTTCCGGACAACGCGGCTCTTGTGTGCCCGGCCTGACACCCGACACACGTCTGCATTGTCCCCGCTGGTCGACCAGGGCCTGCAGCCCTTTCTGTACTGTTCCGTGCTGCTCGATGGGGTGGTGCGCGGATCGGGATGAGAGTCCCGCCGGGTGCTCCACCGCAGTTCGGAAACCCAGCCCTGCTGTTTTTCAACAAAGCGGATCCATTTTTTGATCCGTATAATGCAGTTTAGACGCTCTCTTTCGACAGAGGCTTTGTCAACAGTACCTGTCGATAAAGCCTGTAGCCTAGACGTACCCTATGGCTGTGTCTACACTGGGCCACTTATTCCGGAAAAGCAGCCAATTTTCTGGAATAAGCTGCGAGCTGTCTACACTGGCCCCTTGAATTTCCGGAAAAGCAGTGATGATTTACTGTAAGAAATCAGCTGCTTTTCCGGAAAAACTATGCTGCTCCGGCTTGGGCAAAAGTCTCATAGACTCATAGACTTTAAGGTCAGAAGGGACCATTATGATCATCTAGTCTGACCCCCTGCACAGGGCAGGCCACAGAATCTCGCCCACCCCTGTTCCGAAAACTGTTCCGGAAAAGGGCCAGTGTAGACAGCACAGGAGTCTTTTCCGGAAAAAAGCCCCGATGGCGAAAATGACGATCGGGGCTTTTTTCTGGAAAAGCGCGTCTACATTGGCCACAGACGCTTTTCCGGAAAAAGTGCTTTTCCGGAAAAGCAGCCTGCCAGTGTAGACGCTCTTTTTCCGGAAATACTTATAACGGAAAACGGTTCCGTTTTAAGCATTTCTGGAAATTCATGCCAGTGTAGACACAGCCTAAGAGGGACAGAAAGCTGGCTGGACTGTCGGGCACAACAGGTCCGGATTAACGGCGGGCGGTTTCTAGCGGCGCGCCCCAGGGATCAGTTCTAGGACCAGTTTTAACATCTTCATGAATGACCTGGCTGAGGGGGTGGATTGCACCCTCAGCAAGTTCGCAGCTGACGCTAAGCGAGGGGAGAGGTAGACACGCTGGAGGGCAGGGAGAGGGGCCAGTGACTGGAGGATTGGGCCACGAGATGAGGTTCAACAAGGACAAGTGCAGAGTCTGCCCTTGGGATGGAAGAATCCCCAAGCATTGGTACAGGCTGGGGGCCGACTGGCTAAGCAGCAGGAAAGGGCCTGGGGGTTCCAGTGGAGGAGAAGCTGGAGAGGAGTCAGCAGGGCGCCCTGGTAGCCAAGAAGGCTAATGGCGTATTAGGGGCATTAGGAGGAGCATGGCCAGCAGATCCAGAGGTGTCATTATTCCCCTTTATTCGGCTGTGGGGAGGCCACATCTGGAGTGTTGTGTCCAGTTCTGGGCCCCCCACTACAGAAGGGACGTGGGCGCATTGGAGGGGGCCAGCAGAGGCGACCGAAATGATTCGGGGGCTGGAGCACATGGCCTACGAGGAGGGGCTGAGGGAGTTGGGTCTGTTCAGTCTGCAGCAGAGCAGAGCGAGGGGGGATTTGGGAGCAGCCTGCAGCTCCCGGCAGGGGGTCCGGAGAGGCTGGCGAGAGGCTGGTCTCAGGGGCGGCGGGTGGCAGAACAGGGAGCAACGGGCTCAAGTAGCAGCGGGGTGGCTCTAGGTTGGAGATTAGGACAAAAGCTTTCCCTAGGCGGGTGGGGCAGTCCTGGGCTGGGTTCCCTAGGGACGGGGAGTCTCCATCCCTCGGGGTGTTTACATCCCGGCTGGACCAAGCCCTGGCGGGGACGGTTGAGTTGGGATTGGACAGGGGGTTGGACTCGATGGCTCCTGAGTCTCTTCCAGCCCACGGGTTCTAAGTGTGTGGGAGTCCCTGGCTGGGGGCACTGCTGCAGGGAAGCTCACAGCACTGCCAGGGAGAGGGTGGGGGGCACTTTCCAGTGCTCCCGGGGTAAGGAGTGGTGGGCTGCGGGGTTCAGAGAACGCCATGGGGCCAGCCTCACCCACGTTGAACTCTCAGGCCAGGCAGCCGGCCAGGAGAAACATGCCCCCCCCCCCCACGCCTCCAGCCTGGAGGTGAAATGTAACCCGGTGGGGCCCCTGGAAACTCCCCCAGGCCCGGGGGGGGGGGGGGCAGCCCCATAAACAGTCCAGACACCCTGGCTCCAGGCCCTTTTCCTCTTTATTAGCGCCTGGGCAGCAGGAGAGGCATAAAACCGTCCGTTCGGCTTGTCTGGTGTGGCGGGGCCCTGCTGCAGCGTGTCCAGGCCCTGTCGGTCTGTCCAGCCCCAGTCTCTCCAGCTGGGAGGGGGACAGCCCTGGTCTCAGAGCTCCATCTCCTGGGGCTGCCCCCGGCACAGGGGAGGCAGCAGGGGGGCGGCTAGTGCCCCGGAGGGCAGCAGGAGGGTGTGGATGGAGTAGGGCACCTGGCTGCCTGGGGGCGCCCACAGCACCAGCTCCGTCGAGGGGTTCCTGGGGGGGGAAGCAGACAGAGGAGTTAGTGAGGCTGGCCCCAGAGGTCCCTCCCCACTGTGGGGCAATACTCACAGGCAGTGCAGGAGCTGGGGGGCCAGGAGGCTGTCCCTGGGGGGGCCCGGCTCCCCCAGGCTGAGCAGGGTGCAGTCGGCCATGCTGAACTCCCCCTCCAGCACCACGCCGCTCTCCTCGGACTCCGCCGTGCTGGCGTCCTCACTTCCTGCAGCCAGGGGCAGCCTGGGGAAACACAGTGCTGAGATGCAGCCACCTCTGGGGTGAGGCAGCTGGTGAGCAATGCCCCCCTCGTGCTCTGCCCTGGGGCGGGGCCAAGGGTACCTCTGCTCCTGCAGCCAGGGCTCCCAGGGGGGGCTGGCAGCCGGGCCCTGGGCGGGGAAGCCGTTGGCGCTGTAGAGGTGGTCGTTCTCCAGGCTCAGGGAGTTGAAGCGAGCAGCCATCTTCTCCTCCGACAGGAACTGCTTGGGGCCAGGCTGCCTGCGGCGGGAAGAGGAGCGCTCCTGCACACCAGCCTAGGGGGCGCCCGGGCCCCGCGGCGCTCAGTGGCACCGAGACGGTTTCCCAGCATGCACGGCGGGGACCAGGCTTCCTGGGGACCAGTGCAGACAAGCTGGAGAGCTCCCAGAATCCCTTGCACCCGCTCACATCAATCTAGTCGTGAGGCCAAGAACTTCCCCCAACGCAATTCACCAAGCTACACCTAGCGTGGGAACTCCCAGCATGCACTGCCCCATCACACCCAGCCCTGGGACTCCCAGCATGCACTGCCCCCAGTCACGCCAAGCCCTGGAACTCCCAGCATGCACTGCCCCATCACACCCAGCCCTGGGACTCCCAGCATGCACTACCCCCAGTCACGTCAAGCCCCGGGACTCCCAGCATGCACTGCCCCATCACACCCAGCCCTGGGACTCCCAGCATGCACTGCCCCCCGTCACGCCAAGCCCCGGGACTCCCAGCATGCACTGCCTCATCACACCTAGCCTGGCACTCCCAGCATGCACTGCCCCCAGTCACGCCAAGTAGGGAGGGTCTGAGAACAGCCAGTCGGTGGTGCCAAGCGAGGGATCCCCCAGCATGCATTGCAGGTTTCCCCAGTAGGGGGCGATGCCTGCCCTACTCACGGCTCCTCCTGCTCCAGGCGGCGTTTGAGGGCCAGCGATGCTGCATGGGGCAGCTGGCGGACGCTGAAACACGAGGGGAGAGTGGCAATCAGGGCTCCGGTCTCCCTCCCCGTTGGCTCAATCCCAGAAGCCTCCGTTCCCAGCCTCCGCCCCCACCCGCTCACCATGGTAGGGCCGTGCCGGTGAAGCTCACCACCCCCTGAGCCCGAGCGGCCCAGGGCATTCTGCTGGGCACCTCCTGCCGCCAGTCAAGGCTTGGGGCCATGCAGCGGGGGGAGCCCAGCCTTGGGCGGCGGCTCCAGCCCATGTCCCCCCCAAGGCAGGGGCAGCGCCGGGGCTCGAAGCTGGGGGTCACCGCCAGCCCCAGCTGCCAGGGTGGGGGGGCCATCCACGGGTCATCGCCTGGGGAGAGAAGGGAGAGTTACACACTCAGCAACCCGCCGATGGGCCGCAGTCTGCCCCACGCCGCTCCCAAGTTGCCCAGCAGCCAGACCCACCGAACTGCAGGGCTCCCCGTATGCACTGGGGTGAGTCACCGCAAGCCTAGGGGTTCCCAGAATGCACTGGGGCGGGTCATGCCAAGTCTAGGGGTTCCCAGAATGCTCTGGGGTGGGTCATGCCAAGCCTAGGGGTTACCAGAATTCATTGGGGTGGGTCATGCCAAGCCTAGGGGTTCCCAGAATGCACTGGGGTGGGTCATGCCAAGCCTAGGGGTTCCCAGAATGCATTGGGGCGGGTCATGCCAACTCAGGGAGCTCCCAGAATGCTCTGGGGTGGGTTAAGGCAATGCCAAGGAGCTCCCAGAATGCACTGGGGTGGGTCATGTCAAGCCTAGGGGTTCCCAGAATGCACTGGGGTGGGTCATGCCAAGCCTTGGGGTTCCCAGAATGCACTGGGGCGGGTCATGCCAACTCAGGGAGCTCCCAGAATGCTCTGGGGTGGGCTAAGGCAATGCCAAGGAGCTCCCAGAATGCACTGGGGTGGGTCATGCCAAGCCTAGGCGTTCCCAGAATGCACTGGGGCGGGTCATGCCAACTCAGGGAGCTCCCAGAATGCTCTGGGGTGGGCTAAGGCAATGCCAAGGAGCTCCCAGAATGCACTGGGGTGGGTCATGCCAAGCCTAGGGGTTCCCAGAATGCACTGGGGTGGGTCATGCCAAGCCTAGGGGTTCCCAGAATGCATTGGGCCGGGTCATGCCAAGCCTAGGGGTTCCCAGAATGCACTGGGGCGGGTCATGCCAAGCCTAGGGGTTCCCAGAATGCATTGGGCCGGGTCATGCCAACTCCGGGTGCTCCCAGAATGCACTGGGGCGGGTCATGCCAAGCCTTGGGGTTCCCAGAATGCACTGGGGCGGGTCATGCCAAGCCTAGGGGTTCCCAGAATGCACTGGGGCGGGTCATGCCAAGCCTTGGGGTTCCCAGAATGCACTGGGGTGGGTCATGCCAAGCCTAGGGGTTCCCAGAATGCTCTGGGGCGGGTCATGCCAAGTCCAGGGGTTCCCAGAATGCCTCGCACCCAGCTGCCACACCCTATAGAGAGGGGCGGGGCCTGATTAAGGGGTGTGGCCGAAAGAAAGGGCGGGGCAGAAGGCGGAGCTCGATCCCGCGCATGCGCAGAGCGAAGGAGCGACGCCAAGCGGCGCGGGCCATGTCATTCGGTTCGCGCCCGGAGAGGAGTTAGGGCGGGGATCGGCGCACGCGCGGTACGGACCTTGGGGGAGTTTTTTTCGCGCCGATCGGGTTGCTTTTTCTTCTTCCCCTCCCCCCACCTCAACGTTCTCAGGATTCTCCGCCGCGGCCTTCCTTGTAGGGTGCGCGCGCAGCCGCTCCTGTCATGTGACGGGGCGAGCCAATGGAGTACTGCGCCGCGCGGCCACCCGGGAAGTGTAGTCCTGGGCTTTTGCGAGAACGGGGCCAGCCGGCGCGTGGAGACTCCACTTCCCGTCGGGCCCCGCGCGCGCTCGCCGCCGGAGCCAAGCCAGGCGGGGTCGCGCAGCCTGCGAGGAGCTGCAGTCCTCGGCGCGGTGGGATGACGTAAGAGGAGCGCGACACGGAGGCGCATTGCATGGGGAGACCTCATGGCACCGGGGCAGGTAAGTGGGGCCGGGGAGAGGGAGGAGCTCCCAGCATGCACCGGGCTGGGTCAACCCCACCGCATTCTGGGAGCTCCCGGCGTGGCGGGACCCGGCCCGGTGCATTCTGGGAGCTCCCCGGCTTGGCGGGACCCGGCCCGGTGCATTCTGGGAGCTCCCCGGCGTGGCGGGACCCGGCCCGGTGCATTCTGGGAGCTCCCCGAGTTGGCGGGACCCGGCCCGGTGCATTCTGGGAGCTCCCCGGCGTGGCGGGACCCGGCCCGGTGCATTCTGGGAGCTCCCCGGCGTGGCGGGACCCGGCCCGGTGCATTCTGGGAGCTCCCGGCGTGGCGGGACCCGGCCCGGTGCATTCTGGGAGCTCCCCGGCGTGGCGGGACCCGGCCCGGTGCATTCTGGGAGCTCCCCGAGTTGGCGGGACCCGGCCCGGTGCATTCTGGGAGCTCCCCGGCGTGGCGGGACCCGGCCCGGTGCATTCTGGGAGCTCCCCGGCGTGGCGGGACCCGGCCCGGTGCATTCTGGGAGCTCCCGGCGTGGCGGGACCCGGCCCGGTGCATTCTGGGAGCTCCCCGAGTTGGCGGGACCCGGCCCGGTGCATTCTGGGAGCTCCCCGGCTTGGCGGGACCCGGCCCGGTGCATTCTGGGAGCTCCCGGCTTGGCGGGACCCGGCCCGGTGCATTCTGGGAGCTCCCCGGCGTGGCGGGACCCGGCCCGGTGCATTCTGGGAGCTCCCCGGCGTGGCGGGACCCGGCCCGGTGCATTCTGGGAGCTCCCCGGCGTGGCGGGACCCGGCCCGGTGCATTCTGGGAGCTCCCCAAGTTGGCGGGACCCGGCCCGGTGCATTCTGGGAGCTCCCCGGCGTGGCGGGACCCGGCCCGGTGCATTCTGGGAGCTCCCCGGCGTGGCGGGACCCGGCCCGGTGCATTCTGGGAGCTCCCTGAGTTGGCGGGACCCGGCCCGGTGCATTCTGGGAGCTCCCCGAGTTGGCGGGACCCGGCCCGGTGCATTCTGGGAGCTCCCCGAGTTGGCGGGACCCGGCCCGGTGCATTCTGGGAGCTCCCCGGCGTGGCGGGACCCGGCCCGGTGCATTCTGGGAGCTCCCCGGCGTGGCGGGACCCGTCCCGGTGCATTCTGGGAGCTCCCCGGCGTGGCGGGACCCGGCCCGGTGCATTCTGGGAGCTCCCCGGCGTGGCGGGACCCGGCCCGGTGCATTCTGGGAGCTCCCCGGCGTGGCGGGACCCGGCCCGGTGCATTCTGGGAGCTCCCTGAGTTGGCATGACCCGGCCCCCAGTGCATTCTGGGAGATGCTCCCCCAGTGCTTGTCCCTCCAACCTTATCTCTTCTCCCGCCGACAGATGGACATCCAGCGCGCCCTGGAGCTGCTGCACATGACTGTCTTCTCCCAGAGCGTCTCGCCCTGCGGCAAGTACCTGGCTGCTGGCAACAACTATGGGGAGATCGCTGTGTTCAGGTAACCCCCGTCCCCATCGCTCCCAGTCCCTGGGGCTCCTCCCGCCCACTCACCCCTCTGCTCCCCTGCAGTCTCTCGGCGGCGCTGAGCTCCGAAGCCAAGGAGGAGAGCAAGAAGCCGGTGGTGTCCTTCACAGGTGGGTGCCTCTTGGGGACAAGGGAGTGAGGAACGATGCGGGGGATTCCCAGCATGCATTGGGGCCTCTCATGTCAAGCTGGGAAGATCCCAGGGAATTTCCCTGTGTTGCCAAGCCAGGGAGGTCCCAAGATGCATTGCACCAAGCTGAGTAGCTCCCAGGATGCACTGCAGTTAGTCAGGCCCGAGAGCTCCCATTGGGCATCTGGGGACCACCCCCAAGATGCCCAGCCTTGATGCCTGCGTTGCTCTTGTCCACAGCCCACGATGGCCCGGTCTACGCCATGGTCTCCACCGAGCGGCAGCTGCTGAGCGCCGGCAATGGCGAGGTCAAGGCCTGGAACTGGAGTGACATTGTCAAGAAGGTGAGATGTGCCGCTGCCCCTTCCTCCCGGGGCTCCTGGGTCCCTCCCCACGCTGCCCCTCCCTCCCCAGGCTTCTGGGTCCCTCTTGACTCCATCTTTCCCCATCTCTCCCTTGCAGGGGTGCAAGGAGGCCTGGAGCCGCAGACCCCCTTACAGGTGAGACCCCACCTCCCCCATGTCCCCTGCTCCCTTTGCTGTCACGCTCCCCCTTTCTCTCCTGCGCCAGGAGCAGCCTGGAGGTGCCTGAGATCAACAGCCTGCAGCTGAACCCCAAGGTGAGCTGTGGTGCATTGTGGAAAGGGGGGTGTTTCTCAGTCCCCCAGACACCTCTCACCTGCTGTCTCTGCCCTTCCCCTGCAGGATAACAGCCTCCTTCTGGCGGGGGGCGACTGCTCTGTGCACGCCATGGATCTGGAGTCCGGCACCTTCACTGTGAGTGGAGGGATAGGGGGCGCTTCAGGGCCAGCTGGGGACTGCGGGGGTTGTGTGTGGGGGCGTGTGGGGGCGTGTAGTGGCATGGGGAATGGACAGGAATATGTTGAAACAGGCTGTGTGCCTGTCTGCATGTCCATCTGTACCTGTCCGCTCCCGTCTGTCTCTATCCATAACTGTATCTGTCTCTGTCCCCGTCCCTACCCTCATCCGTCTGTCCCTGCTCACTTCTGCATGTCCCTCTATCCCTGTCTGCTCCCGTCTGTCTGTCTCCATCCATAACCCTATCTGTCTATCTGTCCCCATCCCTACCCTCATCCGTCTGTGTGTCTGGCCTTGTCCACCCCATCTGTCTGTCTGGCCCCATTTGCCTCGTCTGTCTGTCCATCTATCCAGCCCCTTCCACCCACTTGTCGTCTGTGTCTCCCCAGCACGAGTTCCGGGGGCACAGTGACTACGTGCACTGCCTGGCGCTGCGGGACCAGTACCAGGAGTGCCTGTCGGGCAGCGAGGACGGCACCGTGCGCATGTGGGGTGAGGCGCTGGGGAGCCCCCTTGGCATGGGGAGTGGGTAGCTGGGAGCTGGGTCCCTCTCCATGTGCTGGGGGGGGGTGTCCATCTGCCCCTGCCACAGGCTGCGGGTTATGCTGGCCTGTCCAGCTGCTGTCTCTCTGCTGGGGGCAGGGAATGACTGAGGGGGGGAGGTGAAGGGGACCCCACCCCCTCACTCTGAGTCTTTGTGCTGCAGATCTACGCACCGGGGCACAGGTCCAGGTCATTGAAGTGCACAAATATGAGGTAAAAATAGCCCCCTCCCCCACCAGTTCTAACCACTAGTCCCCACTCCCCTCCCCAGAACCCAGGAGTCCTGCTTCCCAGCCCCCAACGGTCCCTCCTTCCCCTCCCCCAGGAATGCAGCCGCCCCCAGAACGGGAAGTGGATCCGTTGCCTGGCTACAGACTGTGATTGGATGGTGAGTTCCCAGCAGGGGGCGCTGGAGGCTCTGGGTTGGGAGCTTCCCCTGCTGCCCCTGGGGCAGTAAAGATACCAGCCCCCAGGTGTGGGGCTAGGGATCTCCCTGAATGCACGGTGCCGCGTGGTGCCCAGTCGGGGGGCTGAGGAGGAACCTGGTGGGGAGTTTCCGGGACATGCTGTGCCTGGCCCAGGGGCTCTCAGGACGCATGGCGCCCAGCCGGGGTGCTCCTGCCCCACAGGAATGCTCCTGGCACGCACGGCGCCCAGCCGGGGTGCTCCTGCCCCACAGGAATGCTCCTGGCACGCACGGTGCCCAGCCAGTGGCGGGTTACGGGATGCCCAGCGCCAGCCCGGGGGGGTCCCAGGATGCACTGGTCTGGTCGCTGTCCTCTCTCCCAGCTGGCCTGGGAAGCAGAGGCTCATGGGATGCCTCCCTCCTCCTGTGAGCAGAGCAGGGCCGTGGTGTCTGACCCCATCTCTCCCTCAGGTGTGCGGGGGGGGCCCGGCACTCACCCTCTGGCACCTGCGCTCCGTGACCCCCACCACGGTCTTCCCCCTGCCCCACTGCCAGCAGCACGTCATGTTCTACCAGGACCTGGTGAGTGGCCCCGCTAGGGGTGTGACGTCTCCGAGTAACCTCGCGGGGTCTTATAGCAACAGAGACGCAGCCGTGTCAGTCTGGTCTGGGGCTGTGCAGCACTTTAAAGACTAACAAGATGGTTTATTAGGGGAGGAGCTTTCCTGGGCCAGACCCACGTCCTCAGATCAAACTGTGGAAGAAAAGTGGCACAACCACATATCCCAAAGGGTACAATCCAAAAAGCGGACGCCTGTAAAACAGACCAGTCAGACTTTAGAGCAGAGGGTGGGTGAGGGGGAGGTTAGTGTCTAGGAGATAATGATGTTGGGTGATAATTGGGGAAGATAGCTCCCCCCTCACCGCCCAAATCGGATTTGTCTTTGATGTGTTCACTTTGGTTTGTTTGCTTGTACCCTTTGGCTATGTGGTCGTGCCGATGTTCTTCCACCGTTTGATCTGAGGAGGTGGGTCTGGCCCAGGGTCTGGTCTCATGGGTTCTTGTCGCTGAGGCGCCAGTTTGACCGTCCCCGGCAGCCCATGCGCTCCAGCCCCACTCTTGAGGAGCCCCCTGCCTCCGCGCCGCTGCCTCAGGATCGGGGCAGCCACGTGGGTGCCTGGCGGGAGCTGGTCCGCGAGGGGAGCCAGTTTAAAGCCAGCCCCCCTCGTGGGCCGGCTGCCTGTCGCCCTGCGCGGCTGCCTCCGATGCACTGCAGGGTGGCAGCAGCCCCTGGGTGGGAGTGGGGTGGAGGCCTTGCTCCTGAACCCAGCGCGAGCCAGGCTGCCTGCCCGCCCGGCTCCTAATACCCTGGAAATGCAGGGCTGCAGTGGGGGTAGGTCCCAGGATCTAGGCTGCTGGCCAGCCTGCTGAAATATGTCCTGGCAAGCCGGGGAAATGCGTGTGGTCTGTCGCCTGAACCTGTCCACTTTCGCTTCTCGGTGACTCGGTTCGTTGCCTCCACGATTACATCCCTAGCCCCTCCCAGCCCTGCACCCCTTGGCCCGGGCGTCCTCCTCCCTCCCCTCTGGCTCGCTGGCCTGGGGAACTCTCCTTACCTCTCTTCTCTCTCACCTTCGTTCAGCTCTCGCTCTCGTTCTCTTCCGCTCGTTATTTCACCTGTTCCTTGTCCCTGTGCTTGGCTCGTTGGGTCTGTTCTCGTTCTGCGAGCCTCTTCCTCTTTCCTTTCCTCGGGCTCTTCCTTTGCTCTGTTCCCTGCGTCTCCCTTTGTTCCTTCTCTCTACGGGTTCCTTTGTTCTGCCTTTTCCCTTTTCCCTTCTTTCATTCTGATCCTTTTGTTCTCTCACTTCTCGCTCCTTTTGTTGTTCTCTCTCTCTCGTTTCTCTGTGTGCTCTCCTCTTCTTTCCTTCTCTCTCTGGCCCGGGCGTTCTGGCCCTGCTGGTCCCGGCCTTCGTTTGCCTGGTCGGTCTGCCGGTCTCTGTTCCTCGCTGCTTCTCTTCTTGTTTGTTCTGGTCCCCGTTCCATTTGTAATGCCGGCGCCAGTCGGTCAGGCCCTGGGCTCTGCTGTCTCCTGTTCCCCCTTCTCCCAGCGTGTCCCGGGCCACTGTACCGCTCTGCTCGCTCTCCCCACGTCTCTGGCTAACCCCCGCCCCGCTCTCCTCCAGATCCTCTCGGCAGGGCACAGCCCGGCCATCAACCACCTGCAGATCAGCGGGGAGCTCCGGGCTCAGATCCCCTGCACGCCCCGCTCTGTCCACTCGCTCTGCGTCAACCAGCGCTCCCCCGAGCACAAGGTAGCGGGCTGCTCACTTGGGGGGGGGGTGCAGAATGAAGTGGGGGCCGTGGCTCAGGGGCTGGGATTGGAGGGGGGAAGGTACTTAATGGGGGGTTGCTCTGACCCCCTTTTCACTCTGACCCCCAGGTGCTAACGGCGGCCGGGAGCAGCCACAAAGTCGACGTCTTCACCAACTTCAGCTACCGGGCCTTCTCCCTCTGCTTCGCGTAGCGCCCCGCAGCCTGGAGCCCCGCTCCCTGTCCCCGGAGCCCCCCATCCACCTGCCTCCGGTGCCCTGCTCTCCGGAGCCCCCCATCCACCCGCCTCCGGTGCCCCGCTCTCCGGAGCCCCCCATCCACCTGCCTCCGGTGCCCCTCATCCACCTGCCTCCCGAGCCCCTCATCCACCAGTCCCAACCCCCTTCCTGCTCCCTTTGCAGTTTCTCTTCTGGTTTTCTAATAAAACACGGGTGCCCCCCAGCCTCTCGTCTCCAATCCCTGGGGGTTGGGCTGGGAGATGCATTGAGTGGGGGGGTGGCGCCCCCAGCTCTGGGGTGCTAGGTTTGCTAACTCCAAGGCAGATGCAGCCTTGTTACCCAGAGTCCCGGGTCCTGTCCCGCCGGCCTCCCCCTGGCCCAGGTCTCATCTGCCGGGGAGCGAACCCCAACTGGCTCCGGAACCCAGCAGTGACACCCGGCGGCTCAGCCCCTGCCCGCCTGAGCCCAGCACCTGGGCCAGGCACCGGGCCAGGCTGGGCGGAGCAGGGATGAGCCGGGGCCACGTGGGCCTGGCACAAGGAGCTGCCCGGGTCCCCCCTTTGCCTCACTGCGGCCTGGGCCCCGGAGGGGGGCAGGGCTGCGCCAGCCCGGACCCCCCTCATGGATCAGTGAGGTGACCCCCTAGTTCTGCACTGAGCGAGTTTGTCCCTGGGTTACACTCCCAGCTGGCGTTACCGTGGGGCAGGCTCCCTGCCCGGGGAGGGGCCCACGTGGCTGCCAGGGGGCTGGGCCACCGGGCCGGGAGCCAATGTGCCAGCCCTGGGTGGGCGCTATGACGCGGGGACGGGGAGCCGACGTGGGTGTCTCTGAGTCTGGGCAGGGCGATGAACTGGGACCGGGGGGGGGGGGGGGGGGTGTCAGAGAAGAGCCAGGGCAGCGAGAGGCACCAAGCTGCCGGGCGTACCCAGGAGCCGGCTCAGGGGGCTGAACCTTCCCCCTCTCCCCCCTCCAGGCTCCAGCCCGGGGCAACATTCCGGGCTGGGCAGGGGCGCCCCTGCCAGCTGACTCCACGCCCGCCTGGTGGCTGGGGCTGGGGCCGGGGCCGGCCTGCTGGGAGCCCGCGAGGGGAGGGGCGCTTGCGGGGGCAGCGGACCCAAGAGACGCTGCAGGAGATGCTGGCGGGAGGTTCTGGAACGGGCGCGAGTGGGGACCTGGGCAGCCAGTCCTCCGCCCAAGTGGCAGCTCCAGCCCCCCTGCTCCCCACCCCCCTCCCAGGGCCGTGGGGAGCCCAGGAGTCCTGCTCCCAACCGGCGCTGCCCCCCGGCCCGCAGCCCCACTCTTGCCAAGTCGCCATGTGCAGGGCCGGCCGGGGGGATGGGGCCAAGCCCCCACCCCTGGAAAGTGAAAAGGGGCCCAGAGCCGGGACTCCTGGGTTCTCTCCCCAGGGCAGTGGTGTCTAGTGGTTAGAATGGAGGTAGGGGGTGCTGGGAGCCAGGACTCCTGGGTTCTCTCCCCAGGGCAGTGGTGTCCAGTGGTTAGAAGGGAGGTAGGGGGTGCTGGGAGCCAGGACTCCTGGGGTCTCTCCCCAGGGCAGTGGTGTCTAGTGGTTAGAAGGGAGGTAGGGGGTGCAGGGAGCCAGGACTCCTGGGTTCTCTCCCCAGGGCAGTGGTGTCTAGTGGTTAGAAGGGGGTCATGGGTTCTCTCCGCAGATGGAGGAGGGGAATGGGGACTAGTGGGTAGAGCAGGGGCCTGGGAGCCGGGACTCCTGGGTTCTCTCCGCAGGGCAGTGGTGTCTAGTGGTTAGAAGGGAGGTAGGGGGTGCTGGGAGCCAGGACTCCTGGGGTCTCTCCCCAGGGCAGTGGTGTCTAGTGGTTAGAAGGGAGGTAGGGGGTGCTGGGAGCCAGGACTCCTGGGGTCTCTCCCCAGGGCAGTGGTGTCCAGTGGTTAGAATGGAGGTAGGGGGTGCTGGGAGCCGGGACTCCTGGGTTCTCTCCCCAGGGCAGTGGTGTCTAGTGGTTAGAAGGGAGGTAGGGGGTGCTGGGAGCCGGGACTCCCGGGGTCTCTCCCCAGGGCAGTGGTGTCTAGTGGTTAGAAGGGGGTCATGGGTTCTCTCTGCAGATGGAGGAGGGGAATGGGGACTAGTGGGTAGAGCAGGGGCCTGGGAGCCGGGACTCCTGGGTTCTCTCCCCAGGGCAGTGGTGTCCAGTGGTTAGAAGGGAGGTAGGGGGTGCTGGGAGCCAGGACTCCCGGGGTCTCTCCCCAGGGCAGTGGTGTCTAGTGGTTAGAAGGGGGTCATGGGTTCTCTCCGCAGATGGAGGAGGGGAATGGGGACTAGTGGGTAGAGCAGGGGCCTGGGAGCCGGGACTCCTGGGTTCCAGTCCCAAGGGGCCGGTGTGAGTGGATCCCGCCGGGTAACCCGCCTGCCAAGCAGCCGCCAATCCCAGACCCTGCATTTGTGTTTCTATGAAAGCGTTTTACTAGCCAAAGCTCCTGCTTTCCCAGCAGTCCCTGGGTGTCGCCCAGCCCCCTGGAGCTGGGGGGGGGGGGGTGACCCACAGGAAATCAAGGGCTGCACACCGGTGAGAGGCAAGACGCCCCTCCGTGCCGTGGGCCCCGGCTGAGGAGAAACTCCCCGTCCCTGGGGTGGGGCGAGGGGGCTGGAGTCCCCGGCTTGCCCATGTGGGGCAGCCCCCCCTCAGGCCGCCCACTGCTGGATTTCCACGTCCAAGCCCAGGCAGGAGCCCAGGCGTCGCTGCTGGGCGAAGGAGACACTGGCGGCGCCCGAGCCCGGCTGCTTCTCCGCCTTCAGCTGCGGGAGCTTGGCCAAGTCCTGCCGATGCTCCTCCCGGAAGGCCTGGAGCTCCCGCGCCCGCTGGAGGAAGGGCTCCGGGCCCTGGGGCTGGGCCGGGAGGAAGGGCTCCGGACCCTGGGGCTGGGCCGGGAGGAAGGGCTCCGGACCCTGGGGCTGGGCCGGGAGGAAGGGCTCCGGGCCCTGAGGCTGGGCCAGGAGGAAGGGCTCCGGACCCTGGGGCTGGGCCGGGCCGGAGCTCAGTCCGAGGTACAGCTCCGGGCTGCACCGCATCAGCCGCACCTCCCGCCACAGCGCCTCCAGCCCCACGGCCCACAGGGCGCGCTCCTCCTCCGCCCCACGCCACTCCAGGAAGTTCAGGGAGGGCAGGAAGTAGCTGGGCAGCTGCCGCGTCTCCAGGCAGAACTCCAGCACCTTCAGCAGGGTCCCCACAGCGCCCGGCACCGTGGCCCAGGCCTGGGGGTCCGGGTGCAGGTCCGACGCCCAGAACAGCAGCATCTGCCAGGGCAAGAGACCCTCAGCTCTTCCGCCCCCAGGGCCAGGGTGCTGCATGGCCGGGGGGTGCCAGCTCCAGGCGTGCTCCCCCTGAGATACCCCGAGGGCAGGGACTCAGCTCCTCCGCCGGCACCCCCCGCGCTGCTGCGCCGAAGTGGAGGGGGGAGGGCGGGTTTGGGCACCCCAGGGGAACCCGCCTCTCCAACTCCTCTGGGCTCGGCCCGGGGATCCCCTCCTTCCTCGGAGCACAGCCCAATGGGTGCCCGGGGGGGGCTCCCCACTGACCCCACACTGGCCAGGCCTGGCGGAGAGTGGGGGACTGGGCCCCGAAGGGGGAGAACCCAGAGTGAAACTCTGGGAAGAAGCATGTGGGGAGAACCAGAATACCCCACCCTCTGCCCGAGGAGAGAGCCCCGGAGTCCAGGGTCCCAGCTACACCTGCTCTAACCACTAGCCACCCCGCCCCTCCCCGAGTGGGGATAAAACCCTGCTCCCTCCGCTACCCCTGCTCTAACCACTAGCCACCCTGCCCCTCCCCCAGCGGGGATAAAACCCGGCTCCCTCCGCTGCTGCTCTAACCACTAGTCACCCTGACGCTCGCCGAGTGGGGATAAAACCCGGCTCCCCCTCCGCCCCTGCTCTAACCACTAGCCACCCTGACCCTCGCCGAGTGGGGATAAAACCCGGCTCCCTCCGCTGCTGCTCTAACCACTAGTCACCCTGACCCTCGCCGAGTGGGGATAAAACCCGGCTCCCCCTCCGCCCCTGCTCTAACCACTAGCCACCCTGCCCCTCCCCCAGCGGGGATAAAACCCGGCTCCCCCTCCGCTGCTGCTCTAACCACTAGTCACCCTGACCCTCGCCGAGTGGGGATAAAACCCGGCTCCCTCCGCTGCTGCTCTAACCACAAGTCACCCCGCCCCTCCCCGAGTGGGGATAAAACCCGGCTCCTATCGCTGCTGCTCTAACCACTAGCCACCCTGCCCCTCCCCGAGGGGGGATAAAACCCGGCTCCCCCTCCGCTGCTGCTCTAACCACAAGTCACCCCGCCCCTCCCCGAGGGGGGATAAAACCCGGCTCCCCCTCCGCCCCTGCTCTAACCACTAGTCACCCCGACCCTCGCCGAGTGGGGATAAAACCCGGCTCCCCCTCCGCCGCTGCTCTAACCACTAGCCACCCCGCCCCTCCCCGAGTGGGGATAAAACCCGGCTCCCCCTCCGCCCCCCTGCTCTAACCACTAGCCACCCCGCCCCTCCCCGAGTGGGGATAAAACCCGGCTCCCCCTCTGCTGCTGCTCTAACCACTAGCCACCCTGCCCCTCCCCGAGTGGGGATAAAACCCGGCTCCCCCTCCGCTGCTGCTCTAACCACTAGTCACCCCGACCCTCGCCGAGCGGGGATAAAACCCGGCTCCCCCTCAGCCCCTGCTCTAACCACTAGTCACCCCGCCCTCCCCCAGCGGGGATAAAACCCGGCTCCCCCTCCGCCCTCTGCTCTAACCACTAGCCACCCCGCCCCTCTCCCAGCGGGGATAAAACCCGGCTCCCCCTCCGCTGCTGCTCTAACCACTAGTCACCCCGACCCTCGCCGCTGCTCTAACCACTAGCTCTTTCTCCCCTGGTGCCCGCGGCTGCTCCTCTCACCCGCTCCCCGCCCCTCCCGTCACCTTCAGGCGATAGGGGGTCAGCACTTCGCCGTAGCGCGGCCCCCACTGCTCCAGGGACACCTGCTTCAGCAGCTGCAGCGCCTCCCGCCGGCGCCCCCCGTCCGCGTCCAGGTCCCGCAGCAGCCGGGTCTCCGCCTGGGAGAAGTTGAGCCTGGGGGGGGGGGGGAGGGGGGGGGGGGGGGGGGGAGAATGGGGCTGAACCGGCGGGGGGGGGGGGGGCAGACAGACCCCACCCAGCCCAGCCCTACAATGGGGGAGTGTCCCAGCGCCCCCTGCCGGGGGGAGGGGCCCCGCTCCGGGTGTGTCCCAGCGCCCCCTGCTGGCGAGGCGGGGCCCCGCTCCGGGTGTGTCCCAGCGCCCCCTGTGGGGGGAGGGGCCCCGCTGCGGGTGTGTCCCAGCGCCCCCTGCCGGGGGGAGGGGCCCCGCCCCGGGTGTGTCCCAGCGCCCCCTGCCGGGGGGAGGGGCCCCGCTCCGGGTGTGTCCCAGCGCCCCCTGCCGGGGGGAGGGGCCCCGCTCCGGGTGTGTCCCAGCGCCCCCTGTGGGGGGAGGGGCCCCGCTCCGGGTGTGTCCCAGCGCCCCCTGCTGGCGAGGCGGGGCCCCGCTCCGGGTGTGTCCCAGCGCCCCCTGCCGGGGGGAGGGGCCCCGCCCCGGGTGTGTCCCAGCGCCCCCTGCCGGGGGGAGGGGCCCCGCCCCGGGTGTGTCCCAGCGCCCCCTGCTGGCGAGGCGGGGCCCTGCCTGGCTCCAGTCCCGCTGGCCCCGATGCAATTCGCCTTGTTACCTCCAATACAGGTTCTTGGCCACCAGCTGGGCCCTGGTTTTGTAGGTTTCCATGATACCCCGGGGGGGGGTTCCCCGCACGGTGCCGCGCTCCCGGTCCCCCCAGGCCGACAGCCACCGCAGCTCCTGCCGCGGCCACTCCAGGGACATGTCCACCTTGTCCTGGATGGCGGGCACCAGCTCGATGGCCACGGCGCGGCCGCCCACCTCCAGGCGCAGCTGCACGGCGGGGCGCTCGGCAAAGTCCCGCAGCCGGAGCCTGCCTGGAGCCAAGCAGCCAGCGCCCGGGTCAGCGCCTTGCGGAGCCGCCTGCAGGCAGGGCAGGGGAGGGAGGGCCGAGCTCCTGGGACGCCCGGGCTCCCTCCCAGCTGGGGCAGTGGGGAGTAGTGGTGAGAGCCGGGGAGAGCGGGAGCCAGGACTCCTGGGTTTGAGTTTTGAGTCTCTGTCTCAGGGTGCGACTGACTCCAGCTCCATGGATTGAACCCAGGGATCCCGACTCCATCGCCCCTAGCGCCGAGAAGTGCATTGGGGAGAGACATTAAGGAACGGGCTCAAATTCTCAGCAAACAGCGCTGCCGGTGCCCCTCCCGCCCCACAGCCCCTGCCCCCAGCCCTGCCAGTGGCCCACACTCCCGCCCCACATCCCCTGCCAGCCCCACCCTGCCGGTCCCCCTCACTCCTGCCCCACAGCCCCTGCCAGTGCCCCACACTCCCGCCCCACAGCCCCTGCCAGCCCCACCCTGCCGGTCCCCCTCACTCCTGCCCCACAGCCCCTGCCAGTGCCCCTCACTCCCACCCCACAGCCCCTGCCAGCCCCATCCTGCCGGTCCCCCTCACTCCTGCCCCACAGCCCCTGCCAGTGCCCCACACTCCCGCCCCACAGCCCCTGCCAGCCCCACCCTGCCGGTCCCCCTCACTCCTGCCCCACAGCCCCTGCCAGTGCCCCTCACTCCCACCCCACAGCCCCTGCCAGCCCCATCCTGCCGGTCCCCCTCACTCCTGCCCCACAGCCCCTGCCAGTGCCCCTCACTCCCACCCCACAGCCCCTGCCAGCCCCATCCTGCCGGTCCCCCTCACTCCTGCCCCACAGCCCCTGCCAGTGCCCCTCACTCCCGCCCCACAGCCCCTGCCAGCCCCACCCTGCCCCCAGCCCTGCCGGTGCCCCCCAATCCCGTCGTTAGCCTGTGGCTACTCACTGATGCCGGCAGCCGGCTCTCTTCCCGCTGAAAGCGAAGGGAGAAAGGGGCGATTAGCGCCTGCAGCGCTGACAGCCAGACCCCAGCCAATGGCCCTGCAGCCCCACAGAGCCCCACAAACCCTGGCGACGGGACCGTGAGCTTTCGCAGGCTCAGCCTCCCATGGGGCCCGGCGGGGCGCTGCCTGTGGGTGGGGGGTGTCCGGTGTCTGTGGGCGCGGGGCTAACGCCGCGGCCGGCTGGCGGGTGCAGCGAGGGCTGGGACCAGCCCCGGCGGAGATACAGGCAGCCAGGCCTGCGCCCCGGCTCAGCCCCTGCCCGGACGGGGATGTTTTATCCCAGGGAGGGAACCCGTCCAGCCCGGGGGCGTGGTGGGGGGGTCTCTGGAGGGGGACAGCGGGGGGCAGTGGGGAGGAGGGACGTGGCGCCGGGGGGTCTCCGGAGGGGGACGGCGGGAGGCAGAGGGGAGGAGGGACATGGCGGGCGGGGGGGTCTCTGGAGGGGGACGGCGGGAGGCAGAGGGGAGGAGGGACATGGCGGCGGGGGGGTCTCCGGAGGGGGACGGCGGGAGGCAGAGGGGAGGAGGGACGTGGCGCCGGGGGGTGGGGGGGTCTCTGGAGGGGGACGGCGGGAGGCAGAGGGGAGGAGGGACGTGGCGCCGGGGGGTCTCCGGAGGGGGACGGCGGGAGGCAGAGGGGAGGAGGGACGGGGGGGTCTGGTGGGGGGGTCTCTGGAGGGGGACGGCGGGAGGCAGAGGGGAGGAGGGACGTGGCGGGGGGGGTCTCCGGAGGGGGACGGCGGGAGGCAGAGGGGAGGAGGGACGTGGCGGGGGGGTCTCCGGAGGGGGACGGCGGGGGGCAGTGGGGAGGAGGGACATGGCGGCGGGGGGGGGGTCTCCGGAGGGGAACGGCGGGGGGCAGAGGGGAGGAGGGACGTGGCGGGGGGGGGTCTCCGGAGGGGGACGGCGGGGGGCAGTGGGGAGGAGGGACGTGGCGGGGGGGGGGTCTCCGGAGGGGGACGGCGGGGGGCAGAGGGGCGGGAGGAGGGACGTGGCGGGGGGGGGTCTCTGGAGGGGGACGGCGGGGGGCAGAGGGGAGGAGGGACGTGGCGGGGGGGTCTCTGGAGGGGGACGGCGGGAGGCAGAGGGGAGGAGGGAGGCAGAGGGAGGAGGGACGTGGTGGGGGGGTCTCTGGAGGGGGACGGCGGGAGGCAGAGGGGAGGAGGGACGTGGCGGGGGGTCTCCGGAGGGGGACGGCGGGGGGCAGTGGGGAGGAGGGACATGGCGGCGGGGGGGTCTCCGGAGGGGAACGGCGGGGGGCAGAGGGGAGGAGGGACGTGGCGGGGGGGTCTCCGGAGGGGGACGGCGGGGGGCAGTGGGGAGGAGGGACGTGGCGGGGGGGGGTCTCCCGGAGGGGGGGAGGGGCGGCGGGGGGCAGAGGGGAGGAGGGACATGGCGGCGGGGGGGTCTCTGGAGGGGGACGGCGGGGGGGGGGGGCGGGAGGAGGGAGTGGGGGGGAGGGAGGGAGGGGCGGCGGCGGGGGGGTCTCTGGAGGGGGACGGCGGGGGGCAGAGGGGCGGGAGGAGGGACGTGGCGGGGGGGGTCTCCGGAGGGGGACGGCGGGGGGCAGAGGGGCGGGAGGGGGGATGTGGCGGGTGGGGGGGTCTCTGGAGGGGGACGGCGGGGGGCAGTGGGGAGGAGGGACATGGCGGCGGGGGGGTCTCTGGAGGGGGACGGCGGGGGGCAGAGGGGCGGGAGGAGGGACGTGGCGGGGGGGGGTCTCCGGAGGGGGACGGCGGGGGGCAGAGGGGAGGAGGGACGTGGCGGGGGGGTGGCGGGTGGGGGGGTCTCCGGAGGGGGACGGCGGGGGCAGAGGGGCGGGAGGAGGGACGTGGCGGGGGGGGGGTCTCCGGAGGGGGACGGCGGGGGGCAGTGGGGAGGAGGGACATGGCGGGCGGGGGGGTCTCTGGAGGGGGACGGCGGGGGGCAGAGGGGCGGGAGGAGGGACGTGGCGGGGGGGTCTCCGCAGGGGGACGGCGGGGGGCAGAGGGGAGGAGGGACGTGGTGGGGGGGGTCTCCGCAGGGGGACGGCGGGGGGCAGAGGGGAGGAGGGATGTGGTGGGGGGGGTCTCCGCAGGGGGACGGCGGGGGGCAGAGGGGCGGGAGGAGGGACGTGGTGGGGGGGGGGGTCTCCGGAGGGGGACGGCGGGGGGGGGGGGCAGGGAGGTGCGGCGGGGGGAGGGGGGGGGGGACGTGGTGGGGGGGGGGTCTCCGGAGGGGGACGGCGGGGGGCAGAGGGGCGGGAGGAGGGACGTGGCGGGGGGGGGTCTCCGCAGGGGGACGGCGGGGGGCAGAGGGGCGGGAGGGGGGACGGACACTCACCCAGTGTCAGAGCTTTCGTCACAAATTCATGGAGCTTCCGAGTGACCAGAAACGGGTCGATGCCGCCTCGCCACAGATCCCTCTGCAACGGGGGGATGAGACCTGGTCACACGCCTGAATCCCACATGGAAAGAAACTGCGGGGCAGGAGTGAGGGGCTGGGCGGGCAGGGGCCGGGGGCGGGAGTGGAGGGCACCGGCAGGGATGGGGGGCAGGGCTGCGGGGCAGGAGTGGGGGGCACCGGCAGAGCTAGGGGGCAGGGCTGCGGGGCAGGAGTGGGGGGCACTGACAGAGCTGGGGGGCAGGTCTGTGGGGTGGGAGTGGGGGCACCGGCAGGGCTGGGGGGTGGGAGTGGGGGGCACCGGCAGGGCTGGGCTGGCAGGGGCTGGGGGCAGGAGTGGGGGGCACTGGCAGAGCTGGGGGGCAGGGCTGTGGGGTTGGAGTGGGGGGCACCGGCAGAGCTGGGGGGCAGGGCTGCGGGGTGGGAGTGGGGGGCACCGACAGGGCTGGGGGGACAGGGGCTGTGGGGTGGGAGTGGGGGGCACCGGCAGGGCTGGGGGGACAGGGGCTGTGGGGCGGGAGTGGGGGGCACTGGCAGGGCTGGGGGGGCCGGGGGTGGGGGCGGGAGTGGGGGGCACCGGCAGGGCTGGGGGGGCAGGGGCTGTGGGGCGGGAGTGGGGGGCACCGGCAGGGCTGGGGGGGCAGGGGCTGTGGGGCGGGAGTGGGGGGCACCGGCAGGGCTGGGGGGATGAGTCCATAGGATACACACTGATATGGGCTCACTCAACGTGCAGTGCCAGTCCAGAAAGCAGACAGACTGTTGGGCGTCACTAAGAAAGGGCCGGAGGAGAAGGCAGAGAATCTCTTATTGCCTCTCCAGAAACCCATGGGAGGCCCGTATCTTGAACCCTGCATTCAGATGTGGTCGCCTCATTTCAAAACTATCTCTTGGCACTGGAAAAGGTTCAGAAAAGGGCAATAAAAATGACGAGGGGTTTGGAACGGATCCCTTATGAGGAGAGATTAAAAGCCTGGGACTTGTCAGCTTGGAAAAGAGGAGATGAAGGGGGGATGTGATGACTGGTGTGGAGAAAGTGAATAGGAAAAAGTTATTTACATAGTCCCACAATATAAGAACTGGGGGTCACCAGATGAAATTAATGGGCAGCAGGTTTAAAACAAAGAAAAGGATTTTTTTCTTCACCGTGTGCACAGTCAACCTGTGGAACTCCTTGCCAGAGGATGTGGTGAAGACCAGGACTAACAGGGTTCAAAAAATTCATGGAGGTTAGGTCCTGTCATGTTACTGGATTTTGAGGGGAGCAGCCAGACCATTGCTGTGCCCATGGGGGGGGGTGTTCACCCCAAAAGTTGGTACAAAGGGGGCCATGTGAGGTGTCAAACAAAAGCTTACTGTCTACTGGTTCTGTATCTGCTCCTCATATCTCTGTACAATGTCTGTGTGTGGAGTTAGGAACATGGACTCTGTATGGAGACTGGAAACGTCTCTGTCTGTGGCTGAGCAATGGGCGAGGAAGGCTCAGCCTATGGACGTGCTAATTAGCAAGGCTCCAGGGACAATAGGTCTCTTAAGTACCAGAGACCCACCTGGGAAGGAATCTAGGTGCCTGGTCAGAGACCATGTGACTGTCTCCAGCTTGGAAGAGCCAGGGGGTGATATAAACAGGCCACGTGGCCGACTCCATCGGGGTGCTCAGCTCAGCTCTTCATCCCAGAGGCAGCCGTGCAGGGATCAAAGAGCCGGAAATAACTGTGGACCCATCCTGGCATAGGATGTGCACCAAGGACTTTTAAGCCAGCAGCTGTAACATCTCTGCTAGAGCCTGCACCGAGAACTGGGGGATTCGATGCATGTCATGTATTCTCTCCTTTGACAACCTCACTCTGGTGCTTTTCTTTCTTTTAGTAATAAACCTTTGGATTTTAGATGCTAAAGGACTGGCTCAGCGCGGGTAAGAGCCAGAGTGTAAATTGATTGGGACCTGTGGCTGGTTTCTTGGGACCGGAAGAACCCGTTCAGGGGAGGTGAGATGGGTTCTATAGCCCCCCACCTGTGTATGAGGCCTGGGGCTGTTTGGGGCACAGAGAGCGCTGGAGTGTCAGAGGGGTTTTGCTCGGGAGGCTTCAGGCAGGCAGCTGAAGCGCTCTGGGACTGGTTTGTGGCCTGTTTGGGGAGGTCTCTAGTCTGGGGCCGTAAGGAGCCCTGAGTTTGAGCAATTCGCCCTGAGCAGACGCCCTCAGCGGTGCCCAGACCCGGCCCGGCACAGGCCCGTCGATGGCTGTTATCCAGGCCGGGTAGGAATGGTGTCCCTAGTCTCTGTCTTTCTGGCAGGGGAGGGTGGCAGGGGAGGGATCCCTGGATGGTCCCCTGTGGTGTCCCGTCCCTCTGGGCACCTGGCCCTGGGCACCGTGGGCCGGCAGGACTCGGGGCTCACGGGCCGCGCTGGGGTTCGCTGACCTGCCGGCGGTTGATCTCGGCGATGTCTGCGTCGGTGAGCTCGGTCTCCAGGAACTTGCTGTCCAGGGTGTCCCTCAGCGTCACCGTGTTGTAATCCGCCAGCAGCTTGTTCTCCCAGCGGTACACGGGCACGCCGGGCCGCAGGCAGAGCCAGGAGGGCAGGAAGCGCAGCCGGGTGCGGGGCTGGCGGTACAGGCTGCCCAGGAGGAGCAGGGGGGTGCGGAACTGGATGGGCGCCAGGACGTCGTAGTCGCCGCGGCCGGACTCGGCCTGCACGTGGAGGTCCTGGGCCTGGCTGCCCACCAGCAGGGCCTCCCCGGTGAAGAGCCGCGGGTCGCAGTCATGCACCCGCGCCATGAGCCAGCCCACCAGGGCCTGCACCGCCCGGCTCTCCCGCTCCCGGCCGCGGTGCTCCCTCTGCTCGGGGTACACGCGGCGCCGCAGGAACCCCTCCAGGGCCAGCGCCCCGGCCCGCTCGCCTGGCCCCGGGGCCCCCCGCGGGCACTCGCCAGCCATGCCTGTGTGGCCCCGGGGGCCCAGTCGCCTCCGGCCCGCGGCAAGCGCCTGCAGCCCCCGCTGCACAGGAAGCCAGACGCTTCCTCTCCAGGCCACTCCCTGCTGAGCTGGGCTGCAGGGCTGTGCAGGCGTGTGTGTGTGTGTGTGTGTCTGTGTGCGCGTGTGCGTGCGTGTGTGTGTGTGTGTCTGTGTGTGTGTGTCTCTGTGCGCGTGTGTGTATGCGTGTGTGTCTATCTCTGTCTGTGTGTGTGTGTGCGCGCGTCTGTCTCTGTGCGCGTGTGTGTGTATGCGTGTGTGTCTGTCTCTGTGTGTGTGTGTGTGTGTGTGTGTGTGTGCCTGTGTGTGTGTGTGTGCGTGTGTGGGTGTGTCTCTGTGTGTGTGTGTGTCTGTCTCTGTGTGTGTGTGTGTCTGTCTCTGTGTGTGTGTGTGCGCGCACGCGCGTGTGTGTGTGTCTGTCAGTGTGTGTCTCTGTGTGTGTGAGTCGGGGGAGTGGCGCGTTGTTTGCCAGAGCGACCTTCGGCCTGGGACACGCTGACAGTGACACACCCTGGCCGGTTTCTGGGTGGGGACTGCCAGCCCCCTGGCTCCCATGGCTGGAACACGGCAGGTCGCTCTGACGTCCTGCATCGCCCGCCTGTAGCTCGGTCCTTCAGGGGGTGCTGCCAGGGTCGGGCCTCTACGGCCTGTAACAGCCCAGCTGGGGCGCCGGGGGCTCTGATGGGGTGGACCAGCCCCCAGACACAGGCAGGGAGGGATCGTTGCCGGGAGCACACGACCCAGGCCGGTGCCGGGCAGAGGGGGCAGCCAACAGGCCAACTGGAGAAGATTCAAATCACACGTCGCAGCGCGGGGCCCAGCCCCCCTCCTGGCCATGGGGTGGGCGCTGTCCCGGGGCCCGGTCCCCCTGTGCGGCCGTGGGGCGGGTGCTGTCCCGGGGCCCGGTCCCCCTGTGCGGCCGTGGGGCAGGCGCTGTCCCGGGGCCCAGCCCCCCTCCTGGCCATGGGGTGGGCGCTGTCCCGGGGCCCAGCCCCTCTGTGCAGCTGTGGGGTGGGCGCTGTCCCGGGGCCTGGCCCCCCCTGTGCAGCTGTGGGGTGGGCGCTGTCCCGGGGCCCGGTCCCCCTGTGCGGCCGTGGGGCGGGCGCTGTCCTGGGGCCTGGCTCCCCTCCTGGCCGTGGGGCGGGCGCTGTGCCGGGGCCGCTGGCGTGTCCCCAGTTCCCCGGCCCAGAGGCGAAGGACACGCCGGGGCGGCACTCGGGTTCTGTCTGTCCGAGGAGAGACCCGTACGGTCAGCGGGGGCCGGCGGTCCCCAGCCACCTCCCCGGAGACGGGCTCCGTCACCTCCCAGCGCCACGGCCCAGACTGCAGCCCGGTGCCGTGTGGAAGTCGAACGGCGCCAGGGGCTCTGGGCCAGGTCCCTGGGCGGCAGAGTCCCCCTCCCTGCGGGATGGTCGTGCTGAGACTCCCTTCACCAGCACCCCCTGTGCGGAGCATCTCCAGCGCACACGTCTCGCTTGCCACCGGCGGCCGCGGCGGGCGAGGCCGGGGAGCTGCATAGAGGGGCTGCGGAGCAGAGCTCACAGCTGGACTTGGATGTGTTCGGAGCTCAGGGCACGGGCAGTCTGGCCGGTCCCACCCAGCCCCACAGCGCAGCAGAACCCCACGGAAGGCAGTTCGGGCTGCCGGCACGGGACACACGGGAGGGTGATCCCCGCGGGGCTACGGGGAAACCGGTAAAATGCTTCCAGCCATCGGCCGGGGGCTGACCAGTAGAAGAGGGGCCAGAACCCATCTGTGCCGGGATCCTGTGACCAGCGATGCCGAGGCAGCGCTGGGGACTCCCATGTGCCGGAAACACAGGCCACGCCGAGCATCAGAGCCGGCTGGGGGCACAGGAGAAAACTGGCCCCTGGGGGTCTGGCTCTGTTTACGGGGGCTGGAAAAATCAGCATCCTTCTCCCCGACTAATTCACACCCCTGGAGATGCCCGAGGGGCCGGTGCCTCCTGCTCTTCCTAGACAGGGTCTGCCTGGCAGCCATGTCTGACCCGGGGCCGGGGCTAGGAGGCAAAGCCGTGTGGGGTCAGAGCCACGCCAGCCCCGGGGGAGCAGGGTGGAGTGTGACGTAGTGGGGCTGTGAGGCAGGGGGGAGTTTGGGGGTTCAAAGGGGGGTTGCACACAGGGGGGCTCAGTGCCCGGCCGTTACTGGTTCAATGTGACAAACGGGGGGGGGGGGGTTGTTGTTTCAGAGAACAGCCCAGAGCTGGAGCCGGGGTGTCTGGTACCCTGGTGCCCCCGACCCTGCTCAGAGGACACGGCCCATGCTGTGTCTGTGAGAAGCCGTAAACCGGCCGGTGGAGAATCGCGCCCGGCTGCGGATGGGGGTACAGGGTCGGGGGTCCCCAACACGGGGTCACACGGAGAACAGTGGCAAACGCACAAAGCCAGTGCCGGAAAAGGCTGCTGCCTCGGCCTCGGCTCTGCTTTTAGCCGGCGTGGCCCCGGAGACATGGGGTGCTCCCTGTGGGGGTGCTGCCCAGCACGGCGGGGGAAGGAGGCACCCGCGCTGCCAGGGCCCGGCCACAGAGAGACCCGGGAGGGGCCGAGGTAGGACGCGGCGGAACAGCGCGACTGGGGATTCCAGGAGCTGAGGCCGCTTCCCGGCAGTGCTGCAGGGCATCTGAGCTGGGCACCGGTGGCGGCACAGGGCTGCTGAGGGGCTCTTCCCGGCTCTCATCCCAGATGGAGACGTACCCCCGAGGCAAGGGCGCTGTAGCCAGGGAACACAGCCCCAGCGGACAGGCAGCAGGGCTGGTCCGGGGCCAGGGTCGATGGCCTGTGGAGAAGGCTAAAGCCAGTACCACCTCCCACCAGGCCAGTGCTCAAGGGAGCAACTTCCCAGACAAAGGGAGTGCCGCAAGGGGACAGCAGAGAGAAGAGGAGGAGCCGTCCCAGCCATTAGCCCCGCCCTTGGTAGCCCAACCAGAGGCAGCCCCCAGACGCCAGCCTGGACCTGACACTCCCAGACGGGGCCAGGTGTCGAGCGTCTTTGTCTGCAGGAGGCTGGGCCCAGGCCTACGCGTCAGCCCGGCGTGGCTGGAGGGGGGTGCTCCAGTGCTGGGCGTGGAGGGGCGAAGGACCCCCGGGCGGGCGGGATGTCGCTCCCAGCCATGAGGCCGGCACAGTGTCCCACGGGCAGCCCCGCATGTCTGGAAACCCTCCGGCAGGACGGTGCCCGTTCTCCCCACCCCGGGGCAGGCGCCGTGCTGTTCCCAGCCCCCCGTGCTGGGACCCAGACTCACATGGCCCCCGGCCACTAGACACAAGGCAAAGCCCTTTGAAAATGACGCAAGGCCAGAGGGCAGTCGCCCAAACCGCACGGCAAAGGCTTGGGCCCGGAACGCCTTCTCCAGAGCCCAGGGAGGGAGCAGAGCAGTGCAGCCAATCAGCGGCCTCGCCCGAGGGGGGCTCGGATCGGCCCCACACACAGGAGAACTAGAAGACTCGCCTGGTGTTGCCTGGGTCCTACAGAGCAGGCAGCTCCCCTCCCCCCCGGCTTCCTTCTGGGGAGTGTGGGGGGGTGACTTTCTCTCTCCCCACTTACCTGGGTGACGGGGGGGGATCACGTGAGGATTCCCTGTTCGGTTCCCTCCCTCTGGGGCACCTGGCGCTGGCCGCTGTGGGCAGACGGGACTCTGGGCTGGACGGGCCTTTGGTCCGACCCAGTGTGGCCGCACTTATGTTCCTGTCTGCCGGCAGGCAAGACAGCCCCCCCCAGCCCCTCTGGCCACTCCCTTGGTGGGGGCAGCTGCAGTACAGCTCTCCCCTGTGCTCGCTGCCCCCAGTGGTGGCAGTGAGTATCACACCCCTCTTCTCTCCGCCCCCTCCCCTTCCCTGTTATGGAAGCCAGTCCCATTCCAGGCACATCCCGTTGTCCTGGCACAGCCAGACCCTGCCCTCGGTGTCTGTTAGGAGACGAGGAGGCTGCCTAGCACACTGGGTGGTCCTAGGTTTGGGACGAGTTCTTGAAGAAACAGACTCACAACCACACACACAAAGTTTCTAAAGCATATGGAAGGATGAGCCAACAGAGCCTCAGGAGAGGTTCAAAGCAGAACCAGGGGGTGCCCTTTGATGTCCTAATGACAGGGCCGGGCATCCCAGAGCCTTGTGGAATAGCTGACTGCCACCTGCCGGGGGAGAGTTTGTAGGGCCGGGGAAGGATCGTTGCTTTGCTAAGCGAGCTCACACAAACGGCTTTGTCCCAGCTCGCAGCAAGCAGGGAGAAATGCACAAACAGCTGTCAGGCTCTGCTGCCTTAACACAGGCGAGGCGAGGGGCTGAACTGGGACCCCGGGGAACTCGGAGCAAGAGCCGGTACGTCAGGGCAGACGGACGCCCGAGCAGCTACCTTATATCCAGCTCGCTGAAGAGGCTCGTGTCAAAAGAAAGTTTCAGGTGTTTGAGCTCTTCAAAGTGCTGCCGATGCTCCACCCGGAAGGCCTCGAGCTCCCGCGCCCGCTGGAGGAAGGGCTCCGGGCCCCGGGGCTGGGCCAGGCCGTAGCTCAGCCAGAGGTACTGCTCCGGGCTGCACCGCATCAGCCGCACCTCCCGCCACAGCGCCTCCAGCACCACGTCCCGCAGGGCGTTCTCCTTCTTCGTGCGGTGCCAGGCAAAGAAGTTCAGGGATGGCAGGAAGTAGCTGGGCAGCTGCCGCGTCTCCAGGCTGAACTCCAGCACCTTCAGCAGGGTCCCCAAAGCATCCAGACCCGTGGCCCAGGCCTGGGGCTCCGGGTAGAGGTAGGAAGCCCAAAAAAGAACCATCTGCAAAATACACATGCCACTCTAACCACTAGAGACTGCTACCCTCCCACAACAAGGGCTAGAAGAACCCAGGAGTCCTGGCTCCAGCCCCCTCTAACCACTAGACTCCACTCCCCTCCCGGAGCTGGGGAGAGAGCCCAGGAGCTCTGGCTCCCGGTTCCTTCCCTCTAATCTTCTAGCTCTTTCTCCCCGGTACCCTGGATGGTCATATCGCCCATCCCCCAGCCCAGACTCCGCGTCCGAGTCACCTTCAGGTGGTAGGAGGTCAGGACTTTGCCGTAGCGCGGCGCCCACTGCTCCGTGTTGACTTGCTTCAGCACCCGCAGCGCCCGCCGGCGCCCGCCATCCGCGTCAATGTCTGCGAGCAGCCGGGTCTCCACCAGGGAGAAGGTGAGCCTGGGGTGGGGTAGGGGAAATGGGGCTGAACGGGCGTGTGGGTCAGAGACCCCCCTCAGCTGTCACACGCGTGTGTGGGGCCCTCTGCGGGAACCGACGAGAGCTGCATTTTCACCTCCAGTAGGAATTCTTGGCCACCAGATCGGTCCCAGCTCCGTAAATCTCCTCGACATTCCAGGGGGGCTTTCCCCGCACGGTGCCGCGCTCCCGGTCCCCCCAGGCCGAGAGCCAGCTCAGCTCCTGCCGCGGCCACTCCAGGGACATGTCCACCTTGCCCCGGATGGTGGGCACCAGGTCGATGGACACGGCGCGGCCGCCCACCTCCAGGCTGAGCTGCACGGCGGGGCTGATGGGCGTGAGACCCACCGTGTTCTCCAGCCGGAGGTTGCCTTGCGGAGTCACAAGCAGAGAGAATACGGATCAAAGCTTCGCGACGCTCCCTGAGGGCAGGGAGAGGTCGAGGGCCAAGCTCTTATGACACCCGGATTGCCTCCTGACTCAGGGAGGAGAGTGGGGGCTAGTGGTGAGAGCAGGAGGGCTGGGAGCCAGGACCCCTGGGGTCCACTTTGGTGCGTCTGTCACCCCGCGTAACCAACACTGTCTCCAGGGGAGTCCGGGGAAGAACCAAGAAGCAAAACCAGAACCCCTCCCTCCCTCCCCCCTCGCTCTGGGAACCGACCCCTCCCCCCTCGCTCTAGGAACCGACCCCCTCCCCCCTCGCTTTGGGAAGGCCCCTGGGCTGGAGAGATTAGGGAAGACCAGTGAGACATTTCTCACCCCACAGCTCCGCCCAGGCCCCTCAGCCCCCCTTGCCGGTGGATTTACTGTTTCACCCCACGCATGGGCTCTAGACCGCGCTGGGTCCTGCCGGGAGGGTGGGGGCCTTCCCCGTCCTAGTGTTCTATGGTCACAGGTTTCTCTTCTGTATTCCCCGTGGCTGGTGCCTGCCAGCCCCCCACGTACCACGCCGGGCGATACTCACTGATTCCTGCAGCCGGGTCTCTTTCCTCTGAAACAGAAAGGGCAAGAAGCGGGTGGTTAGCGCCCACGACCCAGCGGTGCCGGCACAGAAGGCGGGGCCCAAAGGGAGCAAACAGCCCCTGGAACCACAGCGCCGCCCCACAGGCAGTGGCTTCAGCATGTGGCCAGGCCAGGCAGGGGGCTGTGTGCACCCCAGGCTAGGAGAAGCCACACGGCCCAGCTGGCTCCGTCCCCTCCGTCACCGCCCCTCCCAGCCAGCCCCATGTGCCAGGCTGCTGGGGACAGAAGTGGGGGCAGCTTCCCATCTCTCCGCCCCTTGCCCCAGGAGCCCCAGGTGCTGGGCTGTGGCTCACGGCACCAGGCAGAAGCCCCGGGAGCCAGGCAGGGCTGAGAAGGGGCCGGCGCTGACTTGGTGCTGCGATGCGGGTGCTCGTGGCCACCGTGGGGTTCAGAGCCTGCTTAGGTGCAGCCCGTAACCCACACGAACACCATGCGCAGCGGGGCCAGTGACCCACGGCCCTTTGGCCAGCGGCTCCATGCGATCGGAGAGCTGTGCACCAAGTGAAACGTTCCAACCCTGTGTCCTGCGCACGAGGGAGCAATGCCTGCCCAGCGAGCGCTCAGCAGCGAGCCAGGAAACGTCCGTCCCACTCGCCCTGCCCAGCCCCGTAGCCCAGCCCCACTGCCGCCCCTCGGCTTTGCCAGCGAGGACAAGCACCACCGCGGTACTGAGATCGCACGTGGCTCTGAGCACTGTGCAGCACTGAATGTCCTGCCTCGTTCCACAACCACCTACCGTCCCGCACCATGGGACGGGCCCCGGCTTTCGGGTGCTGTCTGGCGGGCGCGGAGGCAGCACCTCCGCACCGGCGCGCGGCCTCGCTGTGGTGCACATGACAAAACTCACTCCGCACATGGCTGGGAAAACGTGGAGGGAACGCTGAGCACCCGCCAGGCTGGCATGGAGCGAAGAGCCCCTCCGTCCATGCATAGGAAACCTCTTTCCTGCCTGGTTTCCTGAGACCCAGTCCCATTCGCGGCACCGCCCATGGCCCTGGCCCAATCAGAGCCTGGCCTCGCTTCCAGCCACGACAGGAGGCAGCTGCTGCCGAAGGGGGCCGCCCAGCTCCCGGTTAGGAGGAGTCCGTGGACAGACTCCAGGACGCAGCGGACACGTAGCTGACTTCTGGGTCGGCCCCTCGCGCTGTGTAAGTACGTGGTGCCGGCAGCGCTGGGATGAGCCGCAATCGGTGACTAGGTTAGGAGCCAGGGACTGGGCGCTGGGCATGTCCACACGGCTCTGGAAACCCTACAAGCCAAGCCAAGCTGCTCCCCGCCCGACGGCTGCCGGGAACAGGGGCAGGAAGAGGGAAGCTCCCGAAGGAACGTACCTTCGGCCAGCGCCGCCTGGACACCCTCCCACAGCTGGCTCATGACTGCGTACGGGTTTATGCTGCTCTTCGAAAGCTGCGCCTGAGACGGGCGACAGCAAACTCAGCCATGGCTGCTCGCACCCGAATGGAGAGGGAGCTGCGGGCGGAGACTAAAGGGGGCCAACAAAACGGGGGGGGGGGGGGACCTGGGGCTCGGCTAGCAGGGCACCGGCAGGGCTGGGGGGCTGGGCTGGCAGGGGCTGTGGTGTAGGAGTGAGGGGCACTGGCAGGGCTGGGGGGGCAGGAGCTGAGGGGTGGGGAGTGAGGAGCAGGGCAGGGCAGAGCAGGGCTGGGAGGGGAGTGAGGAGCAGGGCAGGGCTGGGAGGGCAGGAGCTGGGGGTGGGGAGTGAGGAGCAGGGCAGGGCTGGGGGGGGAGTGAGGAGCAGGGCAGGGCTGGGGGGGAGTGAGGAGCAGGGCAGGGCTGGGGGGGGGGAGTGAGGAGCAGGGCAGGGCAGAGCAGGGCTGGGGGGGGAGTGAGGAGCAGGGCAGGGCTGGGGGGGGAGTGAGGAGCAGGGCAGGGCCGGCAGAGGCGCGTGGAGCCCAGGGCGGCCGGCAGCGAGCGACGGTGCCGACTCCGGAGCGGACTCACGTGCTGCCGGTCGATGGCCGCGACGTCGGCCGCGGTGAGGTCGGGGTCCCCGCTCGTCCTCTCCAGCAGGTCCCCGAGGAGCAGCTGGTTGTAGTCCACCACCACCTTGTTGCCCCAGCGGTACACGGGCACGGGGGGCCCCGCGCTGTCCCCGGCGGGCAGCCCGCTCTTGGGGGCGAAGAGTTTGCGGTACAGGCTGCCCAGGAGGAGCAGGGGGGTGCGGAACTGGATGGGCACCAGGAAGTCGTAGTCGCTACAGCTGGACTCGGCCTGCACGTGGGGGCCCTGGGCCTGGCTGCCCACCAGCAGGGCCTCCCCGGTGAAGAGCCGCGGGTCGGACTCGTGCACCCGCCCCATGAGCCGGCCCACCAGGGCCTGCACCGCCCGGCTCTCCCGCTCCCGGGCCCGGCGGGGGGCGCTTTGCTCCGTGCGCACAGGGCCCCGCAGGCCCGCCAGCAGCTCCTGCACCCGCGCGGGGCCCTGGCAGAGCCCCTCTCCCGCTGCCCCCGGCTCTGGGGGCCCAGATATGCCAGCCATGCCCGCGGACACAGCCGGCTCCTGGCAGGGCTGAGCGCTTCTCCAGCCCGCGAGCTCCCTGCAGCGCCGCCTCTTCTGCCACGGAGCCTCCTCTCCAGCTGCTTCCTGCCGTGGCCGCGCTGAGCCGGGGGCGGGGGAACAGGCCGGCTCCTTGCACTACAAGGACCTTTGGCCCTGGCTTGGTGGAAGCGACGCACCAGCCGCGGTGCAAACAGCCACCTCCGCAGAGCAACAGGCAGCCCCCTCGGGTGCTCTGCACACGCCTGCCTGCGCGACCGAGGGCCCCTCGCCCCCCCACTCCCAGCCTGGTCAGGCCCCTCCCCCACCCCAAGGGCCCATCCCTCACCCCACGGCAGTCGCGCCCTGTGCCGGAGACGGCTGGCTGGGAACAGGCCCTGCGGGACACGAGCGAAAGCCTGGTCCCCAGGAACAGGCCCCGAGGGCTGCGTCCCCGTGGGAGCAGGAAACGCCTGTGCCCAGGCCCCCCAATGAGACACAGCCCTTAGGCTCCCGGAGGGGGTAGCAAGCTCACAGCATCCTGTAGAGCAAGGCTGGGACACTATGGCCCGGGAGCCGGTGCCACCCCTGGCTTGCCCCTGTCTCGTTATTGGATTCTAAAGATCGCTGCTGCCCCCATGGGGGTGTTAGCCCCAAAGTCGGTACGAAGGGGCCGTGGGAGGTGTCACATGATTCTGTACCTGCCATTCATGCCAGTGTCTGTGCTAATGAGCAAAGCTCCAGGGACGATAGATCTCTAGGTGCCAATACGCACCTGAGCAACGCGTCTGGATACCTGCAAACCAGCCAGTAGCTGATGAACGCTGACGTGGGACACAGGGACAGGTCACTGGGCCATGTGCCCTGCTCGGGCCAGGAAGATGCCAGGAGAGGAATACAAGTGCCATGTGGCCATCTCCATTTGGCCTGCAATTCTGTTCCTGATCCCAGATGCAGCCTTGTGAGGGACAGCGAGCCGGGAAGGATGGCTGACTTATCCTGACATAGGATGTGCACCAGGGACTTTTAAGACAGCAGCTGTAACATCTCTGCTGAGAGCCTGCATCAAGAACTGGGGGATTCGGTGCATGTCATGTATTCTCCTTTAACAACCTCACTCTCCGGCTTTTCTTTCTTTTAGTTATAAACCTTTAGATTGAAGATTTTAAAAGGACTGGCCCAGCCTGATCTTGTGGGTAAGATCCAGAGTGTAAATTGACCTGAGACCTGCAGCTGGTTCTTTGGGACCAGGAGAACTCGTGCGGGGGAGGTGAGATTGGGTTCTTTAGCCCCTCAGCGGTGTGTTAGGCCTGGGGCTGATTGGGGCACAGGGAGAGCTGGGGTGACTGTGCCCCTTACTGCTGCATGGACTCACAGCTCAGTTCCTCAGCCTGGCACTAGGCGTGCAGAGATGGGGGCTGGTTAGCAGAACAGACTCAGCGAGAACCTGTCTGTAACTCCCAGAGACAAACTGCTCTGGTCTCCGCTCCCGAGACCCAAAAGGAAGATGATTGGTCGTTGCCACCGCCCAAGTGCAGTTAAAATATATAAAATAAACCCTTTCCAGGGAGGAGCTCCCTTGGGAATCTGCACCCTTAGGCAGCGCTCTCCCCCTGCCCGAACCTCCGTTTCCCTTGGAACAGTGGGGCTCTGCTCCTCCCAGGTAACTTAGGCAGGTAGGGTTAAGGACAGAACAATCAACCAGGACTGGTTAATCAAAACAAAAGGAAAACACTTATTGTCAAAACAAGCCTACGGTTGCAAGCATAGTAAATGACCGGGTGTTAAAAGCCCTGCAGTGACACAGACTCAGGGGAAAGCCCTGGGCTGTAATTCTGAGTTCTAATTGAGAAAATTGACCAGTTCAGACATGATTCCCAAACCCCCAAGCAAGGAAAACAATCAAACCTGACGGACTTTCTAAACTTTTCCCGACTCACACATTTCAAGGAGTCCATTCCTGGGAGAACCCGACTTCCTTGCTACCTGGGGAAAACTGCTCTGATCTTACAAACAAAAGAAGAGAAGGGAGGAAAAAAACCCCTCTTGGTTTGCAATTCCTCTCTGCACTTCATTGGCTGACTGCCTGACCCCTCCCTAGGTGCATCTCCAGTTGCTTAACCCTTTCCTCGTTCTTCAGGTACGTCACTCTTGCCTTAGCGGCTCCTATTCATGACAGACGCCATGCCCAGTGCTTCCCAGCGAGCTCTCCAACCCCCAACCCAGCCCACTCCTGCGTAGCAGGAAACGGGCTGGGCTCACACAGGGGGTGGGCATCTGTGCCCCTCTGGAAAAGAGACCAAGGGTCTAGAGCAGTGCTTCTTCTATGCTGTGCGGCCGCCCAGCGTTACAGGTGAGGAATCAGCCCCGCCGGCAGGGACCCCTGAGCCTTCGGCTGATTCCGGACCTGTGGAGCGTAGAGGGAACGCCTCTCTTGGGCCCTAATGCGCTTGGGGAGGGGTGCGTCCGCGTTCAAGGTGTACCTTCAAAAAAATTCCTTTCCCCACCCCAAATCTGGTGCCCCTGAGTGTGCAAGCCAGACCCCCCAGCCAGAGCACCAGCCCCCTTGCCCAGCTTCCCGTCTCCAGCTGTGGCCGGACCCAGAACGTCAGCGGAAGCTGAAAAACCCAGGAGTTGCCTGGCCACTTGTGCGGTGGGGGTCAAAATCCCCTTCCTGATCCCCAGACGATTAGCCTCAGCCCTGACGCAGGAGACTGGATCCCAGTCAAGCTGGGGAGAGCGCAGGTGCCTTTGAATTAGTGCCAGACGACTGCTCCACATGGCTGTAAGGGTTAGGGCAGGTAAGGCTGGGTTGGGTGGGATAGGCACTCCAGAGCTGACATGGGAGGGGCGCAGGAAGGGGGCGGCTCCGGGCAGGGAGGCGGGGCTGGGTGTTTGCCCCTGGGGCCGGCCCTGCAGTGCAGCCCTGCTGGCCTTTGGCCACGGCCAGGCACACTTGGCCGGCTGGAGCGTGGGGAGGGGGGTGCACTGCTGGACCAGCCCCAGTTCCCTCACCAGACACGAGGGGGAACTTCTGAGAGCAGCCGCGTCCTTCGTCCCCCGGTCCAGAGCGACCGGCCCAGACTCGCCCAGGGAGCTAAAGTCCAAGCAGATGTGACCCCTGGGTCTTTCACCTCTGCACTAACCACTAGCCAGCGCTGCCTCCGCCAGCCCAGCGACCTCACCGGACGGCTCTGGTGCCCACCACGCAGAAGGGGCCCCGGGGTGCTCTGCAGATGCTGGTCGGATGGACGGGCTGGACGCTGGTTCTCAGGACAGATGTTCTGCAGCTGTTCAGACTGTCAGGACACGGGCTGAAAGTCCCAGCCAATGGGAGCACAGAGAGGCTGCACAGAATGCAGATCCCTACCCTCATTGGCTACCACACAGTGACCCCCCCCCCCCGCTGTCAGTAGCGCAGGTCTGGGGGACACCTGAAAACAGAAGCGGTGCACACGCAGCCGGTGCAGGGCCCAGCCCGGATCTGGCGTCTTCCTGTGCTCAGCTCTTATCTCGCAGCGGGGCTGTTGGACAAGGTCCAACCCCAGCTGGTTTCACTCTTACCCATTCTCCCGGCCCATAAAACTTCCCCTTTCGGCTGCCGTCCCGGCCCGGCCTCGGCTCACCTCTCCAGAGAGAGAAACCAAAGGGCAGAGCTTGCCAAGTGGGCCGGCCAAAGGGGGTTCCTGGTGCTGCTCGAAAACGGGGGGATTGCTCCGAGAGCTGCAGTGGGAGCCAAGGGCCAGACTCTCCCCGCACAGCCGGTCACCGGGGAGAGACGCCGAGGAGCAGGCGCGTCTCCGGGTGCAGCAGATGAGGCCAGGTCTGGGGGGCCGTCGCAGGGTAACCGCACCTCTGAGCCGCGCTGGGGCTGCTGCAGGGTCCCCTCAGGCCGCAGGCTGTCTCCGGGCAGGACCCGTGCTGGCCAGGGGGCTGGGATGCCCCGTGAGGGCGTGGGGGGGCCCTGAGCCTGCACCCCCTCCCACAGCCAATGCGACTCAGGCAGCAGGTGGAGCAGAAGGTTTTCTTGGGTCACAAGGACACAGCCTAGCACAGGATCCATGTTCCCACAGGGGCCAGGGCAGGCGGCCTTAGTCCTGCCAGGGGAAGGGGATCCTGAGCCCCCACCCCCTTTTCCTGCTCTCCGCCTCCTCCAAACCCAGCTGAGACTCACCCTCCCAGCCACTGCTCCCGGCCCCAGGCCGCCCCTCCTCCTCCGCTGCCCTCCGCCAGGCCCAAGGGGCTGCGTGTCCCCCGGGCGTGAGAGACGGCACATACCTCCCCCCAGCTACTCCCTGCCCGGCAGGGCAGCAGCAGGGGAGCCAATGCTGGAGCCAGGGGCCCAAGGGCCCCCCCCAGACCCAGCCAGGGGCAAAGGGCACAGAGGGTCCCTGTGCCGTGCCGGGGTGTGACCGGCTGCGCTGACCGCAAGGGAGGGCTGGAGGGGGGGGGGCAGAGACAGTCGCCTGTGCTCCCGCGCTGAAGGGCTCGCAGCCCCCACCTACTCCACCACCCCGCCACCCGCACGCGGCTGGGAAGGAGACGGCTCAGCGCCTGCGCCCATTACCATGCAGGGACAGGCCCCTGCCCCCTGGGGGAATCCCAGCAGGACCGGGGGGCCCAGTGGACGGGAACCCGGGTCTGTCAGGGGCTCCTCGGGGGCCGGCTCAGCCAAGCCCCCTCCCGGCCCAGCACCCTCCGCCTGACGGGGATAGCGACGTCCCCCGGGGAGCCCGGCAGTGCAGGGCACAAGCCACCTTGCCTGGCCACCGCCAACACCCTGCTGCTGCCCGTGGCCACTCGGCCGCCCGCAGCGCTGCTCCTCCAGCCAGAGCAGCTGGAAACCCGCCTGAGGCACCTCAGCTGGGGGCACAAGCGCTACGGCCGGCCACCGCCCATTGTAGGCGCGGCCACCTCGGCCAGGAGCTCCCGCGGGCCAGGGCAGGGCGGCCCAGCTCCGGGTGCCGGGCTGGGGTCTGGCTGGAGCCCACTGCTGGCTCAGGAGGGCTGGGAGCAGCGTTGGGGTGGGGCAGTGTCTGTGCTCCCCGTCACTGGGGTGACATTCTGGGGTGCGGACGCCACCTCCTCGCCCACGGGGCACGTGGCCGTCTCTATAACCCGCAGAACTTCCCTGGTCTCCGGGTAACCCCAGGCATGGCCCAATGGCCAGAGTCAGCGAATAGCCCTCCATTCAGGGCAGTAGGGCCTACTAGCCAGAGTCAATGAGATTGGGGCAGCGCCCTAGTAGGGGGACCCAGACCCACCCTGCTCTACCAGGTCCCAACCCCGGGGCCTGTGAGCAGCAGCACGGCCTGCAATCCCTGGGCGGGGATCCGGCTGAAACACACCGAGGACACGGGGTGGGAGAGGCCGCTCCTGCACCCTCCCTGGGTCACTTCCCATCACTTCGGTCAGATCGACGTCCCACGTGCTCGCTGGCTCTTCCAGATCTCTGGCAGCTGCTCCCCTGGAACTCCGCAGGGGTTGCATTGCAGCCGTTTCCCGGGTCTCCGGTTCCCACCATCGGGGCTACTGGCTGCAGGAGTTCAGGCACGTCACCCAGAGGCCCTTCTCCATCACTGGCCAGCCCAGAGTGAGCGGCTCTTCTGCCTTTTATACCGCCCCAGCATTTGGAGCATGCTCAGTCGGGGTGAGGGGGCGGGACTTCCTCCGCCCACAGTGTCTTAGCCCCACCTGCTTCAGTGTGGGGTGTGCTCTCCCTGTCACACGGGGGAACTCGCCGGGGGTCCCTGCCTGGGGATGCTGGGAGTGCAGGGCCTGATGCAGCGTCACAGTGCGGGGGCCGGCCCAGGCTGGGGGGCTCAGCAGCCCCTCAGTCCAGGTGCACCCTGGGACCCCGTCACACAGGGCTCTGGAGCACAGGGCCTCGGGTTACAGCCACGTATGTGTGTCTGCATTGAACGGAGGAGGGGTCTCACAGGCTCTGGGTTGCAGGGACCGGGGTGGAGAAACTGAGGCACGACTCAGGAGTCTGGGAAATGATGGCAACTATGTTTCTTTATTGCGCAAAGTGGAACAAAGCCTGAGAGGAGCACAAGCCCGGCCTGGCGCAGCCTCCACTGGGCAGGGAGGGGCACTAGCCGGTGGCAGGGAGCGGGGTGCAGGGATACAGCTGCCCTGGAGCAGGGTAAATCCCAGCCGGTGCCAACGCCGAGTCTCACGGCCCCTCTCACACCCGCTCTGCCTCGGCAGAGCAGCGGCGGCCGGAGATCGAGCTGCAGCTAAAGGGACTGGAGGATCGTAGGGAGGAGCGCCAGGACGGAGACAGGCAGCGCCCCCCCTACGTCACAGCGGGCGTTTTATCTGCACTTTGCACAGGTCAGAACGAGGACACCGGGGGCAACCTGGATTCTACTCCTGGGGTCTGTCCCCAGGGCAGGAGGGGAAAGGGAATCTAGAGTTGGGGGAGGGAGGGGGCTGGGAGCAGGACTGGGAGGGGAGTGGGGCCTAGTGGTTAGAGCAGTGGGGGGTGGGAGCTTCACTACTGATCAGGATACATTGTACTCAAGACAAACCCGCAGGGGATGGGCAGGGGGAACGTACGGCAGTGAGTGAGTGAGTCGCCCATGGTCTCTGCTCGCTGCTTTCTCCCTGCCCAGCCCAGCTCCTGCTGGCCGAGCTTTGCCCGGGCGCGGGGAGGGGGCAGTGCGGCTCTCAGAGCAGGGCTGGGACGCTGGCTCGCCCCAGGGGTACGCTGGTAGCCCCAGGGCTGGGACCGCTTTGGTCCCCCCGCCCCACTAGCAAATCTGCTGGTCACAGGATTTTAAGGGGGTCAGTGTTGCCCCCCTTATCATGCCAGCAGGGGTCGAAGAGGGGGTACACGGAGATGCCCTTGAACTCAGCGTGGTAGAAGGAGTACAGGGGGGTAAAATTATTGGAGCCATCGGCTCCATAGAAGGAGACCTCCCCGGCCTCGTAGTCGAGACAGATCCTGATGGTCTCAGGTTGGTGGCTACAGCTGAAGGGCATCGGGTGGGTGTCGAAGGCCCAGTACTTCTTCCCAGCCTTCTGCGCGTCGTAGCTGATCAGCCAGTAGCCCTCGGCGCAGACCTCCCCAGACCACGGCAGCCAGGACTTCGTCTGGATCAGCCGGCCCCGTCGCTCTGCCAAGTCCGAGACGACGCCCAGGTTCCAGCGCCGCTTCCGGCCCACGGACACGTCCCAGTAGTGCCGCCCCGCTCGGAAGCTCTGCTGCGCCACCACGCAGTTGGCCGTGTCGAATCGCCTCGGGCCGGCAGGGACGTCCTTTGGGAAAGTCCCACATTTCACCTCCTTCCCGTCCGGCGAGATCTCCAGCAGGGGGTGGGCCGTGGTGGGGTCCAGGGTCAGATCCTCTTTAGTCCCTGGGGAAGGCGGAAGGGCGGAGGAAGGGTTTTATTCTGCAGGGTTACGGCGCTTTCCATCACAGTCCCCCTGATAGTGATACTGGGGTGGGCCACAGACGCCCACCCCCGCGTGAGCCCAGCCCGTCTCCCGCTACGCAGCAATGGGCTGGGCGAGGGCTTGGAGGGGAGCGCTGTCTGGAAAGTGCTGTGCGTGACTCTGTCATTGGTGTCAGGGCGGTGCTAGGGGGCGCTGTGGGGCAGGGAGCGGGGCAGGGCCCAGCAGGGGGTGCTCTCCCCTGGCAGGCAGGACTGGGCAATGCCCATGGGTGGCACTAGGGGGTGCTGTGGGGCAGGACCCAGCAGGGGGTGCTCTCCCCTGGCAGGCAGGGCTGGGCAATGCCCATGGGTGGCACTAGGGGGCGCTGTGGGGCAGGACCCAGCAGGGGGCGCTCTCCCCTGGCAGGCAGGGCTGCCCCAGGGGGCACTAGGGGGCGCTGTGGGGCAGGGAGCGGGGCAGGGCCCAGCAGGGGGCGCTCTCTCCTGGCAGGCAGGACTGGGCAATGCCCCAGGGTGGCGCTAGGGGGCGCTGTGGGGCAGGGAGCGGGGCAGGGCCCAGCAGGGGGCGCTCTCTCCTGGCAGGCAGGACTGGGCAATGCCCCAGGGCGGCGCTAGGGGGCGCTGTGGGGCAGGGAGCCCAGCGGGGGCTCAGGAAGGGGGCTCTCCCGTTTTGGTCCATGCTGGCCCAACACCCCAGTCGTGCGGTGCTGAGGCTGCTGTGCTGCCCTGGCCCCAAGGTGGCCGTATCTCAGTGCCAGCTGGTGGGGCCCTGCTGTGGGGGTCTCAGGACCCCAGCCTGTGGGGCGGGCAGGGGCCTGAGAGGCCACTTAGAGCCACTCTCTGCAGGGTCAGGGCCAAGTACCCCCAGACCAGCCTGACGGGGTTTGTCCTGCCCCTTCATAAAAACCCCCCGGCACCCTCCATCCCCCACGAGGCTGGGCCCAGAGCTCAGTCCCTGGTCGCTGGAACGTTCCCCCTCGTCTAACCTCCGTCGCCCTGGCTTGGCCTGCCGGCCGATGGGTCCTCGCCCCCGCTGCACGCTTGGGCTAGCTCTGACGGCGGCCAGCCGGCCCCTCGGCCCGCATCCGCAGACCAGACAGGCCTGGCTACCCTGCCTCAGCTCAGGGCATCATGGATCAGGGCTGGCAGGGCCCTCGGGAGCCATCGAGTCCGGCCCCCGCCCAACGCAGGATCCTCCCCAACTCAACCGTCCCGGCCAAGGCTTGGTCAGGCCGGGACTGAGACCCCTCTCGGGATGGAGACTCCCCCCCCCCGGGAACCCGGCCCAGCGCTTCCCCCCCGCCTAGGGAGAGTTTGTCCTAATGTCCCACCTAGACCCCCCAGCCCTGCACTGTAACGTGAGCCCCATGCGCCTTGTTCTGCATCCGCCCCCCAGAGAACAGCCTCTCGCCAGCCTCTCGGGACCCCCTTCAGGGAGCTGCAGGCTGCTCTCAAATCCCCCCTCGCTCTGCTCTGCAGCCTGAACAGACCCAATCCCCAGCCCCTCCCCCAGAGCCAGGCACCCCAGCCCCCCCCCCAATCCCCCACCCCTCCCCCAGAGCCAGGCACCCGCAGCCCCCCACAGCCCCCCCCTCTCCCATCCCCCACCCCTGCCCCGCCCACCCCTCCCCCCCGCCCCCCCAGCCCCCCCCTCTAACCCAATCCCCCACCCCTCCCCCAGAGCCAGGCACCCGCAGCCCCCCACAGCCCCCCACTCTAACCCAATCCCCCACCCCTCCCCCAGAGCCAGGCACCTGCAGCCCCCCACAGCCCCCCACTCTAACCCAATCCCCCACCCCTCCCCCAGAGCCAGGCACCCGCAGCCCCCCACAACCCCTCTAACCCAATCCCCCACCCCTCCCCCAGAGCCAGGCACCCGCAGCCCCCCACAGCCCCCCGCTCTAACCCAATCCCCCACCCCTCCCCCAGAGCCAGGCACCCGCAGCCCCCCACAGCCCCCCGCTCTAACCCAATCCCCCACCCCTCCCCCAGAGCCAGGCACCCGCAGCCCCCCATAGCCCCCCGCTCTAACCCAATCCCCCACCCCTCCCCCAGAGCCAGGCACCCGCAGCCCCCCACAGCCCCCCGCTCTAACCCAATCCCCCACCCCTCCCCCAGAGCCAGGCACCCGCAGCCCCCCACAGCCCCCCGCTCTAACCCAATCCCCCACCCCTCCCCCAGAGCCAGGCACCCGCAGCCCCCCACAGCCCCCCGCTCTAACCCAATCCCCCACCCCTCCCCCAGAGCCAGGCACCCGCAGCCCCCCACAGCCCCCCGCTCTAACCCAATCCCCCACCCCTCCCCCAGAGCCAGGCACCCGCAGCCCCCCACAGCCCCCCGCTCTAACCCAATCCCCCACCCCTCCCCCAGAGCCAGGCACCCGCAGCCCCCCACAGCCCCCCGCTCTAACCCAATCCCCCACCCCTCCCCCAGAGCCAGGCACCCGCAGCCCCCCGCAGCCCCCCGCTCTAACCCAATCCCCCACCCCTCCCCCAGAGCCAGGCACCCGCAGCCCCCCACAGCCCCCCGCTCTAACCCAATCCCCCACCCCTCCCCCAGAGCCAGGCACCCGCAGCCCCCGCAGCCCCCCGCTCTAACCCAATCCCCCACCCCTCCCCCAGAGCCAGGCACCCGCAGCCCCCCACAGCCCCCCGCTCTAACCCAATCCCCCACCCCTCCCCCAGAGCCAGGCACCCGCAGCCCCCCACAGCCCCCCGCTCTAACCCAATCCCCCACCCCTCCCCCAGAGCCAGGCACCCGCAGCCCCCCACAGCCCCCCGCTCTAACCCAATCCCCCACCCCTCCCCCAGAGCCAGGCACCCGCAGCCCCCGCAGCCCCCCGCTCTAACCCAATCCCCCACCCCTCCCCCAGAGCCAGGCACCCGCAGCCCCCCACAGCCCCCCGCTCTAACCCAATCCCCCACCCCTCCCCCAGAGCCAGGCACCTGCAGCCCCCCACAGCCCCCCGCTCTAACCCAATCCCCCACCCCTCCCCCAGAGCCAGGCACCCGCAGCCCCCCACAGCCCCCCGCTCTAACCCAATCCCCCACCCCTCCCCCAGAGCCAGGCACCCGCAGCCCCCGCAGCCCCCCGCTCTAACCCAATCCCCCACCCCTCCCCCAGAGCCAGGCACCCGCAGCCCCCCACAGCCCCCCGCTCTAACCCAATCCCCCACCCCTCCCCCAGAGCCAGGCAGCCCCCCCAGCCCCCCCCTGCTCTCCCCCAGAGCCAGGCACCCGCAGCCCCCCACAGCCCCCCGCTCCCCTCCCCCACAGCCAGGCACCCCCAGCCCCCCGCTCTAACCCAATCCCCCACCCCTCCCCCCCCAGAGCCAGGCACCCCTCCCCCCCAGCCCCCCTGCTCTAACCCGATGCCCCTCCCCTCCCCCACAGCCAGGCACCCGCAGCTCCCCGCTCTAACCCGATGCCCCTCCCCTCCCCCACAGCCAGGCCTGGGAACCCCACCTTTGACGTGCCCGCTCCCACTGCCCAGCCCTGTCTCGGCAGCTTGTCTGCAGGGAGCAGGTGGCCCAGCAGTGCTAGGCTGGCGGCGTGGGGCTGAGCCCTCCCACTCCAGCCCCACCTGGCACCCGGGGCCCAGTGCCCCCCCCTGGTCCTCTCACTGCTGATGCAGGGGGAGGGGTCCTTTGGAGCAAAGCTCTTCACCGCAGTGCCCGGGGAGGGGTGGGCGTGGTCGCACGGAGCCACTGGCGGGGGGGGGGGGACCCGTGTCTCCAGGGAGCACCCCGGGGAGGAAACGAACCAGGAGGGGCGCCCTCCTGCTCACACACAGTGGTACCCAGTCTGGGGCGCGCTGTGGGGACGGGTGGGGGAGACCCCAAGGGCCCTTCCAAGGGAGAGGTCACCCCGACCAGCGGGGGGTCGAGTCAGCAGCCCCCCTCCCCCTGCTGCGTGGCACCGGGACTGCCCGGGAGGCTGCCCTCTGTGTCCCTCGCCCACCCTGCTCCGCCTGGGAGCACCCACGATCCCGTCGGCCTGACCCCCGATCTCCCTGGGCACCCCTCCCAGGGTGGGGGAGCTGCGGCTCCGGTTGGGGGGCTGAGAGCGGGGATCTGCCCCCTTTGCCTCCCCCCCCCCGCGTTTCCCGGCTCCCTTCTCTCCCCTCCTGTCTGCAGGGCCCCTCGGCCGGCGCTGGGCACAGTCAGACGCGGTCTCTGCCCGGCGTCCCCACTCACCGGACGCCATCCGTCCCCTGGGCCAGCCTGCTCCGCGAGTGCCCCTGGGCCGGACGCTGGGCTCTGGGGGAAGAGCACAAGGGCCGTGAAGAGTCTCCTCCGGGCACATCCCGGGACACACAGCCCCCGCCCAAGGCTGCCCCCCGGTGCCAGCCCCCCCAGCACCCAGCCTGGGAACCCCGTAGCTCCGGATGCCACACAGCCTGGCTGAGACTGGGCTCCCGGGCTGCCCACAGGAAACAGAAACGGGGCACAAAGAGCGGGGGGGGTACAAGCCCCAGGGCGGAAACGCCTCGGCCAAGGGAGCGTCGCATCCCCAGGACCAACCCCCCAAGCCAGCCTGGCCGCCCTAGGGCAGGCCTGTCCCAGCACCCTCGGCAGGGGCGTGCGGCGCGAGGCGCCCTCAGGCCTGCTGGCACCAGGCTGCGCGGGGGGGCCGGGCCCGTGTTGCTCTCCCCTGGCCAGCACACAACATGCCGTGCGTCCCCGTGGGTGCGCTGTCCACAGGGCCTGCAGCAGTGGGGCTCACACAACGGCCTTGCAGGTGGGCCGCGGCCTACGGCTCACCTCTCCCCCTCACAGCGGGGAGCCTGCGCGGGTGCCCCAGCTCCCCAAGCCCCACAGGCCGGACCCAGCTCCGCACACCGGCACACCCCTCTCGCCCCGCTGGGGAACTGCTCGCCTGCAGGCTTTCCCTGGGAGAAGGCTTGAAAGAAGGGGTGGGCATGAGAAAGGTGGGGATGGAGCAAGGCAGGTGTGAGGGCACAGAGGGCACAGAGGGGCACAGGGCAGAGAGTGGTGGGGGGGCATCAGGGAAAAAGAGGGCAAAGGGGGCAGGGGCAGTGAGGGAAGGGGGAGGCACCAGGAGGGTGCAGGGCTAAGGGAAGGTGCAGGTGCCAGGGGATTCTGGGGTGAAGCAGAAGGGCAGACACCTGCAGGGGAGGGACCAGCACCAGAGGAGAGAGGCAGAGCAGGTGTGTAGAGGGAGGTGTTAGAAGAGGGGTCGCTCACATGATCAGAGTGGGGCTACTGGAGGAGTGGGCACAGGGGGAGAGAAGGGCTGGTGGAAGGGGGCAGGTCGCAGGAGGGCTGAGGGCAGTGAGAAGGCAGGAGTCAGGACAGCAGAGGAGGGTGAGGGGTTGGGGGAGGCACCAGGGGAGCTGATGGAGCAAGGGGAGACGTGGCAGCAGAGGGAATAGGATAGAGCTTTATAAGATATTTATTAATAACTTAGGTGCCGCAGTGACACGTCCGAACAAGCCCCATGAACTCAGTTCAGGTGCACAACACAAAATCCATTCTGCTCACGGGAGGAACCTCTTAGGCTACATCTACACTGGCGGCTTCTTGCCCAAGAACATCTTGCACAAGAACACGTCCACACTGCCACGTGCGAGATGTGCTTTTGCACAAGAGCATCCATGGCAGCGCAGACGCTCTCTTGGCAAGAAAGCTCTGATGGCCGTTTTAGGCATTGGGGTTTCTTGTGCAAGAAATCCCGGCCGACGCCCGCACTGCCCTCTTGCACAAGAGCTTACACCTGTTAGAACAGAGCGTAGCTTTTGCGCGAGACGCCCTCTCTTCCCACGCCGCACGGTGAGTTTCCTTGTGCAAGAGCAGGCGGGCAGTGTGGCTGCTCTGTGGGTTCTTGCGCAAGAACAGCCTCGGCCTCCTCTGCTCACCCCTCCCAGCAGCGCCGCAGCTTTCGCTTTCCTTGCCGGGAAGCCCAGGCGGGAGGTGAAACAGGAACTCACTTCCCTCTCAGGCCTGGCCCTGACACCCAGCTGCCTGCAGCAGGGCCCTTCCCCCCCCCGCGGCCCAGGAGAGCTGGTCCCAGCGACTTCGGCTGGGTCCTCAGACTCGCCCTGGTCCGCGGCAGGGGCAGTGGCTGCTGAGCGGCGGTTACACCCATGCCCAGGGCTGCTCTCTTTTCCCGTTGAACGCTCTCTCCTGCTGGGGCTCAGGACTCGGTCAGTCCGGGGACAGGGATCTCCCACTGGGGCTGGGGTCATGGCGAGTCCGGGGACAGGGGTCCCTTGCTGGGGCTCAGGACTCGGTCAGTCCGGGGACAGGGGTCCCCTGCTGGGGCTCAGGACTCGGTCAGTCTGGGGACAGGGGTCCCCCGCTAGGGCTCGGGACAAGGCAAGTCCGGGGACAGGGGTCTCCCGCTGGGGTTTGGGACACGGCGAGTCCGGGGACAGGGGTCTCCCACTGGGGTTTGGGACACGGCGAGTCCGGGGACAGGGGTCTCCCACTGGGGTTTGGGACACGGCGAGTCCGGGGACAGGGGTCTCCCACTGGGGTTTGGGACACGGCGAGTCCGGGGACAGGGGTCTCCCACTGGGGTTTGGGACACGGCGAGTCCGGGGACAGGGGTCTCCCGCTGGGGTTTGGGACACGGCGAGTCCGGGGACAGGGGTCTCCCACTGGGGTTTGGGACACGGCGAGTCCGGGGACAGGGGTCTCCCACTGGGGTTTGGGACACGGCGAGTCCGGGGACAGGGGTCTCCCACTGGGGTTTGGGACACGGCGAGTCCGGGGACAGGGGTCTCCCGCTGGGGTTTGGGACACGGCGAGTCCGGGGACAGGGGTCTCCCACTGGGGTTTGGGACACGGCGAGTCCGGGGACAGGGGTCTCCCACTGGGGCTGGGGACACGGCGAGTCCGAGGACAGGGGTCTCCCACTGGGGCTGGGGACACGGCGAGTCCGGGGACAGGGGTCCCCCGCTAGGGCTCGGGACAAGGCAAGTCCGGGGACAGGGGTCTCCCGCTGGGGTTTGGGACACGGCGAGTCCGGGGACAGGGGTCTCCCACTGGGGTTTGGGACACGGCGAGTCCGGGGGATGGGGTCTCCCGCTGGGGCTCGGGACACAGCGAGTCCAGGGAATGGGGTCTCCCGCTGGGGCTCGGGACACAGCGAGTCCAGGGAATGGGGTCTCCCGCTGTTTCTTTGCTGAGACGCACATTTCTCACTCACCCTTTGCTCTGCCAAAGAATCGCCGCGTAAGCAAGCGGCTAGGCCATTTGACTGTGTTGGCATCTGGCTGAGGCATCAGTTTGCCCTGTGTCTCCGAGGGACTGGCTTGGGCCTGCTCTCTGTGTGTGGAAGGGGCCTCAGTAATGTCACATACCAGAACCTTACAACTTGGTGTGCGATGTCACCAGGCGTATTTCCCCAGGACAATGATGATCAGCAGATTATGGGTTTTTGGATGGTCCCTCACAAGGCATTCTTGGTACAAAATCCGTCATAGTCTCATCAAACAGATGAGCTTACGGGCCAGACTACCACAGTGGGCTGCTGAAGGCAAGACGCTCGCCCAGGGGAGATCCTGGCAGTCCGAGGCTGGGGTCCACTAGTGCGGGGAGGGATGGAGATCAAAGCAACCCCAGGCTCCGATTCAGGGATTTTCTCACTGCGGGCAGGGAAATGTCTGTGCTGGGCCTGGAGAGCCCAGGGCCCCTCCCCACGGTCACAGCGCCCGGCCTCGGTCTTTGTCCTCTCACTTCCCCGAGTCACAATGAGGCCCCCACTTCCCACGGCTCCCCGGGGGGGAGGGGTTGCACGGTTGGTCTCTGCAAACTGAGTGCTGGGCGGGTGCGATGGAAGGAATCCCGGGGGGGGGGGGGGCCAAGCAAAGGGAGTCGGTCCTGCGAGATGCGGGCGGGGGGGGGCTCTAAGCTGAGTGGGGGGGCAAATGCATTCGCGGGGAGGAAAGGCCCCAGGCAGGGTTGACCAGGCAGGAAGGGGGGCAGCCCTGAGCTGGCGGGGGGGTTACTCCCCCAGGCATAGAGCCAGGTGGGGGCCCAGCCCACGGGGGGGGGGATGCAGCTAGATTTCCTGGGAGCGCGCAGCCCCCCCCCGCCCTGCAGTGCACAGGCTGGGGATGGGTCGGGAACCTGGGTCCTAACCCAAACTGGGACCTGGGTCCCGAGCTCGGGGCAGGGAGGGCTGGGTTGGGTGGGGGTAAGAGCATGCCAAGGTGAGGGGCGCAGGCAGGGGGAGGCTCCAGGCTGGGGGGCGAGGGGGCTGGGTGTTTGCCCCTGGGGCCGGCCCTGCAGTGCAGCCCTGCTGGCCTTTGGCCACGGCCAGGCACACCCGGCCGGCTGGAGCATGGGGAGGGGGGTGCACTGCTGGGCCAGCCCCAGTTCCCTCACCAGACACGAGGGGGAACTTCTGAGAGCAGCCGCGTCCTTCGTCCCCCGGCCCAGAGCGACCGGCCCAGACTCGCCCAGGGAGCTAAAGTCCAAGCAGATATAAACCCCCCCCCGCCCCAGCCTTTCACCCCTGCACTGACCACTAGCCAGCGCTGCCTCCGCCACCCCAGTGACCTCACCTGACGGCTCTGGTATCCACCACGCGGAAGGGGCCCCGGGGTGCTCTGCAGGCGCTGGTCGGATGGACGGGCTGGACGCTGGTTCTCAGGACAGATGTTCTGCAGCTGTTCAGACTGTCAGGACACGGGCTGAAAGTCCCAGCCAATGGGAGCACAGAGAGGCTGCACAGAATGCAGATCCCTACCCTCATTGGCTACCACACAATGACCCCCCCCCCCCCCGGTGTCAGTAGCGCAGATCTGGGGGACACCTGAAAACAGAAGCGGTGCACACGCAGCCGGTGCAGGACACAGCCCGGATCTGGCGGCTTCCTGTGCTCAGCTCTTATCAAAGTCCAACCCCAGCTGGTTACACTCTTACCCGTTCTCCCGGCCCATAAAACTTCCCCTTTCGGCTGCCGTCCCGGCCCGGCCTCGGCTCACCTCTCCGGAGAGAGAAACCAAAGGGCAGAGCTTGCCAAGTGGGCCGGTGTCGGGTCTCACAAGCCCTGCCCGTGTGGGCCCCCGGTGGAACCCTCAACAGTGTGACACCCCTTCCCACGGAGCCCCCTCCGGCCACGGCCCCTTCCCACGGAGCCCCCTCCGGCCACGGCCCCTTCCCACGGAGCCCCCTCAACTGCCACGACCCCTTCCCACGGAGCCTCCTCCGGCCACGGTCCCTTCCCACGGAGCCCCCTCCGGCACCACGGCCCCTTCCCACGGAGCCCCCTCCGGCCACGGCCCCTTCCCACGGAGCCCCCTCCGGCACCATGGCCCCTTCCCACAGAGCCCCCTCAACTGCCACGGCCCCTTCCCACGGAGCCCCCTCTGGCCACGGCCCCTTCCCACGGCGCCCCCTCCGGCGCCGCGGCCCCTTCCCACGGAGCCCCCTCCGGCCGCGGCCCCTTCCCACGGAGCCCCCTCCGGCACCATGGCCCCTTCCCACGGAGCCCCCTCCGGCCGCGGCCCCTTCCCACGGAGCCCCCTCCGGCACCATGGCCCCTTCCCACGGAGCCCCCTCCAGCCACGGCCCCTTCCCACGAAGCCCCCTCCGGCCATGGCCCCTTCCCACGGAGCCCCCTCCGGCCACGGCCCCTTCCCACGAAGCCCCCTCTGGCCACGGCACTTTCCCACGGAGCCCCCTCCGGCACTGCGGCCCTTTTCCACGGAGCCCCCTCTGGCCACGGCCCTTTCCCATGGAGCCCCCTCTGGCCATGGCCCCTTCCCACGGAGCCCCCTCCAGCCACGGCCCCTTCCCACGGAGCCCCCTCCGGCGCCGCGGCCCCTTCCCACGGAGCCCCCTCTGGCGCCGCGGCCCCTTCCCACGGAGCCCCCTCCAGCCACGGCCCCTTCCCACGGAGCCCCCTCCGGCGCCGTGGCCCCTTCCCACGGAGCCCCCTCCAGCCACGGCCCCTTCCCACGGAGCCCCCTCCAGCGCCACGGCCCCTTCCCACAGAGCCCCCTCTGGCATCGCGGCCCCTTCCCATGGAGCCCCCTCTAGCCACGGCCCCTTCCCACGGAGCCCCCTCCGGCGCCGCGGCCCCTTCCCACGGAGCCCCCTCTAGCCACGGCCCCTTCCCACGGAGCCCCCTCTAGCCACGGCCCCTTCCCACGGAGCCCCCTCCGGCGCCGCGGCCCCTTCCCACGGAGCCCCCTCCGGTGCCACGGCCCCTTCCCACGGAGCCCCCTCCAGCCACGGCCCCTTCCCAGGGAGTTCCCTCCGGTGCCACGGCCCCTTCCCACTGAGCCCCCTCCGGCGCCGCGGCCCCTTCCCACTGAGCCCCCTCCGGCACCACGGCCCCTTCCCAGGGAGTCCCCTCCGGCGCCGCGGCCCCTTCCCAGGGAGTCCCCTCCGGCGCCGCAGCCCCTTCCCACTGAGCCCCCTCCGGCGCCACGGCCCCTTCCCAGGGAGTCCCCTCCGGCGCCGCAGCCCCTTCCCACTGAGCCCCCTCCGGCGCCACGGCCCCTTCCCAGGGAGTCCCCTCCGGCGCCGCAGCCCCTTCCCACTGAGCCCCCTCCGGCGCCACGGCCCCTTCCCAGGGAGTCCCCTCTGGTGCCACGGCCCTTCTTGGGGACCCTGCTCTCTTCTGGGCCCTGCCCCCGTCTCTTGGGCTGGGTCCCCTTGGAGACTTCAAGTATCAGAGGGGTCGCCGTGTTAGCCTGACTGCAGAAGCGGCGAGGAGTCCTGCGGCACCACAGACTAACCGAAGGGTTTGGAGCATGAGCTTCCGTGGGCAAAGCCCCACTTGGCCAGATGCACATCCGGGTCTTTGCCCACGAAGGCGTCTGCTCCAACACTCCAGTGAGTCTCTGAGGTGCCACCGGGCTCCTCGCCGCTTTTGGAGACTTCAGCCTGCCCGTCTCTGCCATGGTCCCCTCCCTCTGGCCCCCCGGGCCCGACCCCAGAGGGGATGGTGCAGCCCCGTTCTCCAGCCCAGAGCGGCTCCCAGCCTGCACCACACAGGAGGGGCCGTGAGGCCGGCACTGGGGCGTGGCTGCTCTCCACAGACGTGACACGGAAAAGGGGCGTTCCCACGGCGAGCACGCTGGGCCAAGCGCACCAGAAAGCCCTCAGCCCTGGGGACAGGCCACGGCCCAGCCCAGCCTCGGAAAGTCCCGTGTCACTGGGTCCGACTCGGCCCCTCTGGAAACCCAGCCTGCCCCAGCTCACGCAGCCCTCCCACGGCCGACCGCTCTGGAGCTGCGGGCAGTGCCGGGGGAAATGGCGCCCTCGGGGTGATTAGCCCCGGGGGTGCCGGGGTCTCCCCTCACGCAGCAGGCGCTGATCAGACACGGAGCAGGCCGGGATTCAGAGCGCGGGGCCCAGAGGTAGGGGTGCCAGATGGTTTAACCAAAAATACCAAACAGCTCCCCCCCCAAAGAAAAACACCGGGGAAAAATTCTGTTGAGAGAAAAAAAAAAGGGGGAGACCAAAGTTGTTAAGCAAAAAAGAAAGGGGGGGCACTTGCCTTTAAATGCCCCCACGCTCCTCACTCCCCCGCCCCAGGGGAAAATTGTCCCCACCGGGCTTCTGTCCGCGGGACACAGGAAATACCGGACATTGCACATCTCCAGTACGGTCTGTTGGTTTTTACCGCACGGGGGACCCGAATACTGAACATCTGGGCGACAACTGGACACCTGGAAACCGCACCGAGATGCTGCCTGAGTCTGCTGGAGCCACCGTGCTGCCCAGGCGCTGAAGCCGAGCTCTGCAGCCCTCGCGGCTGAAGCATCTTTCCTTGGAGAAAGGGGCGGTTCTGGGCAGACCTCGGGGGCTTTCTGAGCCCGGCTGGGAGAGGACGTGGGGCAGGACATGCAGCGCGGCCCAGCCCTGCGGGCCACATGCCCCCTTCCCACGGAGCCTGGAGCCTGCTCAGGCGCTGGGATGGCTCGAAGCCCCTCCCACCGTCTCCTTCGGACTGGGGAGGCCCTGGGAGCAGAAAACCGTTCCTCTGTGCCCCTGGCCAGCTCCTACGGTTCCCAGCTGGGGCCGCCAGGCTGGCTCTGCCTGTAGAAGGTTCCCGTCAGAAACCCCCTGAAGAGGGCTGAAGGGGGAGCGAGGTGAACAGGAGGATGGGGGGGTGGCGTCTGGCTCCCGTGTGCTGGTGGCCTTGTCCAACCAGGCCAGGTGGTGTCCCAAAGGCTCACCTCACCGGTCTCTGTACAGCTCCTCGCAGCCCGGCATCTCTGCTGCCGTGTGGCCGGAGCTGTGCGCGTGGCCGGAGCTGCGCGCGTGGCCGGAGCTATGTGCGTGGCCGGAGCTGCACGCGTGGCCGGAGCTGCACGCGTGGCCGGAGCTGTGCGCGTGGCCGGAGCTATGTGCGTGGCCGGAGCTGCGTGCGTGGCCGGAGCTATGTGCGTGGCCGGAGCTGCGCGCGTGGCCGGAGCTGTGCGCGTGGCCGGAGCTGTGCGCGTGGCCGGAGCTGTGGCCGGAGCTGCGCGCGTGGCCGGAGCTGTGGCCGGAGCTGTGCGCGTGGCCGGAGCTGCGCGCGTGGCCGGAGCTATGTGCGTGGCCGGAGCTGCACGCGTGGCCGGAGCTATGTGCGTGGCCGGAGCTGCGCGCGTGGCCGGAGCTGCGCGCGTGGCCGGAGCTGTGCGCGTGGCCGGAGCTGTGGCCGGAGCTGCGCGCGTGGCCGGAGCTGTGCGCGTGGCCACGGCTAACGATGGTTGCTCTCCGTCAGTGTTTCTTAAACTTTTTAAGACCAAGAAACACCAAACAATACTTTGTTTTTTATGAGGAAGGATAACCAAGGATTTTTGGTGAAGCCCAAAAAAAAGATTGGGGGAGAAGTTATTGAGCAAAAATAATAATAATAATGTTTGCCTGCCCCTTTAAGGGAGGCCATTTTGACATTTTGCATTCCGTTGTCCTCCGCGGCACAGCTCCGGCTGCCTCGTGGCGCACTAAGAGACACTGTCTCCGTGGCGCCTCGGGGACTCCGTGGCCAGTCCAGGCACCCTTCTCTTGTTGCAGATGAGGGAGGTCACTTTGGCAGCAGGTCCCAATGTCTCCTGGTACCCCCAGTACCTCCTCTGAGCCTCCCCTCAGAGCCCCCGAGGCCCCTGTTGGCGGCGGTGAGAGTTGGGAAGGCTGAGCAGATGGCGTGGGTGAGACAGACGGGGAACCCTCCTCAGCCCCCCCCAGAAGTGCTGGGCTTGTTCCTGCCCCTTCCTCTGCCCCACCCAACAAGCACCACAAATGATGAAAGCCTAGAAAGCAAGAGCTGTGGGAAGGCTCAAGGAAATGTCTTGGAAAGGAGAAGACCTGGAGGGGACATGAGAGCGGTTTCAAGTATCTAAAAGGGCGTCACAAGGAGGAGGGAGAAAACTTGATCATCTTGCCCTCTGCGGACAGGACAAGGAGCAAGGGGCTTAAACTGCAGCAGGGGAGGTTGAGGTTGGACATTAGGAAAAACTTCCTACCTGCCAGGTTGGTGAAACACTGGAATCAATTGCCTAGGGGGGTTGTGGAATCCCCATCTCTGGAGATATGGAAGAGCAGGTTGGACACACGCCTGTCAGGGATGGTCTAGATGGTGCTTGGTCTTGCCATGAGGGCAGGAACTAGACTGGGTGACTCTCGAGGTCCCTCCCAGGTCTCGTGTCCGGTGACTCCATGATTCTCTGCGCACTGGAGGGAGCGAGCGCAGGTTTGGGCTCAGAGCTGCCCTCTAGCCAGATGTGCCTGAACAGGCCGGCGAGCTGTCTGCCTCCGTTGGAAATCCGCGTGTCCCCTCTCCCAGGCTCTGTCAGTCCACGGTCCGTACTGTTCAGCACAAGCTTCCTCAGTCCGGCCCCCCGAGGCCGACCTCGCCGCTGTCCCCAGAGCGAGGAAGCCAAACCCGGCCGCGTGAGGGAGTGCCCGTCCCCATCGACACAGCGAGACTTCAGCGCAAAACAGACCCTCGGCTCCTCCGGGAAACGGGCTGAGCGGAGGCCTGCTAGGCACAGACCTACGGGCCTGCGGGGCTCAGACCAGCACAGCGCCGGCAGGGCAGGAAACGGCTCTTGGGGAAGCAGAGTCGGGGCCAGAGGAGATTAGACAAGTGTGCAGGAGACGGGAAAACCCCAACGCATCGTCACACTGGCTCCACCCACGTGGCTACAAAGCAGGTTGATCCTGGAAAACGTCCTAGGAGATGTCCCCATGGGAGTGAGTCCAACTTTTCTGGGGCCCGGGGACTTGACTGGCAGGACAGCAGTTTCCTCTCCCCTTCTTGATGAAGCTCCCAAATTCACTGCCTTGGCATAAGGAGGAGCTGGGTGAAAAGGGGGAGAGGGGGAGGGACAGAAGGCAAGAAGCCAGGGGCAATTTTTAAATCTAGCCGGGTGTTTTCCCCCAAGACCTGTTCAAACGGGTTCATTGAGGAAAGGCCTCTGGCCGGTGCGATGCAGGAGGTCAGGCCAGATGGTCACAGGGGTTTTGTCGGGTCTTGGGATCTACAAATCTGCGGAGAAGCAGGGAAAACGTCAGCTTCAGAACTCCTCTGTCACCTCCCAGACGCGGCTGCCCGTTTAACAACAGTCTGCAGGCAGGTGAACAGAAGGGGCAATTCCTCGAACAACAGCTCTAGGAACCCTGAGCCCTTCTACCGCGTGTTGCTGCATGTACAGTTACAGCACACCCGCTCTGTACTTGAGAGCGTTTGTCTGTCTGTGTCTCCATCTCTTTGTTCCAGAGACCCTCCTAAACAATAAGAGGATCAGTCTGCAGCTTCCTCCTCTCCTAACGTACAGCGAGGGCAGGGCTTGGCTGGGCCAGGACAATGAGATGTGCCTGGAATGGGATTCATTCTCCAAACACATAAAGGGGGGGGCGCTGCTAGCAGGGATGGTTATACCATAGAGTGACCACAGGAGGGCAGCAAGGGGCCAGAGATGGAGCCTGAGACAGCTCTAACCCCGTTGGGCCAGCAGGGGGCAGGTATGGAGAAAGGGACAGCTATCTGTACATCACTGAGAGAGTTTGTCTGTCTGTCCTGGGGGACATAAACCTCTCCCCCGGCCCTACTGCTGGAGCTGCTGAAGCCATGGAGAGGCACTTCTTACCTGGCCCAAGCTGCTGTGGTGTGAGGCCTGGGGCTGTCCTCTCTCCCCAGGGCAGCCTGCACCCTGAACCCACCCCCCCAGCCCCGCCCCAGAACACTGTATTCAAGTTCCCCCTCCCCCCGGCACGACTCCCTCGCCCTCCTGGGGCATTGCAAATCTCCCGACGCACCCTGCACTAGGTGACGAGTCACACGGAGGGATAGTGACCCCTGGGGCGTTGCTCCCTGCACTGATGGAAGCCTTGCTGGTGAGGGGATGCCCCAGGGATACCCGGAGCACAGTGCGGACACACAATAGCAGTGCAATTACTGCGGCGGCTGCAGGCCCGTGTCCCTTAGGGCGGTGTGTGTCAACCTTTTTTTATGAAGTACCCCTTTAAAAAAATTGCAAGTACCCCCAGTCCAACAGTTTTCAGACACACAAAACATTTTTCTACCATGGCAACACATTTGTTTAAACAACTTAATCGTGGCCAGGTGGGCGATGACCTTTTTGGGTGTAAAAAGTACAAAAATAATAAAGTGCTGCAAAACCTCACACACAAATTCAGTTTGCTCCAAATTTCAGTTGTGTTGACGTTCCGCCCCCTCCCCCCGACTTCTCCCAAGTACCCCTACGGGTGCTCGTACCACTGGTTGAGACACACTGCCCTAGGTCACCGTCATTTGGCAGTGTAGACACGGCTAGACAATCCCACCCGGTGCTTGAGATCACAGTAATGGGGCATTGGCCCCGTTGGCTAGGGCTGGTGCTGGGGTCTCAGCAAGATGGACAGGGTCTGTGTAAGGCCGAAGGGGGGGGTTTCTTGGCAGTCAAACCCACCAGCCTCGTCTGAGCGAGTGGAACCGCGGCGAGCGGGGATACAGCAGCGCCGCCCTGGGAACCGAGTGCACCGAGGCTCACCGCCCGGACGGAGTCAAACCAAAAGACAGGACTAGGCAGCACTTGTGTTTCAGCAAGTCCAGACCAGCACGGCCACATCTCTATGGCTATTCGACATGCAAGGGGTTAAAACCGGGACGTTTTAGCAGCACGGGCCGGCGGCAGCCCACGGCGACCGAGCACCCTCTAGCGCTGCCGGAGGCAATCAGCCGTTCGTTTATGTCACAGGGTGAAGAGTTGCACAGGGGGTATTGCCAGTCGGGGCTCGCTGGGGACTCGGAGCCCTTCCGCCAGAAAAGGTTCCTGTGTCCAAGAGCAGGTTGAGGGGCTCTGATTGGAGCGGGTCAGAAACCAATTCTGGGAACTATTTGGACTTCTTGGCAATGGTAGCTCACCCCGAGATCTGTGCTGGGAGCCGAGGGCCGGACACTCCCCACCCAGCCGGTCACCGGGGAGAGACGCCGAGGAGCAGGCGCGTCTCCGGGGGGGAGCAGACAAGGCCAGGGCCAGGGGCTGGGTGTGACGTAGTGGGGGTAACTTGCTGGAGCTGTGGGCGACCTCTGCTGTCTGTAGCAGGACCCAGCAAGGCGGGGGGCGGGGAGTCATTATGCAAAGGGGGCTCCAAACCTGTCTGACCAGCTACCCCCCAGGGAGGGAAACAAAGGAAGGTGGATGCCGCCCTGGCTGTGGGGCAGGGCTGGAGGAGAGTTGGTTAGTCTCTGTCTGGTATCATGGGGGAAGCAGCCTAAGCAACAGGCTGGGGTTTAGGAGGCCAGACCCCCCCATCTCAAGGGGGGCTGAGGCATCCTAGGCCTGCCCTGGAACCAGATTCCATCTGTGCTGTATCCTGGAGAAGCAATAAACCACCTTTGTTCTACTGGCTGGGGGAGTCTGTCCGTGCCATTACGGGGGTGCAGGAGACGGGGGACCCCAACGCACTGTCACACCAGGCACGGCCCCGGCGGGCAGGGAAGCTGAGGCAGGAGCCCAGGCAGACAGAGACGCAGCCGAGGTGAATCGAGCGATTGCAGAAGCTTAAGGGCAGGGCGGCAGGTTCCGTGAGGGCGGGGAGACGGGGCTTCACGGGGAGACGGCGCCGGCCAGGCCCAGGGACGGCTGCTGGGGAGCGGCGGGTCAGCCACGGCAAACGGGGCAGGGGGCTGCCGGGAAGCTGCTGTCTGTGTGACGCTGCACCAAGGGGGGAGCGACTCTGGCCTCGGAGTAGGGAAACAGCTGCAGGGCTGTGCCCAGAAGCTGGGTGGGTGGTTGTGTGTCTCCATGTAGGTGTGTGATTGTGTCTCTCTGGGGGTGTGTCTGTCTGTCGGTGTGGTGTGTGGGCATGCGTCTCTGGGGGGGTATGTGTGGGGGTTGTCTCTGGGTGTGTGAGGGGGTGTCTCTGGGAGGGGGTTGGGGAGTCTCTGGGTGAGTGAGGGGGTATCTCTGTGGGGGTGAGGGTGGGTGTCTGTGTAGGTGTATGAGGGGGTGTGTCTATGTGTGTGGGGGTGTCTGTGGGGGTATAGGGGGTGTCTCTGCAGGGGGGGCTGTCAGAGTGTATGGGGAGAGCTGTCTCGGGGGGGTGTCTGTGGGGGAGGTGTCGGGGGGGACAGAGCACCCTGGGAGCTGGGCAGAGCGGCGGCCGCCCAGGGGAGATTCCAGCGCCGCCCAGTGACTGGCCTTGCCCCCACAGCTAGGTGGTGCACATCCCCCTGTGCCTCGGCGCACATACACATTTATTCCTCACAGGGCTGGAAAGCGTTCGCGGGGACACTGGGCGCGGCCCAGTTGTAAGGGGGTGGCCGGGCCTGGCTTCAGCTTGCTGGGGCCCAGGGCCAAAGCCCAGGCTGGAGGACTCAGGTTACCCCCCTCCCTACCCCGCGTGGGGCAGGCAGACTTCAGCCCCGCTCCTGGGGTCCCGCAGTGACTGTTGCCGGCCGGGGCCGCGGTCCTGCCCTGGGCTAACTGGTGCCGACGGCCTGTGGCAGCTTGTCTGCAAGGGGGGGAACCGCCTCGGGCGCCGGCGACTCCCCGGTGCTGCGGTTCCCCGGGGCACAGAGCTCGGCCCCCTCAGCGGAGCCCCCCTTCCCCTTCCGGCGGGGACGTGCCAGCGGGCCCCTCCCTCGGCCTCTGCGCCTTCCCCAGGACAGAGCTCCGGGCCCTGCGCCAGCTCCCTCGCTGCGTCCCCGGGGCCCAGCGCCCGGCCGGCCTTGCCCCCTTTGGGAGGGCCACAGAGAGCTCGCTCTGCCGTGCCCCCCACGCGGCCTGCCCTATTGCGGGGCCAGAAGCCCTCCTGGAGGAGTGAGACATAGGGGGGCAGAGCTGTTGGTAGGACCCATTGTGCTCATTAGGCCTGCTTTCCAGGGGCGCTTTCTCCTGAACCCCTGAATTAACTGACCCCAATGAGCACCCCAAATTCAGCCGGCCCCTCCTGGCACAATGTTGGGGCCACACAGCCTGACCCCCTGGCCTGTCTAATCCTGAAATGTGCACCCAAAAGTCCATCCAGACCACAGCCATAGTGGGGGGCTGGAACCCTGACCCCAAAGTGCCCCCCATGTCCCACCCTGCGCCCCTCCCCGCAGGGCGACGCTCTGGCCGATCTGGCGCGGCGGGAGCAGTTTGAGACATGATGTGTCGGCAGAACACGGGATCCAACCGTGGCAACGCCACCACGAGGCAGGAGCCGGCTTTGGGGGCCGTAACCCCGCTTCCCTCTTTGGCGGGCAGGCTGAGGGAAAGGGGAGGGGTGCAAGGAGCACACGGACCGGACAGAGACATCTCTTAGGGCAGGGTCTATTCACAAAGCTGCTCTGTGTTCTAGCCAGGAGGAGAGGAGGGAAGGCTGGGTCCAATCGGATGAGCCAATCAAATGAAAAAGCATCTAACACATCAGGGAATGGCAGCCAGATAAATAGTGACAAATGCTTAAAGTGCTTGTACACAAATGCTAGAAGTCTAAATAGTAAAAAGGGTGAACTAGAGTGCCCCGTTTTAAAGGAGGATATTAACAGAACAGGCATCACGGAAACTTGGTGGAATGAGGACAATCAACAGGAGAGTCACACCAGGGTACAAAATCTACCAGAAGGACAGAGCAGGTCGTGTGGGTGGGGGAGGAGCCCTATATGTGAAAGAAAATGTAGACACTCAAATGAAGTAAAAATCTTAAATGAGCCAAACTGTTCCTTAGAATCTCTCTGGATAGTAATTCCATGCTCCAATGAGAAGAATAGAGCAGTCGGGATATACGATCGACCCCCGACCAGGACAGTGATAGTGACTATGAAATGCTAAGCGAGATTAGAGAGGCTATCAAATTAAAAAACTCAGTAACAGTGGGGGGATTTCAGCTATCCCCGTATCGACTGGGGACACGTCACCTCGGGACGGGATACAGAGAGAAACTTTCTTGATACCTTAACTGACTGCTTCTCGGAGCAGCTGGGTCTGGAACCCACAAGGGGAGAGACTGTTCTTCATTTCCTCCTAAGGGGGGGGGGGGGCGCAGGATCTGGTCCAAGAGGTACATATAACTGGACCGCTATGAAATAGTGCCCATCATGTAATAAAAGGTAACATCCCTGCGGTGGGAAACACCTCAGCAGCCCAGCACTCTGGCATTTAATTTCAGAAAGGAGAACTACACCAAGGTAGGCAGTTAGTTAAACGGAAATTAAAAGGAACACTGACTAAAGTCACATCCCTGCAAACTGCATGGACACTGTTCAAAGACACCATAATAGAGACCCAACTTAAATGTAAACCCAAAATTACAAAACACAGTAAGAGAACCACAAAAGTGACACCGGGGCTTAACAACCAGGTAAAAAAGCAGTGAGAGATAAAAAGCTATCCAGGTAAAAGAAAAAGTCAAATCCTAGTGAGGAAAATAGAAAGGACCATAAACTGTGTCAAATGAAGTGTAAAAATGTAACAAGAAAAGCCAAAAAGGAGTTTGAAGAGCAGCTAGCCAAAATCTGACAAAGTGACAGCAAAATGTTTTTAAGTACATCAGGAGCAGGAAGCCGACTAAACAACCCGCGGGGCCCTTGGACGATGGAGATGCTAAAGGAGCCCTCCAAGACGATAAAGTCATAGCGGAGAAGCTAAATGAATTCTTTGCTTCAGTCTTGACCGCTGAGGATATTGGCGAGACTCCCAAATCGGAGCCAGTCTTTTTAGGTGACAAATCTGAGGAACTGTCCCGGATTGAGGTGTCAGTAGAGGAGGTTTTGGAACAAATGGATAAACTTCACAGTAACAAGCAGGACTCGACAAATCACCGTTTCTACACGCCCATGGCGAGTAGATTTCACCGCCATTTGTCAAGCCCTGGTAACAAGTCACCGGGACCAGCTGGCATTCGCCCAAGAGCTCTGAAAGAACTCCAATGGGACATTGCCGAACTATTACCTGTGGTCTGTAACCTGCCTTTAAATCGGCTTCTGTACCTAATGACTGGAAGGTAGCCAACGAGACCCCAATATTTAAAAAAGGCTCTAGAGGCAATCCCGGCAATTACAGACCAGTAAGTCTAACGTCAGGACCAGGCAAATTTGTTGAAACAATAGTAAAGAATAAAATTGTCAGAGATATGGATGAACATAATGAGCTGGGGGAAATGAGTTTAACTGTTAATTTGAACTAAGGGGTTTATCTCGGAATCGCGCTTCTCTGCCACTTGTAGAGGCAGGCAGTTATTCCAGGCTAGTCAATTTCCAAAATGGCGACCGGCTGGGAACATGCTAACAAAGCGCAGGATATTTAAATCCCACGCTTCATTTGCAATTTCGGTCGCACTCATTAGCCTCCCTAGTTCGAACTATGGGGCAAGTGTAGACGTACCCCTAGAGATCTTCGAGGGGGGTCAACAAACAGATGGACCAGGGGGATCCAGTGGATGTAGCGTACTTAGGTTTCCAGAAAGCCTCTGACAAGGTCCCTCACCAAAGGCTCTTAAGCAAAGTAAGTTGTCATGGGACAAGAGGGATGGTCCTTTTGTGGACTGATAACTGGTTACAAGACAGGAAACAAAGGGTAGGAATAAATGGGCAGTTTTCAGAGGGGAGGGAGGTAACTAGTGGGGTCCCCCAAGGGTCAGTCCTAGGACCAATCCTATTCCACTTATTCATAAACGATCTGGAGAAAGGGGTAAGCAGGGAGGTGGCAGATGAGACCAAACTGCTCAAGATAGTTAAGACCAAAGCAGACCGTGAAGAGCTTCATAAAGATCTCCCCAAACTAAGGGTCTGTCCACACTTGCACCCTAGTTCGAACTAGGGATGCAAATGCAGGCGTTCGAAATAGTCAATGAAGCGGGGATTTAAATATCCTGCACTTCATTAGCATGATCTCGCCGGCGCGTTACTCCGCTCAACAGCTGTTCCGAACGTTACGAGCAGGTTACGAGCAGCCCCCCCCCCCCCACGTCACAGGTCCACCAATGGCTATTGGCCAGGCTGCGTAGGAACCGTGTCCCTGGCCTCTGTCTGTCCGGAGGTGGGCGCCAGGGGAGGGAGGAGGTGAGGCTGACCTGATGGGTTCCCCCAGGACACGGCTGGCTGGACCGTTGCTCTGACCCCGTCTGGCCGCTCTCCTGCTCTCCGGCTGGCTCTGCTTTCAAGGGCCCAGCAGGCGCACACCGGCATTGGCTCTCCTCCCGCCCGGGCCAGCCAAGCCGTGTGGGGCAGACCGGGCACTGGGGCAGCCACACGCTAACAAGGCAGCTTTTGTCTCCAGGTGCGGGGCGCGGTTTCAAACCAGAGGGGGAAATTCAAAGAAAAACCACAGAACAGAAACGGGACTAAAATGAACAGATACAAGACACTGCCCTGCCTCAGGGCTGGGGGGAGAACCCAGGCGTCCCGGCTCCCAGCCCCCCTGCTCTAACCACTAGACCGCATGCCCATCCCAGAGCCAAGGCAAGAACCCAGGCTCCCAGCCCCCGGCTCTAACCACTAGTCCCCCCACCCTCCAGAGGACCCAGGCATCCTGGCTCCGAGCCCCTCCTGGTCATGATGTCCCCTGGGGGTCGGTGGATCCCTGCGCGGCGGGGGCCTTCGGGGGGTCCCCGTTTCCCTGCTGAGCCCCGGACACAGTCTCTCCTCCTGGAGTCTCCTCTGGGCTCATGGGCCGATTCCGTGTGAAGAAGCCGAACTGGGAGAGAGAAGGGGGTCAGGGGGCTGCCGGGCAGAGGGGCAGGCGGGTGCCGGGGGGGGGGGCTCACCTTGTAGAGCAGCGCGACCAGCACGGCGAGGAGCAGGACGCCCCCGAGGGAGCTGCCGACGATCACCGGGACCGGGTCGAAATGGGAGATCACCTCCACCTCCGTGGTGACCTGCGGAGACACACGCTTGGGGAGAGAGCCCGGGGGTCCTGCTCTACCCACTAGCCCCCGCTGCCTTCCCAGAGCCGGGCCGGGAGCCCACTCTAACCACTGGCCCCCACTGCCCTGCCAAAGCGGGGAGAGGCCCCTGTGCCCCGCCCCCGAGAGCCCTGCCCCAGTACCTGGCTGTACTGGAATTGCTCCGGCTGGCTCTGGAAATACTGGGTCTCGTCGATGCCGACAGTGGCCTCGCTGCGGAGCCAGAGCCGGCGGGCCTCCAGCTGCGGGACAGACGGACAGGGCGAGGGTGAGGGCAGGCTGCACCGGGAGAGCCCCCCCCCCCCACACGTCGCTGGGCCTACCTTCGCTCCGCCCTCAGCTCGGTACAGCTCCCCCGTGAAGGTGAATCCCAGGGACTCCCCGCTGCCCAGAGAGGGCACCTCACACCGCACCCGGGTGCAGACAGACGCCCCCAGGCACCCGCGCTGGAGCAAGGGAAGCAGAGTCAGGCACCAGCCCGTCCCACGTCGCAGCCACACGGCTCCTCCCCAGAAGGGCCGCATCCCAGCGCCGGCGGGGACCCCCGAGCGCCCAGCCCCCTCCAACCCAGACAGGCCCCGTCCCCAAGCACCCAGCCCCCCCTGACCCAGACGGGCCCCGTCCTCGAGCGTCCAGTCCCCCCCGACCCAGACGGGCCCCGTCCTCGAGCGTCCAGTCCCCCCCAACCCAGACGGGCCCCGTCCCCGAGCGCCCAGCTCCCCCGACCCAGACGGGCCCCGTCCCCGAGTGCCCAGCCCCCTCCAACCCAGACGGGCCCCGTCCCCGAGCACCCAGCCCCCCCCGACCCAGACGGGCCCCGTCCCCGAGCGCCCAGCCCCCCCCGACCCAGACGGGCCCCGTCCCCTGCCCCACAACCCACTGTTGTAACCGGTGCCCGCCCACCCCAGAGGTGGCTGCATCTCGGCTTGGATCTTACTGTCACGGGCTCCCTGGGGGTCTTGGCTGCAGTCCCCATTCGGAGGGTCAGGGGAGGGGAGCATGCGAACTGCTGTCCCTGCAAGGGAAGGGCGCAGGCTGTGCCACCGGAGAACCCAGGAGTCCTGCTCTCTGCCCCCCCTCACCCCCCCGGGCCCCTCGGCCCTGCCCCAGGGACTCACCCCCTCACTGAGCTTCGCAGACACGTTCCAGACGAAGCCGAGCTCGGCCCGGATGGGGAGTTCAAAGGTCACACTGACGGGCACAGCGGAGTGGCCCAAATTCTGCACCTGAGCCGTGGGGGACACAGGCAGAGGGAAGAGGGAAGAGGAGACCTCGGCGCCCGAATCCACCCGGCACCAAGCGCCCGGTCTCAGCCCCGTCCCCGCGCAGCCCCCTCGGGCGCCCGAATCCACCCGGCACCGAGCGCCCGGTCTCAGCCCCGTCCCCGCGCAGCCCCCTCGGGCGCCCGAATCCACCCGGCACCGAGCGCCCGGTCTCAGCCCCGTCCCCGCGCAGCCCCCTCGGGCGCCCGAATCCACCCGGCACCGAGCGCCCGGTCTCAGCCCCGTCCCCGCGCAGCCCCCTCGGGCGCCCGAATCCACCCGGCACCGAGCGCCCGGTCTCAGCCCCGTCCCCGCGCAGCCCCCTCGGGCGCCCGAATCCACCCGGCACCGAGCGCCCGGTCTCAGCCCCGTCCCCGCGCAGCCCCCTCGGGCGCCCGAATCCACCCGGCACCGAGCGCCCGGGCTCAGCCCCGTCCCCGCGCAGCCCCCTCGGGCGCCCGAATCCACCCGGCACCGAGCGCCCGGTCTCAGCCCCGTCCCCGCGCAGCCCCCTCGGGCGCCCGAATCCACCCGGCACCAAGCGCCCGGTCTCAGCCCCGTCCCCGCGCAGCCCCCTCGGGCGCCCGAATCCACCCGGCACCAAGCGCCCGGTCTCAGCCCCGTCCCCGCGCAGCCCCCTCGGGCGCCCGAATCCACCCGGCACCGAGCGCCCGGGCTCAGCCCCGTCCCCGCGCAGCCCCCTCGGGCGCCCGAATCCACCCGGCACCGAGCGCCCGGTCTCAGCCCCGTCCCCGCGCAGCCCCCTCGGGCGCCCGAATCCACCCGGCACCGAGCGCCCGGTCTCAGCCCCGTCCCCGCGCAGCCCCCTCGGGCGCCCGAATCCACCCGGCACCGAGCGCCCCAGCCCCGTCCCCGCGCAGCCCCCTCGGGCGCCCGAATCCACCCGGCACCGAGCGCCCCAGCCCCGTCCCCGCGCAGCCCCCTCGGGCGCCCGAATCCACCCGGCACCGAGCGCCCGGTCTCAGCCCCGTCCCCGCGCAGCCCCCTCGGGCGCCCGAATCCACCCGGCACCGAGCGCCCGGGCTCAGCCCCGTCCCAGCGCAGCCCCCTCGGGCGCCCGAATCCACCCGGCACCGAGCGCCCGGGCTCAGCCCCGTCCCCGCGCAGCCCCCTCGGGCGCCCGAATCCACCCGGCACCGAGCGCCCGGGCTCAGCCCCGTCCCAGCGCAGCCCCCTCGGGCGCCCGAATCCACCCGGCACCGAGCGCCCGGGCTCAGCCCCGTCCCCGCGCAGCCCCCTCGGGCGCCCGAATCCACCCGGCACCGAGCGCCCGGTCTCAGCCCCGTCCCCGCGCAGCCCCCTCGGGCGCCCGAATCCACCCGGCACCGAGCGCCCGGGCTCAGCCCCGTCCCCGCGCAGCCCCCTCGGGCGCCCGAATCCACCCGGCACCGAGCGCCCGGTCTCAGCCCCGTCCCCGCGCAGCCCCCTCGGGCGCCCGAATCCACCCGGCACCGAGCGCCCGGGCTCAGCCCCGTCCCCGCGCAGCCCCCTCGGGCGCCCGAATCCACCCGGCACCGAGCGCCCGGTCTCAGCCCCGTCCCCGCGCAGCCCCCTCGGGCGCCCGAATCCACCCGGCACCAAGCGCACGGTCTCAGCCCCGTCCCCGCGCAGCACCCTCGGGCGCCCGAATCCACCCGGCACCGAGCGCCCGGTCTCAGCCCCGTCCCCGCGCAGCCCCCTCGGGCGCCCGAATCCACCCGGCACCGAGCGCCCGGGCTCAGCCCCGTCCCCGCGCAGCCCCCTCGGGCGCCCGAATCCACCCGGCACCGAGCGCCCGGTCTCAGCCCCGTCCCCGCGCAGCCCCCTCGGGCGCCCGAATCCACCCGGCACCGAGCGCCCGGTCTCAGCCCCGTCCCCGCGCAGCCCCCTCGGGCGCCCGAATCCACCCGGCACCGAGCGCCCGGGCTCAGCCCCGTCCCCGCGCAGCCCCCTCGGGCGCCCGAATCCACCCGGCACCGAGCGCCCGGGCTCAGCCCCGTCCCAGCGCAGCCCCCTCGGGCGCCCGAATCCACCCGGCACCGAGCGCCCGGGCTCAGCCCCGTCCCCGCGCAGCCCCCTCGGGCGCCCGAATCCACCCGGCACCGAGCGCCCGGTCTCAGCCCCGTCCCCGCGCAGCCCCCTCGGGCGCCCGAATCCACCCGGCACCGGGCGCCCGGTCTCAGCCCCGTCCCCGCGCAGCCCCCTCGGGCGCCCGAATCCACCCGGCACCGAGCGCCCGGTCTCAGCCCCGTCCCCGCGCAGCCCCCTCGGGCGCCCGAATCCACCCGGCACCGAGCACCCCAGCCCCGTCCCCGCGCAGCCCCCTCGGGCGCCCGAATCCACCCGGCACCGAGCGCCCGGTCTCAGCCCCGTCCCCGCGCAGCCCCCTCGGGCGCCCGAATCCACCCGGCACCAAGCGCCCGGTCTCAGCCCCGTCCCCGCGCAGCACCCTCGGGCGCCCGAATCCACCCGGCACCAAGCGCCCGGTCTCAGCCCCGTCCCCGCGCAGCCCCCTCGGGCGCCCGAATCCACCCGGCACCGAGCGCCCGGGCTCAGCCCCGTCCCCGCGCAGCCCCCTCGGGCGCCCGAATCCACCCGGCACCGAGCGCCCGGTCTCAGCCCCGTCCCCGCGCAGCCCCCTCGGGCGCCCGAATCCACCCGGCACCGAGCGCCCGGTCTCAGCCCCGTCCCCGCGCAGCCCCCTCGGGCGCCCGAATCCACCCGGCACCGAGCGCCCCAGCCCCGTCCCCGCGCAGCCCCCTCGGGCGCCCGAATCCACCCGGCACCGAGCGCCCCAGCCCCGTCCCCGCGCAGCCCCCTCGGGCGCCCGAATCCACCCGGCACCGAGCGCCCGGTCTCAGCCCCGTCCCCGCGCAGCCCCCTCGGGCGCCCGAATCCACCCGGCACCGAGCGCCCGGGCTCAGCCCCGTCCCAGCGCAGCCCCCTCGGGCGCCCGAATCCACCCGGCACCGAGCGCCCGGGCTCAGCCCCGTCCCCGCGCAGCCCCCTCGGGCGCCCGAATCCACCCGGCACCGAGCGCCCGGGCTCAGCCCCGTCCCAGCGCAGCCCCCTCGGGCGCCCGAATCCACCCGGCACCGAGCGCCCGGGCTCAGCCCCGTCCCCGCGCAGCCCCCTCGGGCGCCCGAATCCACCCGGCACCGAGCGCCCGGTCTCAGCCCCGTCCCCGCGCAGCCCCCTCGGGCGCCCGAATCCACCCGGCACCGAGCGCCCGGGCTCAGCCCCGTCCCCGCGCAGCCCCCTCGGGCGCCCGAATCCACCCGGCACCGAGCGCCCGGTCTCAGCCCCGTCCCCGCGCAGCCCCCTCGGGCGCCCGAATCCACCCGGCACCGAGCGCCCGGGCTCAGCCCCGTCCCCGCGCAGCCCCCTCGGGCGCCCGAATCCACCCGGCACCGAGCGCCCGGTCTCAGCCCCGTCCCCGCGCAGCCCCCTCGGGCGCCCGAATCCACCCGGCACCGAGCGCCCGGTCTCAGCCCCGTCCCCGCGCAGCCCCCTCGGGCGCCCGAATCCACCCGGCACCGAGCGCCCGGGCTCAGCCCCGTCCCCGCGCAGCCCCCTCGGGCGCCCGAATCCACCCGGCACCGAGCGCCCGGTCTCAGCCCCGTCCCCGCGCAGCCCCCTCGGGCGCCCGAATCCACCCGGCACCGAGCGCCCGGTCTCAGCCCCGTCCCCGCGCAGCCCCCTCGGGCGCCCGAATCCACCCGGCACCGAGCGCCCGGTCTCAGCCCCGTCCCCGCGCAGCCCCCTCGGGCGCCCGAATCCACCCGGCACCGAGCGCCCGGGCTCAGCCCCGTCCCCGCGCAGCCCCCTCGGGCGCCCGAATCCACCCGGCACCGAGCGCCCGGTCTCAGCCCCGTCCCCGCGCAGCCCCCTCGGGCGCCCGAATCCACCCGGCACCGAGCGCCCGGGCTCAGCCCCGTCCCCGCGCAGCCCCCTCGGGCGCCCGAATCCACCCGGCACCGAGCGCCCGGTCTCAGCCCCGTCCCCGCGCAGCCCCCTCGGGCGCCCGAATCCACCCGGCACCGAGCGCCCGGTCTCAGCCCCGTCCCCGCGCAGCCCCCTCGGGCGCCCGAATCCACCCGGCACCGAGCGCCCGGTCTCAGCCCCGTCCCCGCGCAGCCCCCTCGGGCGCCCGAATCCACCCGGCACCGAGCGCCCGGTCTCAGCCCCGTCCCCGCGCAGCCCCCTCGGGCGCCCGAATCCACCCGGCACCGAGCGCCCGGGCTCAGCCCCGTCCCCGCGCAGCCCCCTCCGGCGCCCGAATCCACCCGGCACCGAGCGCCCGGTCTCAGCCCCGTCCCCGCGCAGCCCCCTCGGGCGCCCGAATCCACCCGGCACCGAGCGCCCGGTCTCAGCCCCGTCCCCGCGCAGCCCCCTCGGGCGCCCGAATCCACCCGGCACCGAGCGCCCGGTCTCAGCCCCGTCCCCGCGCAGCCCCCTCGGGCGCCCGAATCCACCCGGCACCGAGCGCCCGGGCTCAGCCCCGTCCCCGCGCAGCCCCCTCGGGCGCCCGAATCCACCCGGCACCGAGCGCCCGGTCTCAGCCCCGTCCCCGCGCAGCCCCCTCGGGCGCCCGAATCCACCCGGCACCGAGCGCCCGGGCTCAGCCCCGTCCCCGCGCAGCCCCCTCGGGCGCCCGAATCCACCCGGCACCGAGCGCCCGGTCTCAGCCCCGTCCCCGCGCAGCCCCCTCGGGCGCCCGAATCCACCCGGCACCGAGCGCCCGGGCTCAGCCCCGTCCCCGCGCAGCCCCCTCGGGCGCCCGAATCCACCCGGCACCGAGCGCCCGGTCTCAGCCCCGTCCCCGCGCAGCCCCCTCGGGCGCCACGCGGCTCAGCCAGGCGCAGCCGCGCTCACCTGGTAGCCGTGGGCGATGGCGTGTGGCTCCGGCCGCTCCGCGGAGACGCTGATGTAGGTGATTGAACCCAGCCTGGGGGAGACGGGGCGTCAGCGGGGGGGTGGCTGTAACCGGGCCCCCCGCGCTGCGCTGGGATTCCCGCCGACTCGCCCACGTGGGGATGGGCCCAGACACCCCGGCCCGGCCTGGGCAGGGAACAAGGCTCTTCCCGGGGAGACACAGAGGGAGGGGGACGGACACCGGGCTGGGGGCAGGGCTGGGAGGGGCAGTTTGTGGCAGGGGGTGGGGGATGGACCCTGCCCCAAGGGGGCTGAGGCGTCCTGGCCCCTCGCGCCTGTGCTGGGCTGTGCCCGGAGGAGCACTGAGCCCCCTTCCACTGGCCGGCGCAGTGAGCTCCGGCTGCTGCGGGTGCAGGGGCGGGGGCTCCCCCACGCGCCGTCACAGGGTCTGGGTGGAGCCCGGGGCCCCCGAAAGGGGCCGGCAGGGCACCGGGGGGGAGAGGGACCGAGGGGGGTCGGGGGTTGCCACCCTTTCACGATGACGTCCACGGGGCGCAGAACTGGCAGCTCCCGCGTGGCTGCGTTGTCCGCCAGCGTCCCGCTCGTCCCGCTCGTCCCGTTCTCGTTCTGACTGCAGGGGGGAGGGGAACAGGCTGAGCTTGGGACACAGAGCCCCCCCTTCCCCACAGCCCCCCCTTCCCCACAGCCCCCCCTTCCCCACAGCTACTCTGGGACAGCCCCCCCAACCTAACAGCCCCCTGGGGCAGCCCCCCCTTCCCCACAGCTCCCCCTTCCCCACAGCCCCCCCGGGACAGCCCCCCCAACCCAACAGCCCCCTGGGGCAGCCTCCCCTTCCCCCCAGCCTCCATGGAGCAGGCCCCCTGTCCCTAGAGCCCCCCAGGGCACCCCCCAGCAGGTGGCACATGGAGAGCTGGGGGGACGGACAGGGGGTACCGGGGGGTGCTGCAGGCGGCCGGTATCGCAGGGCTGCGGGAGCAGAGCCGCCGGGCCAGGCCGTACCCCCACACAGACAGGCAGCAGCTCAGCCCGCTGGCCCTGCGGCTCGGAGGCAGGACGCGTCCCCAGCTCCGCCCTGGTCTTGCCACCAGCACCCGCGGGCCGTCTCGGGGCCCGGCCGCACCCCAGGCCTGGGGACTCTGCTCCCGCCGGCAGCCCGCCCTGCCCTGGGCACGCCCAGGGGCCCCCCAGGCACAGGGATGACGAGAGTCGGACGGACGGACGCAGAGCGGAGAGCGCCGGCGGGCCCCGTGGCTCCCCCAGGCGGGACGCACCAGGCGGCTCGGAGGGTGAAGGAGGCGGGGGCCGCGGGCCAGGCGGTGAGGGAGGACACGTGGAAGGCCAGTCGCAGGAACACCTGGGGGGAGCGAAGGTGAGACGCGGCGCCAGGGGCAGACCCGGGACCCTGAGCCCCCCCCCCGCCCCCGCCTCACTCACCGTCGTTTGCTCCCGCAGCACCGCCGGGCTCAGCTGGCAGGAGCTGGTGGGGGCGGACAGGTCGCCCAGAGCCCCGGGCAGGCTGCAAACCAGAGAGAGCGGCCAGCGGGACTGGGGAAAGCAAGGGCCAGTTAGGGACAGCGCCCCTCGGCCCGCCCCAGCCCTGCCCCCCCGCCGGTGCCCCCCGCTCCCGCCCCACAGCCCCTGCCAGCCCAGCCCGCCCGCTGGTCCCCCCCACTCCTGCCCCCAGCCGCGCCGGTGCCCCCCGCTCCCGCCCCACAGCCCCTGCCAGCCCAGCCCCCCCGCTGGTCCCCCCATTCCTGCCCCCAGCCCTGCCGGTGTCCCCCGCTCCCGCCCCACAGCCCCTGCCAGCCCAGCCCCCCCGCTGGTCCCCCCACTCCTGCCCCCAGCCCTGCCAGTGCCCCCCGCTCCCGCCCCACAGCCCCTGCCAGCCCAGCCCCCCCGCTGGTCCCCCCACTCCTGCCCCCCTGCCGGTGCCCCCCGCTCCCGCCCCACAGCCCCTGCCAGCCCAGCCCCCCCACTGGTCCCCCCACTCCTGCCCCCAGCCCTGCCAGTGCCCCCCGCTCCCGCCCCACAGCCCCTGCCAGCCCAGCCCCCCCGCTGGTCCCCCCACTCCTGCCCCCCTGCCGGTGCCCCCCGCTCCCGCCCCACAGCCCCTGCCAGCCCAGCCCCCCCGCTGGTCCCCCCACTCCTGCCCCCAGCCCTGCCAGTGCCCCCCACCCCGCAGCCCCTGCCAGCCCTCCCCCAGCCCTGCAGGTGCTCCCCAATCCCACTCCACAGCCCCACCCCCCAGCCTCTGCCCCCCTCACTCCCGCCCCACAGCCCCCTACCTGCAGGACAGAGCCCCCCCGGAAGGCCATCCCTGGGGGATACTGGAGGGTCAGCGCCGGCCCAAAAGCCATTTCTCCCGCGTTCTCCAGCTGCACCGTCAGGTTGAGGAGGAAGCGGGGGCTGAGCCGGAGGCCTGGGGACCTGCAAAGTGCACGCTGAGTCCGGCCCGGCCTGGCCCAGCAGGGGCGCGGGGCGGGGGCTGCCGGGGCCACTCACCCCGAGAAGTTGAAGGAGACGCGCAGGTCGGCCACGCACTCCTCGTCCGCCCCGCACCGCCGCTCAAAGGGCACCTGCGGGGCAGAGAGCCGGGCGCCGGTCACAGCCCCGGGCAGCGCGGGGAGCCAAGGGCCCAGGGCCGGGCGCCGGTCACAGCCCCGGGCAGCGCGGGGAGCCAAGGGCCCAGGGCCGGGCGCCGGTCACAGCCCCGGGCAGCGCGGGGAGCCAAGGGCTCAGGGCCGGGCGCCGGTCACAGCCCCGGGCAGCGTGGGGAGCCAAGGGCCCAGGGCCGGGCGCTGGTCACAGCCCCGGGCAGCGCGGGGAGCCAAGGGCCCAGGGCCGGGCGCTGGTCACAGCCCCGGGCACCGCGGGGAGCCAAGGGCCCAGGGCCGGGTGCAGTAGCAGGAGGAGGGGAGGGGACCCAGAACCTGGGATTACAAGGTAAGGGGGCTGGGATGGAACCCAGGCATCCGGGTGGTATGGGGGGGGAGGGGATCCAGGCATCCGGGTGGTATGGGGGGGGAGGGGATCCAGGCATCCGGGTGGTATGGGGGGGAGGGGATCCAGGCATCCGGGTGGTATGGGGGGGGGGGAGGGGATCCAGGCATCTGGGTGGTATGGTGGGGGGGGGGAGTGGAGGGGAGGAGATCCAGGCATCCGGGTGGTATGGGGGGGAGGGGACCCGGGCACCCAGCTGCGTGTGGGGGCGGGGTACCTTGAGGTGAGTGGTTGTGTTGGTGTCAGGGGACAGCAGGGGTGTCAGACCCCTGGTGCCCTCGATTGGCTCCCCCTGGACTGAGAAATTCATCCGCAGCTCCACCGGGGTCAGGAAATCCTCCAGGCAGGCCTGGGGGGAAGTGAGTGCTGTGAGCTGCCCCACAGCAGTGCCCCAGCCATGAACTCCCCCGTGCTGCGAGCTGCCCCACAGCAGTGCCCCAGCCATGAACTCCCCCGTGCTGCGAGCTGCCCCACAGCAGTGCCGGGGGGGGGGCGGGACCTACCAGGGCGTGCAGGGTCTTGGTGGTGCACTCTGGCGCCGCGCCGACCCGCACAGAGTCCAGGAGCTGCGAGGCTCCGTCGTGCAGCACCAGGCGCGGGTTGGAGCTCCCAGGGTCCAGCCGGAGCGCGAAGGAGACGTTGGCGTGAAGGGGCGCTGGGGGGAAAGCAGAGTGGGAGCAGGGCCGGGAGCAGAGGGGGTGGGGGAGGGGGGCCACACAACGGTGCGAGAGTCCGGGAAGGGGGGGGGGGGCTCACCTGGCCCCCTCTGGCCGATCTGGCGGAGGTTGAAGCACAGGGTCAGGTTGACCTGCCCAGCCAGCTGGCCCGCGGGCCCCGCACAGCCGGCCTCGCCCAGGGGGATCCGGGCGGGAGCCAGCGCCAGGGAGGGGGCGACGCCGATCAGCGGACGGACCCTGCCGGGGGACGGAGGCGCGGACAGTGAGGGGGGGGACAGGCGGTGTGTCGGGGCCCCCCCCACCCCCGTGCGCAGCCGGACGGGACCCCCGGGCCGCTGAGGGAGAAGGGTCGGTGCTGCTCCGAGATCCAGCGCGGACGGAGGAGCTGGGGCCGAGCCTCAGTTGCCTGGGGGGGTCACTTAGTCTGCTCCCCTCATGCTTCCCCCCCTGCAGCTCCCCTCCTGCACTGTCCTGCCCCCCCCGGGGAAGCTCTTGTCCCCTGGTCCCCAGGAGGTGAGACCCCGACACGTGCCCCAGGGTGTCCTGCCTGGCCCCCTCCGGCAGAGAGAGCAGCAAGGGGGGGGCCCAGGAGGTGAGACCCCGACACGCGCCCCAGGGTGTCCTGCCTGGCCCCCTCCGGCAGAGAGAGCAGCAAGGGGGGGGCCCAGGAGGTGAGACCCCGACACGCGCCCCAGGGTGTCCTGCCTGGCCCCCCTCCGGCAGAGAGAGCGGCAAGGGGGGGGCCAGGAGGTGAGACCCCGACACGCGCCCCAGGGTGTCCTGCCTGGCCCCCTCCGGCAGAGAGAGCGGCAAGGGGGGGGCCAGGAGGTGAGACCCCGACACGCGCCCCAGGGTGTCCTGCCTGGCCCCCTCCGGCAGAGAGAGCGGCAAGGGGGGGGCCAGGAGGTGAGACCCCGACACGCGCCCCAGGGTGTCCTGCCTGGCCCCCTCCGGCAGAGAGAGCGGCAAGGGGGGGGCCAGGAGGTGAGACCCCGACACGCGCCCCAGGGAGTCCTGCCTGGCCCCCTCCGGCAGAGAGAGCAGCAAGGGGGGGGCCCAGGAGGTGAGACCCCGACACGCGCCCCAGGGCCTCCTGCCTGGCCCCCTCCGGCAGAGAGAGCGGCAAGGGGGGGGCCAGGAGGTGAGACCCCGACACGCGCCCCAGGGCCTCCTGCCTGGCCCCCTCCAGCAGAGAGAGCAGCAAGGGGGGGGCCCAGGAGGTGAGACCCCGACACGTGCCCCAGGGTGTCCTGCCTGGCCCCCTCCAGCAGAGAGAGCGGCAAGGGGGGGGCCCAGGAGGTGAGACCCCGACACGCGCCCCAGGGCCTCCTGCCTGGCCCCCTCCGGCAGAGAGAGCGGCAAGGGGGGGGCCCAGGAGGTGAGACCCCGACACGCGCCCCAGGGCCTCCTGCCTGGCCCCCTCCGGCAGAGAGAGCGGCAAGGGGGGGGCCCAGGAGGTGAGACCCCGACACGTGCCCCAGGGCCTCCTGCCTGGCCCCCTCCGGCAGAGAGAGCGGCAAGGGGGGGGCCCAGGAGGTGAGACCCCGACACGCGCCCCAGGGCCTCCTGCCTGGCCCCCTCCGGCAGAGAGAGCGGCAAGGGGGGGGCCAGGAGGTGAGACCCCGACATGCGCCCCAGGGCGTCCTGCCTGGCCCCCTCCGGCAGAGAGAGCGGCAGGGGGGGGGCTCAGGAGCGCACAGTGATTGGAACAGCCCCGACCTCCCCCCAGCCCCAGTGCTGCGAGCTTCCCACCACAGTGCCACACGCCCCCCTCTCCCTCACCTGAGCAGCACGGCCCGGCCCAGGGCCCCCACGGCCACGTCCGGCAGCCCGTCCCCGCTGAGATCCAGCCGCCCCCGCACAGACTGGCCGAAAAACCGCAGAGCAGGAAAGAAACACCCGCCGGAGATACGCTGGGGGGGGGGGGGGGAGGTTGGATAGTGCCCCTCGCTCCCGCCCCGCAGCCCCCCCAGCCCAGCCCCCAGCCCTGCCAGTGCCCCTCGCTCCCGCCCCGCAGCCCCCCCAGCCCTGCCCCCAGCCCTGCCAGTGCCCCTCGCTCCCGCCCCGCAGCCCCCCCAGCCCTGCCCCCAGCCCTGCCAGTGCCCCTCGCTCCCGCCCCGCAGCCCCCCCAGCCCTGCCCCCAGCCCTGCCAGTGCCCCTCACTCCCGCCCCGCAGCCCCCCCAGCCCTGCCCCCAGCCCTGCCAGTGCCCCTCGCTCCCGCCCCGCAGCCCCCCCCAGCCCAGCCAGTGCCCCTCACTCCCGCCCCGCAGCCCCCCCAGCCCAACCCAGCCCCCAGCCCTGCCAGTGCCCCTCGCTCCCGCCCCGCAGCCCCCAGCCCTGCCAGTGCCCCTCACTCCCGCCCCGCAGCCCCCCCAGCCCAGCCCAGCCCCCAGCCCTGCCAGTGCCCCTCGCTCCCGCCCCGCAGCCCCCCCAGCCCTGCCAGTGCCCCTCGCTCCCGCCCCGCAGCCCCCCAGCCCTGCCAGTGCCCCTCACTCCCGCCCCGCAGCCCCCCCAGCCCTGCCCCCAGCCCTGCCAGTGCCCCTCGCTCCCGCCCCGCAGCCCCCAGCTCTGCCAGTGCCCCTCGCTCCCGCCCCGCAGCCCCCTCAGCCCTGCCCCCAGCCCTGCCAGTGCCCCTCGCTCCCGCCCCGCAGCCCCCCCAGCCCTGCCCCCAGCCCTGCCAGTGCCCCTCGCTTCCGCCCCGCAGCCCCCCCAGCCCTGCCCCCAGCCCTGCCAGTGCCCCTCGCTCCCGCCCCACAGCCCCCCAGCCCTGCCAGTGCCCCTCACTCCCGCCCCGCAGCCCCCCCAGCCCTGCCCCCAGCTCTGCCAGTGCCCCTCGCTCCCGCCCCGCAGCCCCCCCAGCCCAGCCAGTGCCCCTCACTCCCGCCCCGCAGCCCCCCCAGCCCAGCCCAGCCCCCAGCCCTGCCAGTGCCCCTCACTCCCGCCCCGCAGCCCCCCCCAGCCCTGCCCCCAGCCCTGCCAGTGCCCCTCGCTCCCGCCCCGCAGCCCCCCCAGCCCTGCCCCCAGCCCTGCCAGTGCCCCTCGCTCCCGCCCCGCAGCCCCCCCAGCCCAGCCAGTGCCCCTCTCTCCCGCCCCGCAGCCCCCCCAGCCCTGCCCCCAGCCCTGCCAGTGCCCCTCGCTCCCGCCCCGCAGCCCCCCCAGCCCAGCCAGTGCCCCTCACTCCCGCCCCGCAGCCCCCCCAGCCCTGCCAGTGCCCCTCACTCCTGCCCCGCAGCCCCCCAGCCCTGCCAGTGCCCCTCACTCCCGCCCCGCAGCCCCCCCCAGCCCTGCCCCCAGCCCTGCCAGTGCCCCTCGCTCCCGCCCCGCAGCCCCCCCAGCCCAGCCAGTGCCCCTCACTCCCGCCCCGCAGCCCCCCCAGCCCAGCCCAGCCCCCAGCCCTGCCAGTGCCCCTCACTCCCGCCCTGCAGCCCCCCCAGCCCAGCCAGTGCCCCTCGCTCCCGCCCCGCAGCCCCCCCAGCCCAGCCAGTGCCCCTCGCTCCCGCCCCGCAGCCCCCCCAGCCCAGCCAGTGCCCCTCGCTCCCGCCCCGCAGCCCCCCCAGCCCTGCCCCCAGCCCTGCCAGTGCCCCTCGCTCCCGCCCCGCAGCCCCCCCAGCCCTGCCAGTGCCCCCTGCTCCCCCCCGCAGCCCCCCCAGCCCTGCCCCCAGCCCTGCCAGTGCCCCTCGCTCCCGCCCCGCAGCCCCCCCAGCCCTGCCAGTGCCCCTCACTCCCGCCCCGCAGCCCCCCCCAGCCCTGCCCCCAGCCCTGCCAGTGCCCCTCGCTCCCACCCCGCAGCCCCCCAGCCCTGCCCCCAGCCCTGCCAGTGCCCCTCGCTCCCGCCCCGCACCCCCCAGCCCTGCCAGTGCCCCTCACTCCCGCCCCGCAGCCCCCCCAGCCCAGCCAGTGCCCCTCACTCCCGCCCCGCAGCCCCCCCAGCCCAGCCCAGCCCCCAGCCCTGCCAGTGCCCCTCACTCCCGCCCCGCAGCCCCCCCCAGCCCTGCCCCCAGCCCTGCCAGTGCCCCTCGCTCCCGCCCCGCAGCCCCCCCAGCCCTGCCCCCAGCCCTGCCAGTGCCCCTCGCTCCCGCCCCGCAGCCCCCCCAGCCCAGCCAGTGCCCCTCTCTCCCGCCCCGCAGCCCCCCCAGCCCTGCCCCCAGCCCTGCCAGTGCCCCTCGCTCCCGCCCCGCAGCCCCCCCAGCCCAGCCAGTGCCCCTCACTCCCGCCCCGCAGCCCCCCCAGCCCTGCCAGTGCCCCTCACTCCTGCCCCGCAGCCCCCCAGCCCTGCCAGTGCCCCTCACTCCCGCCCCGCAGCCCCCCCCAGCCCTGCCCCCAGCCCTGCCAGTGCCCCTCGCTCCCGCCCCGCAGCCCCCCCAGCCCAGCCAGTGCCCCTCACTCCCGCCCCGCAGCCCCCCCAGCCCAGCCCAGCCCCCAGCCCTGCCAGTGCCCCTCACTCCCGCCCCGCAGCCCCCCCAGCCCAGCCAGTGCCCCTCGCTCCCGCCCCGCAGCCCCCCCAGCCCAGCCAGTGCCCCTCGCTCCCGCCCCGCAGCCCCCCCAGCCCAGCCAGTGCCCCTCGCTCCCGCCCCGCAGCCCCCCCAGCCCTGCCCCCAGCCCTGCCAGTGCCCCTCGCTCCCGCCCCGCAGCCCCCCCAGCCCTGCCAGTGCCCCCTGCTCCCGCCCGCAGCCCCCCCAGCCCTGCCCCCAGCCCTGCCAGTGCCCCTCGCTCCCGCCCCGCAGCCCCCCCAGCCCTGCCAGTGCCCCTCACTCCCGCCCCGCAGCCCCCCCCAGCCCTGCCCCCAGCCCTGCCAGTGCCCCTCGCTCCCACCCCGCAGCCCCCCAGCCCTGCCCCCAGCCCTGCCAGTGCCCCTCGCTCCCGCCCCGCACCCCCCAGCCCTGCCAGTGCCCCTCACTCCCGCCCCGCAGCCCCCCCAGCCCTGCCCCCAGCCCTGCCAGTGCCCCTCACTCCCGCCCCGCGGCCCCCCCAGCCCAGCCCTGCCAGTGCCCCTCACTCCCGCCCCGCAGCCCCCCCAGCCCTGCCCCCAGCCCTGCCAGTGCCCCCTGCTCCCGCCCGCAGCCCCTGGGCATCTCACCTGGCTGTGGGAGTCTCTCAGGGCCAGTCTCTCCAGCTCCCCCAGGAAGATGTAAAGGGCCCCCAGCCCGTCGTCGTCCAGGGGGGCCCCAATGGCCACGTCCTCTCTGCCGTCCCCATTCACATCCCCCAGGGGGCCCAGCGCTGCCCCGAACCGGCCCAGCCCGTCCCCCGGGGACCCCCGCAACCTCTGGGTGCAGTTCAGAGAGCCCTGGGGCAGGGAGAGGGGGGCTCAGAGCCCCGCCCGCTGCCCCCCAGCCTGCCCCCCCACCATCCCCCACCCCTCCTCTCCCTGCCCCCCACCCCAGCCCCCACCCCTCTCCCTGCCCCCACCCCTCCTCTCCCTGCCCCCCACCCCAGCCCCGTGCACCCCTCTCCCTGCCCCCCACCCCAGCCCCGTGCACCCCTCTCCCTGCCCCCCACCCCGTCCTCTCCCTGCCCCCATCACCTCAGCCCCATGCACCCCTCTCCCTGCCCCCCACCCCAGCCCCCACCCCTCCTCTCCCTGCCCCCCACCCCCTCCTCTCCCTGCCCCCATCACCCCAGCCCCATCCACCCCTCTCCCTGCCCCCTCACCCCAGCCCCCACCCCTCTCCCTGCCCCCATCACCTCAGCCCCATCCACCCCTCTCCCTGCCCCCTCACCCCAGCCCCCACCACTCCAGCCCCATCCACCCCTCTCCCTGCCCCCATCATCCCAGCCCCCACCTCTCTCCCTGCCCTCACCCCTCTGCCCCCGTCTCACCCCCTCCCCGAGGGCGCAGACCCAGACCAGGCCACCCCAGTGGCGGTTCTGGTAGCCAGGGGCCCCGATCAGAACCAGATCCGTGTCGCCATCGCTGTCCAGGTCCAGGGTGCAGAGCTCGGCCCCGAAGGCGGATCCCACCTGGGGGAGGGACGGACAGATGCAGGGTGCTGAGGGGCTGGACAGGCAGACGGGGGGAGGGAGGGTGGGCGGACAGATGGACGGGGTGGAGGGACGGACTGACGGACAGATGGACACATGGGACATGGAGGGACGGACAGACAGACGGGCAGGGCTGAGGGCTGCCAGACAGACGGACGGGCGCTCTGGAAGGGCAGGCAAGGGTGCAAGTGGACAGACAGACGGGGAGCTGGGGACAGACGGACGGGGCCACGGCATGATGCTCACCTGCTCCCCCAGGACGCTGCCTCCGACCTGGCTGCTGTTGCTCTGGAAGACCGTGACCCGCCCGACGTGCCCAAACCGGGGGGCCCCGGCCACATACAGGTCACTACCCCCCCGGTGGGCCAGGGCCAGGGAGTAGCCTGTGGGGAGGGGAGGGAGTTAGTGTGGGGAGCGCTGGGGGAGGGAGGGAGGGAGGGAAAGGGGTGCAGAACATGGGCAAGAGGGAGGGGGGAGGGGGGAAGAGGAGGGGGGAGAAGGGACAGGTGGGGGAGGGGTGGGAAAAGAGGAATGGGGGAAGAAGGGACAGGTGGGGGAGGGGTGGGAAAAGGGGAGTGGGGGGAAGAAGGGACAGGTGGGGGAGGGGTGGGAAAAGAGGAATGGGGGAAGAAGGGACAGGTGGGGGAGGGGTGGGAAAAGGGAAGTGGGGGGAAGAAGGGACAGGTGGGGGAGGGGTGGGAAAAGGGGAGTGGGGGGAAGAAGGGACAGGTGGGGGAGGGGTGGGAAAAGGAGAGTGGGGGGAAGAAGGGACAGGTGGGGGAGGGGTGGGAAAAGGGGAGTGGGGGGAAGTAGGGACAGGTGGGGGAGGGGTGGGAAAAGGAGAGTGGGGGGAAGAAGGGACAGGTGGGGGAGGGGTGGGAAAAGGGGAGTGGGGGGAAGAAGGGACAGGTGGGGGAAAAAGGGGGGGAATAAGGGGGGGGCCGGGCCACTCACCCAGATAAGCCGCCTTTGCCTCCTCCCGCAGCAAGGACTCGTTGAAGAAGGTCGTGCGGGGGGGGTTTTCCCGCCGCTCCTCCAGCCCCCCCGCCCAGTCGTAGGCCCCCACCGCACCCACCACAATGGCCTCCTGGGGGTCGCGGGGAGACAGAGAAGGGGGGTGAGGGACCCAGGAGTCCTAGCGCCCCCCGCAGGGCCCTGCTCCCCTCCCCCAACCCGGCCCGGCATGGGGCAGCGCCCTGTGAGCGGGCAGGGCGGCGGGGGGCGCGCGTGCTCAGGGAGGGGGACTGCTCCGAGCGATCCTGGCGGCGCTCCCGGCGGGAGGGGACCCGGCGCAGATTTCCTGGGCGAGGGCGAGGGCGGACGGCCAGGGACCCGGCACACGGACCGGCCTTAGACCCACCAGCGCCGTGGGGCGTCCGTTCCCCAGTGGCCGCGAAGCGTCTGCCCTGAACTAGGGGGCTGGGACCCGGAGGAGGCCGCATCGCGGTCGCTAGAAGGAGGAAGCCGCGGGCGGAGCCGGGCCGATAGCGATATGCCCGGGGGCTGGTCAGTAGCCAGGGGGACGCCCCCGAAGGCAGCCTGGCCTGGGCAGAGCTCGCTGGCAGCCCCGCCGAATCAGCAGTGTTACTAGCACCTTGCAGACCAGAAACCACTTGGCTACGCACTGCACCCAGCACACCCCTAGGGGGCGCCTAGCCAGGGGACTGTCTCCCCCTAGTGGTGGGACCATGCACAGCACACGGTCTGTGTCTCCAGCCCTGGGGGGGGGATCTGCCTCCCCTGCCCCCCAGGTGTGGCTGGAGCCCATGTGCCCAACACCCCCCTTTTCCCCCCACCGTGAGGTAAGGGGGTTCTACCCACCGGGGTGAGCAGGGCGCTGAATCCTCCTTGCGAGAGCTCCAGCTGGAGAGAGCTGGTGTTGGAAACCTGGCCTATTCCTGGGGGGAGGAAGAGAGGGGGTGAGACCCAGGCAGGGAATGGGACCCAGCATCCAAGGAGGGGGTCCCCGTCCCGAACCCCCAGAGACCCAGGCGGGAGACAGGGCCCAGCATCCGGGGGGGGCTCCCCGTCCCGAACCCCCAGAGACCCAGGCGGGAGACGGGGCCCAGCATCCGGGGGGGCTCCCCGTCCCGAACCCCCAGAGACCCAGGCGGGAGACAGGGCCCAGCGTCCGGGGGGGCTCCCCGTCCCGAACCCCCAGAGACCCAGGCGGGAGACGGGGCCCAGCGTCCGGGGGGGCTCCCCGTCCCGAACCCCCAGAGACCCAGGCGGGAGACAGGGCCCAGCATCCGGGGGGGCTCCCCGTCCCGAACCCCCAGAGACCCAGGCGGGAGACGGGGCCCAGCGTCCAGGGGGGCTCCCCGTGCCGAACCCCCAGAGACCCAGGCGGGAGACGGGGCCCAGCGTCCGGGGGGGGCTCCCCGTCCTGAACCCCCAGAGACCCAGGCGGGAGACGGGGCCCAGCATCCGGGGGGGCTCCCCGTTCCGAACCCCCAGAGACCCAGGCGGGAGACAGGGCCCAGCATCCGGGGGGGCTCCCCGTCCCGAAGCCCCAGAGACCCAGGCGGGAGACGGGGCCCAGCGTCCGGGGGGGCTCCCCGTCCCGAACCCCCAGAGACCCAGGCGGGAGACGGGGCCCAGCGTCCGGGGGGGCTCCCCGTCCCGAACCCCCAGAGACCCAGGCGGGAGACGGGGCCCAGCGTCCGGGGGGGCTCCCCGTCCCGAACCCCCAGAGACCCAGGCGGGAGACGGGGCCCAGCGTCCGGGGGGGCTCCCCGTCCCGAACCCCCAGAGACCCAGGCGGGAGACGGGGCCCAGCGTCCGGGGGGGCTCCCCGTCCCGAACCCCCAGAGACCCAGGCGGGAGACGGGGCCCAGCGTCCGGGGGGGCTCCCCGTCCCGAACCCCCAGAGACCCAGGCGGGAGACAGGGCCCAGCATCCGGGAGGGCTCCCCGTCCCGAACCCCCAGAGACCCAGGCGGGAGACGGGGCCCAGCATCCGGGGGGGCTCCCCGTCCCGAACCCCCAGAGACCCAGGCGGGAGACGGGGCCCAGCGTCCGGGGGGGCTCCCCGTCCCGAACCCCCAGAGACCCAGGCGGGAGACGGGGCCCAGCGTCCGGGGGGGCTCCCCGTCCCGAACCCCCAGAGACCCAGGCGGGAGACGGGGCCCAGCGTCCGGGGGGGCTCCCCGTCCCGAACCCCCAGAGACCCAGGCGGGAGACGGGGCCCAGCGTCCGGGGGGGCTCCCCGTCCCGAACCCCCAGAGACCCAGGCGGGAGACGGGGCCCAGCGTCCGGGGGGGCTCCCCGTCCCGAAGCCCCAGAGACCCAGGCGGGAGACGGGGCCCAGCGTCCGGGCCGGGAGAGGAGCCAGGCGTCCCACCTTCGATGGCGAAGATCTTCTCGCGCAGCTGCGCCTGGATGGAGCTGAGCGCGGAGAAGTTCCCAACCTGGAAGACGTTCTCGGGCCGCGAGGCGATGGTCTGCAGCTCCTGGCGCGCCTCGGCTGAGGAGAACGCCTTGCCCACCTGGAGCCGGAGCAGAGATCTCCAGGGACGGGCTCCAGGGCCCCCGAAAGCCACTGACCCTTCTCACTAGCACGGAGCCCCCCCCCCAGCGCCTCCCCACCATGCTCCAGAGCCAGCCGGATCCTCCGTGGGCCACAGACTCATCACACACCCAGCCCCCGGCACCCTTCGGACCCCAGAGCTCTGCCCGTCCCTTCCTGCCTGCACAACCGGGGTCTGCCAGGCACCTCCCTCCCCCCCAGAGCCGCTCAGGAGCCTCTAGCTCAGGGTGGCCAGGCCAGGCCAGACCAAGAGCCACAACGGCAGTGGAGACGGCACGAGGAGCCGGGCAAAGTTGTTGAGGGACAAACAAGCAGCCCTGCCCTGGGGAAAACAGGGGCTGGTGCATCCGTCCGGGCCGGCTTCCTTTCCCCAGGGTCTTCGCAGCCCTGCCCCCGTTTGCTCTCTAACAACGTTGCCCCGGCTCTTCCCTCTGTCTCCACTGCGATTGCGGCTCCCAAAAAAAGCACCCGAAAGGGTGGAGAGGAGCAGGCTCTGGGCGGGAATTTGGGTGCTGGAGGAGGTGGAGAAGGGAGGGGGCCCCAGGCTGGGGAGCGTTGGGGTGAGCTGGGGGTTGGGGTGCTGGGCAAGCCGCAGGCTTGTGGCTGTGGGGGTGCAGGAGTTTGGGCTGGGGTGCGTGAGGGGCTCAGGGCAGGGAGGCTGGGAGTATGCCGGGCTCAGGACACAGATGTGCGGGGTGTGGACAGTGCAGGCATGTTGTGGCAGAAGACTGGGAATGTGGGGGGCAGGGGTTTGGGGATGTGGGGGGCTCAGGACAGGGGATCCAGTGCATGACGGGCTCAGGTTTGGGTTCTGGGGGATGCAGGAGTGTGATGCTGCTGTAGCGAGAAGGGGACTTGGCCCCAATTGGGGGCTTGTTGGCCTGGCTTCATTTTGAAATAAAATATGTCGTCAAACACAATATGTTTCGGCGGCGTCTTTATTTGTGAGAGGGGCGGGGAGCCTGTTCTGAGTCAGGGGTCAGCGACCCAAGAAAAGTCAGTTGGGGCCACACAAGAGAAATGCAAAAAAACCCTCCTCCAACCCCCCCAAGCCCCACTAATGTGACCCCAACTGTGCTGGTGGGGGCAGGGTGCTGGGGCAGGGTGCTGGGGCAGGGTGCTCGTCAGGGGGTCTGGCCAGGAGGAGGGGACAGAGACAGCTGGGGCCAGTACCTGGGGATCCGCGATCTCAGAAAGTGCATTGGCTGCTCTTCCCCTCCCCTCTGCCAGGCACCCCCCTCCCCACTCTAACCCCCTCCCCTCCAGAGCCAGGCACACGCCCCCAACCCAATCCCCCCCAGAGCCAGGGACCAGCACCGCCCCCCTCTATACAAATCCCCCTCCCCTTCCCCCTTACCCCCAAGCCCTACGGCCCCGCCAGACCCCCTCGGACACTGGACCCAGGGATGAGCCGGTCCCCCAAACCCTACGGCCCCGCCAGACCCCCTCGGACACCGGACCCAGGGACGAGCCGGTCCCCCAAACCCTATGGACTTGCCAGACCCCCTCGGACACTGGACCCAGGGACGAGCCGGTCCCCCAAACCCTACGGCCCCACCAGACCCCCTCGGACACCGGACCCAGGGACGAGCCGGTCCCCCAAACCCTACGGCCCCACCAGACCCCCTCGGACACCGGACCCAGGGACGAGCCGGTCCCCCAAACCCTACGGCCCCGCCAGACCCCCTCGGACACCGGACCCAGGGACGAGCCGGTCCCCCAAACCCTATGGACCCGCCAGACCCCCTCGGACACTGGACCCAGGGACGAGCCAGTCCCCCAAACCCTACGGCCCTGCCAGACCCCCTCGGACACCAGACCCAGGGACGAGCCGGTCCCCCAAACCCTATAGACCCCCCAAACCTTTATGCTCTCCCCAGGACTGCTGCGAACTGGGCACTTGGCCAGCAGCCCCAGGACCCACCCGCCCGGCCCCGTACCCCAATGGCGTAGCGGATCAGCCCCTGGCGCTCGGCCGCCTCAATGGCCGTGTCGAAGGTGGTGTTCGTGTCCGTGGACTGCCCGTCGGTCAGCACGACCAGGAGGCGCTTGGCGCGGGGCCGGGCGCCGTGCTCGGGGGCGAAGGTCTGGTTTCTGTGGGGGGAGCAGGCGGGTCAGGGCCGGGGGGCAGGGCGGCTGCCCCCCCCGCCGTGGGGTACTCACGCCACGAAGCGGATGGCCGAGGGGGTGTGTGTGTTCCCCTTCAGCTGCTGGAAATCCATCAGCTCCTCCTCCACCCCCGCCAGCCCCTTCTTGGCGTAGTCGGCAAAGCTGAACACCTGGTGGATCTCGGAGGAGAACTGGACCACGGCGAGCTGGGGGGAGGAGTCGGGGGGTAAGAGAGCAACTCGCTGCCCCCTCTCCGCCCCCCCCACGGGCAGACGGACACAAAGACACAGCCGGGCTTGGACGGACAGACGGGGACATGGCACAGGGCCAGCCAGCCGGACACACGGCCCAGGGACGGACGGACAGACGAGGACGTGGCCCAGGGACGGACGGACAGACACACGGCCCAGGGACGGACGGACGAGGACGCGGCCCAGGGACGGACGGACGGACGAGGACGCGGCCCAAGGACGGCCGGACGGACGAGGACGCGGCCCAGGGACGGACGAGGACGCGGCCCAGGGACGGCCGGACAGACACACGGCCAAGAGACGGCCGGACAGACACACGGCCCAGGGACGGCCGGACGAGGACACAGCCCAGGGACAGCCGGACAGACACACGGCCCAGGGACGGCCGGATGAGGACACAGCCCAGGGACGGCCGGACAGACACACGGCCCAGGGACAGCCGGACAGACACACGGCCCAGGGACGGCCGAATGAGGACACAGCCCAGGGACGGCCGGACAGACACACGGCCCAGGGACGGCCGGACAGACACACAGCCCAGAGACGGCCGGACGAGGACACAGCCCAGGGACAGCCGGACAGACACACGGCCCAGGGACGGCCGGATGAGGACACAGCCCAGGGACGGCCGGACAGACACACGGCCCAGGGACGGCCGGACAGACACACAGCCCAGAGACGGCCGGACGAGGACACAGCCCAGGGACAGCCGGACAGACACACGGCCCAGGGACGGCCGGATGAGGACACAGCCCAGGGACGGCCGGACAGACACACGGCCCAGGGACGGCCGGACGAGGACGCGGCCCAGGGACGGACGAACGGACGAGGACGCGGCCCAAGGACGGACGGATGGACGAGGACGCGGCCCAGGGACGGACGAGGACGCGGCCCAGGGACGGACGAGGACGCGGCCCAGGGACGGCCGGACAGACACACGGCCAAGAGACGGCCGGATGAGGACACAGCCCAGGGACGGCCGGACAGACACACGGCCCAGGGACGGCCGGACGAGGACACGGCCCAGAGATGGCCGGACGAGGACACGGCCCAGAGACGGCCGGACAGACACACGGCCCAGGGACGGCCGGACAGACACACAGCCCAGGGACGGACGGACGAGGACGCGGCCCAGGGACGGCCGGACAGACACACGGCCCAGGGACGGCCGGACGAGGACACAGCCCAGGGACGGCCGGACAGACACACGGCCCAGGGACGGCCGGACAGACACACAGCCCAGGGACGGACGGACAGACACACAGCCCAGGGACGGACGGACGAGGACGCGGCCCAGGCACGGACGGACAGACACACGGCCCAGGGACGGACGGACGGACGAGGACGCGGCCCAGGGACGGACGGACAGACACACAGCCCAGGGACGGCCGGACAGACACCTGGACGCGGGGCTCCGCCAGGGCGCGCAGCAGCTCCACGATGAATCGCTTCATGAGGTGGAAGTCGTCGGGGACGATGCTCTGGGAGTCGTCGTACAAAATGGCCACGTCCACCCCCGAAATGCAGCCTGGGGGGAGGGGAGGAATCAGCCCCCCCTCCACCTCACCCCCCCCGGCGAGCGCCTCCCCCCACCTCAGCCCCCCAGCCAGCATCACCCCCACCTCACCTTCCCCCCCCAGCCAGCGCCTCCACCCACCTCAGCCCCCCAGCCAGCATCACCCCCACCTCACCTTCCCCCCCCGGCCAGCACCTCCCTCCACCTCACCTTCCCCCCCCAGCCAGCATCACCCCCACCTCACCTTCCCCCCCCCGGCCAGCACCTCCCTCCACCTCACCTCCCCCCAGGTCAGTATCACCCCCCACCTCACCTTCCCCCCCAGCCAGCACCTCCCCCCACCTCACCCCCCCCAGCCAGCATCACCCCCACCTCACCTTCCCCCCCAGCCAGCACCTCCCCCCACCTCACCCCCTCAGCCAGCATCACCCCCACCTCACCTTCCCCCCCAGCCAGCGCCTCCACCCACCTCAGCCCCCCAGCCAGCATCACCCCCACCTCACCTTCCCCCCCAGCCAGCGCCTCCACCCACCTCAGCCCCCCAGCCAGCATCACCCCCACCTCACCTTCCCCCCCCCCGGCCAGCACCTCCCTCCACCTCACCTCCCCCCAGGTCAGAATCACCCCCCACCTCACCTTCCCCCCAGCCAGCACCTCCCCCCACCTCACCCCCCCAGCCAGCATCACCCCCACCTCACCTTCCCCCCCCAGCCAGCACCTCCCCCCACCTCCCCCCCAGCCAGCATCACCCCCACCTCACCTTCACCCCCCAGCCAGCGCCTCCCCCCACCTCACCCCCCCAGCCAGCATCACCCCCACCTCACCTTCCCCCCAGCCAGCGCCTCCACCCACCTCAGCCCCCCAGCCAGCATCACCCCCACCTCACCTTCCCCCCCCCGGCCAGCACCTCCCTCCACCTCACCTCCCCCCAGGTCAGTATCACCCCCCACCTCACCTTCCCCCCCCAGCCAGCACCTCCCCCCACCTCACCCCCCCAGCCAGCATCACCCCCACCTCACCTTCCCCCCCAGCCAGCACCTCCCCCCACCTCACCCCCCCAGCCAGCATCACCCCCACCTCACCTTCCCCCCCGGCCAGCACCTCCCTCCACCTCACCTCCCCCAGGTCAGTATCACCCCCCACCTCACCTTCCCCCCCCAGCCAGCACCTCCCCCCACCTCACCCCCCCAGCCAGCATCACCCCCACCTCACCTTCCCCCCAGCCAGCGCCTCCACCCACCTCAGCCCCCCAGCCAGCATCACCCCCACCTCACCTTCCCCCCCCCGGCCAGCACCTCCCCCCACCTCACCTCCCCCCAGGTCAGTATCACCCCCCACCTCACCTTCCCCCCCAGCCAGCCACCTCCCCCCACCTCACCCCCAGCCAGCATCACCCCCACCTCACCTTCCCCCCCCAGCCAGCACCTCCCCCCACCTCACCCCCCCAGCCAGCATCACCCCCACCTCACCTTCCCCCCAGCCAGCGCCTCCACCCACCTCAGCCCCCCAGCCAGCATCACCCCCACCTCACCTTCCCCCCCCCCAGCCAGCACCCTCCCTCCACCTCACCTCCCCCCAGGTCAGTATCACCCCCACCTCACCTTCCCCCCAGCCAGCACCTCCCCCCACCTCACCCCCCCAGCCAGCACCTCCCCCCACCTCACCCCCAGCCAGCATCACCCCCACCTCACCTTCCCCCCTCAGCCAGCACCTCCCCCCACCTCACCTCCCCCCAGGTCAGTATCACCCCCACCTCACCTTCCCCCCAGCCAGAACCTCCCCCACCTCACCCCCCAGCCAGCATCACCCCCACCTCACCTTCCCCCCGGCCAGCACCTCCCTCCACCTCACCTACCCCAGGTCAGTATCACCCCCACCTCACCTCACCCCCCCGGCCAGCACCTCCCCCCCACCTCACCCCCCAGCCAGCATCACCCCCACCTCACCTTCCCCCCCAGCCAGCACCTCCCCCCACCTCACCCCCCAGCCAACATCACCCCCACCTCACCTCCCCCCAGCCAGCATCACCCCCCACCTCACCTCCCCCCCGGCCAGCATCACCCCCCACCTCACCTTCCCCCCTCAGCCAGCACCTCCCCACACCTCACCTCCCCCCAGGTCAGTATCACCCCCACCTCACCTTCCCCCCCAGCCAGAACCTCCCCCACCTCCCTCCCAGCCAGCATCACCCCCTCCTCACCTTCCCCCCAGCCAGCACCTCCCCCCACCTCACCCCCCCAGCCAGCATCACCCCCACCTCACCTTCCCCCCCCCCAGCCAGCACCTCCCCCCACCTCAGCCCCCTGGCCAGCATCACCCCCACCTCACCTTCCCCCCCGGCCAGCACCTCCCTCCACCTCACCTCCCCCCAGGTCGGTATCACCCCCACCTCACCTCACCCCCCCAGCCAGCACCTCCCCCCACCTCACCCCCCAGCCAGCATCACCCCCACCTCACCTCCCCCCCCCCCCAGCCAGCACCTCCCCCCACCTCACCTCCCCCCCGGCCAACATCACCCCCCACCTCATCTTTTCCCCCCAGCCAGCACCTCCCCCACCTCACCTTCCCCCCCAGCCAACATCACCCCCACCTCACCTTCCCCCCAGCCAGCACTCCCCCCACCTCACCTTCCCCCCCCCAGCCAGCACCTCCCCCCACCTCACCTTCCCCCCCAGCCAGCATCACCCCCACCTCACCTTCCCCCCCCCAGCCAGCATCACCCCCCACTTCACCCCCCCCGGCCAGCATCACCCCGACAGATTTGCCCCACCCCCTCGCCTACCTTGGCTGGCCGGGTACAGGGCCTGGGGGGGCCGGTCCCAGCCCCCCCACAGGTAGCAGAGCCCCTGCAGATGGACGTTCTCCTCGCAGGGCTCCTGGAGCCGGGGCCCACAGGCCTGGGGAGGGAACGGGGGTCACTGGGAGGCTGGGGGTCCCCCCCCGCAGCACCACTCTGCCCCATCTCCTGTGTCGAACACCCCCTCCCCCCTCCACGCTCCCCCCATTTCCCCGCCCCTCCCCCACCGCTCGCTCGGGGCACTCACGAGTATTCGGGACCCAGAGATCTCGTCGGAGGCGAGCGCCAGCCCCAGGGAGACTGGGGGGGTGTCTGGGGGGACAGAGAGTGTGAGAGACCCCGCCAGGCACCCCCAGAACCCACAGCCCCACCCCCACCCTCCGCCACTTACCAGGGAGGGGGATGGGCTGGCAGGTCCCCTCAGGGTAGGAACAGCGATACAGGGACCCCGTCCCGTTGCCCCCCAGGGGGGCGCTCACCACGAGCCTGGGGAGAGATGGGCACAGACAGGATTGGGGGGGCTCTGATCCTGCTCCCCCCCCCCCCGGCGCTGGGATAGACCCCAGGAGTCCTGCCCCACCCCCCGGCCCCCCCTCCGGCCCCCCGCCCCGACTCTCACCATGGGCTGCCGGACATGCGGGTGGGGACGAGCCGGTACCCGAACTGCGCGGCCGCGTCGCCCTGGAAGACGGTGGGGCGCTGGGTCTCGATGCTGAAGGCCTGGGAGGGGGCTGGACCTGGAGATCGGAGGCAGAAGGGCAGGGCACTGCTGGGGGAAGCTCACAGCTCTGGGGGCGCGGACGGAAGAGATTGGGAGCGAGGGATGGAAGGGAGATTCCCCCCCCCCCCAGAGCCGTCCCCACTGCCCAGCGCCCCCACTTTACCCCCTGGGCAGCAGCCAAATACAGACAGGACATGGGGGGGGAAGGGGGCGGGGGGGGAGGGGCAGAGGGGCGGCGGGGGAGGGGCAGAGGGGGGGGAGGGGCAGTTCTACCAAAAGTCCCCAAAGGCGCAAGAGCCCATGAGACACAACGAGATTCAACAAAAAGAGGAAACAGAGCGCGGCCCGACAGCGCGTTAACAGACATCCCGGCCCTGGGCCCCCCGGTGCCCCCCTCTCCCGCCCCACAGCCCTGCCCCCAGCCCCCCCGGTGCCCCCCTCTCCCGCCCCACGGCTCTGCCCCCAGCCCCCCCGGTGCCCCTCTCTCCCGCCCCACGGCCCTGCCCCCAGCCCCGCCGGTGCCCCCACTCCCGCCCCGCAGCCCCTGCCCCCAGCCCTGCCAGCGCCCCCCACTCCCGCCCCCCAGCCCCTGCCCCCAGCCCCGCCGGTGCCCCCCACTCCCGCCCCGCAGCCCCTGCCCCCAGCCCTGCCGGTGCCCCCCACTCCCGCCCCGCAGCCCCTGCCCCCAGCCCTGCCGGCGCCCCCCACTCCAGCCCCACAGCCCTGCCCCCAGCCCTGCCGGCGCCCCCCACTCCCGCCCCCCAGCCCCTGCCCCCAGCCCCGCTGGTGCCCCTCACTCCCGCCCCGCAGCCCCTGCCCCCAGCCCTGCCGGTGCCCCCCACTCCCGCCCCGCAGCCCTTGCCAGTGCCCCCCACTCCCGCCCAGCAGACCCTGCCAGCCCAGCCCTGCCAGTGCCCCTCACTCCCGCCCCACAGCCCCTACCAGCCCAGCCCTGCCGGTGCCCCCCACTCCCACCCCACAGCCCCTACCAGCCCAGCCCTGGGCACCTTGCAGAAGGCCCAGTGTGGCCAGAGCCAGGAGAAGCGTTTGCATTTCGGAGGCTGGCGCCATCAGTTCTCTGTCCTGCCTCGTGCTGAGTGTAACATTGCACAACCCACTTCCTTCACCTGCTTCGGCCACCCCCTACCCCGACACACGATTGCTCACTGGGAGGCGCCACGGGGCCACGCAGCCACACAGCACCGGAACGGGGAGGGACCTCGCGAGGTCACCCCGTCCACCCCCTGCCCTCCCGGCAGGACCACGCGCCGTCCGGGTCATCCCTGTCAGTGTCTGTCCAACTTCTCTTAGTATCTCCAGGGAGGGAGATTCCACAATTTAGTCCAGTGTTTGACCACCCTGACAGGTAGGAACTTTTTCCTAATGTCCAACCTAAACCTCCCTTGCTGCAGTTTAAGCCCATTGCTTCTTGTTCTATCCTCAGAGGCCAAGATGAACAAGTTTTCTCCCCCCTCCTTCTGACACCTTTTTAGATACCTGAAAACGGCTCTCATGTCCCCCCTCAATCTTCTCTTTTCCAAACTGAACAATCCCAATTCTTTCAGCCTTCCCTCATAGCTCATGTTCTCTCGACCTTTCATCATTCTCGTTGCTCTTCTCTGGACCCTCTCCAATTTCTCCCCATCTTTCCTGAAATGCGGTGCCCAGAACTGGACACAAAACTCCAACTGAGGCCTGATCCGCGCAGAGCAGAGCAGAGCGGGAGAACGACTCCTCGTGTCTGGCTCACCACACTCCTGTTCACGCAGCCCAGAGTCACGTTTGCTTTGTTTGCCACAGTTGTCTCATGTTCAGTTTGTGATCCACTCTGGCTCCTAGATCCCTTCTGCAGGACTCCTTCCTAGACCGTCGCTTCCCATTCTGTGTGGCTGCGTCTAGACTGGCAAGTATTTCCACAAAAGTGGTCGCTTTTGCAGAAGAACTCGCCAGCTGTCTACACTGGCCACTTGAATTTGCGCAAGAGCCCTGACGATCTCATGTATGACTGTCAGTGCTCTTGCGCAAATCCTAGGATGCTCCCATTCGGGAAAACGCCCTCTTGTGCAAATGTATTTGTGCAAGAGGGCCAGTGAAAACAACGAAAAACTGTTTTTCACAGAAAAGCCCCGATGCTGAAAATGGTGATCGGGGCTTTCTTGTGCAAAACCGCGTCTAGATTGGCACGGACGCTTTTCCGCAGAAAGTGCTTTTGTGCAAAAGCATCTGTGCCAATCTAGACGCTCTTTTCCGCAAATGCTTTTAATGGAAAAACGTTTCAGTTAAAAGCATTTGCTGAAAATCCTGCCCGTCTAGATGCAGCCTGTGTGTGAAACTGATTGTTCATCCCAAGTGACGTTGTGACGGGCCAGGCCGGGTCTGGGGACCGCTGAGGGCGTCGGCTCAGGGCGAATTGCTCAAAACAAGGACTCCTTACAGCCCCAGACTGGAGACCTTCCCAAATAGGCCACAAACCAGTCCCACCGAGCTCAACCCCTCAGAAACCCCAGCTCCCCCTGTGCCGCAATCAGCCCTGGACCTAACACACAGGTGAGGGGTTAGAGATCCCATCTCACCTACCCCCAACAGGTTCTCCCAGTCCCAAGAAACCAGCCACAGATCCCCAGTCAAGTTACACTCTGGATCTTACCCACAAATCACGCTGGGCCAGTCCTTTAGCATCTAACATCTACAGATTTATTAACGAAAGAAAGAAAAGCAGGAGAGTGAGGTTGTGAAGGAGAATACGTTACATGCACCGAATCCCCCAGTTCTCGAGGCAGGCTCTAGCAGAGATGTTACAGCTGCTGGCTTAGAAGTCTCTGGTTGCATCCTATGCCAGGATGGGTCCACGGTTCTTTCCGGCTCGTTGTTCCTCGCAAGACTGAATCTGGGATCAGGAGCAGAACTGAGGACAAGATGGAGATGGCCACATGGCTCTTCTACACCTCTCCTGGCATCCTCCTGGCCGGAGCAGGGCACATGGCCGAGCGACCTGTGACCTTGTGCCCTGGCTGGCTTGCAGGTATCCAGATTCCCAGACGCTCCTCAGGTGTGTACTGGCGCCTGGCGATTCATTGTCCCTGGAGCCTCGCTAATTAGCACAGTCACTGACTGACCATTCCCAGCCCCTTGCTCTGCCTCAGACGGAGAATCTCCCAGCGTCAACACAGAGTCCCTGTTTCTAACCCCACACAGACATCACACACGCACATGAATCACACACACAGGATCAGTAGGACACGAGCTTTCATTGGACACCTCACATGGCCCCTTTGTGCAGACTTTGGGGCAACCCCCCCCCCACCCATGGGTGCAGCAGTGATCTTTAGGGTCCAATACCGTGGCAGACGCACTTTGTATTTCTCCCTATGAAACTTCCTCCTGTGTCCCGCCGGCCGTTTCTCCAGACCCGTTTGAATTGTGACCCGCCCCCGCAGCTTGGGATCCCCCGCAAGCTCACTAAGCGCCCTCTCTGGGGCAGCGTCTAAACGGGGGGTGCAGCCAGCGCAGCGACCCGGCCCCAGAACAGAGCCCTGCGGAGCCCCCTTGTTCTGCCCTCCCAGCGGGTTGAGCCGCTAATCACTCCGAGCCCGGCTCTCCAGCCCGATCCGCTCCCGCCTGCCGGCCGCCCCGCCACGGTGGGTTTGCCCAGCTGAGAGCCTGTCGAACGCCTGGTGAAGTCCAGGTGCCCCACGGCCAGCGCCCCTCCCTCAGCCACAAGGCCCCTCCCCCCGGCCGACTTGCGCCAGTGACCCACTGGCCTGTGGTCTCCATATTTCCCTTTGTGTCGCTGGGTGCTCCATCGCGCCTGTCCCCGGCCTCTCGCCCTCCCTGCAGCGCGGCCTCTGCAGGTGTGGGGCAGAGAGCAGGGCAGGGGTACTGTAGGGCAGGGAGCGGGGTGCTGTGGGGCATGGCAGGGGTGCTGTGGAGCAAGGTGCAGGGCACTGGGTACTATGGGGCATGGCAGGGGGCACCATAGGTCAATGAGCAGGGCAGGAGGTACTGTGGGGCAGGGCGCAGGCCAGTGGGTGCCATGGGGCAGGGTAGGGCAGGGGGTGCCGTGGGGCAAGGCGCAGGGCAGGGGGTGATGTGGGGCAGGGCGCAGGGCAGGGGGCGCCGTGGGGCAGGGTGCAGGGCAGGGGGCGCTGTGGGGCAGGGCACAGGGCAGGGGGCGCCGTGGGGCAGGGTGCAGGGCAGCGGGTGCCGTGGGGCAGGGCGCAAGGCAGGAGGCGCCGTGGGGCAGGGCAGGAGGTGCCGTGGGGCAGGGCAGTGGGTGCTGTGGGGCAGGGCGCAGGGCAGTGGGTGCCGTGGGGCAGGGCAGTGGGCGCCGTGGGGCAGGGCGCAGGGCAGGGGGCGCCGTGGGGCAGGGCGCAGGGCAGGGGGTACTGTGGGGCAGGGCGCAGGGCAGGGGGTGCCGTGGGGCAGGGCAGGGGGTGCCATGGGGCAGGGCAGTGGGCGCCGTGGGGCAGGGCGCAGGGCAGGGGGTGCCGTGGGGCAGGGCAGTGGGCGCCGTGGGGCAGGGCGCAGGGCAGTGGGCGCCGTGGGGCAGGGCAGTGGGCGCCGTGGGGCAGGGCGCAGGGCAGGGGGTGCCGTGGGGCAGGGCGCAGGGCAGGGGGTGCCGTGGGGCAGGGCACAGGGCAGGGGGTGCCGTGGGGCAGGGCAGTGGGCGCCGTGGGGCAGGGCGCAGGGCAGTGGGCGCCGTGGGGCAGGGCAGTGGGCGCCGTGGGGCAGGGCGCAGGGCAGGGGGCGCCGTGGGGCAGGGCGCAGGGCAGGGGGTACTGTGGGGCAGGGCGCAGGGCAGGGGGTGCCGTGGGGCAGGGCAGTGGGCGCCGTGGGGCAGGGCGCAGGGCAGTGGGTGCCATGGGGCAGGGCAGTGGGCGCCGTGGGGCAGGGCGCAGGGCAGGGGGTGCCGTGGGGCAGGGCGCAGGGCAGGGGGTGCCGTGGGGCAGGGCAGTGGGCGCCGTGGGGCAGGGCACAGGGCAGTGGGTGCCGTGGGGCAGGGCAGTGGGCGCCGTGGGGCAGGGCGCAGGGCAGGGGGTGCCGTGGGGCAGGGCAGTGGGCGCCGTGGGGCAGGGCGCAGGGCAGGGGGTACTGTGGGGCAGGGCGCAGGGCAGGGGGTGCCGTGGGGCAGGGCAGGGGGCGCCGTGGGGCAGGGCGCAGGGCAGGGGGCGCCGTGGGGCAGGGCAGGGGGCGCCGTGGGGCAGGGCGCAGGGCAGGGGGTGCCGTGGGGCAGGGCAGTGGGCGCCGTGGGGCAGGGCGCAGGGCAGGGGGCGCTGTGGGGCAGGGCGCAGGGCAGTGGGCGCCGTGGGGCAGGGCAGTGGGCGCCGTGGGGCAGAGGTGCGGGCAGCCGGAGGAGGAGCCCCGCGGAGCCGGCGGTGGGTTATCTGGAGGCCGCAGGCGGCTGTGGTGTCATTTCCTGGCCGGCCCCACCCAGGCTCCTGGGCTAACGCTCCGCGCCCGCCTGGCGGCTCCCTCCCCCCAGCGCTCTGGGGCACTGCCAGGAGCAGTCACAGCTCGGGGGCCTGCTGCTGGGGGGAGCCGGGGGGTAGGAGCCAGAACATCAGAGCGGCCAGACCGGGTCAGGCCATCGGCCCGTCCAGCCCAGGGTCCGGTCGCCCACAGCGGCCAGCGCCAGGTGCCCCGGGGGGAGGGAACCGAACAGGGAATCCTCGCGTGTTCCCTCCCGTCGCCCATTCCCAGCCCCAGACAAACAGGCCAGGGACCCCGCCCTGCCCCGCCTGGCCAACAGCCATTGACGGACCCACCCTCCATGGATCCATCTAGCTGTTACAGTCCTGGTCTCCACATCCTCCGGCGAGGAGTTCCACAGGTCGACCGCGGTGCCTGAAGAAAAACTTCCTTTGGTTTGTTTTAAACCTGCTGCCATTCAGTTCATTGGACGCTCCCTCGTTCCTGTGCTAGGAGGGAGACACGGACTCAGCCCCAACTCCTCAGCCCTGCACCGTTCCTGGGAGTTACCCCCGTCTGTGCGGGTCTCCTGGGGCGCTAAGCCCCTGGGCCCCGGAGCCTTTTCGAGCTGCACCTCGGAGCCCTCCGCACGCCTGCCTCTGCCATGGGCCCCGCGGGACGCTCCTTGCTCCGGGCCCGACAGCCCACGTGGGGTCTGAGCGACCTGTCCTGGGACCAGCAGCTGGCACGCCCCCGAGCCCTCTGAGTCCCGGGCTGCTCCCGGGGGAGACCCCCGATTAGTGAGCCCAGCCCAGCCGGTGCCCGGCTCCGGGCCGAACGCAGCCCCTCGGGTTCCCTGGCTCCGGGGGAGACTCACTTTCCCCTTCGCCTTTCCCCGCCCACACGCATCCCACCTGGTCCGGCTGCATCACCTCGCCACGGCGGGGCAGCTCCTCCTGGCTCCCCTCCTTCCGTGGGGCGCTGACTTCCCAGGGCCCGGCTCCGAGCCAGGCCGGCCCCCGCTCCAGCCCTTCGGCCCCCAGCCCAGCTCCCCAGCACCTGTGAGCTCGGCCCGATAGCTCGCCCGCGCCCCGGTCCCGGCTCCTTCCCAGGACCAGCACCGAGACCTGCCGGGGCCGCCGCTTCTGCCCCTGGGATCCTCCTGCAGAGCTCGGTCTGGAATGTAGCTGGGCTCGGGGCCGGCCCCCGGCTGTGCCTCAGTTTCCCCACCTGTGGGCAGGGCTTGGTCTCCGCCCTGCAGGCCCTGGCGCAGGGAACTCGCTCCACTCGCTGGCGGTGTCAGGGCCACGGCAAGGCAGGGACCAAGCAGGGGTGGGCCGGACAGTTCTCCCACCCACCTCGCCCCCGCATCTCCGCTGGGCACCCCAACCTCTTGGGGGCCTGAGCCCTCTCCTGCCCCCCCGTGCACCGAGCCCTCTCCTGCCCCCCCCCGGGGAACCGAGCCCTCTCCTGCCCCCCCGTGCACCGAGCCCTCTCCTGCCCCCCCCCGGGCACCGAGCCCTCTCCTGCCCCCCCGTGCACCGAGCCCTCTCCTGCCCCCCCCCGGGCACCGAGCCCTCTCCTGCCCCCCCCCGGGCACCGAGCCCTCTCCTGCCCCCCCCCGGGCACCGAGCCCTCTCCTGCCCCCCCGTGCACCGAGCCCTCTCCTGCCCCCCCGGGCACCGAGCCCTCTCCTGCCCCCCCCCCGTGCACCGAGCCCTCTCCTGCCCCCCCCCCGGGCACCGAGCCCTCTCCTGCCCCCCCCCCCCGGGCACCGAGCCCTCTCCTGCCCCCCCCCGTGCACCGAGCCCTCTCCTGCCCCCCCGTGCACCGAGCCCTCTCCTGCCCCCCCCGTGCACCGAGCCCTCTCCTGCCCCCCCGTGCACCGAGCCCTCTCCTGCCCCCCCCCGGGCACCGAGCCCTCTCCTGCCCCCCCGTGCACCGAGCCCTCTCCTGCCCCCCCCCGGGCACCGAGCCCTCTCCTGCCCCCCCCGTGCACCGAGCCCTCTCCTGCTCCCCCCGTGCACCGAGCCCTCTCCTGCCTCCCCTGGGCACCGAGCCCTCTCCTGCCCCCCCCCGGGGAACCGAGCCCTCTCCTGCCCCCCCGTGCACCGAGCCCTCTCCTGCCCCCCCCCGGGCACCGAGCCCTCTCCTGCCCCCCCGGGCACCGAGCCCTCTCCTGCCCCCCCCCGGGCACCGAGCCCTCTCCTGCCCCCCCCCCGGGCACCGAGCCCTCTCCTGCCCCCCCCCGGGCACCGAGCCCTCTCCTGCCCCCCCGTGCACCGAGCCCTCTCCTGCCCCCCCGGGCACCGAGCCCTCTCCTGCCCCCCCCCCGTGCACCGAGCCCTCTCCTGCCCCCCCCCGGGCACCGAGCCCTCTCCTGCCCCCCCCCGGGCAGCCCTCTCCTGCCCCCCCCCGCCCGAGCCCTCTCCTGCCCCCCCCGTGCACCGAGCCCTCTCCTGCCCCCCCGTGCACCGAGCCCTCTCCTGCCCCCCCCGTGCACCGAGCCCTCTCCTGCCCCCCCGTGCACCGAGCCCTCTCCTGCCCCCCCCCCGGGCACCGAGCCCTCTCCTGCCCCCCCGTGCACCGAGCCCTCTCCTGCCCCCCCCCCCGGGCACCGAGCCCTCTCCTGCCCCCCCGTGCACCGAGCCCTCTCCTGCCCCCCAATCTCCCGTGGGCCCGACCCCCGGGCTTGCTGGGCTTAGCCCCTCCGCGGTTACGGAGACCGGGTCACTTCCATGAGAACGTCGCAGCCGACGTGCTGCAGGGCCCCGCCGCCCCCCTTCCTGCGCCCCCAGGATCGGGGCCCCCGGCCGGGCGAATGGCTCTCGGTCGGGGCCTCCCCGCGTCAGGCAGCGCCCCCGCCCCACCGCGCCTGCGCCACACGACTCTCCCTGTCGACAGCCCTGCTGGGGGTGCTGCCCCCCTTCCCTGGCCCCTCGTGAACCCCGGGGCTGGCTGGGTGACCCCTCCCCAAGGCTGCTCTCAGCCTGGGTTACTGGTGGTCTCCCCTGGAAGGGTGAACGGGCGATGGGCCTCGTTCCGTCGGGGGTCCCTTTGCCTGCTGTGGGCCCCCCTCCCCGGGCTTTCTGGGGGCTCCTTCCCAGCCCCCGCAGTGGGGTCTCCCCACCCCCCGCCTGCTGCCCAGAACCTCCCCTCCCCGGTACCCGCCCAGGCCTGTGGACAGGTGCCCTGCAGCTGCCCCCCCCGCCCCGGAGCCGTTCTCCCAGCAGGGGGACCTGGGGTCTCCGTCCTGCCTCGGGCTCCATTCCAGCCTCAGCGGCAAAGCCCGTGTGGCCCCGTCTGGCTCCCCGCCCGGTGGCTGGTCCGTCACCAGCCTTCTCGGGGGCCGCGACGTCCCTCCCCCGCTGCACGGGAACGCGGGTCCCTGCGCACTTGGCGTCTCGGGGTCGCTCCTCACTTACCGCCGGCGACGCTCTCGGCCACCGGGGGGCAGGCTGGGTTCCCCTCCGCGCTGGGCCATGGGGGGTCCGCTCCCAGGCTCTCGCCGCACCCCGGGGCCCCGCCTGGCTCTGGAACTTGCTTCTCAACCCGCTGCCCCCCCCAGTCCCCAGCGCTCTGTCCCTGCAAGGCCCCTTCCAGGGGCTGGTCATCGGCCGTCTCCGGTCCCTTCCGCTCCCCCGGCTCCAGCAGCCACTCGCGGCAGAGCCCTCTGCTCTGCAAGGGCGTCCCCGCCATCCTCGGCCACGGACTCAGCCCCACAGGCCCCCGGGCGTAACCCGGCTTCGGACGGGCCATTCGCTCGCTGGCGGGAGGCGCTTCGGCCCGACGGCCCCCAGGGACGCACCTCGGAGCCGTCGGTCACCCGGGAGCCCTGGCACGCCCATGCCCAGAGGGGCAATGCCCCCGACCCCCAGCCGCCGGGACTCGGCCAGTGACACAGGAGGGCTTGCTGTACACCTGAACCCAGCGCAGGGCCCCAGGCCTGTCGCCCCTCAGCGCCGTACCGTCCATCTGGGTCTCTCCCGCTTCCGGGGGCTCTGGCTGCCCCCTCTGTCCAGCCGACCATCCTACAGCCCCTCCTCCATCCTGCCGCCTTGGGCCCGTTTCTCTCCTTTGCTCCCCCACTGCCTGGAACCGACTGGCCAGGTCATCGGGGGCCTCTCTCCTCAGCCCTTTCTCCTTCCCCTGGCCAGACGCAAGTCAGCTGGGCCTCATGCGCGCCCGTCGCTGGGGTCCCTCAATCCAGGCTGTTGTATGGGTCCCAGGCAACGTCGCACCGGGTCCTCGGGACCAGCAAAGCCTCTTCCACCACCTCGTTACACATGCAGCACCCAGGGAAACCGAGGCACGCGCCCAGCACTCCCACAAAGCATGAAGGAAATCCCCCACTATGTCCCAAGGGGTAACTAACTTTTCCTTTCTCCACACCAGTCCTGATCTTACAGACCTCTCTCTTAGCCCCCTTAGCCTCCTCTTTCCCACGCTGAAAAGTCCCCGCCCTGTTCCGCTCTCCCTCATCCAGAAGCCGTTCCAAGCTCCTCTCATTTTAGTCCTTTTTCCAGGGACTGAGGTAAAGCTGACTGGTCTGTAGTTCCCTGGATCGTCCTTCTCCCCTTGTTTAAGATGGGCCCTGCATTTGCCTTTTTCCAGTCATCCGGGATCTCTCCCGACCTCCACGACTTTCCAAAGCTAATGGCCAAAGTCTCCTCAATGACATTTGCCAAATCCCTCAGTCCCCTTGGATGCATTAAATCCAGGCCCATGGATTTGTGTATGTTTAGCTTTTCTCAATAGTTCCTAACTTGTTTTTCCCCCACTGAGGGCTGCCCACCTCCTTCCCCTACTGCGTTGCCTAGTGCAGTAGTCTGGAGGCTGACCTCGTCCGTGAAGACAGAGGCAAAGAAAACTTTGAGTGCTTCAGCTTTCCCCACATCATCTCAGTGCTATTCGGGGATAAAGTCCGTTATCCAGAGATAGCATTCTGTGTGTCTTAAGAACACGCCCGTTATTCCAAAATACATCCCAAATAACGGGCTTCTTATTCTGGCTTTCTGTAACCTCATTGCCCGGGAATTAAGGAAGACACCGGAATAGCAATTCATTTAAAAAATAGTGCTATGCAGACAGCACCACATTTCAAAATAAGCTATGTCATTTGCACAGCTCAAATTGCTTAGCTTGTTTAGAGGTCTGTGCTCCTGTGTAGATGTACTTTAAGGGTCCCACGCTTGCTAACATGCCTGTAGAAACCTTTCTTCTTCCCTTCACATCCCTTGCTAGCTGCAATTCCACTCGTGCTTTGGCCTTCCTGGTAAGTCCCTTGCATTCTTGAGCAATGTATTTCTACTCCTCCCTAGTCATCTGTCCACATTTCCACTTCTTGTCAGCTTCCTTTTTGTGTTGAAGTTCATCAAGAATTTCCTTGGTAAGTTACCCTGGTCGCCTGCCCTGTTTGCTTCTCTTGCTGCGCGTCGGGATGGTTTCTTCCTGGGCCTTCAATACGGCTTCTTTAAAATCCAGCCGGCTCTCCTGGGCTCCTTCCCCCTTGTGTTAGCATCCCAGGGGACCCTGCCCATCCGTTCTGAGGGAGTCAAAGGCTGCTCTTCTGAAGTCCAGGGTGAGTATTTTGCTGCTCTCCTTCCTTCCTTCAGTCAGGATCCTGAAATCGACCATCTCATGATCACTGCTTCCCGGATTGCCACCTGCATCCACTTCCGTTTGTGAGCAGCAGGTCGAGCTGCGCACGGCCCCTGGTCGGATCCTTCAGCACTTGTACCAAGAAGTTATCCCCAAAAACTCCCTGGATTGTCTGTGTCCTGCCGTATTGGTCTCCCAACAGACGTCAGGCGATTCAAGTCCCCCACGAGAACCAGGGCCTGCGATCTGGAAGCTTCTCTCAGTTGTCTGAAGAAAGCCTTGTCTGCCCCATCCACCGGATCTGGTCTATAGCAGACACCAACCACAACCTCACCCGCTTCTTCCACCTCCACACTTGACCCAAAGACTCAACCGGCTTTTCTCCCTCTATATCCTGGAGCTGTGAGCAATCCTACTGCTCTCTTACACACAGCGCAACTCTGCTCCTTTTCCCCCCCGCCTGGTCTTCCTGAACAGTCTATACCCTTCCGTGACAGCGCTCCACTCATGTCAGTCGTCCCACCACGTCTCCGTTATTCCAATCAAATCCTAGTTCTTCCACTGGGCCAGGGCTTCTGATTCTTCCTGTTTGTCTCCCAGGCGTCTCGCATTCGTGTACAGACACTTTACATACCCAGTTGATCGCCCGACCTTCTCCATTCGAATCAGGGGTCTTCCTTTGTTGTTCATTCCTCGTGTTTCTTCCCGGTATCCCACTTCCCCACTTACCTCTGGGCTTTGGTCACCGTCCCCCGACTAACCTAGTTTATAGATGCTCTTCCCTCTCTTGGGTAGGTGGAGCCCATCTCTTCCTAGCAACCCTTGTTCATGGAACAACATCCCATATCCAAAGCCCTCTCCCCAACACCACCTGAGCAACCACGCATGTGCCTCCACAGTTCGATGATCCCTACCTGGATCTTTTCCTTCTACATGGAGGGTGGACGAGAACACCACTTGCACCCAGTTCCCAACACTGACGCGTACAGCACAAGCAGAGGATGTTTTCAGAGAACGATCTGCAATTACGCCAAGATCTCTCTCTCTCTCTGAGAGACTCCATCATTTTACACATTGTGCCGTAGCGGGGGCTGTCTGCTCTGTGACCCGGAGTCCCCCTGCGCTGGGATGGGAGATTCCCACTGACTCTCCCAAATGTGGATTATCCCAGACACTCAGGCTCAGCCTCCCAGGGAGAGACAAAGGGAGGGGGGCGGAGACCAGCACCTGGCTGGGGGCAGGGCTGGAAGAGAGTTTTCGTTTCTGGCTGGAATCATGGAGGAAGCAGCCTAAGCAAGGGGCTGGGATTTAGGGGCCCAGGCTCCCCCATCTCTAGGGGGGCTGAGGCCTGCCCTGGAACCAGATTACATCTGTGCTGTATCCTGAGGAAGCAATAAACTCCCTCTGTTCTACTGGCTGGTGGAGTCTGTTCGTGCCACTACGGGGGTGCAGGAGTCGGGGACCCCAACGCGCCGTCACACACGTACAGCTTTGGAAATAACCATCTTGAGCAGTTTTGTAAAAATTGCAAATGTGGCCACCTCCCTGTTTGCCCCTTTCTCCAGATCATTTCTGAATAGGTTGATTAGGATCGGTTCCCGTACGGACACCACGAGTTACCTCTCCATTTGGGAACCTCACCATTTGTTCCTGTCTTTTAACCGGTCACCAGCCCATGAGAGGACTGTCCCGCTTATGCCGTGACAGCTTACTTTGCTTAAGAGCTTCGGGGAGGGACCTTGTCAAAGGCTTTCTGGAAATCTAAGTGCACCGTATCCAGTGAATTCCCCCCGTCTGCATACCTGTTCATCCCCCTAACGAATTCTTGCAGATTACTGAGGCAGGATTTCCCTTTATAGAACCACGCTGACTCTTCCCCAACAAATCATGTTCATCTATGCGTCTGACAACGCTGTTCTCTAGTTTCAACCCATTTGCCCAGTACTGCCAGTCTCCCTTGCCTGGAACTGCCGGGATCACTTCTAGAGCCCTTTCAACAAACTGGAGCCTCCCTCATTAGGTACGGAAGCTGATTTAAAGGCAGGTTTCCCATGTGAGTTCTGTCAGAGCTCTTGGGCGCATGCCATCCGGGCCCGGTGGCTTGTGACTGTGAAGCTTATCCATGTGCTCCAAGGCTTGCTCTGTGACACCTCAAACTGGGACAATTCCTCAGATTTCTCACCTAGAAAGACTGGCTCGGGTTTGGGAGTCTCCCCAACATCCTCAGCCGTGACAACCGATGCGAAGGATTCATTTCGTTTCTCCACAACGACCTCATCGGCCTTGAGTGCTCCTTTGCCGTCTCGATCGTCCAGGGGCCCACTGGCTCTTCAGCCGGCTTCCTGCCTCGGATGGTCTGCTCTGTTCGTGTGGATTTGGCGGGCTGCACTTCAAATTCTCCTGCGGTCCTGCCTCGCTCTCCCTGGCCCCGACTCACCAGAATACACGCTCTCCTCTGGGCCGCAGCAGAGTCCCACTTCCCCTTTCGAAAGCAGGCCGTTTGCCTCCCTCTAACTGACTTTCCCTTGGCTGTGTAGCAGGGGTGGGGGATGGGACTTAGGCTCAAATTGTAAAGATGGGGCCATTCTCACAGAAAGGTTTGAAAGTTTCCACGCGGCTACCAGTCATTCACACTTCTGCCTGCTCCTCGGCCTTTCAGTTTCACTCGCCGCCTTGTGTGTTGAGCTCCCCTTGCAGGAGTTCAGTGCTGATGTGGAGTTCCCCTCCCACCCAAGGGTGTTGCACCGAATTATATTATGGTCTCTGGGTTCTCTCCCCAGCTGTGGGAAAGGAGGGGACTCCAGAGGCCAGAGCAGAGCAGGGGGTGGGGAGGAAGGACTCCTAGATTCTCCGGCAGCCAGTCCCAGTTGGAAATGGGGCGATCAAGAGAGGAATGGGGGGAGCTACGTGGGGAAACAGAGAGAAGGGATTCAGCAGAGAAAGGAGCCTGGGGCTGAGAGCCTAGGGGAGGCGTCAGGGCAGGGCTGGTGTAAGGAATGGGAATGGCTGGGGATAAGGGCGGGGTTTGGGGCTAAGGAGAGGGCTTGCAGTTTGCAGAGCGGGGTGATGGAGCTTCCGTGCCTCGGGAGAGTGGAAGGAGCCGGGACGGAGGGGAGGGGTTTAGAATCAGAACCACAGGTCCTACCATGAGGGCAGGGCCCGGACCTGACCTGTCAAGGTCCCTTCCGGTTCTCGGGTTCTCTGATTCTATTCTTCTAAGCGGAAGGAACCTCCAGAGGTCATCAAGCCCCATCGAGACCAGCCCTGGCAGGCACCTGTTCAACCTGCTCTTAAATATCTCCAGGGATGGGGATTCCACAACCCCCCGGGCAATTGAGTCCAGTGTTGAACCACCCCGACAGGCAGGAAGTTTTTCCTAATGTCCAACCTCAACCTCCCTTACTGCAGTTGAAGCCCATTGCTCCTTGTCCTGTCCTCAGAGGCCAAGGGGAACAATTTTTCTCCCTCCATCTTGTGACACCCTTTTAGATACCTGAAAACGGCTCTCATGTCCCCTCTGTCTTCTCCTTTCCAAACTAAACAAGCCCAGTTCCTTCAGCCTCCCCTCATAGCTCATGTTCTCTAGACCTTTCATCACTTTCATAGTTTTTCTCTGGACTTTCTCGAATTTTCCCACATCTTCCTTGAAATGTGGTGCCCAGAACTGGACCCAATACTCCAACTGAGGCCTAGTCAGCACAGGGTACAGCGGAAGAATGACTTGTCGTGTCTTGCTCACAACACTCCTGACAATACATCTCAGAATGAGGTTTGCTTTTTTTGCAACAGCGTTACACTGTTGACTCACATTTAGCTTGTGATCCACGATGGCCCCGATATTCATTTCTGCAATCCTCCTTCCTAGGCAGTCACTTCCCATTCTGTATGTGTGAAACTGCTTGTTCTTTCCTCAGGGCTTAGCATTCGGCCTTATTGAAACTGATCCTATTTATCTCCGACCAATTATCCAGTTTGTCTGGATCGTTTTGAATTACATTCCCAACCTCCACAGCACTCGCAACCCCTCCCAGCTTGATACTGTCCACAAACTTAACAAGTGTCCTCTCCACGCCATCATCTAAATCATGGAGGAAGATATTGAGCAGAACCGGTCCCAGAACAGACCCATGCGGAGCCCTCTTGTTCTGCCCTTCCAGCATGACTGTGAACCGTTAATAACTCCTCTCTGGGATCAGTTATCCAGCCAGTTCTGCACCTGCCTTATAGCAGCTCCATCTAGGTTGTCTTTACCTAGTTTATTGATAGGAAGGCCATGCAAGACTGTATCAAATGCCTTACTGAAGTGTAGCTATACCACGTCCACCGCTTCTCCCTCATCCACAAGGCTTGTTACCCTGTCAAAGAAAGCTGTCAGTTGGTCTGACGTGATTTGTTCTTTACAAATCCTTGCTCTTACTTATCACCTTACTATCTTTCAGATAATTGCCTTAATTATTCACTCTACAGTCCTTGCCCACAGACAACCCACCAACCTGAAGCAAATTCTCACCACCACCACAGTAACTCTAACTCAGGAACTCCAATCCCTGCAACAAAGCCCGGTGTCAACTCTGCCCACATATCTACACCAACGACACCATCAAAGGACCTAACCGCATCACCCACACCATCACGGGCTCGCTCACCTGCACATCTACCAATGTAATATGCAGAGCTCGCCAAGCAGCAGCAAGCCCTGTTTGCCAGCCGCGCGGAAGCACACACTGTGCATGTGCTGACCGTGCTGTGTGGCCCCGCCGGGCTAAAATCTACTTGCCACGGGCGAGTAGATTGCCTAATTTGTCGAGCCCTGGTAATATACGCCACCATGTGCCAGCAATGCCCCCTGCCATGTACACTGGCCAGACTGGACAGCCCCTACGTAAAAGAATAAACAGACACAAAACAGATACCAGGAATGGTAACATCCAAAAACGTGTAGGAGAACACTTCCATCTCCCCGGTTACACAGTAGCACATTTAAAAATAGCCATCCTGCAACAAAAAAACAGACTTCAAAGAGAAACTGCTGAGCTCCAGTTCATCTGCAAATTTGACACCATCAGCTCAGGATTAAACAAAGACTGAGAATGGCTAACCAACTACAAAAGCTGCTTCTCCTCTCTTGGTGTTCACACCTCCACAGCAGCTGCTAGAAGTGGGCCTCTTCCTCCCTGACCGAATTGACCTCGTTATCTCCAGCCTTACTCTTCATTGGGACTCTTTTCTTATGCCTGTATATTTACCCCTGCCTCTGGCGTTTCCACTGCGTGCAGCCCACGAAAGCGTCTGCGCCAATAAATCTGTTAGTCTATAAGGTGCCACAGGACTCCTCGCCGTTTATGCCCGTGTTCACTGGCACTCACTGTGTCAGGCATTCCGCCGCCACCAACCTTCCTGGTGAAAACCAAAACAAAGAAGTTTCCTACACAAAACAAAGAAGTCACTAAGTACGTCCGGCACTTCCACATTCTCTGTTGTTTTTCCCTCTTCACCGAGTAATGGGCTTCCTTGACGTTGCTCTTCCTCCTGCTTCTAACATGTGCGCAGAATGTTTCCTTGTTCCCCTCATGTCTCTAGCTAGTCTGAGCTCATTTTGTGCCTTCGCCTTTCGAATTTGGCCCCTGCATATTTATTTATATTCATCCTTTGTCATCTGGCCTAGCTTCACCTTTTTGTAGGACTCTTGAGTTCTGGATCAGTCTGGGGGCTCAGGGGGTGAGTGTGTGCGTGTGTGTGTGCACGCCCACGTTCCATTCACGCCCCCCACACGCACGGGGGTACGGAGGAAAAAGGGAAGGTGCGAAGAGGCTGCCCTGCTCCCCACATCTGCCTGCATGTGGCCAGTTTGGGGGGAGTTCGGTTCTGCTGCCTCAGGGGCTGCATTTACAGGATGTCTTGTGTCACCCCAGGACTGCCGGGGTTGTTGTAAGGGGTCAGAGACAGCGCTCCCATGCCACGTGGGGGGCTCGGCCCAATAACTGCACCTCCAAATCTAGCCCTGCTTCCAGCACCTGCCAGGTGACATCACCCCCGTCCCCGCCCCGCATCTCTCCAGAGCCACTGAGCTCCCCATATCTCTGCCCTGGTTCCATCGTAGCTGGGGGGAATGGGGTTGGGTCAGCAGCTCCAGCAGTGGTTCCCTGGTTTGCTTCCGACTCTGGAGACAGAACAATAACCAAGTGACATACCCACTGCCCCAGATATTGGAACAACAGGCCAGGAGACCCTACAATAACAATCTGTCTCCCAGAGAGGGCCCTACAATAACAAAGCACCATGCACACAGCCTCAGACCCTTCAATCATGACATGCACACAGTCCCTGATCTTGCAACAACAGGGAAGGTAACCTTATAACAACAGAGAAGACCCTACGATAACAAACCCAGATCCTACGTTAAACCGGCAGCCATCGAGAATACAGCTATAATTAGTGAGCATGAGCGGGCCCAGATCTTGCAACAACAGACTATGAGACCCCACAACAACACAGGGGTTCCACAGAACAACAACAAAAGCACACGCAGCCTTCAGTCTCGGGACAGGCCCTACCACAACAAAGCCGCCGCGTTTGTCAGAGACTCAACAACAGCTACAGTGAAAACACACACCCCTAGCACGTTTAAGACCCACAGAAACAAAGCTGCATTTCCACACAGTCCTCACATTTGTAAGACCCTACAGTAACAAAATGACACAAAGACAGGCCCTGGTGCTCAAGCGCTTGTGAAAGACCCTACAAAAACAAAACAGTAAGCACAACAGACCCTGCAATTAAAAAGCAACACACACACAAAACCTGAGCTTTCCTGCAACCAAACCGTAACAAGCCCGCGAGCACAAGAGAGCTCACAAAACCCAAGCCACGCACAGAGCCCTGCTTCTCCCAGGAGACCCTACAAAAACAAGGTGACGGACGAGCTATGGTAATAAATCAGTCCTGCCAAGAGAGAGCCAAAACAAGCAGCCCTGCATCTCCTGAGGGACCCTACCATAACAACCCAGGCTGTGAATCCCAAACACCAAGGCCCTGATGCTCAGAGGAGAATCTCCATCTTCCAGGCGCTGTGTGGGCCCCCTGACACACAGACACCAGCTCGCAGGGGCGGCAGCACCAGCACAGTACAAGACATAGATATATTTTAATCCAGCAAGAAAAAAAATAAAGACGAGACATCCACACCCCACAAGCCCCTCCGCCCCATATGCACCCCAACCTCCCTCCCTGGCTCTCCCAGACCCAAGTCCAGCCCCCTCGGCTCGAGGGGTCGCAGGCCAGTCGCAGATCACGTGTACAGGTCAAAATCCACCCGCTTGGAGTTGTAGAACTGGCCTTCCGAATTGTCGGCCTTGCGGCAGTAGACTCCATGCTCAAAATAGCCCTGGTTCACCCACTCCTGCAGGGGGAGAGAGAGAGGGTTACATGGGGCCCTGGGACGCGGCTCCTTGGGCAACGCAGGGGCTGGGCACCTGGGGACCCTCGCCCAGGGCTGGATACCGTCCCTCTGGGGAAGGGGTCAGACACCTGGGGAGCCAGGCCTGGCGGAGGGGGCTGGGCACATGGGGAGTTGGGAACATCTCGCGCGGTGCTGGGACGTGGCCCCGCTGGGGCAGGCGGGGTACACGGGACCCCTTGCTCCGGGGCGGGGTCTCACCTGCATCTGGGTGCTGCTGAAGGGCCCATAGAGCTCTGCCCCGTTCGTGTTCTCCCATTTGTACTCCCACATCACCTCCGCCAGGGGCTCGTCCCCGTCCAGGGGCTGCGTCGCTGCGTCAGCGCCCCCTGCTGGAAACAGCCGCAGGTCAGACAGCCCCTGGGTAACCCGCAGCCTCCACCAGCCCTGGCCTGCTCCACCAGCCCTCTTGCCAGTGCCCCTAGCTCCTGCCCCACAGCCCCCGCCAGCCCTGCCCTGCTCCACCAGCCCTCTTGCCAATGCCCCTCGCTCCTGCCCTGCAGCCCCCGCCAGCCCTGCCCTGCTCCACCAGCCCTCTTGCCAGTGCCCCTAGCTCCTGCCCCACAGCCCCCGCCAGCCCTGCCCTGCTCCACCAGCCCTCTTGCCAGTGCCCCTAGCTCCTGCCCCACAGCCCCCGCCAGCCCTGCCCTGCTCCACCAGCCCTCTTGCCAATGCCCCTCGCTCCTGCCCTGCAGCCCCCGCCAGCCCTGCCCTGCTCCACCAGCCCTCTTGCCAGTGCCCCTAGCTCCTGCCCCACAGCCCCCGCCAGCCCAGCCCTGCTCCACCAGCCCTCTTGCCAGTGCCCCTAGCTCCCGCCCCACAGCCCCCGCCAGCCCTGCCCTGCTCCACCAGCCCTCTTGCCAATGCCCCTCACTCCTGCCCCACAGCCCCCACCAGACCTGCACTGCTCCACCAGCCCTCTTGCCAATGCCCCTCACTCCTGCCCCACAGCCCCCGCCAGCCCTGCCCTGCTCCACCAGCCCTCTTGCCAATGCCCCTCGCTCCTGCCCTGCAGCCCCCGCCAGCCCTGCCCTGCTCCACCAGCCCTCTTGCCAATGCCCCTCGCTCCTGCCCTGCAGCCCCCGCCAGCCCTGCCCTGCTCCACCAGCCCTCTTGCCAATGCCCCTAGCTCCCGCCCCACAGCCCCCGCCAGCCCTGCCCTGCTCCACCAGCCCTCTTGCCAGTGCCCCTAGCTCCTGCCCCACAGCCCCCGCCAGCCCTGCCCTGCTCCACCAGCCCTCTTGCCAATGCCCCTAGCTCCCGCCCCACAGCCCCCGCCAGCCCTGCCCTGCTCCACCAGCCCTCTTGCCAGTGCCCCTAGCTCCTGCCCCACAGCCCCCGCCAGCCCTGCCCTGCTCCACCAGCCCTCTTGCCAGTGCCCCTAGCTCCTGCCCCACAGCCCCCGCCAGCCCTGCCCTGCTCCACCAGCCCTCTTGCCAGTGCCCCTAGCTCCTGCCCCACAGCCCCTGCCAGCCCTGCCCTGCTCCACCAGCCCTCTTGCCAATGCCCCCCGCTCCTGCCCTGCAGCCCCCGCCAGCCCTGCCCTGCTCCACCAGCCCTCTTGCCAATGCCCCTCGCTCCTGCCCTGCAGCCCCCGCCAGCCCTCTTGCCAATGCCCCTCCCTTCCGCCCCACAGCCTGTCAGCCCAGCCCTGCCAGTGCCCCCCACTCCCGCCCCGCAGCCCCCCAGTATCTCACCGGATGCCTGGGGTCTCAGCCTCTCCTCATCGATGTCCTCGGCAAACATGTCGAGGGCCGGGGCGGGCTGGGCAGGGGCTGGGGGCGGCTGGGTCAGCGCCCGCAGCCTGAGCGCCAGCTTCTCACGGGTCTCCTGGTAGATCTCGTACACGCCCCGCCCCACCATCTGGTCGGCCAATCCCGAGAGCCGCTCCAGCTGCTCCCGCCTCTGGGGCGACCCTGGTGCCGCCCCCTCCTCCTGTGAGGCAGGGGCGTCGGCCTTGGCACGGGTCCAGGCGCGGTGGGTGCGCGAGCCTCTGGCCCCGCCCTTGCTGCCCAGCCGCTGGATGGCCCGGGCCACAGTCTCCCCCGGTCGCACCAGCTCCACCATCCCCTCCAGCAGGGTCTGCTTGTCCAGCGGGGGGCGCCCGCCGGGGGACCCCCCATCCTCCTCCTGGCCTCCGCCGAGGGGCTGCCGGCTCCCGGGGGGCTGCTCCTTGATCCGCACCTGAGGGAGGCAGAGATCAGCCCCGGTCTGGCCGGCCCCCGCCCCCCGCCCCCGCAGGACTGCCCCTCACCCAGTCGATGTTGTCCAGCCAGTTGTCCCGGATCAGCGCCTCGCGGCGCAGGAAGTAGTTCCCCTCCGAGTCGAAGTGCCCCTCCTCCATCTCCTCCTCCAGGTTGAAGGGGGTGATCCGCACCCCGTCCTCGTAGTCGATGGTGGCCGACTCCTGCCCTGCCCGGGGAGACCCCCTGCCCGTCAGCCCCGCCACCCTCACCCCCCGCCCGTCAGCCCCGCCACCCTCACCCCCCGCCCGTCAGCCCCGCCACGCTCACCCCCTACCCCCGCCACGCTCACCCCCCGCCCGTCAGCCCCGCCACGCTCACCCCCCGCCCGTCAGCCCCGCCACACTCACCCCCTGCCCGTCAGCCCCGCCACGCTCACCCCTACCCCCAGCCCCGCCACGCTCACCCCCCGCCCGTCAGCCCCGCCACGCTCACCCCCTGCCCCCGCCACGCTCACCCCCCGCCCGTCAGCCCCGCCACGCTCACCCCCTGCCCACCAGCCCCGCCACGCTCACCCCCTGCCCCCAGCCCCGCTCACCCCCCGCCCGTCAGCCCCGCCACGCTCACCCCCTACCCCCAGCCCCGCCACGCTCACCCCCCGCCTGTCAGCCCCGCCACGCTCACCCCCCGCCCGTCAGCCCCGCCACGCTCACCCCCTGCCCGTCAGCCCCGCCACGCTCACCCCCTACCCCCGCCACGCTCACCCCCTACCCCCAGCCCCGCCACGCTAACCCCCTACCCCCAGCCCCGCCACGCTAACCCCCTACCCCCAGCCCCGCCACGCTCACCCCCCGCCCGTCAGCCCCGCCACGCTCACCCCCTACCCCCAGCCCCGCCACGCTCACCCCCTACCCCCGCCACGCTCACCCCCCGCCCGTCAGCCCCGCCACGCTCACCCCCCGCCCGTCAGCCCCGCCACGCTCACCCCCTACCCCCAGCCCCGCCACGCTCACCCCCTACCCCCGCCACGCTCACCCCCCGCCCGTCAGCACCGCCACGCTCACCCCCCGCCCGTCAGCCCCGCCACGCTCACCCCCTACCCCCAGCCCCGCCACGCTCACCCCCCACCCGTCAGCCCCGCCACATTCACCCTCTGCCCACCAGCCCCGCCACGCTCACCCCCTGCCCACCAGCCCCGCCACGGTCACCCCTGCCCACCAGCCCTGCCACAGTCACCCCCTGGCCACCTGTCATCCCCGCCATGGTCATCCCCCTACTCCTCAGCTCCTCCATCCACGGTTATCACCTGCCCAGTCATCAGCCCCGCCACAGTCACCTGCTGCCCACCAGCCCCGCCACAGTTTGCTCCCTCAACACTACCCCACCAGTTTCCCTGCCTCCTGCCCCTGCCTCTGGAGACCCTGTGACCTGTCAGTCCCACCACTGTCTTCCCCACTTCCTACCCCTGGGAGACCCCCCTGCCCATCAGACCTGCTGCCATTTCCCCAACTTCATTACTACCCTGTCTCCCCTGCTCTGTACAGCCCCAGATTGGTCTACCGAGGCAGGTCCCCCCACTTCTCCCCACAGGAGCACTCTCCAGCCCCCATTCTCCCCTCCTTCCCCCCGGATCATACACTCACCCCTCACCTGCCTCCCATCCTTCCCTTCTTCCCACCCACTCCCCAGGGTCCCCCTCCCCAGATCTTTGCCCACTCAGCTTGGTCTCCCCTGCCGAGGGTCTCACCCTCCACGTCCTCCGATGCCAGGATGTCGTATTTACTGGCCCGGCCGTCATCGCCCTCCTCATCCTCGTCTTCCTCGTCGCTGTCCAAGGAGTGTTTGCCCTTGAAGCGGCTCCCGGGGCCGCTGGCCCCCAGGCCAGGCTCTGCCAGCTGGGGAGAGAGGGAGACTTAGATTCCCTTGGTCATCCCAAAACACAGCACCTTGATGCAACAGGCCCCCCACTCACCAGCATCATCCTGAGACACCCAGGAGAACCCTCAAATACCCCATGGTCACACCCTCTCCAGCGACCCCCTCCAACTCCCAACAGAGACCTGTACCCTTCACCAGGGTACCTCCAGAGACCTCTCTCACGTCCCCACCCGCACAACAGGCCTCCCCTTTGTATCCCTCCCCCATGCCTCACTGCCCCACAGAGATCCCTCCCCACATCCCTGCCCTCATAACTCACCTTCTTCTTGGGCATGGCCAGCTCCTCCTCGTCCCCCTCCACCTGGTCCTCAAATGTCACCTTGCGCTTGGGCATGGTGGCCCGATGCTCTGGGGAGGGAGGTGAGTAAGGAAGGGGGCGTCCGCCGCTGCAGCCCCACACGACGGGCCCTGCGGCCCCTAGCACCTGCAGCCCCACACGACGGGCCCCGCGGCCCCAGGCACCTGCAGCCCCACACGACGGGCCCCGCGGCCCCAGGCACCTGCAGCCCCACACGACGGGCCCCGCGGCCCCAGGCACCCGCAGCCCCACACGACGGGCCCGCTGCCCCAGGCACCTGCAGCCCCACACGACGGGCCCCGCGGCCCCAGGCACCCGCAGCCCCACACGACGGGCCCGCGGCCCCAGGCACCTGCAGCCCCACACGACGGGCCCCGCGGCCCCTAGCACCTGCAGCCCCACACGATGGGCCCCGCGGCCCCTAGCACCTGCAGCCCCACACGACGGGCCCCGCGGCCCCTAGCACCTGCAGCCCCACACGACGGGCCCCGCTGCCCCTGGCACCTGCAGCCCCACACGACGGGCCCCGCGGCCCCTAGCACCTGCAGCCCCACACGACGGGCCCCGCGGCCCCTAGCACCTGCAGCCCCACACGACGGGCCCGCGGCCCCAGGCACCTGCAGCCCCACACGACGGGCCCCGCGGCCCCAGGCACCTGCAGCCCCACACGATGGGCCCCGCGGCCCCAGGCACCTGCAGCCCCACACGACGGGCCCGCGGCCCCAGGCACCTGCAGCCCCACACGACGGGCCCCGCGGCCCCTAGCACCTGCAGCCCCACACGACGGGCCCCGCGGCCCCTAGCACCTGCAGCCCCACACGACGGGCCCCGCGGCCCCAGGCACCTGCAGCCCCACACGACGGGCCCCGCGGCCCCAGGCACCTGCAGCCCCACACGATGGGCCCCGCGGCCCCAGGCACCTGCAGCCCCACACGACGGGCCCCGCGGCCCCAGGCACCTGCAGCCCCACACGATGGGCCCCGCGGCCCCAGGCACCTGCAGCCCCACACGACGGGCCCCGCGGCCCCTAGCACCTGCAGCCCCACACGATGGGCCCCGCGGCCCCAGGCACCTGCAGCCCCACACGACGGGCCCCGCGGCCCCTAGCACCTGCAGCCCCACACGACGGGCCCCGCGGCCCCAGGCCCTCAGGCGAGGCGCCACCGGAGCATCCTCTCTGCGCCAGGCTGCAAACCCGCCCCGGGCACAACGTGCATTTGCATATGCAAATGAGCCCCCCAGGCCCCGCCCCGCAGGGACACGGGCCCAAACTCCAGCCTCGCAGCTTCCCAATTTGCATATGCAAATGACTCGCTTCCACCGTGCTGGGCGGGCCCAAGCCCTCGGTTCAGCCCAGCCAAGGGCCCCCCTGTGATGCCTAATTTGCATATGCAAATAAGATGCAATAGTCCGGCCCGGGGGAAATGCGCAGTACGGGTCCTGCCGCCTCATTTGCATATGCAAATCAGCCCGTTCGGCTCGGGCCGGGCGCCCCGGTACCAGCGGGACCCCAAGACCCTCACAGCCCCTCATTTGCATATGCAGATCAGCGCCCCCATCGGCTGCGCCACTCACTCACCTCCGGGGCTCGCAGAGCGCCCTCGCGCGGCAGCCACTTCCGGGTCACTCTGCCCGGATGTGACGTCGCCGCAGGCCCTCGCCCCGCCTCTCGCGCCGGGTTGATCTCGTTCGGGCGAATAGCGCGATAGGTGACGTCACAATGGCACCTGAGCGAGCGCCCCCCCATCGCGCAGGAGCCCAACGGCGGGTTGGCGGAGGGGCCGGAAGTGACGTTTTCTCCGGGCAGCCACCGCTAGCTGCGGCTTCATTGGCTGCCGTGCGGAGCGGGAGTCATGGCAACGCTTAAAGGGGCAGCAAGCGCCCCGCCCCCCCCCCCCCCCCCGGCACCTCGGGTCTGACGGGACAGGCCCAGGGCATAGGCCCCTCCCCCTCCACGGGGCCACGCCCCCTGCGCCCCCCCCGGCAGGCGCACCGGCCCCCCCTGTTTTCCGGGGGGGCAAGGGGCCCGGCCCCTCGTGTTTCACCGGGGGGGGGGGGCGAGTGGGGCCCTGCCCCCCCCCCCCCCCGCGAACCCGGGTCGCCTTAGGACCGAGCGGAGCCGGCCGCGCCCTGGCTGCCGCGAGACACTTCCGGGGGGCGGGGCCGGGAGGGAGCAGCCGCGCGGGCAGAGCCGGGCAGGAGCCAGGTAACGAGCCCGGGCGGGGAGCGGCCCCCCCCTCCCCGAGCCCCGCCCCCCCCGAGCTGAGCCCCCCGCCCCCAGGCCCGGGCCCCGCCCCCCCCCCCCCCCCCCGAGCTAAGCCCCCCGCCCCGAGCCCCGCCCCCCGCGCTGAGCCCCCCGAGCCCCGCCCCCCGCGCTGAGCCCTGAGCCCTGCCCTGGGCTCCCGTGCTGAGTCCCCCGCCCCGAACCCCCCGTCTCAGGCCCCGCCCCGAGCCCCGCCCCCCTGAGCTGAGCCCCCCGCCCCGAGCCCCCCCCGAGCTGAGCCCCGCCCTGGGCCCTGCCCTGAGCTCCCGTGCTGAGTCCCCCGCCCCGAACCCACCGTCTCAGGCCCCGCCCCGAGCCCCGCCCCCCTGAGCCGAGCCCCCCGCCCCGAGCCCCCCCCGCGCCGAGCCCCGAGCCTCACCCCGCCCTGAGCCCCCAGGCCCGGGCCCCGCCCCCCCCGCCCCGAGCCCCGCCCCCCCCTGAGCTGAGCCCCCCGCCCCGAGCGCCCCCCCCCGAGCTGAGCCCCGCCCTGGGCTCCCGTGCTGAGTCCCCCGCCCCGAACCCCCCGTCTCAGGCCCCGCCCTGCGCCCCACCCCCCCCGACTTGCCCCGCCCCGAGCCCCCCTTGCTGAGCCTCCCGCCCTGGCCCCCTAGGCCCGGGCCCCGCCCTGCGCCCCGCTCCCCTTGCCCTGCCCTGGGCCCTCTGCGCTGGGCCCCCTGAGCCAGCCTTGCCCTGAACTCCGGGCCCCCAGCCCTGGGCCCCATGTCCCGTTCCCTGCCCTGGGGCTGGGCCCCTGCCCGGGAAAGGCCCCACGTCCCGTTCCCTGCCCTGGGGCTGGGCCCCTGCCCGGGAAAGGCCCCACGTCCCGTTCCCTGTCTCCCCTCTCTCAGGTCCCTGCCCACATGAAGTTGCATGAAACCGGCGTCCTGGGCTACTCCCGCGTGGCGGTGCCCCCCGACCGCCAGGGCCGGCTGTACAAGAAGAGCGAACGCAGCAGCACCTACCAGCGCCGCTGGTGCGAACTGCGAGGGAACTTGCTCTTCTACTGGGAGCGGCAGGGGGACCGGGAGCCGCTGGGGCTGATCCTGCTGGAGGGCTGCACGGTGGAGCTACAGGAATCCGCCACAGAGCCTTTCACCTTTGAAATCTCCTACCGGTCGGGCCACCGAGCTTACAAGATGGCTGCCGAAGACCAGGCCTCCATGGAGGGCTGGGTACGGGCTCTGAGCACGGCCAGCTTTGACTACCTGCGGGCTCTGGTGACTGAGCTAGAGGGACAGTACCGGGCCAATGGGGTTGCCCCGCCAAAGGAATGGGCTGTTCAGCACCGCCCAGTGGTGTCAGCGGTGGGATTGCCAGACTTTGAGGGGCTGCACCAGCAGTTTGGGAAGGAGATTGTGAAGCTGCGGGCGAAGTGGAAGGAGGCCAGGGCAGAAGGGACCCAGCCAACACAGGGAGACCTGATTGATTTGGGGTAGGACGGGAGCAGGGAAAGGAGAAGAGCCAGAGGGGGTAGGGGAGTCCTATTCCATGCCATCCAATGCAGGAGAAACATGCAGTGTGGGGGACCCAGGGTGGGCTAGCAGGGGCTGCAAGCTCAGCTCAAGGGACAGACAGAATGGGAAGGGGCCGTGTCTGGCTTGGATGGACTAGAAACCCTCCCCCCCGGGTTAAGGAGGCAGAGATGCTCCCTCTGCCTTGCGGTTCTTCGGGAAGTGGGGACCTTTCAAGGCCAAACCTTTGCACTGAGGCGATGCTTTTCCAATAATAAACGTGTTCTGTCGGGGCCTGGGCTCAGCCACGTGAATTCACTGTTTGGTCACCTCTGGCCAGCAGTGGGGGGCGCTGAGTGCAGGGGGCAGGGCAACGGCTGGGTCGGGGGAGCTCCTGGCTATTCCAGCGGGTGCTGTGCGGAACAAACGTCCTGCCTGCCCGGTGAGAGCTCCCCCCACTGCCGCACTGGGCTCAACTTGTGGGTCTGAGAAATCCCCATTCATTCAGCCAAAGGAGGCTCTCGGGCCACAGGGACAGGCAAAGCAGGAAACGCTCCATCAGGGCCCTGCCTGCGGCTCTGACCGCCTTCAACAACCGTTTCCTGCCCTAGGAGATCAGCCAGGCTCCTGCTGCCCTCACCCAACCTCCACTGGCACAGCACACACCGTCCAGGCTTCGCCCCTCCAGCATGCAGAGCCTGGTCCCCCGTGGCCACTGCTCCGCCACTAACCCCAGTGAGCCGGGAATAGAGCCCAGGAGTCCTGGCTCTCACTAGCCTCAGAGTGGCCCTCAGGGAACTGAGGCTCATCTCAGGCCAGTGCCCCATACCCCCAAGACCAGAACCCAGTGGTGTGGATACTGGGGGTCTCCATTTCCAGGCAGGCTGCGTGATTCACCCTGTGGCGGGACAAGGGGGTGAGTCTGCAGAGACCCCCTAGCCCAGCCTGTCTCTACTAGCGTCTTGGGCCCAACCAACAGGCAGCCAGTGGTACCTGGCAACCGCTGAGCCTGCACTGGCAGGAAGCTGGCCCATTCTGACCCGCTGGAAAGCAAAGCTTGGGGCTGGGGCCCCTACCCCTGGGGCTGGGGCCCCTACCCCTGGGGCAGAGACCTAGGGGCTGGGGCTGGCTGGAACATCCTGCTTTCTACGCTGATCCAGACTGGCAGACGTCCCTGAAGGGAGCTCGCAGTGTGGAACGGGTGCTGACAGCTCTGAGGCAGGGCCCACAGGGTGTACCCTAGGAGAGTGCCACACGAGGCAGCCTAGCCACGATCCACTCCGGGCTGCTCCAGAGCACGAAGCCTATTCATCCGGGACACCCTCACCCCTTTCAAGGGGCAGAGACCCCCCAGACCAAGGACTCAAAGGCCCTCAACCCAGCGATCTTCAGAGACGCAGCACCCCAACCCATGTTCCCCCTCATCCCCCCGGGCGGAATAGGTGTTCTCTGCACTGAGACCTGTGAAACGTGCACCACCAGGAGAAGCAGGCTGCCGGCCATGGGTGCTCTGCTAATCCACTGGGCAGCATCTGAAACCCTCCTGGGTGGCCTCCCATGCACCCAGCCACTGAGCAGCAAAGAGCCACGCTCCCCTCCCCAAGGGTTCTCAGATCTAAAGGCCAGTGGCCTTGGAAGAACAGCCCCCGACTGATGCTTCTCAGAGACCTGCAGCCCCTGGAAGAGCCAGACTAGCCCCATAGTACTAGAGATGCAGCCGTGAGAGTCTGAAACACCAGCCAGGGCTGTGCGGCACTTTACAGACTAACAAGATGGTTTATTAGGTGACGCCTGCATCCTGCTTCAAAGACATTAACACCAGACTTGAAAGAGAAACCTCGGAACTGTCATTCATGCTTCAATTCGACACTTTACGCTGGGGTCTTAACAAAGACATTAATTATCTTACCCATTCCAAAGAGCTTCCCCAATTATCACCTCCAATAGCATTAGCTCACAGACATTTACCCCTCTCCCCCCCCCCTTCTGAAATTCGATTTGTCCTTTTTATGCGTGTTCACTTTGTTTTGGTTGTATCCCTTTGGGATATGTGGTCGTGCTTATTTTCTTCCACAATTTGATCTGAGGAAGTGGGTCTGGCCCACGAAAGCTCATCCCCTAATAAACCATCTTGTTAGTCTTTACAGTGCTCCACAGTCCTGTTTTTTGAGACTAGCCAAAGGCGTTCAAATGGCACTCAGAACCAACGTCCCTCCAAGCCCTAGAGCCCAAGGAGAGCCATCGTGACCCCCACCAGAGCCATCGTGACCCCCAACCCAACAATGGTCCTCACCGAGCCATGAACCCACAAGCCCTGAGCACTGGACCCTCGGCGAGCCACGGCCCCCAACCCAACCGCGGCCCCAAGAACAGCGCCGGCTCCTCCCCAGTTTGCAATCCTTTCTTTGTTAACCTTTTTAAACAAAGCGACAACATAAAATCTCCAAGAATGAGGCACAAATAACAGAAGGGGAGAGGGCCGGAGAAGGAAGGGTTAAGAGACAAGGTGTGAAATGTAAACATCCGGATTCTGCTCTTCCTGCCCGAGGTAGGGGGTGGCATGAAAAGGGGGGAGCTCCCAAGAGAGGCGAGGGATCGGAAAAGGGGGCTGGATCTCTGGATTCCAGTGTCTGTCCCATTAAATAAGACCTCGTGGCCAAACCCAAACGTCTGTATACATACTTACAATACTGAGACATATATATAATATATGTGTTATCAAGAGACACGGCTGTACAACGGGGGCAGCGAGCGCCATGGTTTGTGGGGGAGGTGCACGGTGGGAATGAGGTTTGGCGAGAGGCCACCAGCAGTAACAGCGTCTCTTGCTCCAAGGCGCTACCCTACTAAGTTAAGTTAAAGCCGTGTCTCCAACGAAGGGAAACTGAGGCACAGAGGGGGGGAAGGAGTGACTTTGTTCAAGTATGTGGGCAGGGAGTAGCAAAGCTGGAGAAAGCCGGGGAGTGCTGGCTCCCAGCCTCCCTTGCTCTAACTACTAGACCCCACTGCCCTCCTAGAGCCAGGGAGAGGACCCCAGAGTCCTGGTGCCTATCGCCCAGCCAGAGAGCCACCGGGGGGGGGGGCCCTCTGCTGGGTGCACAGCGTACCGCCTTCAGAGACAGGCCTGTTACTGGAGGGGGGACCTTGCTTTTCAGGGGGTGGGGGAAGTGTCACAAGGGGAAGGCAGGCAGGGAACCGACATACAAGGGCGTGTCCTGGAGGATACAGTTGCCTGTGAGAAGCCAGGGGGCGCAGGGCTTCCTCGGGCCCCCACCCAGGCTGGGCCTAGTGGTCACGGCCCCTGCATGAAAGAACTGGCGACGGGGGCTGGACGCTCACCCAGGGACGGTCTGTGCGCGCCCTGCCCCTGCGCGGCCTGCGATGCTCCGCCTGCGCACACGGGGCGTCGGGAACGTTTGCACAGGGAAGCGACCTTACTGCCGCCTGGCCAGCAAAGGGGCTGCCAACGGAGTCCCCCATCTTTCCCCGAAGGCCCAGACAGTCCTACCACCGGCCCGGCCACGGAACAGAGCCCTCGCTGGGGACGAGCAGCCCCGGGGTGGCCGGTGCATCCAGCCGAGGGCTGGCAACGTTCTCTCCTTGCCACAACAGTCCCGGGCTGGCTGGCCAGCTCGCTGAGCGCACGGGGCTGCGGATCCGGCCCCCGGCCTGGCGCACACAGCCTCCTCCGGGGGGGGGGAGACCATTGGGGTACTGACAAATAGCGAACGGGGGTGCTGGGACCCGGCCCACGCACCAGGCCCTCTACCAAGCGCATCGGCCTTGCCCCAGTGGAACAGTCGGGGTGCCGGTGCCCACCCACAAGAGCGGCCTTGGGGGCGCAGGGCCGAGGGGGAGTGTGGCTCTTCAAACCAAGCTCTCCAGAGAGGGAGCTCAGGGCTGGGCGGCCAGGTAGTTTAAAGGGATTCTCCTATCCGGGGGCAGGCGGGGCTCTTCTGAATACATCACACTCTGGTTAAGACTCGGGGCACGCCCCACGGCCCCGGAAAGCGCACGGCGGGGGGCGTACCTGTCTGGTCCCCTGGCGGGGGGGTCGGACTCGGAGAGGAGTCGTGGGCTGTCCAAGTCGTCGAGCGGGTCCCCTCCCGGCAGGAGGAAGGTCGGGCGACGGGGGCTCACCACTCTCCCCCCCTCCCGACGCCCTGCAGATCCCAGCTTCCTCCCAGCTCCCTCCACCCCATCCGAGCCCCCTTCCTTGGTCCTTGGCTAGATCCGGGGAGGGCAGGAGGCAGCAGGGCCCCCCTGCTTCCCCAGCCCCCCCAGCTCAGAAATACGTGTCCTGCAGCACAGAGCCCGCCGGGGGATCCCCCTCTTGCCCCCCGTCCTCCGTGGGGGGTGGGGCTTTGGACTCCTTCCGGCGCATGGAGACCTTCCTCTCCTTCTTCTGCTTGGCCTCCTCCTTGGCCCGCTCCTTCTGCTGCTTCCGCTCCTGCTTCTCCCGCTCCTTCTGCAGCTTCTTCTCCCGCTCCCGCTCCTGCCGCTCCCGCTCCCGCTCCTGCCGCTCCCGCTCCTTCTCCAGCCGCTCCCGCTCCCGCTCCCTCTTCTTCTCCTTCGCCCCCTTCCTGGGCGCCCCCAGCGGCGTGCTGCTCCCCGTGGGGGAGGGCAGGGCGGGGTGCAGCCCTTCCGACACCACCGGGCCTGGGGTGGCGGCTGGGGGGGGCGCGGCGGAGACGGCCAGGCTGCTCACGGGGTGGGCAGGGGAGGGGCTGCCCCCCGTGGCGCTGCTGCTGCTGCTGCCGCGGGCCACCCGCTGCTTGATGCCAGTGAGGCTCAGCAGGCTGGCGCTGGCGCTCAGCGGGGGGTTCATGCGGTGCCGCTCCTCGTGGATGGCGCGGGAGCCGTGGAGCCGGCGCGAGGGTTTGTACTGCAGCTCCCCGCGGTTCTCCCGCCACTTCTTGAGCTGCGCGGCGTTCTCCCGCTCGATCAGCGCCTCCGTCACCGGCAGGTTCACCACCTGGGGCCGGGAGGCGCTGGTGAGACCCCCGGGAGACCGGCCCTGAGCGCCTCCCGCTGGCCAACCCCGTCCCCTGCAGCACAGCGCCCTAGGGCCACGCTGGGGCCAGCCCTGCCCCGCTCCCTGCCCTGCGGCGCCCCCTAGTGCCACCCTGGGGAGAGCGCCTCCCGCTGGCCAACCCCGTCCCCTGCAGCACAGCGCCCTACGGCCACGCTGGGGCCAGCCCTGCCCCGCTCCCTGCCCTGCGGCGCCCCCTAGTGCCACCCTGGGGAGAGCGCCTCCCGCTGGCCAACCCCGTCCCCTGCAGCACAGCGCCCTAGGGCCACGCTGGGGCCAGCCCCGCCCCGCTCCCTGCCCTGCGGCGCCCCCTAGCGCCACCCTGGGGAGAGCGCCTCCCGCTGGCCAACCCCCCCTGCAGCACAGCGCCCTACGGCCACGCTGGGGCCAGCCCTGCCCCGCTCCCTGCCCTGTGGCGCCCCCTAGCGCCACCCTGGGGAGAGCGCCTCCCGCTGGCCAACCCCGTCCCCTGCAGCACAGCGCCCTAAGGCCACGCTGGGGCCAGCCCTGCCCCGCTCCCTGCCCTGCGGCGCCCCCTAGCGACTCCCTGGGGAGAGCGCCTCCCACTGGCCAACCCCGTCCCCTGCAGCACAGCGCCCTACGGCCACGCTGGGGCCAGCCCTGCCCCGCTCCCTGCCCTGCAGCGCCCCCTAGCGCCACCCTGGGGAGAGCGCCTCCCTGCTGGGCCCTGCCCCGCTCCCTGCCCTGCGGCGCCCCCTAGTGCCACCCTGGGGAGAGCGCCTCCCACTGGCCAACCCCGTCCCCTGCAGCACAGCGCCCTACGGCCACGCTGGGGCCAGCCCTGCCCCGCTCCCTGCCCTGCAGCGCCCCCTAGCGCCACCCTGTGGAGAGCGCCTCCCTGCTGGGCCCTGCCCCGCTCCCTGCCCTGCGGCGCCCCCTAGCGCCACCCTGGGGAGAGCGCCTCCCGCTGGCCAACCCCGTCCCCTGCAGCACAGCGCCCTACGGCCACGCTGGGGCCAGCCCTGCCCCGCTCCCTGCCCTGCGGCGCCCCCTAGTGCCACCCTGGGGAGAGCGCCTCCCGCTGGCCAACCCCCCCTGCAGCACAGCGCCCTACGGCCACGCTGGGGCCAGCCCTGCCCCGCTCCCTGCCCTGCGGCGCCCCCTAGCGACACCCTGGGGAGAGCGCCTCCCGCTGGCCAACCCCGTCCCCTGCAGCACAGCGCCCTACTGCCACGCTGGGGCCAGCCCTGCCCTGCTCCCTGCCCTGCAGCGCCCCCTAGCGCCACACTGGGGCACTACAGCCAGGCACAGCAGTGCCTGTGAGCCCCGCCCCGCTCCCTGCCCTGCGGTGCCCCCTAGCGCCACACTGGGGAGAGCGCCCCCCTGCTGGGCCCTGCCCTGCTCCCTGCCCTGCGGCGCCCCCTAGCGCCGCACTGGGGCACTACAGCCAGGCACAGCAGTGCCTGTGAGCCCCGCCCCACTCCCTGCCCCACTCCCTGCCCTGCAGCGCCCCCTAGTGCCACCCTGGGGAGAGCGCCCCCTGCTGGGCCCTGCCCCGCTCCCTGCCTTGCAGCGCCCCCTAGTGCCACCCTGGGGAGAGTGACCCCTGCTGGGCCCTGCCCCGATTCCTGCCCTGCAGCGCCCCCTAGTGCCACCCTGGGGAGAGTGCCCCCCTGCTGGGCCCTGCCCCGTTCCCTGCCCTGCAGCGCCCCCTAGTGCACACCCTGGGGAGAGTGGGCCCTGCCCCGCTCCCTGCCCTGCAGCGCCCCCTAGTGCACACCCTGGGGAGAGTGACCCCTGCTGGGCCCTGCCCCGTTCCCTGCCCTGCAGCGCCCCCTAGTGCACACCCTGGGGAGAGTGGGCCCTGCCCCGCTCCCTGCCCTGCAGCGCCCCCTAGTGCACACCCTGGGGAGAGTGGGCCCTGCCCCGCTCCCTGCCCTGCAGCGCCCCCTAGTGCACACCCTGGGGAGAGTGACCCCTGCTGGGCCCTGCCCCGTTCCCTGCCCTGCAGCGCCCCCTAGTGCACACCCTGGGGAGAGTGACCCCTGCTGGGCCCTGCCCAGTTCCCTGCCCTGCAGCACCCCCTAGTGCACACCCTGGGGAGAGTGGGCCCTGCCCCGCTCCCTGCCCTGCAGTGCCCCCTAGTGCACACCCTGGGGAGAGCACCCCCCTGCTGGGCCCTGCCCCACTCCCTGCCCTGCAGCGCCCCCTAGTGCACACCCTGGGGAAAGCGCCCCCTGCTGGGCCCTGCCCCGCAGCGCCCCCTAGCAACACCCTGGAGCACTAGGGCCAGGATTGATTGTAGGGGGCAGAGCCCTGCTGATGCCCGGGGGTCTCCCTTGCACTCCCGGAGCCAGCCCCCCCTCGCGCAGGCCGTGTGGGCGGGGCTCACCTCGGACACAAGGAACTCCTCTTGCATGCTCTGCGCTGGCAGGTTGCGCAGCTTCTCCATAGTCTCGTACATCCCCTGGCAGCTGCGGAGCTTGTCCACGGAGCCCAGGGTGTTCTGGAGAAGGACCAGGCCCACCCGGAAGATGATCTTCACTCCTGCGTTGGGAAAAGGGAGAGAGACCGGGGTGAGCCGTGGGGCGGGAGGGCGATGGGCAGACAGGGAAGGGAAAGGACAGAGAGACCGGGGTGAGCCGTGGGGCGTGAGGGCGATGGGCAGACAGGGAAGGGAAAGGACAGAGAGACCGGGGTGAGCCGTGGGGCGTGAGGGCGATGGGCAGACAGGGAGGGGAAAGGACAGAGAGACCGGGGTGAGCCGTGGGGCGTGAGGGCGATGGGCAGACAGGGAAGGGAAAGGACAGAGAGACCGGGGTGAGCCGTGGGGCGTGAGGGCGATGGGCAGACAGGGAGGGGAAAGGACAGAGAGACCGGGGTGAGCCGTGGGGCGTGAGGGCGATGGGCAGACAGGGAGGGGAAAGGACACAGAGACCGGGGTGAGCCGTGGGGCGTGAGGGCGATGGGCAGACAGGGAAGGGAAAGGACACAGAGACCGGGGTGAGCCGTGGGGCGTGAGGGCGATGGGCAGACAGGGAAGGGAAAGGACACAGAGACCGGGGTGAGCCGTGGGGCGTGAGGGCGATGGGCAGACAGGGAGGGGAAAGGACACAGAGACCGGGGTGAGCCGTGGGGCGGGAGGGCGATGGGCAGACAGGGAGGGGAAAGGACAGAGAGACCGGGGTGAGCCGTGGGGCGGGAGGGCGATGGGCAGAGAGGGAGGGGAAAGGACACAGAGACCGGGGTGAGCCGTGGGGCGTGAGGGCGATGGGCAGAGAGGGAGGGGAAAGGACAGAGAGACCGGGGTGAGCCGTGGGGCGTGAGGGCGATGGGCAGACAGGGAAGGGAAAGGACACAGAGACCGGGGTGAGCCGTGGGGCGTGAGGGCGATGGGCAGACAGGGAGGGGAAAGGACAGAGAGACCGGGGTGAGCCGTGGGGCGTGAGGGTGATGGGCAGACAGGGAGGGGAAAGGACAGAGAGACCGGGGTGAGCCGTGGGGCGTGAGGGCGATGGGCAGACAGGGAAGGGAAAGGACACAGAGACCGGGGTGAGCCGTGGGGCGTGAGGGCGATGGGCAGACAGGGAAGGGAAAGGACACAGAGACCGGGGTGAGCCGTGGGGCGGGAGGGCGATGGGCAGAGAGGGAGGGGAAAGGACAGAGAGACCGGGGTGAGCCGTGGGGCGTGAGGGCGATGGGCAGAGAGGGAGGGGAAAGGACAGAGAGACCGGGGTGAGCCGTGGGGCGGGAGGGCGATGGGCAGAGAGGGAGGGGAAAGGACAGAGAGACCGGGGTGAGCCGTGGGGCGTGAGGGCGATGGGCAGACAGGGAGGGGAAAGGACAGAGAGACCGGGGTGAGCCGTGGGGCGTGAGGGCGATGGGCAGACAGGGAGGGGAAAGGACAGAGAGACCGGGGTGAGCCGTGGGGCGTGCGGGCGATGGGCAGACAGGGAGAGGAAAGGACACAGAGACCGGGGTGAGCCGTGGGGCGTGAGGGCGATGGGCAGAGAGGGAGGGGAAAGGACAGAGAGACCGGGGTGAGCCGTGGGGCGGGAGGGCGATGGGCAGAGAGGGAGGGGAAAGGACAGAGAGACCGGGGTGAGCCGTGGGGCGTGAGGGCGATGGGCAGACAGGGAGGGGAAAGGACAGAGAGACCGGGGTGAGCCGTGGGGCGTGAGGGCGATGGGCAGACAGGGAGGGGAAAGGACAGAGAGACCGGGGTGAGCCGTGGGGCGTGAGGGCGATGGGCAGACAGGGAAGGGAAAGGACACAGAGACCGGGGTGAGCCGTGGGGCGTGAGGGCGATGGGCAGACAGGGAGGGGAAAGGACAGAGAGACCGGGGTGAGCCGTGGGGCGGGAGGGCGATGGGCAGACAGGGAGGGGAAAGGACAGAGAGACCGGGGTGAGCCGTGGGGCGGGAGGGCGATGGGCAGACAGGGAAGGGAAAGGACAGAGAGACCGGGGTGAGCCGTGGGGCGTGAGGGCGATGGGCAGACAGGGAGGGGAAAGGACACAGAGACCGGGGTGAGCCGTGGGGCGGGAGGGCGATGGGCAGAGAGGGAGGGGAAAGGACAGAGAGACCGGGGTGAGCCGTGGGGCGTGAGGGCGATGGGCAGACAGGGAGGGGAAAGGACAGAGAGACCGGGGTGAGCCGTGGGGCGTGAGGGCGATGGGCAGACAGGGAGGGGAAAGGACACAGAGACCGGGGTGAGCCGTGGGGCGGGAGGGCGATGGGCAGAGAGGGAGGGGAAAGGACAGAGAGACCGGGGTGAGCCGTGGGGCGTGAGGGCGATGGGCAGACAGGGAGGGGAAAGGACAGAGAGACCGGGGTGAGCCGTGGGGCGGGAGGGCGATGGGCAGAGAGGGAAGGGAAAGGACACAGAGACCGGGGTGAGCCGTGGGGCGGGAGGGCGATGGGCAGAGAGGGAGGGGAAAGGACAGAGAGACCGGGGTGAGCCGTGGGGCGGGAGGGCGATGGGCAGACAGGGAGGGGAAAGGACAGAGAGACCGGGGTGAGCCGTGGGGCGGGAGGGCGATGGGCAGAGAGGGAGGGGAAAGGACACAGAGACCGGGGTGAGCCGTGGGGCGTGGGGGCGATGGGCAGACAGGGAGGGGAAAGGACAGAGAGACCGGGGTGAGCCGTGGGGCGTGGGGGCGATGGGCAGACAGGGAGGGGAAAGGACACAGAGACCGGGGTGAGCCGTGGGGCGTGAGGGCGATGGGCAGACAGGGAGGGGAAAGGACAGAGAGACCGGGGTGAGCCGTGGGGCGGGAGGGCGATGGGCAGAGAGGGAGGGGAAAGGACAGAGAGACCGGGGTGAGCCGTGGGGCGTGAGGGCGATGGGCAGACAGGGAGGGGAAAGGACAGAGAGACCGGGGTGAGCCGTGGGGCGTGAGGGCGATGGGCAGACAGGGAGGGGAAAGGACAGAGAGACCGGGGTGAGCCGTGGGGCGTGGGGGCGATGGGCAGACAGGGAGGGGAAAGGACAGAGAGACCGGGGTGAGCCGTGGGGCGTGAGGGTGATGGGCAGACAGGGAAGGGAAAGGACAGAGAGACCGGGGTGAGCCGTGGGGCGGGAGGGCGATGGGCAGACAGGGAGGGGAAAGGACACAGAGACCGGGGTGAGCCATGGGGCGTGTGGGCGATGGGCAGAGAGGGAGGGGAAAGGACAGAGAGACCGGGGTGAGCCGTGGGGCGTGAGGGCGATGGGCAGACAGGGAAGGGAAAGGACAGAGAGACCGGGGTGAGCCGTGGGGCGGGAGGGCGATGGGCAGACAGGGAGGGGAAAGGACAGAGAGACCGGGGTGAGCCGTGGGGCGTGAGGGCGATGAGCAGACAGGGAAGGGAAAGGACAGAGAGACCGGGGTGAGCCGTGGGGCAGGAGGGCGATGGGCAGACAGGGAGGGGAAAGGACAGAGAGACCGGGGTGAGCCGTGGGGCGTGAGGGCGATGGGCAGACAGGGAGGGGAAAGGACAGAGAGACCGGGGTGAGCCGTGGGGCGGGAGGGCGATGGGCAGACAGGGAAGGGAAAGGACACAGAGACCGGGGTGAGCCGTGGGGCGGGAGGGCGATGGGCAGAGAGGGAGGGGAAAGGACACAGAGACCGGGGTGAGCCGTGGGGCGTGAGGGCGATGGGCAGACAGGGAAGGGAAAGGACACAGAGACCGGGGTGAGCCGTGGGGCGGGAGGGCGATGGGCAGACAGGGAGGGGAAAGGACACAGAGACCGGGGTGAGCCGTGGGGCGTGAGGGCGATGGGCAGACAGGGAAGGGAAAGGACACAGAGACCGGGGTGAGCCGTGGGGCGGGAGGGCGATGGGCAGAGAGGGAGGGGAAAGGACAGAGAGACCAGGGTGAGCCGTGGGGCGTGAGGGCGATGGGCAGACAGGGAAGGGAAAGGACACAGAGACCGGGGTGAGCCGTGGGGCGGGAGGGCGATGGGCAGACAGGGAGGGGAAAGGACAGAGAGACCGGGGTGAGCCGTGGGGCGGGAGGGCGATGGGCAGAGAGGGAGGGGAAAGGACAGAGAGACCGGGGTGAGCCGTGGGGCGTGAGGGCGATGGGCAGACAGGGAGGGGAAAGGACACAGAGACCGGGGTGAGCCGTGGGGCGTGAGGGCGATGGGCAGAGAGGGAGGGGAAAGGACAGAGAGACCGGGGTGAGCCGTGGGGCGTGAGGGCGATGGGCAGAGAGGGAGGGGAAAGGACAGAGAGACCGGGGTGAGCCGTGGGGCGTGAGGGCGATGGGCAGACAGGGAGGGGAAAGGACACAGAGACCGGGGTGAGCCGTGGGGCGTGAGGGCGATGGGCAGAGAGGGAGGGGAAAGGACAGAGAGACCGGGGTGAGCCGTGGGGCGTGAGGGCGATGGGCAGAGAGGGAGGGGAAAGGACAGAGAGACCGGGGTGAGCCGTGGGGCGTGAGGGCGATGGGCAGACAGGGAGGGGAAAGGACACAGAGACCGGGGTGAGCCGTGGGGCGTGAGGGCGATGGGCAGAGAGGGAGGGGAAAGGACAGAGAGACCGGGGTGAGCCGTGGGGCGTGAGGGCGATGGGCAGACAGGGAGGGGAAAGGACACAGAGACCGGGGTGAGCCGTGGGGCGTGAGGGCGATGGGCAGAGAGGGAGGGGAAAGGACACAGAGACCGGGGTGAGCCGTGGGGCGTGAGGGCGATGGGCAGACAGGGAGGGGAAAGGACACAGAGACCGGGGTGAGCCGTGGGGCGTGAGGGCGATGGGCAGAGAGGGAGGGGAAAGGACACAGAGACCGGGGTGAGCCGTGGGGCGTGAGGGCGATGGGCAGACAGGGAGGGGAAAGGACAGAGAGACCGGGGTGAGCCGTGGAGCGTGAGGGCGATGGGTAGAGAGGGAGGGGAAAGGACACAGAGACCGGGGTGAGCCGTGGGGCATGAGGGCGATGGGCAGACAGGGAGGGGAAAGGACAGAGAGACCGGGGTGAGCCGTGGGGCGGGAGGGCGATGGGCAGACAGGGAGGGGAAAGGACAGAGAGACCGGGGTGAGCCGTGGGGCGTGAGGGCGATGGGCAGACAGGGAGGGGAAAGGACACAGAGACCGGGGTGAGCCGTGGGGCGGGAGGGCGATGGGCAGAGAGGGAGGGGAAAGGACAGAGAGACCGGGGTGAGCCGTGGGGCGTGAGGGCGATGGGCAGACAGGGAGGGGAAAGGACAGAGAGACCGGGGTGAGCCGTGGGGCGGGAGGGCGATGGGCAGACAGGGAAGGGAAAGGACAGAGAGACCGGGGTGAGCCGTGGGGCGGGAGGGCGATGGGCAGAGAGGGGTTGGGGCAGAACTGGGTAATCGGGTTGCGGGGACTCGGACACAAGCGGGGCGGGCTGGGAGTGCCCAGCCAAAAGGAAGGAGGGCGGGTCGGGACGGGACGAGGGACGGAGAATACGCTGGGGTGGTCGGAGGACGGGACGGGATAACGGAAGGAGAATACGCTGGGGTGGTCGGAGGGCGGGTCGGGACGGGATAACGGAAGGAGAATACGCTGGGGTGGTCGGAGGGCGGGACGGGATAACGGAAGGAGAATACGCTGGGGTGGTCGGAGGGCGGGTCGGGACGGGATAACGGAAGGAGAATACGCTGGGGTGGTCGGAGGGCGGGTCGGGACGGGATAACGGAAGGAGAATACGCTGGGGTGGTCGGAGGGCGGGTCGGGACGGGATAACGGAAGGAGAATACGCTGGGGTGGTCGGAGGGCGGGTCAGGACGGGATAACGGAAGGAGAATACGCTGGGGTGGTCGGAGGGCGGGGCAGGATAACGGAAGGAGAATACGCTGGGGTGGTCGGAGGGCGGGGTGGGATAACGGAAGGAGAACACGCTGGGGTGGTCGGAGGGCGGGGCGGGATAACGGAAGGAGAATACGCTGGGGTGGTCGGAGGGCGGGTCAGGACGGGATAACGGATGGAGAACACGCTGGGGTGGTCAGAGGGCGGGTCAGGACGGGATAACGGAAGGAGAACACGCTGGGGTGGTTGGAGGGCGGGGCGGGATAACGATGGAGCTGGAAGGCTGGGGTGGTCGGAGGGCGGGGCGGGATAACGATGGAGCTGGAAGGCTGGGGTGGTCGGAGGGCGGGGCGGGATAACGATGGAGCTGGAAGGCTGGGGTGGTCGGAGGACGGGGCGGGATAACGATGGAGCTGGAAGGCTGGAGTGGTCGGAGGGCGGGGCGGGATAACGATGGAGCTGGAAGGCTGGAGTGGTCGGAGGGCGGGGCGGGATAACGATGGAGCTGGAAGGCTGGAGTGGTCGGAGGACGGGGCGGGATAACGATGGAGCTGGAAGGCTGGAGTGGTCGGAGGGCGGGGCGGGATAACGATGGAGCTGGAAGGCTGGAGTGGTCGGAGGGCGGGGCGGGACGGGATAACGGAAGGAGAATACGCTGGGGTGGTCGGAGGGCAGGTCGGGACAGGATAACGGAAGGAGAATACGCTGGGGTGGTCGGAGGGCGGGTCAGGACGGGATAACGGAAGGAGAATACGCTGGGGTGGTCGGAGGGCGGGGCGGGATAACGGAAGGAGAACACGCTGGGGTGGTCGGAGGGCGGGTCGGGGCGGGATAACGATGGAGCTGGAAGGCTGGGGTGGTCGGAGGGCGGGGCGGGATAACGATGGAGCTGGAAGGCTGGGGTGGTCGGAGGACGGGACGGGATAACGATGGAGCTGGAAGGCTGGGGTGGTCGGAGGGCGGGGCGGGATAACGATGGAGCTGGAGGGCCGGGACAGGGAAGGTCGGTCTGGGGCGGCCGGATGCGGTTGGGCCGGTGTTTTGCGGGACAGCGGCGCTTACAGCCGCGCGGGCGGCCGGCCGGGCCTGGCCCCTCACCCTCGCAGAAGAACATGTCCCAGATGCGCAGCACGGAGCCCCAGGGCAGGGTGCGGGAGAAGATGCACATGAACCACTCGGTCATGTAGAGGATGGGGTCGATCTTGTACTTCTTGAGGTGCCGATAGGCGATGGGGGATGCCCGGCGCAGCAGGGCAAAGAAGATCTCCCCGTCCAGCTGGATGGCTTCCTGCCGGGAGGAGGGGAACACATAAGGCCCGGCCATCCTCCGCCCGCCCCCTACTCTGCACCCCTCCCAGCTCCCAATCCTCCCCCTGCTTCCCCCCAGGCTTCTCCGTCCCCATCCCGCCCCTTCTCTCAGCTCCACCTCACTGCCCCTCCTCCTCCCACCAAGGGTCACTCAGCAGAACCCCCATGGGACCACCCTGCTCTCGCCGGGGTGGCTACTCACCAGTCCCGCGCTGTAGTAGCCCGGCAGGTACTTCTCACAGATCTGCACCAGGCACCAGAAGGCTTGCTGCGGGGCCAGGGAGAGGGAAAGGCGTCAGGCAGACAGACGGCCACAGCAGAAGACACACGGACACACCCCGACACCGGGAGAGCCAGTGGAGGGCAGAGAGTGGAGACCCAGGGGTGCCGTGCCGCCGTGGCCAGGAGCAGACACCGGAGAGAGGGGTTTCTCCTCTCCATGCAGTTACCCCGGCTCCTGCCGCCGACCTGGCTGCCCCCACCCCAGGGTGCAGGCCGCCTCGCTCCGGGCTCAGTGACACGGCTCCCGGCCCGGAGCGATACGGCCAGGCCCAGTGCGCTCTGGGGCCCGGCCAGGCGTCCAAGCCGACAGGAGAGCCAGGCCCAGGGCGCTCTGGGGCCCGGCCAGGCGTCCAAGCCGACAGGAGAGCCAGGCCCAGTGCGCTCTGGGGGCCGGCCAGGCGTCCAAGCCGACAGGAGAGCCAGGCCCAGTGCGCTCTGGGGGCCGGCCAGGCGTCCAAGCCGACAGGAGAGCCAGGCCCAGTGCGCTCTGGGGCCCGGCCAGGCGTCCAAGCCGACAGGCGAGCCAGGCCCAGGGCGCTCTGGGGCCCGGCCAGGCGTCCAAGCCGACAGGCGAGCCAGGCCCAGGGCGCTCTGGGGCCCGGCCAGGCGTCCAAGCCGACAGGAGAGCCAGGCCCAGGGCGCTCTGGGGGCCGGCCAGGCGTCCAAGCCGACAGGAGAGCCAGGCCCAGGGCGCTCTGGGGCCGGCCAGGCGTCCAAGCCGACAGGAGAGCCAGGCCCAGGGCGCTCTGGGGCCCGGCCAGGCGTCCAAGCCGACAGGAGAGCCAGGCCCAGGGCGCTCTGGGGCCCGGCCAGGCGTCCAAGCCGACAGGAGAGCCAGGCCCAGGGCGCTCTGGGGCCCGGCCAGGCGTCCAAGCCGACAGGAGAGCCAGGCCCAGGGCGCTCTGGGGGCCGGCCAGGCGTCCAAGCCGACAGGAGAGCCAGGCCCAGTGCGCTCTGGGAGCCGGCCAGGCGTCCAAGCCGACAGGAGAGCCAGGCCCAGTGCGCTCTGGGGGCCGGCCAGGCGTCCAAGCCGACAGGCGAGCCAGGCCCAGGGCGCTCTGGGGGCCGGCCAGGCGTCCAAGCCGACAGGAGAGCCAGGCCCAGTGCGCTCTGGGGCCCGGCCAGGCGTCCAAGCCGACAGGAGAGCCAGGCCCAGTGCGCTCTGGGGCCCGGCCAGGCGTCCAAGCCGACAGGAGAGCCAGGCCCAGGGCGCTCTGGGGCCCGGCCAGGCGTCCAAGCCGACAGGAGAGCCAGGCCCAGTGCGCTCTGGGGCCCGGCCAGGCGTCCAAGCCGACAGGCGAGCCAGGCCCAGTGCGCTCTGGGGGCCGGCCAGGCGTCCAAGCCGACAGGCGAGCCAGGCCCAGGGCGCTCTGGGGGCCGGCCAGGCGTCCAAGCCGACAGGAGAGCCAGGCCCAGTGCGCTCTGGGGGCCGGCCAGGCGTCCAAGCCAACAGGAGAGCCAGGCCCAGTGCGCTCTGGGGGCCGGCCAGGCGTCCAAGCCGACAGGAGAGCCAGGCCCAGTGCGCTCTGGGGGCCGGCCAGGCGTCCAAGCCAACAGGAGAGCCAGGCCCAGTGCGCTCTGGGGGCCGGCCAGGCGTCCAAGCCGACAGGAGAGCCAGGCCCAGTGCGCTCTGGGGGCCGGCCAGGCGTCCAAGCCGACAGGAGAGCCAGGCCCAGTGCGCTCTGGGGCCGGCCAGGCGTCCAAGCCAACAGGAGAGCCAGGCCCAGTGCGCTCTGGGGGCCGGCCAGGCGTCCAAGCCGACAGGAGAGCCAGGCCCAGTGCGCTCTGGGGCCGGCCAGGCGTCCAAGCCGACAGGAGAGCCAGGCCCAGTGCGCTCTGGGGGCCGGCCAGGCGTCCAAGCCGACAGGAGAGCCAGGCCCAGGGCGCTCTGGGGGCCGGCCAGGCGTCCAAGCCGACAGGAGAGCCAGGCCCAGGGCGCTCTGGGGCCCGGCCAGGCGTCCAAGCCGACAGGCGAGCCAGGCCACACACACGAGCTGACCCGGGCTGCACGGCGCCTTGGCCTTAAGCTGGGCCGGGCAGGGCGATGGGAGCGGCCAGCCTGAGTTAAAAGCAGGGCCCGGCCTTCCCCGTTACTCCCCCCCCCCACCGCGGGCTCCTCCGCTCACGGACGCTTCTGCAGCGCAGCCCCCGCGCCGCCAGCAGCCCCCCCCGCCGCACGGGGCAGGGGGAGTGACGCCGACGCCAGACGCAGACCGGGGACGGACAGAGGGACACACACGGCTGGGGCAGGACAGAGAAAGGGGGGGGGTAGACACGTAGCAATCCCACCAACGGGACCTGGACACACACGGTGTCAGCTGGGACGGCCCTGCCCATGGACAGGGAAAGACCCAGGAGTCCCAACCCCGCCGAGCTAACCAGCACCAGCCCCGCTGCCCGCCAGGGGAGAGGAGAGACCCGGAGTCCTGGCTCCCCCCCACCGCCCTCCCAGAGCGACGGGGAGAGACCCGGAGTCCTGGCTCCCCCCCCCACCGCCCTCCCAGAGCGACGGGGAGAGACCCGGAGTCCTGGCTCCCCCCCCCACCGCCCTCCCAGAGCGATGGGGAGAGACCCGGAGTCCTGGCTCCCCCCCCCCACCGCCCTCCCAGAGCGACGGGGAGAGACCCGGAGTCCTGGCTCCCCCCCCACCGCCCTCCCAGAGCGACAGGGAGAGACCCGGAGTCCTGGCTCCCCCCCCACCGCCCTCCCAGAGCGACGGGGAGAGACCCGGAGTCCTGGCTCCCCCCCCACCGCCCTCCCAGAGCGACGGGGAGAGACCCGGAGTCCTGGCTCCCCCCCCACCGCCCTCCCAGAGCGACAGGGAGAGACCCGGAGTCCTGGCTCCCCCCCCACCGCCCTCCCAGAGCGACGGGGAGAGACCCGGAGTCCTGGCTCCCCCCCCACCGCCCTCCCAGAGCGACAGGGAGAGACCCGGAGTCCTGGCTCCCCCCCCCCCGCCCTCCCAGAGCGACGGGGAGAGACCCGGAGTCCTGGCTCCCCCCCCACCGCCCTCCCAGAGCGACAGGGAGAGACCCGGAGTCCTGGCTCCCCCCCCACCGCCCTCCCAGAGCGACGGGGAGAGACCCGGAGTCCTGGCTCCCCCCCCACCGCCCTCCCAGAGCGACGGGGAGAGACCCGGAGTCCTGGCTCCCCCCCCACCGCCCTCCCAGAGCGACGGGGAGAGACCCGGAGTCCTGGCTCCCCCCCCACCGCCCTCCCAGAGCGACGGGGAGAGACCCGGAGTCCTGGCTCCCCCCCCACCGCCCTCCCAGAGCGACGGGGAGAGACCCGGAGTCCTGGCTCCCCCCCCACCGCCCTCCCAGAGCGACGGGGAGAGACCCGGAGTCCTGGCTCCCCCCCCACCGCCCTCCCAGAGCGACGGGGAGAGACCCGGAGTCCTGGCTCCCCCCCCACCGCCCTCCCAGAGCGACGGGGAGAGACCCGGAGTCCTGGCTCCCCCCCCCACCGCCCTCCCAGAGCGACGGGGAGAGACCCGGAGTCCTGGCTCCCCCCCACCGCCCTCCCAAAGCGACGGGGAGAGACCCGGAGTCCTGGCTCCCCCCCACCGCCCTCCCAGAGCGACAGGGAGAGACCCGGAGTCCTGGCTCCCCCCCACCACCGCCCTCCCAGAGCGACAGGGAGAGACCCGGAGTCCTGGCTCCCCCCCACCACCGCCCTCCCAGAGCGACGGGGAGAGACCCGGAGTCCTGGCTCCCCCCCCCACCGCCCTCCCAGAGCGACAGGGAGAGACCCGGAGTCCTGGCTCCCCCCCCACCGCCCTCCCAGAGCGACGGGGAGAGACCCGGAGTCCTGGCTCCCCCCCCCACCGCCCTCCCAGAGCGACAGGGAGAGACCCGGAGTCCTGGCTCCCCCCCCACCGCCCTCCCAGAGCGACGGGGAGAGACCCGGAGTCCTGGCTCCCCCCCCCACCGCCCTCCCAGAGCGACGGGGAGAGACCCGGAGTCCTGGCTCCCCCCCCCACCGCCCTCCCAGAGCGACAGGGAGAGACCCGGAGTCCTGGCTCCCCCCCCCCCCCGCCCTCCCAGAGCGACGGGGAGAGACCCGGAGTCCTGGCTCCCCCCCCCACCGCCCTCCCAGAGCGACGGGGAGAGACCCGGAGTCCTGGCTCCCCCCCCCCACCGCCCTCCCAGAGCGACGGGGAGAGACCCGGAGTCCTGGCTCCCCCCCCCCACCGCCCTCCCAGAGCGACGGGGAGAGACCCGGAGTCCTGGCTCCCCCCCCCCCCCCGCCCTCCCAGAGCGACGGGGAGAGACCCGGAGTCCTGGCTCCCCCCCCCCACCGCCCTCCCAGAGCGACGGGGAGAGACCCGGAGTCCTGGCTCCCCCCCCCCACCGCCCTCCCAGAGCGACGGGGAGAGACCCGGAGTCCTGGCTCCCCCCCCACCGCCCTCCCAGAGCGACGGGGAGAGACCCGGAGTCCTGGCTCCCCCCCCCACCGCCCTCCCAGAGCGACGGGGAGAGACCCGGAGTCCTGGCTCCCCCCCCCCACCGCCCTCCCAGAGCGACGGGGAGAGACCCGGAGTCCTGGCTCCCCCCCCACCGCCCTCCCAGAGCGATGGGGAGAGACCCGGAGTCCTGGCTCCCCCCCCCCGCCCTCCCAGAGCGACGGGGAGAGACCCGGAGTCCTGGCTCCCCCCCCACCGCCCTCCCAAAGCGACGGGGAGAGACCCGGAGTCCTGGCTCCCCCCCCCCGCCCTCCCAGAGCGACGGGGAGAGACCCGGAGTCCTGGCTCCCCCCCCACCGCCCTCCCAAAGCGACGGGGAGAGACCCGGAGTCCTGGCTCCCCCCCCCCCGCCCTCCCAGAGCGACAGGGAGAGACCCGGAGTCCTGGCTCCCCCCCCACCGCCCTCCCAGAGCGATGGGGAGAGACCCGGAGTCCTGGCTCCCCCCCACCGCCCTCCCAGAGCGACGGGGAGAGACCCGGAGTCCTGGCTCCCCCCCACCGCCCTCCCAGAGCGACAGGGAGAGACCCGGAGTCCTAGCTCCCCGCCCAAACCCGAGAGGTGCTGGGGGGGGGAGAAGGGGGGTTCAAACCAGCCAGACACTCAGGGGAGGCAAGGAGCCAGGCCCTGGCAGAGGAAGGGGCTCTGACCTCCGCGGGCATGTGCATCAGCAGGACGGCCGCGACGGGGGCCTGGGCTTGGCAGTAGCCCTCGTCGGGCCGGTAGATGGTGTAGGCTTTTAGGATGCGGTACAAGTCCTGCTGCCTGCGGGGGAAGCAACCGGAGTTAGACGCCTGAAGGGCCTGGCCCTCTAGGGGGGCGAGCTCCGCCCCAGAGCAGGGCCCGGCTGGCTTGGGGGCAGATATGGGTCACAGGACTCCCCCCCCCCAGGGTGTTCCAGGGCAGGGCCCGGCTGGCTTTGGGGCAGATATGGGTCACAGGACTCCCCCCCCCCCCCCCCCCAGGGTGTTCCAGGGCAGGGCCTGGCTGGCTTTGGGGCAGATATGGGTCACAGGACTCACCCCCCCCCCCAGGGTGTTCCAGGGCAGGGCCCGGCTGGCTGGGGGGCAGATATGGGTCACAGGACTTCCCCCCCCCCCAGGGTGTTCCAGGGCAGGGCCCGGCTGGCTGGGGGGCAGATATGGGTCACAGGACTCCCCCCCCCTCCCCCCAGGGTGTTCCAGGGCAGGGCCCGGCTGGCTGGGGGGCAGATATGGGTCACAGGACTCCCCCCCCCTCCCCCCAGGGTGTTCCAGGGCAGGGCCCGGCTGGCTGGGGGGCAGATATGGGTCACAGGACTCCCCCCCCCTCCCCCCAGGGTGTTCCAGGGCAGGGCCCGGCTGGCTTGGGGGCAGATATGGGTCACAGGACTCCCCCCCCCTCCCCCCAGGGTGTTCCAGGGCAGGGCCCGGCTGGCTTGGGGGCAGATATGGGTCACAGGACTCCCCCCCCCCCCCCAGGGTGTTCCAGAGCAGGGCCCGGCTGGCTCAGGAGGGGAACGGGTCACAGGGCCTGTCCCGCCAGGGGGAACCAGAGCACAGTCTGGCTGGTCTTCGGGGGGGGGGGGGGAGGGAGCCTGTCCCCCCAGGGGGGCGAGGGTAGGGCCCGGATGGTCTGGGCCGGGGGGGGAGGGAGCCTGTTCCCCCAGGGGGGCGAGGGCAGGGCCCGGATGGTCTGGGCCGGGGGGGGGGGGAGCCTGTCCCCCCAGGGGGGCGTGGGCAGGGTCCGGATGGTCTGGGCCGGGGGGGAGGGAGCCTGTTCCCCCAGGGGGGCGAGGGCAGGGCCCGGATGGTCTGGGCCGGGGGGGAGGGAGCCTGTTCCCCCAGGGGGGCGAGGGCAGGGCCCGGATGGTCTGGGCCGGGGGGGAGGGAGCCTGTTCCCCCAGGGGGGCGTGGGCAGGGCCCGGATGGTCTGAGCAAGGGGGGGGAGGGAGCCTGTCCCCCCAGGGGGGCGAGGGCAGGGCCCGGATGGTCTGGGCCGGGGGGGGGAGCCTGTTCCCCCAGGGGGGCGTGGGCAGGGCCCGGGGGGGGAGCCTGTCCCCCCAGGGGGGCGAGGGCAGGGCCGGGGGGGGAGCCTGTCCCCCCAGGGGGGCGAGGGCAGGGCCGGGGGGGGGAGCCTGTCCCCCCAGGGGGGCGAGGGCAGGGCCCGGATGGTCTGGGCCGGGGGGGAGGGAGCCTGTTCCCCCAGGGGGGCGAGGGCAGGGCCCGGATGGTCTGGGCCGGGGGGGGAGGGAGCCTGTCCCCCCAGGGGGGCGTGGGCAGGGCCCGGATGGTCTGGGCCGGGGGGGGGAGCCTGTCCCCCCAGGGGGGCGAGGGCAGGGTCCGGATGGTCTGGGCCGGGGGGGGGGGGGGGAGCCTGTCCCCCCAGGGGGGCGTGGGCAGGGTCCGGATGGTCTGGGCCGGGGGGGAGGGAGCCTGTTCCCCCAGGGGGGCGAGGGCAGGGCCCGGATGGTCTGGGCCGGGGGGGGAGGGAGCCTGTCCCCCCAGGGGGGCGTGGGCAGGGCCCGGATGGTCTGAGCAAGGGGGGGGAGGGAGCCTGTCCCCCCAGGGGGGCGAGGGCAGGGCCCGGATGGTCTGGGCCCGGGGGGGAGGGAGCCTGTCCCCCCAGGGGGGCGTGGGCAGGGCCCGGATGGTCTGAGCAAGGGGGGGGAGGGAGCCTGTCCCCCCAGGGGGGCGAGGGCAGGGCCCGGATGGTCTGGGCCGGGGGGGGAGCCTGTTCCCCCAGGGGGGCGTGGGCAGGGCCCGGGGGGGGAGCCTGTCCCCCCAGGGGGGCGAGGGCAGGGCCGGGGGGGGAGCCTGTCCCCCCAGGGGGGCGAGGGCAGGGCCGGGGGGGGAGCCTGTCCCCCCAGGGGGGCGAGGGCAGGGCCCGGATGGTCTGAGCCGGGGGGGGAGGGAGCCTGTTCCCCCAGGGGGGCGAGGGCAGGGCCCGGATGGTCTGGGCCGGGGGGGGAGGGAGCCTGTCCCCCCAGGGGGGCGTGGGCAGGGCCCGGATGGTCTGAGCCGGGGGGGAGGGAGCCTGTCCCCCCAGGGGGGCGTGGGCAGGGCCCGGATGGTCTGGGCCGGGGGGGGAGCCTGTTCCCCCAGGGGGGCGTGGGCAGGGCCCGGGGGGGGAGCCTGTCCCCCCAGGGGGGCGAGGGCAGGGCCCGGATGGTCTGGGCCGGGGGGGGGAGCCTGTCCCCCCAGGGGGGCGTGGGCAGGGCCCGGATGGTCTGGGCCGGGGGGGGGGGGGAGCCTGTCCCCCCAGGGGGGCGTGGGCAGGGCCCGGATGGTCTGGGCCGGGGGGGGGGGGAGCCTGTCCCCCCAGGGGGGCGTGGGCAGGGCCCGGGGGGGAGCCCGCCCCCCAGGGGTGCCCGTTGGGAAAGGGGTCTGTGTGGCTCTGGTCCCGTTGGAGGCCGCTGGAGTCTCACCCGTGGCCCCCCCGGGCGGCGAACATCTCGTGGAAGGGGAACTGCCGGTGCAGGTCCTTCTCGATGACGTCCAGCCACTTGGGGTCCCCGGGCTGGCGCTCCAGCTCCTAGGGGTGCCAGGAACAGGGGTGAGGCTCAGCCCAGCCGCCCGCCCCCCACGCCCCCCACCCCCCGGGGCGCACCTCAAACCTGTCGGCGTTCTGCTCCAGCAGCTCCTTGCTGTTCGACAGCAACTGCCAGGCCTTGGCCCGCAGAGACGAGGGGATCCCCTTCCGGCAGCGCAGCTTCACCTGCGGACACCCGCCGGTCAGCGCCCCCCCGGGCCCCACGGGCACCGCCCTGCCCCCCCGGCGCCCCCCAGGGCCCCGCGGCCACCGCCCTGCCCCCCCGGCGCCCCCCAGGGCCCCGTGGCCACCGCCCTGCCTCCTGCCGCGCCCCCCCAGGGCCCCACGGGCACCGCCCTGCCCCCCCGGCGCCCCCCAGGGCCCCGTGGCCACCGCCCTGCCCCCCGCCGCGCCCCCCCAGGGCCCCGTGGCCACCGCCCTGCCTCCTGCCGCGCCCCCCAGGGCCCCGCGGCCACCGCCCTGCCCCCCCGGCGCCCCCCAGGGCCCCGCGGCCACCGCCCTGCCCCCCCAGCGCCCCCCCAGGGCCCCGCGGCCACCGCCCTGCCCCCCCGGCGCCCCCCAGGGCCCCGCGGCCACCGCCCTGCCCCCCGGCACCCCCCAGGGCCCCGCGGCCACCGCCCTGCCCCCCAGCGCCCCCCAGGGCCCCGCGGCCACCGCCCTGCCCCCCCGACGCCCCCCCAGGGCCCCGCGGCCACCGCCCTGCCCCCCCGGCGCGCCCCCCCAGGGCCCCACGGCCACCGCCCTGCCCCCCCGGCGCGCCCCCCCAGGGCCCCGTGGCCACGCCCTGCCCCCCGGCGCCCCCAGGGCCCCGTGGCCACCGCCCTGCCCCCCCGACGCCCCCACAGGGCCCCGTGGCCACCGCCCTGCCCCCCGCCGCGCCCCCCCAGGGCTCCGTGGCCACCGCCCTGCCCCCCACGGCGCCCCCACAGTGCCCCGCGGCCACAGCCCTGCTCCCCGCGGCGCCCCCACAGTGCCCCGCGGCCACCGCCCTGCCCCCCGCGGCGCCCCCAGCAGTGCCCCGTGGCCACCGCCCTGCCCCCCGCGGCGCCCCCAGCCGTGCCCCATAGCCACCGCCCTGCCCCCCGTGGCGCCCCCACCCGTGCCCTGTGGCCACTGCCCTGCCCCCCGCGGCGCCCCCACCCGTGCCCCGTGGCCACCGCCCTGTCCCCCTGCGGTGCCCCAGCCGGTGACCCGGCGCCCCCAACAGTGCCCCGTGGCCACTGCCCTGTCCCCCCACGGCGCCCCCAACAGTGCCCGGCGCCCCCAACAGTGCCCCGTAGCCACCGCCCTGTCCCCCTGCGGTGCCCCCCAGCCAGCGCCTGCCCCCCGCGGCGCCCCAGCCGGTGACCCGGCGCCCCCAACTGTGCCCCGTAGCCACTGCCCTGTCCCCCCGCGGCGCCCCCAGCCAGTGCCCGGCGCCCCCAACAGCGACCCCAGCCACCACCCCGTCCCCCCGAGGCGCCCCCGAGCCACTGCCCCATCCCCTCACGGCGCCCTCAGCCACCCCCCACCCCCTCATGGTGTCTCCCAGCCAGAGCCCTGCCCCCCCACGGTGCCCCCCCCAGCCAGAGCCCTACTCCCCCGCAGTGCTCCCCAGCCACCACCCCATCCCCAACAGTGCCCCATAGGCACTGCCCCGTCCTCCAACAGTGGCCCCACCCACCACCTGCCCTCCCATCAGTGCCCTGCAACCCCCCCATCCCCTCCACTGCTGGGAGAGGCTGGGGCTGTGGAGCCACTTACCTTCTGGAATCGCCGGGAGAGCCATTTATCCCAGTGGGAAAACATGTCGAGCCACTTGAGTTCCCGCTGCCGCGCCACGTCCACCGGGATCCCGCTCTCCCTGGGGGGGGGGGGGGGTCAGAGTCATGGGGCAGCCACACCCAGCCCCCAGCTGCAGCCAGGGGAGCTTCCCCACAGCAGTGCCGGGGGGGGGGGGGGGGGGGGGGGAAGCAGACGGCTTGTGTCCAGGTAACAGCAGAAGCCCTTCCCCAAAATGCCGAGTGAGCCGTGGCCCTTACTGGCTCTCAGGCCCTCTGGTGTTTGTAATCAGAACAGGGACCTGCCCCCCAGCCCTGCCGGTGCCCCTCACCCCCGCCCCACAGCCCCTGCCAGCCCAGCCCTGCCCCACAGCCCCCCTCACTCCTGCCCCACAGCCCCTGCCAGCCCAGCCCTGCCCCACAGCCCCCCTCACTCCTGCCCCACAGCCCCTGCCAGCCCAGCCCTGCCCCACAGCCCCCCTCACTCCTGCCCCACAGCCCCTGCCAGCCCAGCCCTGCCCCACAGCCCCCCCTCACTCCTGCCCCACAGCCCCTGCCAGCCCAGCCCTGCCCCACAGCCCCCCCTCACCCCCGCCCCACAGCCCCTGCCAGCCCAGCCCTGCCCCACAGCCCCCCTCACTCCTGCCCCACAGCCCCTGCCAACCCAGCCCTGCCCCACAGCCCCCCTCACTCCCGCCCCACAGCCCCTGCCAGCCCAGCCCTGCCCCACAGCCCCTCCTCACCCCCGACCCACAGCCCCTGCCAGCCCAGCCCTGCCAGTGCCCCTCACCCCGACCCACAGCCCCTGCCAACCCAGCCCTGCCCCACAGCCCCCCTCACTCCCGCCCCACAGCCCCTGCCAGCCCAGCCCTGCCAGTGCCCCTCACCCCCGACCCACAGGCCCTGCCAACCCAGCCCTGCCCCACAGCCCCCCCTCACTCCTGCCCCACAGCCCCTGCCAACCCAGCCCTGCCCCACAGCCCCCCCTCACTCCTGCCCCACAGCCCCTGCCAGCCCAGCCCTGCCAGTGCCCCTCACCCCCGATCCACAGCCCCTGCCAACCCAGCCCTGCCCCACAGCCCCCCTCACTCCTGCCCCACAGCCCCTGCCAGCCCAGCCCTGCCCCACAGCCCCCCCTCACCCCCGACCCACAGCCCCTGCCAACCCAGCCCTGCCAGTGCCCCTCACTCCCGCCCCACAGCCCCTGCCAGCCCAGCCCTGCCAGTGCCCCTCACCCCGACCCACAGCCCCTGCCAACCCAGCCCTGCCCCACAGCCCCCCTCACTCCCGCCCCACAGCCCCTGCCAGCCCAGCCCTGCCAGTGCCCCTCACCCCCAACCCACAGGCCCTGCCAACCCAGCCCTGCCCCACAGCCCCCCCTCACTCCTGCCCCACAGCCCCTGCCAACCCAGCCCTGCCCCACAGCCCCCCCTCACTCCTGCCCCACAGCCCCTGCCAGCCCAGCCCTGCCAGTGCCCCTCACCCCCGACCCACAGCCCCTGCCAACCCAGCCCTGCCCCACAGCCCCCCCCTCACTCCCGCCCCACAGCCCCTGCCAGCCCAGCCCTGCCCCACAGCCCCCCCCTCACTCCCGCCCCACAGCCTCTGCCAGCCCAGCCCTGCCAGTGCCCCTCACCCCCGACCCACAGCCCCTTGCCAGCCCTGCCCTGGGGTCCCACCGCCCCCAATTCTCCCAATTCTCCATCCCAGGGATGTAACCGGGGGAGGTTTGACCAGGAAGTGAAATTAACAAGGCCCAAAGTGACAGCGACCAGCCCGGTTTCCCCTCCGCAGGAGGAAGGAGGAAACAGAGGCTCCGAGAGGCGTTTGCCGACTGCCCAGAAGGGCCCTGCTCCCCAGCACAAGAGCTCTCAGTTCCCACTCCAGAGCCGCTCTCTGCTTCCTGAGCAGGGGGGAGGCACCAGAGAGCAGCTGGCTCAGGGGCGGGGGCCTGGCCTCTCCGGATCCAGCACAGGGATCCATCCCGGGCTGATGGCCATGCCGTGGGAGGGGTCTGTGGGGCCTCAGCCCCCGTGTCCACAGCCTCCCCCGGGCCCTGGCAGCCGGAGCAGCGGGGCCAAGCACCCACTGGTCCCTGGAGGGCATGGAGGGTGCGGGGGAGGCAGGGGGTCCAGACTCGGATTCCACAGGACGGGGCAGGGAGTGGATGGGGAGGCAGGGTGGAGAAACAGGAAGAGCCGGGAGGGGAAACAGGAAGTGGTGGCTTGGGGCTGCTTCATTGAGAAACTCAGGAAGGGAAGTGGGGGGGGCGTTCACACGAGCATGGGTGGGGGAGAATCTGGGAGAGCTGTGGGGGGGGCTATTCCCCCCTCTGGCCCGGGAGAGGAGGATGCTGGGACGGAGGGGGATGTTCAGCACTGCTCCCCTCGGCCTCCACCCCCCACAGCAACATCTCCCTGCCACCTCCCCGCAGATCAGGCCGCACAGCCCAGTCTGCCCAGGCACGCAGCAGCCCCCCACGGCCTCAATTCCACACCCCGGCTCCCCTCCCCGTCTGCTCTGCCCCTCAGCTCCCTCCGCCCAGCACCAGGGCACCTCCACTCAGGGGGTGGGACTAGCCCTGTGCTACCCCCAGTGGCTCCCCTGCATCCCAGGGGAGGCTCCGAGCCCCGGGAACGGGGTAGACCCCGCCCAGCATGGAAAGCACCTGCTTTGGTCAAGCCACCCGTGTGCTGAGCCAGACAGTCTCAGCCCCTGCCACCCGACTCCAACCGGGGCTATTGGAGGGGCCACAGGCCGGGCCACGACCTCAAACAGGCCAGGGGCTTGGCCTGCCCCGGACAGGAGGGTGGCGGGACAGAGGCCCCGAGCCATGGAACACAGGACTAGCTGGCTCCAGCCAGGCTCACCCCAGTGAGTGAGTCAGTGCTGGGGGGCAGGGGGAAGCTCCCTGAGAGAGTCAACAAGACCCTCAGCACAGCAGGGGCAGGAGATGGGCTCCTCGGAGGCAGGCCAGGATGCTCCAGTGGCAGGGACATCCCCCCAGTGTGGACATGCCATCTCCTCAGCCCATACAGCTCTGGGCATCTCTGAGGCTGCCTGGGCCGGGCCGGGCAGCACAGGTGGGGATCTGCACCCAGCCAACCTGTGCTGCGGCCAGGGAATGGGGGGCCAGAGGGGCAGGGGAAAGGCCTGGGCCCACTGCCCACCCTCCCAAGGCAGCCACCACCGTGCCCCAGAAGCAGATCAGAGATGGCGCCCCTAGCCAGAAAAGGTCCTGGCTCCTCCCCTTCCCACCCCCTTGAGCCCGCCAGGCCCTGCCCTGGCACCAGACCAGAGCCAGCGCCCCCTAGAGGGGAAGGGCACAGGTGAGGGGGCAGCTGGGGTACTCACGGCATCCCAGAGTACTGGCTGCCCCCCAGGAACCCGTATTTGTCTGTACGGCGGTAGGGCAGGCCGTTGATCTCCGAGTCGGAGCCCAGGGAGCTGGCGTCGTCAGGGAAGCCGGGACCCGTCAGGGACTCCAAGGTGCCCGACATGAGGCTGACCGAATCCAGATAACTCAGGGTGTCTGGCGCCGGCGGGGGCCGGGGAGGTGGGATTCCAGGGCCCAGGCTGGACTGGGACCCCATGTCCTGACAGACGGCGGGATCCAGAGGTGCCGGGACCTCCGTCGCCGGGGGAGAGCTCTTCTCCTGCACCACCGGGCTGGGCGCCTCCACCACCACGGCCGGCGATGGGAAGGGTGCGGGGAGGGGCTTAACCGGGACGGGCGGGGCAGCCTTTCCCGCAGCCAGGCTGTTGGGCATGGTGAGAGAGCCCGAGGGTGCTGCCGCGGGAGGGGTCGTCGTCGCGTCCGCCCCTGCCAGCTGCGTCGTTTCCGTAGAAACCAAAACCACCTGGACAGCGGCAGCTGCCATGGTGGCGCCAGGTGTGGTTGCCACAGGAGATGCCACTGGAGCTGTCATGTTGCCCGTTGTCACCACACAGGGCCCCTCACTGTCCACAACGGCGGCTGCGCTGCCTGTAGGTGCTGGAGATGGCCTCAAGTTGGCTGGAGACGCCGGCGCTGCCGGAGATGCCACCACGTTGCCAGTTGCCGTCAGAGACACCGTGGCACTGCCCGGAGACACCGCCACGCCACCTGGCACTGCTGGAGATGTCCCCACACCATCTGTAGTTGCTGGAAATGCCCTGGCACTGCCTGCAGATGCAGCCACACCACCCGCTGCTGCTGGAGATGCGGTGATGCTGCCTGGAGACGCCGACACACCGTCCGTCACCACCAGAAACACCGTGGTGCTCCCTGGCGACGCCGCCACGCTGCCCGTGGTCACCGGAGACATCCCCACGCCATCCGCCACCACGGCACTGCCAGGGCACGTCCCCACACTGCCCGCCACCACGGTGCTGCCCGGAGATGTCACTCTTTGGCCCGTCACCGCCGTGGCTCTGCCCAGAGAGGTCCCCACGCCGCCAGTCGCCGCGGTGCTGCCCGGAGAGGTCCCCACGCCGCCGGTCGCCGCGGCGATGCCCGGAGAGGTCCCCACGCCGCCGGTCGCCACGGCGATGCCCGGAGAGGTCCCCACGCCGCCGGTCGCCGCGGCGCTGCCCGGAGAGGTCCCCACGCCGCCGGTCGCCGCGGCGATGCCTGGAGAGGTCCCCACGCCGCTGGTCGCCGCGGCGCTGCCCGGAGAGGTCCCCACGCCGCCGGTCGCCGCGGCGATGCCCGGAGAGGTCCCCACGCCGCCGGTCGCCGCGGCGATGCCCGGAGAGGTCCCCACGCCGCCGGTCGCCGCGGCGATGCCCGGAGAGGTCCCCACGCCGCCGGTCGCCGCGGCGATGCCCGGAGAGGTCCCCACGCCGCCGGTCGCCGTGGCGATGCCCAGAGAGGTCCCCACGCCGCCGGTCGCCGTGGCGATGCCCGGAGAGGTCCCGGTGGGGCTGCCCAGGGGCCGGGCCGGGGGGCCGGGCGAGGGCGCGGTTGGCGTCGCCTTGGCGCCCAGCCTGGCGGTGTACAGCGCCGACCGGGGCGCGTTGTACCGGGGCGGGGGTGACGGGGCGTCACCAGCCCCCATCTCCATGGCGACAGCCGACTCCTCCCCCCCGGCCCCTGGGGGGCGGCCTAGAGTGACAGGGGAGGGGGGGCGGAGGCAGGAGCCTCTCTGGGGCTCTGCCTCAGCCTAGGCATCCAGCAACCAGAAGCCAGCCCCCCCCAGGCTGCGCGCGCAGCCCTGCAGTGCCACGTGGGGGGTGGCCAATCACAGGCCAGGAGGGGGCACCCGGGCAGCCAATCAATGGGGAGGAGAGGGAGGGTTGTTGGAGGGCGGGTCCAAATGGGGGCGAGTGGCACTGGGATAGCCCAATCAGGGTGGGGAATGTCGGGGCTCCGGCCAATGGGGAGGGAGAAACCTCCAGGCCGGGGAGCTGGCGAGCAGAAGAGGAAGGGCGGGTGACAGAAGGGCTGGGGCAGGGGGCGGGACCAGAGGGGACGTGGCCAATCGGAGCAGAGGGATGGCCCCAGGCGCCAGACAGATGGTGAGGTGAAACCAATCAGGACAGAGACACCGGAGGCGGGCCTGTGACAGGAAGGGGCGGGACTAACGCCGCATTCCAGCCATTCCCAAGAGGGACCGGCTTTATCTCAGCCAATTGGCCTCAAAAGCGCATCAGCTCAGCCAATCGGCGTCGGGGCCACCCTGAGTCCGGTCCGGCGACCAATAGAACAGCGGAGCGGGACCTGGCCAATGAGCGCGGCGGTTCCTCAAGGAAGGGGCACCCGGGCGGGCAGCTCGGCCAATAGGAGGCTCCGAAAGCGGCGAACTCCGGCCTCGGGGATGCTTGGGTTATTGATTGGCAGTCGTCTCAACCAATAGGAGAGGAGGGCTGGCGGAAAGCTTTGGCCAATGGGAAGAGAGGCAGGGCACGGCACAGCAGCAGCAGCAGCCAATGGGCAAGCGAGGGGCGGGACAGCGCAGCAGCCAATGGGAAGGGGGCATGAGGTTGGCCGGCGTGCAAAGCATTCTGGGAATTTGGCCAAGTCGTGCTGGGGGGGGCCCGGACGCCTGGGTTCTCCGCAGTGGGGGAGGGGCGGGTCCCAGGCGAGCCCTGCAGGTGCCCCTGGGTTGGGGGGGGCGCGTCCATGGGGATGCAGGGGGGTAGGGCGGGTCCATGGGGAGTAGCGGGGGGGTAGGGCGGGTCCATAGGGATGCAGGGGGGGGGGCGGGTCCATGGGGAGTAGCGGGGGGGGGGTAGGGTGGGTCCATGGGATGTAGGGGGGGGTAGGGCGGGTCCATGGGGAGTAGCGGGGGGGTAGGGCGGGTCCATGGGATGTAGGGGGGGGTAGGGCGGGTCCATGGGAGGTAGCGGGGGGGGGGTAGGGCGGGTCCATGGGGAGTAGCGGGGGGGGGTAGGGTGGGTCCATAGGGATGCAGGGGGGGGTAGGGCGGGTCCATGGGGAGTAGCGGGGGGGGGTAGGGTGGGTCCATGGGGAGTAGCGGGGGGGGTAGGGTGGGTCCATGGGGAGTAGCATGGGGGGGGGGGGGTAGGGCGGGTCCATGGGGAGTAGCGGGGGGGGGTAGGGTGGGTCCATGGGGAGTAGCGGGGGGGGGGTAGGGTGGGTCCATGGGATGTAGGGGGGGGTAGGGCGGGTCCATGGGGAGTAGCGGGGGGGGGTAGGGTGGGTCCATAGGGATGCAGGGGGGGGGGGGGGTCCATGGGGAGTAGCGGGGGGGGGTGGGTCCATGGGGAGTAGCGGGGGGGGTAGGGCAGGTCCATGGGAGGTAGCGGGGGGGGGGTAGGGCGGGTCCATGGGAGGTAGCGGGGGGAGTAGCGGGGGGGGGGTAGGGTGGGTCCATGGGGAGTAGCGGGGGGGCTGGGAGGGAGGCAGCCCTTGCGGCGGGCCCATCACACCAGGCTCCGCCCCACGGGGGGCAGGGGCTACACCCAAGCTTGGCTCAGCAGGGCCGTGGGACCGGGTCACCCCTCCTGCCACCAGGCATGTCTCCACCTTCCCCGAGGGCCCCCCTGCCCTCTCTCTGTTCAGGGGGGGCCGGGCTGTGGGTCATGCAGGACGGGCCGGGAGAGCCAAAAGAGCCACGGCTGCCCCTGCCTGGCGGGCGTTCACTCTGGTCCCTCAGGATGGCGATGGCACCACAGAGAGCCTGTTGGCCGAGTCCCCTAGCCTGGGACTGGACGGGGAGCTGTGGGAGGAGCTGATGTGCCAGGTTCCCCTCCTGTGAGCTTGCCCACTAACCCACCCAGCCTGGCTTCCCCTCGAGGATCAGCCCCTTGGCGTGTCCAGTTGGTCCTCCCCCAGGCCCTGCATACAGGGAGCAGGTGGTAGAGCCCATGTGTGTTGGGTGGGGGCACGAGGCTGGCCCCACCCAGAGATCCACGAGCTGTAGGGTTAGAAAGGGCCGGGGCTGGCGGAGCAGCATGATGACTCTGCTGTGGTGGCTCAGAGGAGACAGCTGGGGCTGCCCGTCTTGATAAGGAACATTTCTCAGAAACACCCGGATAGGCAGGAAGGCGGCAGGGAGTGGAGAGCGAGATACAGCACATACAGGATTGCCCCACATGGTCCTGCCCTGGGGCACAGACCCCGCTAGCTCCCTCCCCCGCGCTGATTGGCCATGCATATCCATTCCTCCCCACACACACCCCTCTATTTCTCTCTCCCTTCATCTCTCTCAAAACAGAGGCCAAACAGTGGGGTGGCATGGAAGGACCCTAGAGTGGGGACCCTTATTGGGGTGACACAAATGAGAGCAACAGAGGAGACTCAGGGTTCAGGAATGGGGGACTTGTAAGGGGTGACATACAGAGGTTGGGGGAACTGATCCTTTCAGTGGGGGACCCCTATTTGGGAGACGCATGGAGGCCCAGAGCTGAGCAGCTCATGGGGAGCTGGGGCAGGAGCGCAGGATCTCAGGGGGATCCATATTGGAGTGACACACGGGGGGAAGTAGATGGGGCAAGTGAGGGGAACCCATAAAGGAGTGTCACATCGGGGAGCAAAGCATGCAAAAGAGGGGGACCCATCCGGGGGTGACGGAGCAGATGGAGCACGCCGAGGCCCAATTGTGGGGTGACATGCGGGGGTGGGGGATAAATGGGGCAGAAGTAGGTCGGGGAAGCTGGATCGATTGAGCCAGGCTCTATGCTGGGGCAATACCTGGGTCGGGGACCCCATGGGGGGTCCTGTGGGGCAGTTGGGGGGCCACACAGACTGGCGGGATCCCACCTCCCGGGTCTCCTTTCTCCAAGAAAGGAGCGGCCCAGCCGGGATCTATTTCAAGCCCTGGGCTCCTCCGAGCCAAACTTGAAGATGCTGCTATAGTTAGCCCTTGGCACGTCACCCCTCCCGGCTCCCCCCGGGAGCTCTATATAACCCCAGGGGGATTGGCAGGGCTCCCCAGCCTGCCCTGCTCCCCCACCAGCAGAGACTCCCAACAGCTGCGCCTGCCCGCCTGCGGAGAGGAGATGGTAAGTGAGCCGGACACACGCCTGGGAGGACGCCGGGGAACTGAACAGAGACACCCCTCCCCCCACGCACACACACGCCGCTTTGGGACCCTCCGACTTGCCTGCCGAAACCTAGTGTGGAGAGAAATGACCAGGGGATCAATCGATCCATATAACCCCATGCCCCCCATGTATCCCCGACACCCCCTCTCTCTATCCATCCATCCCTTCACCCTCACATACACCCCCCAACTATCTCCTAGCTCCATCCATCTGTCCCTCCCAGCCATCTATCTCCTCCACACCCCAATCTACCCACCCTCTTTCCACCCGCCCCACTGCCTCAGCCCTCTCTGTCTCTAGCCCTGCATTCCCCTCCGTCTATCCCCACACCCCCTCCTGGCATCCCCCAGGGATCACTTCCCCTGCGCTTTCCCCAGGGAAAAACCTGGGCTAGCTCTGTTATCAGTTGGGGGCACTCTTCCCCCCACAGCTAGACACCCAGTCTTGTCACTGCTCCAAACTATGGCCCATGTGGCCCCTTTCCCCTACTCCCTCCCATGAACCCCCTTGCCTCACCAACTCCAATCCACTCCCCAATAACTGCGGAGCACCCCATCTCCTGGGAATTCCCATGCACCCCAGTTTCCCCATTAATGTCCATACACCCACCAGCAATTCCCAAGCACCCCATTCCTTTTCATAACTCCCACACCTCTCAATGTCCCCTCTGCACCCTAATTCCAATAGCACCCACTGCACCCCAGTTCCCTCTTTAGCTCCCATGCACCCCAGATAAGCCCCCTTCTCGAGGTTCACCTCAAGAGCTCTGCCAGTTGCCCCCCATCCCATCTCTCCGACTGTGCACCCACTGATCAAGGACAAGGTGGATGAGGATGTGAGGGGCACCAGCCTGCGTCCAGGGCTCAGATGCGCGCCGGTGGGTGATGGCTCATGGAATTAACCTTTTTCACGCCGTGGTCTGTCTGCTTCTCCTCCCCCCTCCCCTCGCAAATCCCAGGCACCCAAGAAGGCCAAGAGGAAGGCAGCGGAAGGCAGCTCCAATGTCTTCTCCATGTTTGACCAAACCCAAATCCAGGAGTTCAAAGAGGTGAGACTAGGAGCTGGGGTGGATGAAAGGGGGGAGGAAGGTTCAGTCCCCCTCTCCAGGGGGCTGGGTTTCTCCACCAAAAGAGTGGGGTGCGGGGGACCACTTGGTCCCAGGACACCCCGAAATGATCCATCAGAAGCACCTCCTCCGAGATCTCCCCGCAGCATCCTTCTCCCTGGGCACAGCTGTTTCCAGCCCCCGCCAAGGACGGGCAGTTTCCTTCCCCGGATCCCAGGTGTCTATTTTGGGGGCCAGAGGGTGGAGATGTGACATCGGTGGCTGGGTTGGAGGCGCCTTACAAGGAAATCCCTGGAGATGTGGAATTTGGGGGGTGGGGGTGGGGGGACATGGCTGCCAATAGAATAGGGCATTTCCATCTCGGCAGAGGGGAGGAGCTGTCGGGGAGGGGAAGGAGGGTAGAAGGGATGGAGCAACAGAAGTGGGGGGGTGTCGGTAGCATTCTCCCCCCCCCCCCCGGTCTCTGGAGAGCTCATCATCTCCGGCATGCAGCACCTGTCCCCCACGGGAGGGGCTGCACTGCCAGCTCGGCGGCATGGCGCCAGGAGGGGATTCCTGACATGCCTGCCCTCCCAGGGAAGCCAGGAAGGGGGATCGGGTGACAGGTGTCTCTAGGGGACAGCTGCAGGGGGGCGGAGGGAGGTCGGGCTGGGGGGCGCCCTACAGCCCTTGGCATCTCTCCAGTCCCATGATCCTTTGCTCCTCCCCTTAGGCCTTCACCGTCATTGACCAGAACAGAGATGGCATCATCGACAAGGAGGACCTGCGGGACACATTCGCTGCCATGGGTACAGCGGCGGGGCCAGTCCAGGGGAGGGGCTTGTCTGGGGTGGGCGGGGCTTGTCTGGGGTGGGCGGGGTTTGTCTGGGCAGGGCGGGAATAACGAGACATACCCTCCCTTGCCACCCTGGGCAGGTCGCCTGAACGTGAAGAATGAGGAGCTGGAGGCCATGATTAAAGAAGCCAGTGGCCCCATCAACTTCACCGTCTTCCTCACCATGTTTGGGGAGAAGCTCAAGGGTGAGTCACCCCCCCCGTCCTAGTTGGTACGTCCTCCTCTCCCTGCATCTTCCTTCCCCTTGGTACATTCCTGTATCTCCCCATCATTATGTGGCCTTTGGTACATCCATCTCCCCTCATTCTGCTCCCCTTTGGTTTGCCTCATCCCCCACCCTTTCCCCTACAGACATCCCTATCTGCCCCCCATCGTGTTCCCCTTTGGAACATCCCCATGCTCCCCCCTGCCTTGGTACGTCCCCGTCCCTCCCTTGTCTCTGTCCCCCTCATCTCTCTCCCCAACTTCCACCCCCACCCTTTGCCACATCCCCATCCTGTTACCCATTGGTACATCCCATCCCTCCAGCCACAACCTCACTGGTACATCCCACCCACTCCCCATTGGTGCACCCCAACCATTGCATTGGTACGTCCTATCCTCACATTGCATCCCAATGTGTATGTCCCATCACCACCTCATTCTATCCCCCAATGGTACATCCCACCCCATTCGTATCCCCAATGGTACATCCCACCCCCCCATTCACACCCCCGATTGTACATTCCATCCCTTAGTCTTACCCCCATTGGTACATCCTATCCCCCCAGTCACACCCCCATTGGTATGTCCCATCCCCCCAATTCTCACCCTCTCCGATCCCCAGGTGCTGACCCTGAGGACGTGATCATGGGGGCGTTCAAGATCCTGGACCCTGACGGCAAAGGATCCATCAAGAAGCAGTTGTGAGTATCCCTGCCCCTGCAGGGGGCCCTAGGGGAACATTGGGGTCTCCCCAGCAAGAGATGCAAGGAGTGGGCACGGTGGGGGGAGGTCTGCCCAGCAGTGGACGGGCACGGGGGTCTGACCAGCAGAAGTTGGTAGGGGTAGGCATGGGGGGTTCTGGCCAGCAGGAGGCACTAGAGGTAGGTGTGGGGTCTCCCTGGCAGAGGGTGCAGGCCTGGGGGTCCCAGGGTGCTGGGGAGACTCCAGAAATCAGGGGGTCTCCCCAGAATTTGGGTATCTAATTGCCACTCTCTGTCTTCCCCCATCACAGCCTGGAAGAACTTCTGACCACCCAGTGTGACAGATTCACCCCGGAAGAGGTGAGATATTTGGGGGTGACACCTTGAACCCCAATATAAACCCCATCCCTCCAGATCACCCCATCCAATCTGATCGCTCCCACAGTGCAAGTGAAGGAGGGGTCTGGTATTGCGGGGCAAAGACCCTACCTTTGGGGGTGGGATTACCCCAATTTTAACTCCCCTCTTGCTCCTCTCTCTCCCCCTGCCCAGATCAAGAACATGTGGGCAGCTTTTCCTCCAGATGTGGGTGGCAACGTGGACTACAAGAACATCTGCTACGTCATTACACACGGTGAAGACAAAGAAGGAGAGTAAATCCATCAGGCCTCCCCCAATTCCCCTGCCCGCCATCTAGGGGGCTGGCACTGTGGGATCCCATCCACCCACACCCCCCAGGTCCGGGGCATCTCCCCCACAACACCAAATCATCCGTTTTGGACCCCCCCTCCAGCTGCAGACACTGGTCTTATTTATTGTGATTTTGGGGTGGGGAGCTGGGTCCCACAACCCTCCCCTTCCTCACCCTGCAGCCAGAGTCTTAAGGAACTGGTCAGGACCCGTATCAGGAATTGAGAAAAAAATGTTGCAATAAAGCTGAGAAAACCTGTTTTTAACTCTCCTGGTGTCCTAGTCTGTCCTGCTGTAGCTGCTTCTGGGGTGGGGCACAAGGGATCAAGGTGGGCTAATGAAGTGGCAGTGGTTGAAACCCTGGTCCCACTGAAGTCTGCAGGGCTGTGTTTATACCACAAGCTTTGTGCGCAAAAAACCTCAAGCGCGTGTTCGCACAAGAAAATCTACAGTCAGGACAGAGGGCTTTGTGCGGTGTAGTAAACCTCCTTCTGTGGGGCACAACTCCTTCATGCGCCACAGCTCTTGTGCAAAAAAGCAGGCGTGGACGCTCCACAGGGGTTTCTCATGCAAAAAGAGCCTATCCGAAAAAGCACAAGTGCTCTGACGGCCATTCTGTGCATGGTCACCAGAGCTTTCTTGCACAAGAGTGTCCGTGCAGCGTGGACACGCTCTTGCACAAAAGCACATTGCAAAAGTGATGTGCTTTGAAGTCTGGACACGCTTTTGCACGAGAAGTTTCTGCGCAAGAACTCTTCCGCAAAAGGCTTCTTGCGCAAAAACCCTGCAGTGTAGACAGAGCCTAGGGCTGCGTCCAGACTGGCAGGATTTTGCGGAAATACTTTTAACGGAAAAACTTTTCTGTTAAAAGTATTTCCGCAAAAGCGCATCTAGATTGGCACGGATGCTTGTGCCCAAAAAGTGCTTTTGCGGAAAAGCATCCGTGGCCAGTCTAGACGCCATTTTAGCCATCGGGGCTTTTTTGCGCAAAACAGTTCTTCCCTGTCTACTTGCGCAAGGGGGCTTTTTCCCGAGCGGGAGTGTGAAAGTATTTGCGCATTACATTACATTACAAAGTCAGTGCTCTTGCGCAAATTCAAGCAGCCAGTGTAGACAGCTGGCAAGCTTTTGCGCAAAATCTTGCCAGTTTAGACGCATCCTAGGGCTGTGTCTACACTGGCAAGTTATTCCGGAAAATCAGCCGCTTTTCCAGAAAAACTTGCCAGCTGTCTACACTGGCTGCTTGAATTTCCGGACAAGCACTGACGATCTCATGTAAAATCATCAGTGCTTTTCCGGAAAAACTATGCTGCTCCTGTTCGGGCAAAAGTCTTTTTCCGGAAAACTGTTCCGGAAAAGGGCCAGTGTAGACAGCACAGTAGTGTTTTCCGCGAAAAAGCCCCGATCGCAAAAATGACGATCGGGGATTTTTTGCGGAAAAGCGTGTCTAGATTGGCCACGGATGCTTTTCCGGAAAAGTGTCCTGTCAATCTGGACGCGCTTTTCCGGAAATACTTCTAACGGAAAAACCTTTTCCGTTACAAGCATTTCCGGAAAATCATGCCAGTGTAGACGTAGCCTAGATGTTTTCCTATAACTTCTGGATGTCACAGCAGGTTTTGATGTGAAGAAATTAGGTATGTTTGTCTGTTAACCTATGGAATGCTCTGCCACATGATTTCATGGAGTTACAATTTCACATGGGGCTAAGGAAATTTGGATCTGATACTTCTTAGGACTGATTCAAGGATGTAAACTCAAGATAGCACATTTCTGAGGAAAGATGTAAAATGATTTTAACCATTAAGTTGTGGAACACACTGTGCCACGTGATTTTAGGAAGCTAAAACATCCCATGCTGCTTTTGAAAATTTAGCATGTGATGGCTCTTCAGGAAAAATTCAAGTGCACAAATCAAAACAGCACCTCTTGGAGGGAACATACGAAATAAATGTATCAGTTAACCTCTGGAACTCCCAGACACATGATTTTGACACATGGCTGAGAAAATTTAGCATCTTAGGACAGAATCGCATTGGGAAAATAAAGGTAGCCCATTTTTGAAGGAAGGCAAATTCAATCAGTAGTCAGTGGAACTCCCCACCACATGAGTTTACAAAGCTAAAATTTTACTCCCAGTTCAGGAAATTTAGTAACTGAGGGTGCTTAGGAGAGATTCAAGGTGAGAAACTCAAGACAGCATATGGTACGTGGAAGACAAGAGATACCTGTATCTGCTAATCTATGAAACGCCCTGACCCCCATCGCTGCCCTCCCACACACCGGAGTGGGTCCCACAGACCGGAGTGGGTCCCAGGCGTCTTAGAGCCGTGACCCCCATCGCTGCCCTCCCACAGACCGGAGTGGGTCCCAGACGTCCAGAGCCGTGACCCCCATCGCTGCCCTCCCACAGGCCGGAGTGGGTCCCAGGCATCCAGAGCCGTGACCCCCATCGCTGCCCTCCGACAGACCGGAGTGGGTCCCAGGCGTCCAGAGCCGAGACCCCCATCGCTGCCCTCCCACAGACCGGAGTGGGTCCCAGGCGTCCAGAGCCGTGACCCCCAGCGCTGCCCTCCCACAGACCGGAGTGGGTCCCAGGCGTCCAGAGCCGTGACCCCCATCGCTGCCCTCCCACAGACCGGAGTGGGTCCCAGGCGTCCAGAGCCGTGACCCCCATCGGTGCCCTCCCACAGACCGGAGTGGGTCCCAGGCGTCCAGAGCCGTGACCCCCATCGCTGCCCTCCCACAGACCGGAGTGGGTCCCAGGCGTCCAGAGCCGTGACCCCCATCGCCGCCCTCCCACAGACCAGAGTGGGTCCCAGGCGCCTGGAACCGTGACCCCCATCGCTGCCCTCCCACAGACCGGAGTGGGTCCCAGGCGCCTGGAACCGTGACCCCCATCGCTGCCCTCCACAGACCGGAGTGGGTCCCAGGCGTGCAGAGCCGTGACCCCCATCGCTGCCCTCCCACAGACCGGAGTGAGTCCCAGGCGTCCAGAGCCGTGACCCCCATCGCTGCCCTCCCACAGACCGGAGTGGGTCCCAGGCGTCCAGAGCCGTGACCCCCATCGCTGCCCTCCCACAGACCGGAGTGGGTCCCAGGCATCCAGAGCCGTGACCCCCATCGCTGCCCTCCCACAGACCGGAGTGGGTCCCAGGCGTCCAGAGCCGTGACCCCCATCGCTGCCCTCCCACAGACCGGAGAGGGTCCCAGGCGTCCAGAGCCGTGACCCCCATCGCTGCCCTCCCACAGACCGGAGTGGGTCCCAGGCGTCTAGAGCCGTGACCCCCATCGCTGCCCTCCCACAGACCGGAGTGGGTCCCAGGCGTCCAGAGCCGTGACCCCCATCGCTGCCCTCCCACAGACCGGAGTGGGTCCCAGGCGTCCAGAGCCGTGACCCCCATCGCTGCCCTCCCACAGACCGGAGTGGGTCCCAGGCGTCCAGAGCCGTGACCCCCATCGCTGCCCTCCCACAGACCGGAGTGGGTCCCAGGCGTCCAGAGCCGTGACCCCCATCGCTGCCCTCCCACAGACCGGAGTGGGTCCCAGGCGCCTGGAACCGTAACCCCCATCGCTGCCCTCCCACAGACCGGAGTGGGTCCCAGGCGTCTAGAGCCGTGACCCCCATCGCTGCCCTCCCACAGACCGGAGTGGGTCCCAGGCGCCTGGAACCGTAACCCCTATCGCTGCCCTCCCACAGACCAGAGTGGGTCCCAGGCGTCTAGAGCCGTGACCCCCATCGCTGCCCTCCCACAGACCGGAGTGGGTCCCAGGCGTCCAGAGCTGTGACCCCCATCGCTGCCCTCCCACAGACCGGAGTGGGTCCCAGGCGTCCAGAGCCGTGACCCCCATCGCTGCCCTCCCACAGACCGGAGTGGGTCCCAGGCGTCCAGAGCCGTGACCCCCATCGCTGCTCTCCCACAGACCGGAGTGGGTCCCAGGTGTCCAGAGCCGTGACCCCCATCGCTGCTCTCCCACAGACCGGAGTGGGTCCCAGGTGTCTAGAGCCGTGACCCCCATCGCTGCCCTCCCACAGACCGGAGTGGGTCCCAGGCGTCTAGAGCCGTGACCCCCATCGCTGCTCTCCCACAGACCGGAGTGGGTCCCAGGCGTCCAGAGCCGTGACCCCCATCGCTGCCCTCCCACAGACCGGAGTGGGTCCCAGGCGTCTAGAGCCGTGACCCCCATCGCTGCTCTCCCACAGACCGGAGTGGGTCCCAGGCGTCTAGAGCCGTGACCCCCATCGCTGCTCTCCCACAGACCGGAGTGGGTCCCAGGCGTCCAGAGCCGTGACCCCCATCGCTGCCCTCCCACAGACCGGAGTGGGTCCCAGGCGTCCAGAGCCGTGACCCCCATCGCTGCCCTCCCACAGACCGGAGTGGGTCCCAGGCGTCCAGAGCCGTGACCCCCATCGCTGCCCTCCCACAGACCGGAGTGGGTCCCAGGCGTCTAGAGCCGTGACCCCCATCGCTGCCCTCCCACAGACCGGAGTGGGTCCCAGGCGTCCAGAGCCGTGACCCCCATCGCTGCCCTCCCACAGACCGGAGTGGGTCCCAGGCGTCCAGAGCCGTGACCCCCATCGCTGCCCTCCCACAGACCGGAGTGGGTCCCAGGCGTCCAGAGCCGTGACCCCCATCGCTGCCCTCCCACAGACCGGAGTGGGTCCCAGGTGTCCAAGATCACTCCCCTGGGGAGCCCCATAGAAACCAGGATGGGGAAGGGGACCCAGGCATCCAGGTGGGAGGCCCGCCCCCAGCATGCCCAGAGGTGGGGATAGGATCCAGGCGTCTGCAGAGACGGGGAGGGGGACTGGGGCCTGCCCCCTTACCTGAGCAATCCCTCCCGCAGCCCAGACGTGGTTGTCCTTCAGCATGACGAGGCTCCCCAGGTCGTAGCGGTGGCCCGACGCTCCCCCCACCAGCAGGGCGTACTTCTCCGCTAGCCGGAACCCCGGCGTGGTCTTCCTCGTGCCGGCCACGTGCCCGCGCCAGCCGGCCTCCCGCGCCAGCCGGCAGACCCGCCCCGCGGCCGTGGCCACCCCGCTGCACCGTCCCAGGCAGTTCAGAGCCGTCCTCTCCCCGAGCAACAGATGTCGGGCTTTGCCGCGGACTTCGGCCACGCGGGCCACAGGCTCCAGCCAGGCCCCCTCGGGCTGGAACCACTCCACGGTGCAGCCCAGCTCGCTGAAGACGGCGTCAAAGAAGGGGCAGCCAGCCAGCACCCCGGGAGACTTGCAGAGGAGGACGGCGAGCCCCAGGCGCTCCCCCACAGCGCAGCCAGCAGGGTCAAAGGCCGGGGCATCCTCTCGGAGCCAGTCCCGGACCAGCTGGCGCACACGGGGGGGCGGGAGGAGGTGGGCGAGATCCGGGCGGGAGGTCATAGCACCAGACTGCAATGGGAAACCATAGAGGCACTGGGGCAAAGACGTACCAGAGCGTGCGCTGCTCCCACGAGGCAGGGCCTCTCTAGGGAGCCACCCAGTGGAGGAACAGGGGAACTGGGGCCAGAGCCAGCGCAGTCCTGCTGGGAGAGTCCTAGGCCGGAGCAACTCCCTTGGCCAGCCCTCCCAGCCCCTCCGCACAGCGCCCCCTGCTGGGACAGGCCGGGGCTGGAGTAGCCAGGAACCCCCCCCCCCAGCAGCCAGTGCCCTCCCAGCCCCTCGGCACAGCGCCCCCTGCTGGGACAGGCCGGGGCTGGAGTAGCCAGGAGCTCCCCATCTCAGCAGTCAGTACCCTGCCCCTTCCCCACAGCGCCCCCTGCTGGGACAGGCCGGGGCTGGAGTAGCCAGGACCCCCCCCCCTCAGCAGCCAGTGCCCTGCCCCCTCCCCACAGCGCCCCCTGCTGGGACAGGCCGGGGCTGGAGTAGCCAGGAAACCCCCCCCCCCCCTCAGCAGCCAGTGCCCTGCCCCCTCCCCCACAGCGCCCCCTGCTGGGACAGGCCGGGGCTGGAGTAGCCAGGAACCCCCCCCCCCAGCAGCCAGTGCCCTCCCAGCCCCTCCCCACAGCGCCCCCTGCTGGGACAAGCCAGGGCTGGAGTAGCTGGGAGCTCCCCCCCACCAGTCAGTGCCTTGCCCCCCACAGCGCCCCCTGCTGGGAGACACTGGCCAGAGAGGCTGGGAGCACTCCCCATGGCCAGCGCCCTGCCCCCCACAATGCCCCATTCCCCCTTTTCCTCTGGACTCCTGGGCCCCCTCTCTCATGCCACCAGGGAAGACAGAGAAGGGGTCACTCCCAGCTCTCCCCTCTCCACCCCACAGCGGGATCCTCTCAGCATCTCCCCCCCACCCCGCCCTGTCTGCACCATCCCCCTCCCCGAGCACACGGCAAAGTCCAAGCCAGCCTGGTCAGTACAAAGCAAACAAACCGGGCTGAGGAACTCCCAGCCCCCTGCCACCGACCCCGAGGTCCTGGGCCCTGGGGGGCAGGGACCCGTGGGCAGGGGGCTCTTACCTGACAACGCCTCCCAGCAGCAGCGTCCTGGAGTGAGGGACAGCTGGACGGAGACCGGGGACGGACAAACTGCCCTGCATGGGAGGGGTCGGGGGGTGGGAGGGGCTGGCCGGGGGATGGGAGGAGGTGGGGACAGAGGGGGTCTGAGAAAACACCCAAGCACTTTAAAGGGAGTGTAAACAGCTGCCCCACCCCCGACAGGCCTGTCCCTGTGCACAACCGCTTCCCCCCCCCCAGACAGGCCTGTCCCTGTGTACAACCGCTCCCCCCCCCCCCCCCAGACAGGCCTGTCCCTGTGTACAACCGCTCCCCCCCCCCCCAGACAGGCCTGTCCCTGTGCACAACCGCTCCCCCCCCTCCCCCCAGACAGGCCTGTCCCTGTGCACAACCGCTCCACCCCTCCCCCCCCCAGACAGGCCTGTCCCTGTGCACAACCGCTCCCCCCCCCCCCCACAGCTCCCTCCCCCCCCCCACAACCGCTCCCCCCCCCCCGACAGCCTGTCCCTGCTCCCCCCCCCAGACAGGCCTGTCCCTGTGCACAACCGCTCCCCCCAGACAGGCCTGTCCCTGTGCACAACCGCTTCCCCCAGACAGGCCTGTCCCTGTGCACAACCGCCCCCCCCCCCCCCGCACCCCTCCCCCCCCAGACAGGCCTGTCCCTGTGCACAACCGCTCCCACAGGGTCCCTCTCCCCCCCCAGACAGGCCTGTCCCTGTGCACAACCGCTCCCCCCCCCCCCGACAGGCCTGTCCCTGTGCACAACCGCCTCCCCCCCCCCTGTCCCTGTGCACCCCCCCCCACACCTGCTCCCCCCCCCCCAGACAGGCCTGTCCCTGTGCACAACCGCTCCCCCCGCCTCCCCCCCCCCTCCCCCCCCCCCCCAGACAGGCCTGTCCCTGTGCACAGACAGGCCTGCTCCCCCCCCCCCAGACAGGCCTGTCCCTGTGCACAACCGCTTCCCCGCCCCCGACAGGCCTGTCCCTGTCCCCGCCCCCCCCCCAGACAGGCCTGTCCCTGTGTCCCCCCCCCCCCCCAGACAGGCCTGTCCCTGTGTACAACCGCTCCCTCCCCCCCCCCAGACCCGCTCCCCCCCCCCCCCCGACAGGCCTGTCCCTGTGTGAGCATGTGTGCATGTCTGTGTGTGTGTGTGCCTGTGTGCGCGTCTGTGCATGTGCCCACGTGTCTCCATGTGTGTCTGTGCATGTGTGCCTGTGTTTGTGCCCATGAGTGTGCCTATGTGTGTGAGCTTGTGCGCGTGTGGAGAAATCCCTGTATTAAGATCTTGTCCTTTTCGATCTATCGTTGTTCAGTGTCCGTATAGAATCCCTGGAACATTTCTCTAGAACTTTGTATTGAGAGATCTAGATCTTGTGAGAGAAACTGTCTTTGAGCTCCCCCCTTTCCTCGGTTGCCCTGTTGGAATGAACGAGCTGTGAACGGGGAATGGAAGGGGAGCCCCTCCCGCAGCAGCTGCCAGGGTGGAGAGGGGCTGGGAGCCAGCCCCAAGCCAGTCCCTGCAAAGTGAGCCGGTTAAGACTGGACAGACAGACGCCTGGGGAGTCCAGCAGGGAGCGCCTGCCCTTGGAAGCTCTCTGGAGCAGCGTTGGGAAAGGCCCGGCGATGGCTAATTGGCTGCATATGAGGGAGAAATAGGAGGCGTCTTGCAGAGGGACCCCGGGTTTTCCTCTTGTCAACATGGGAGCATGGATCCGGATCAGCAGAAGCCCGGCTCCACCCCTCCCCCATCTAACTCACCTGGCCAGTGCAGGGAGGGGGAGCAACTTTTGGTACCAAGCGGATGGCGTGTGCGTGTGCGTGTGAGAGTGCCTGCGTGTGATGTGTCCTATGCATATGATAAGTATTGATTATTCTATGTGTGATCAATAAACGCGGCGTGTTGCCTTATCCCCCTGAAAAAGATCCCGAGTGCTTCTTCTAAGTACAACACGCGTGCCCATCTGCGTGTGCATGCGTGTGCGTGTGTCTGTGCCTGCGTGTGCGTGCCCGCGTGTGCGACAGTGCTGAGGGTACCTTGCAGCCGTCTGCACGTCCAAAGTTCACCCTTTTCCGTGCCATGGGCCTGCCGTCTGCCCTCCCCTTCTAGCACGTTGGGCACTGCTGCACCTGGTGGGAGGGAGGCGCACGCTACCATTAGGCTCCGGCCCTGCTCCCACGGCGGGGAGAGGGAGGGGGCAGGGGTCCGGCCCGCGCGGCCGGCCGGCTTGAGGCGCTACAGACCCACTCGCTGATGTCCTTCGTCATGCTGGGCCAGTAGTAGCGCCGGGTCAGCGCCAACCGGGTTTTCATGATGCCGTGGTGCCCGCCGTGGGCACTGTCGTGGCTCTGCTCGAACAGCTGCAGGGCCCGTGCCCTGGTGTGCACCACCTCCACCTTCCGGCCCTTGGCCCAGCGGAAGAGCATCCCCTCTGCCGGGAACCACAGGGAGAGAGGGTCTGCCCGGCAGCTCCCACAAATGCCCCACGGTCTCCTACATATTTTTAATCAGAGCCACGGAGAGGTCCCGGGTCTCTGGCATTTTCCTTTATTGCCCTTCACCAGGGCCGTGACTTGGTACTAAAAGGACGCGACACAAACTCTTAGCCTCAACTCGTCTGCATCTCAACAGCATCTGGGCAGCTCGTCAGGCCTTCCAAGCAACTCAACGTCTGCTGAGAATGAGACGCTGACTTTTCTAGGCTGGAAATCGGAGCTCGGGGAACCTCGAGGGGCGGTGGCTGGAGGAGGAAACGCGTGAGAAATAAAAACACTTGAACAATGGTTGTGTAGCACCTTAGAGACGAACCAAAAAATATGTAGCTAATATCGTGAGCTTTTGTGGGCACAGCCTACGAAAACTCATGGTATTAGCTACATATTTTTTGGTTCGTCTCTAAGGTGCTACACAACCATTGCTTTTTAAGTCTAACACGCCCCTTCCCCGAGACGTGTGCAATTAAACAACAGGGAAGGTAGGGAACATTTACCCCATACACTCGTCTGCCGTGGAACTGGTACCTACGCACCCCAATGCCGGGCGAGGGGTCCCCATGTGCGCATTTGTAGCAGCGCCTACAGACGCAGCAAGGGAGACATTTTGGGAGAGGGGAAGAAAACCAGTGGCCCCCAGTGAAGGTCCGGTGAACACCCGGGGCAGGGAGGGGAGAAATCAGGACGCGCTGTGAACGTTTTGCTTGCCTTCCAAAGAAAATTTGGCAGCAAATCGACGCAGGTTGAATCTGCCGTATTTATTCATTCCTTCAGGGTAACTGAGTCTCCTCTTGTACGCCAACACCCGGGCGATTTTTTCCTCAAAGGATTTCCCTGAAGAAAACATTTCACCCAGTGAATGTGAGTGTAGCAGCACATGGGCAGCGCCCGGCCCTCACACGGCCGCCGCATTCAGATCGGGGGCAAGGGGGGGTGTTAACTCTGGAACCTACTGATAGCAAGATGGAAGGTGACAGCTACGATTTTTAACTGAGGATAGTAGGGCTGTTAAGGGGGAGTAGGCGGAGCCTGGGAACTGTGGGTGGAGCTACAGGCACCCATTCTCCCAGGTACACTGTGTGGATCGTGTATAATGTGTAGCAATGACTGTGTATCACTCCCCCTATCTCGCAGACATCTGTATCTTTGCCTTCTTTGCTCGCTAGGTGCTCAGGGGAGTCAGAAGCAGACAGGTAAGACACCCACAGCAAAACGCCAGCCTCACCTGCCCTGGGCCTATGGGCTGAGAATGAGGCTGGGAGCCAGGACTGTGGGGTGGCAGTAGGGCATAGTGGGTAGGAGCAGGGTCGATAAGCTTCAGAGGCACGGAAATGGATTTCAGTTGAGACACGGGGAGCGCCTGCGAGACTTTAAGCCGGTGAAGGCAGAGGAACTCGGGACAGGCGAGGTCAGGGCACAAGAATGTGGATTTCCCACAAAACGCCCAGCCGGGGTGCCTGGCGGCACGGTTCAGAAAACGGGAGCCCCTCTGCTTACCTGTCATCTGTGTGGCCTCCTGCAGCCGTTCAGGGAAAAGCCGGGTCCTGAAACAAATCAAGGCCCGGATCACCCCGAGCACAGGGCGCTCGCAGGCGTAAGACACGCAGACAAAGCACGAAGGGGCGTCCGCTTTGCGGGGAGGCCCTTGGCTCTTCATGCTCGCAGCCGGGCAGACCCTGTCTGCAGCAGCCCACCGAAGGGTGCACAGTGCTGAGTTCTCTCCCTGGGAGTGGAGACGCTTGGGTGGTCGGGATTCAGATACTGCCCAGCTGATTAGCAGAGCTACCCCGCAGCCGGCAGCCTGTGTTTCTCCTGGGGGTGCGTGTCCGCACATGCCTCGGTGCACGGAACAAAATGCATTCCGCACACGGATGGAAAAAAGCAGCGGGAGCATTGCTGGCGGTGTTAGGCACCGGGCAGTCAGCGAGGCCAGCCATGCCCTCGCGTGCGGGTTCACCAAGTACCTCCTATCAAAACAAATGCCATGGGGGGTCCCCAAGATGCAGCCCGCACTGTGGGACCCCTAATTCTTCCCCATACTGTGAGCCTGCTCTAAGGAGCCTCTGGGGCGAGTGGGTAATTTGGAGGGGCCCTCAATGCCTGCTCCTTCGTGGCAAGGGCAAGGCTAGGTTGGGGCGTTCCAAGCAGGGCAGACCTGGGAGGTGTTCCGAGTGTCCCCCACCAAGCGCCCAGCGCACACAGCTCCCCAGCCTTCCCTTTGCTTTCCTTGCGGTCTCGCCCGCCGCCGGCTCGCACCACTCCGCTGCCAAGCGAGGCGTGGGGGTGCCCGGACAGCGTGCGTCTCCTGCCCTTCCTAACGTCCCACGCGCCCTCCAGCGGGCCTCCCCGTGCCAGGGACCCAGCGGGCACAGGGCACCACACCACACCTCCAGAGACCGGACGTGGCGTTCCAGCCCTTTGACACGCCGCCTCGGCGCTGAGCCCGAGGAAAAGCAGCGGCTTGGAGCAGAGAGGCTGGCCCAGGCCGGGCACTGAGGGCGGGTGAGAAGACAGGCCAAGGAGGCGAGTGGCTGGAAGGCCAGGAATGGAAGCGGGAAGGTTTCTCTGGGGGTCCCTGCCCGCTGCAGAGCGCCCGGTGAGCCTGGGAGGAAGGCAACGCCCAATGCCCACAACACGTGGAGCCAGCACGGACACTGCACCCACCTGGTCTCCCGCCGGGAACGCCAGCGCCTCCCTCTGTCCCAAAGCAGCCTTGGCACCTGCAGGGGAGACGAGCCGCTCACTCGTGGGACCTATTGTCGGCTTTTCCCCACGCAGAGACCGGACCGGCTCAGCGCTCATGGGGACAAGCAGGAGGGGGGACGGCCTGAGACGGCCCGAGACAAACCCTGGCTCTGCAAACACATACACAGCATGGCCGGCCTCGGCAGCCCTGCACCGTCGGACACGTGTCACTGGGTTCCACGGGGAGCCCCACCCTGCACCGTCAGACACGTGTCGCCGGGTTCCACGGGGAGCCCCACCCTGCACCGTCAGACACGTGTCGCTGGGTTCCACGGGGAGCCCCCACCCTGCACCGTCAGACACGTGTCGCCGGGTTCCACGGGGAGCCCCCACCCTGCACCGTCAGACACGTGTCGCTGGGTTCCACGGGGAGCCCCACCCTGCACCGTCAGACACGTGTCGCTGGGTTCCACGGGGAGCCCCCACCCTGCACCGTGCAGACACGTGTCGCTGGGTTCCACGGGGAGCCCCCACCCTGCACCGTCAGACACGTGTCGCTGGGTTCCACGGGGAGCCCCCACCCTGCACCGTCAGACACGTGTCGCCGGGTTCCACGGGGAGCCCCACCCTGCACCGTCAGACACGTGTCGCTGGGTTCCACGGGGAGCCCCCACCCTGCACCGTCAGACACGTGTCGCCGGGTTCCACGGGGAGCCCCCACCCTGCACCGTGCAGACACGTGTCGCTGGGTTCCACGGGGAGCCCCCACCCTGCACCGTCAGACACGTGTCGCTGGGTTCCACGGGGAGCCCCACCCTGCACCGTCAGACACGTGTCGCTGGGTTCCACGGGGAGCCCCACCCTGCACCGTGCAGACACGTGTCGCTGGGTTCCACGGGGAGCCCCACCCTGCACCGTCAGACACGTGTTGCTGGGTTCCACGGGGAGCCCCACCCTGCACCGTCAGACACGTGTCGCTGGGTTCCACGGGGAGCCCCACCCTGCACCGTGCAGACACGAGTCACTGGGTTCCACGGGGAGCCCCACCCTGCACCGTCAGACACGTGTCGCTGGGTTCCACGGGGAGCCCCACCCTGCGTGGTGCAGACACGAGTCGCTGGGTTCCACGGGGAGCCCCCACCCTGCACCGTCAGACACGTGTCACCGGGTTCCACGGGGAGCCCCCACCCTGCACCGTGCAGACACGTGTCACCAGGTTACAGGGGGAGACTCCACCCTGTGTGGTGCAGACACGTGTCGCTGGGTTCCACGGGGAGCCCCCACCCTGCACCGTGCAGACACGTGTCGCTGGGTTCCACGGGGAGCCCCCACCCTGCGTGGTGCAGACACGTGTCGCTGGGTTCCACGGGGAGCCCCACCCTGCACCGTGCAGACACGTGTGGCCAGGTTCCACGGGGAGCCCCCACCCTGCGTGGTGCAGACACGTGTCGCTGGGTTCCACGGGGAGCCCCACCCTGCACCGTGCAGACACGTGTCACCAGGTTACAGGGGGAGACTCCACCCTGTGTGGTGCAGACACGTGTGGCCAGGTTCCACGGGGAGCCCCCACCCTGTGCGGTGCAGACATGTTTCACCTGTTACAGGGTTTCCTGTAAGCTGTGCACTTATGTGGCTGCTCAGAGTCCAGTGCGGCCCGACTGATTGGCAGAGCGCCCGCAGCCGCTAGCCTGTGTCTCCTGGTGGTGCGCAGCCTACACGCCTCGGTGCACACTGAAAACAATTATTCTGCACATGGCTGGCAAGGGCCCATTGGTGGCTGGGTGCTGGAAACACCTGCCTGGCAGCTGACAAGCAATGGCATGGGGGGGCCCACGGCAGCAGTGGCACGGGGGGGGGGGCACAGGGGGCCGGGGGGGGGGGGGCACAGGGGCAGTTACCTAGGCCGGGGCCAGCGCTCCCTGAGCAGCACGTGGCTGCAGGGGCAGCGCGGTACGAACCGGAGCCGCTCCGGAGCGAGCGCGTTCACACGGGCGGGGGACTACGGGGGGGAGGGGGCACCACGTGTCCCAGGCAAAGGCGCGGGGGGGGGGCTGCTCTCCCGCGCGTGCCCCACCCGGCGTAACTCGGTCCCGCCCCCGTCTTAACCCCGCCCCCGCCGAACCCCGGCTCCTAGGCCCCGCCCCTGCCCCTCCCCGGGAAGGGGACAGCCTCCCGCTCGGTCCCTCGGGCACGCTGATTGGCTGGCCGGGCCGGGCCCCGCGCTCATTGGCTGGAGGGCGCAGGATGCGATGCGGGGCTCTAGGAGGCATGGCCGGGCCGGGCAGCCAGGGGGGGGGGGGGCCAGATGCGGCCCGGGGGCCGCTGCCTCTTTGCCCCCCCCCCCGCTTTCCAGCGGCCGCGCGCGGCGCAGCCTCTGCCCCCCCCCCGAGCCGCTCCGGAGCGAGCGCGTTCACACGGGCGGGGGGCTACGGGGGGGAGGGGGCACCACGTGTCCCAGGCAAAGGCGCGGGGGGGGGGCCCCCCGCCGCCCCCGCCCCCCAGCGTCCCCCCCCACTCCCGCCCCCGCCCCCCGGCTCCTGCCCCGCCCCCAGCCCCCCCCACACTCCCGCCTCTGCCCCCAGCCCTGCTGTGCCCCCAGCGGCCCCCCCCGGGCCCCCGCCTCTGCCCCCCAGCCCTGCGGGGCCCCAGCGCCCCCCCACACTCCCGCCTCTGCCCCCCCCCCTGCTGTGCCCCCAGCGCCCCCCCCGCCTCCCGCCCCCCCCCACCCTCCCGCCTCTGCCCCCCCACACTCCCGGCCCTGCCCCCCAGCCCTGCTGTGCCCCCAGCGCCCCCCCCCACACCCCGGCCCTGCCCCCCAGCCCTGCTGTGCCCCCAGCGCCCCCCCCCCCACACTCCCGGCCCTGCCCCCAGCCCTGCTGTGCCCCCAGCGCCCCCCCCCCTGCTCTGCCCCCCCCTGCGCCCCCCCCCCCCACTCCGGCCCTGCCCCCCCAGCCCTGCTGTGCCCCCCAGCGCCCCCCCACACTCCCGGCCCTGCCCCCCAGCTCTGCCGCTGCCCCCTCCCCCGGTGCTCCGACGTAGCGCGCCGAGGGCCCGTGGGGGGGTCGCGGGCGTAGTGCGGGGCGCACGGGGACGGGGCTGGGGTCCGGAGTCACCTTGTTCCCTCTGGTTCCTGCAGGAGACGCGGATCCCAGGAGCCGGAGAGCAGGGAGCGGAGGGGGGGGCCCCCGGGGCTTTCGCATTCAGCACTGACCCCTCCCTGGAGGACATGTGAGTTACCCCAGCCCCGCCCCCCGCTGCCCCGCTCCTGCCCCGCAGTCCAGCCACTCACCTTCTTCTCCCCCTGCCGTGTGCAGCCGGCGTCTCCAGGCCGAGTTCGTGGCCGAGCGGGGCTGGGGCCGGTTCCATCAGCCCCGGAACCTGGTGCTGGCTCTGGTGGGCGAAGTGGGGGAAGTGGCCGAGCTGTTGTGAGTATTGGGCTGGGGGGGACCCCGGGAGTAAGCTGGGGGGAGGGGACAGACCTGACCCGGCTCCCTCCCTCCCTGGCTGGATGGGGCAAGAGAGGGGCTGGGGCAGGTGGAAAGAACCTCTCCATGGCCAAGCCAGTTCTGCGGGTGGGGGTGTCTCTGTCCCGGAGCCCCCGATGGAGAGGAGCTCCCTGTCTGCCCTGACGGGCACGCCCTGTGCTGTGTCTGTGGCCGACCCTGACCCCTTGTGCGTCTCTCCCCACGGCCAGTGGAGGCGCGGGTGGGGCTGCCGGGCTGGGTGGGGGAGCCCTGGGCCACGTGTGACCCCTTGTGCGTCTCTCCCCACGGCCAGTGGAGGCGTGGGCGGGGCTGCCGGGCTGGGTGGGGGAGCCCTGGGCCACGTGTGACCCCTTGTGCGTCTCTCCCCACAGCCAGTGGAGGCGCGGGCGGGGCTGCCGGGCTGGGTGGGGGAGCCCTGGGCAGCGTGTGACCCCTTCTGCGTCTCTCCCCACGGCCAGTGGAGGTGTGGGCGGGGCTGCTGGGCAGGGTGGGGGAGCCCTGGGCCGTGTGTGACCCCTTGTGCGTCTCTCCCCACAGCCAGTCGAGGCGCGGGTGGGGCTGCCGGGCTGCGTGGGGGAGCCCTGGGCCGCGTGTGACCCCTTGTGCGTCTCTCCCCACAGCCAGTCGAGGCGCGGGTGGGGCTGCCGGGCTGCGTGGGGGAGCCCTGGGCCGTGTGTGACCCCTTGTGCGTCTCTCCCCACGGCCAGTGGCGGGCGGAGGCGGAGGCGCGGGCGGGGCTGCCGGGCTGGGTGGGGGAGCCCTGGGCCGCGTGTGACCCCTTGTGCGTCTCTCCCCACGGCCAGTGGAGGCGCGGGCAGGGCTGCCGGGCTGGGTGGGGGAGCCCTGGGCCACGTGTGACCCCTTGTGCATCTCTCCCCACGGCCAGTGGAGGCGCGGGCGGGGCTGCCGGGCTGGGTGGGGGAGCCCTGGGCCACGTGTGACCCCTTGTGCGTCTCTCCCCACAGCCAGTGGAGGCGCAGGCGGGGCTGCCGGGCTGCGTGGGGGAGCCCTGGGCCACGTGTGACCCCTTGTGCGTCTCTCCCCACAGCCAGTGGAGGCGCGGGCGGGGCTGCCGGGCTGGGTGGGGGAGCCCTGGGCCGTGTGTGACCCCTTGTGCGTCTCTCCCCACGGCCAGTGGAGGCGCGGGCGGGGCTGCCGGGCTGTGTGGGGGAGCCCTGGGCCACGTGTGACCCCTTGTGCGTCTCTCCCCACGGCCAGTGGAGGCGCGGGCGGGGCTGCCGGGCTGTGTGGGGGAGCCCTGGGCCACGTGTGACCCCTTGTGTGTCTCTCCCCACAGCCAGTGGAGGCGCGGGTGGGGCTGCCAGGCTGGGTGGGGGAGCCCTGGGCCGTGTGTGACCCCTTGTGCGTCTCTCCCCACGGCCAGTGGAGGCGTGGGTGGGGCTGCCGGGCTGGGTGGGGGAGCCCTGGGCCGTGTGTGACCCCTTGTGCGTCTCTCCCCACGGCCAGTGGAGGTGTGGGCGGGGCTGCCGGGCTGGGTGGGGGAGCCCTGGGCCGTGTGTGACCCCTTGTGTGTCTCTCCCCACGGCCAGTGGCGGGCGGAGGCGGAGGCGCGGGTGGGGCTGCCGGGCTGGGTGGGGGAGCCCTGGGCCGCGTGTGACCCCTTGTGCGTCTCTCCCCACGGCCAGTGGAGGCGCGGGCGGGGCTGCCGGGCTGTGTGGGGGAGCCCTGGGCCGCGTGTGACCCCTTGTGCGTCTCTCCCCACGGCCAGTGGAGGCGTGGGCGGGGCTGCCGGGCTGGGTGGGGGAGCCCTGGGCCGCGTGTGACCCCTTGTGCGTCTCTCCCCACAGCCAGTGGAGGCGCGGGCGGGGCTGCCGGGCTGCGTGGGGGAGCCCTGGGCCGTGTGTGACCCCTTGTGCGTCTCTCCCCACGGCCAGTGGAGGCGCGGGCGGGGCTGCCGGGCTGGGTGGGGGAGCCCTGGGCCACGTGTGACCCCTTGTGTGTCTCTCCCCACAGCCAGTGGAGGCGCGGGTGGGGCTGCCAGGCTGGGTGGGGGAGCCCTGGGCCGTGTGTGACCCCTTGTGCGTCTCTCCCCACGGCCAGTGGAGGCGTGGGTGGGGCTGCCGGGCTGGGTGGGGGAGCCCTGGGCCGTGTGTGACCCCTTGTGCGTCTCTCCCCACAGCCAGTGGAGGCGCGGGCGGGGCTGCCGGGCTGCGTGGGGGAGCCCTGGGCCGTGTGTGACCCCTTGTGCGTCTCTCCCCACGGCCAGTGGAGGCGCGGGTGGGGCTGCCAGGCTGGGTGGGGGAGCCCTGGGCCGTGTGTGACCCCTTGTGTGTCTCTCCCCACGGCCAGTGGCGGGCGGAGGCGGAGGCGTGGGCGGGGCTGCCGGGCTGGGTGGGGGAGCCCTGGGCCGCGTGTGACCCCTTGTGCGTCTCTCCCCACGGCCAGTGGAGGCGCGGGCGGGGCTGCCGGGCTGGGTGGGGGAGCCCTGGGCCGCGTGTGACCCCTTGTGCGTCTCTCCCCACGGCCAGTGGAGGCGCGGGTGGGGCTGCCGGGCTGGGTGGGGGAGCCCTGGGCCACGTGTGACCCCTTGTGCGTCTCTCCCCACGGCCAGTGGAGGCGTGGGCGGGGCTGCCGGGCTGGGTGGGGGAGCCCTGGGCCGTGTGTGACCCCTTGTGCGTCTCTCCCCACGGCCAGTGGAGGCGCGGGTGGGGCTGCCGGGCTGGGTGGGGGAGCCCTGGGCCGTGTGTGACCCCTTGTGCGTCTCTCCCCACGGCCAGTGGAGGCGCGGGCGGGGCTGCCGGGCTGGGTGGGGGAGCCCTGGGCCGTGTGTGACCCCTTGTGCGTCTCTCCCCACAGGCAGTGGAGGCGCGGGCGGGGCTGCTGGGCAGGGTGGGGGAGCCCTGGGCTGCGTGTGACCCCTTGTGCGTCTCTCCCCACAGCCAGTGGAGCCGCGGGCAGGGCTGCTGGGCTGGGTGGGGGAGCCCTGGGCCATGTGTGACCCCTTGTGCGTCTCTCCCCACAGCCAGTGGAGCCGTGGGCGGGGCTGCCGGGCTGGGTGGGGGAGCCCTGGGCCGTGTGTGACCCCTTGTGCATCTCTCCCCACGGCCAGTGGAGGCGCGGGCGGGGCTGCCGGGCTGCGTGGGGGAGCCCTGGGCCGTGTGTGACCCCTTGTGCGTCTCTCCCCACAGCCAGTGGCGGGCGGAGGCGGAGGCGGAGGCGCGGGTGGGGCTGCCGGGCTGGGTGCCGGACGAGCGGGCGGCGCTGGCGGACGAACTGAGCGACGTCTTGCTCTACCTGGTGTCGCTGGCCCAGCAGTGCGGGGTGGATCTGCCCCGCGCCGCCCTGCGCAAGCTGGACCGGAACCGCGCCCGCTACCCGGCCGACCGCGCCCACGGCTCGGCCCGCAAGTACACCCACTACCAGGCCCAGCCCGCAGATGCCTGCCAGGAGGGACTGCCCGACGGCTGCTCCCCGGCCTGCCAGGCTGGCACAGAGAGACAGAAGGACTGAGCGCTGCTGGGGGACGGCCAATCCCCTGTCGCCCCCTGTGCTGCCCCATTTCTACACCCGCCCCTCCCTTTCCAGCCCCACAAGTTTGGCACCAAGATTCTCTTGTTCTTGTTTTTAAGTAATAAAAACCTTTGGGTTTGGAGGGGGCTGTTTCCTCCGTTGGGTGCATTCTTGGGGCTGCTCTGCCTCACGGCTATGCCCCTGGGGGCTGGAACAAAGGGGGGGTCATGCCCCAGAAACCGACATGGGGAGCCGTGGTCCAAGTGGGGCAAGTTTATTGAAGGTGCCAGGGAGGGGATGAATGGGGGGACCCTGGTGAACTGCGAAAGGGGGCTCTGGTGAGCAGGAAATGGGGGGGGGGAAGAAGGCATTTGGGGAGCTGTTGAGCTGGCTACTCCAAGGCTACTCCCTTCTCTAAACCCGAGAGGCGCTTGCTCCGTGGGGTGCTGCCGCCGGGGCCCCCAACGTCCTCACAGGGTGTCCGACTGCTCCCCCTGGCTCTGCTGCATCTGCGCCTGCATCTTCTGCAGCATCTCCTGCATCCGCCGAAGCTGAGGCAACGACAGGGGGGCAGAGGTGAGACCTGGCCCTGTGGGGTGCAGGGGCACCTGTGCTTGGGATGTAGCCCCTCTGGGGTGGGGAAAGGCCTCCCACCGGCCCCCTGCCCCACTCACCTCTTCATCCTTCTCCCGGATCAGTTTCTCCGTTTCTGCCAGCGGCAGCAGTGGTAGCTCGGTGGCGCTTTGCCGGGACAGCTTCCTGGGGGGGAGTAGAGAGGTCAGGGGAGGTGGGGCCAGGTGTCCCCATGCCCCCCCTGGTCCTAGGCTGCCCCCTGGCCACTCACATGCGGCTGGAGCGGTCGCGGGCGCCCACGCGGGTCAGGCTCTGGATGCACTGGGCCCGGTAGTTCTCGTAGTGGAGTTCCTGGGTCACCTCCTTCAGGTCCTGCATGTGCGTCCGCACCAGCATGGTGCGCAGCTTCAGGAAGTCGCAGTGCACCGGGTTCTCCACTGGGGGGCGACAGGGAGTCAGGGACCACTGCTGCCTCCTGCCCCAGTCTACAGTTGGTGCCCCTAACCTCTGCCCCCCACTGACTCTTCTACACCCCACCAGCGCCCTCCCTGCCCACCCAGTGCTCCCCACTGCCCCCAAGATGTCCCCTCCCAGCTCCTGACCCTCAGCCTGCCAGCCCACGGCTCCCCTACCTTCCACAGCCCCCCAGGGGTACGCACGCCCCCGGAAGGCCTTTTCCTTGGTTTCCCGGACGATGTCGTTGGAGCCCACGACGGCGAATGGGATGCTGCGCTGGGAGAGTAGGCAGAGGAGCGGGGGGTTATGGGGTATCAGGGTCTCCCCCCCTTTTGTCACCTCCCCCCATAACTCCCCCCTCCCCTACCAACCTTCAGCTCTGCGTCCTGCGCCTTGAACTCTTCGTCCTCGTCCGAGTCGCAGTCGGGGAACTGGTAGATGCTGATGGCGTTTGCCTCCAGCTGCTCCCGGATCTGGAGTGTCGGGGGAAGTGTCACCCCCAGATCTCATGCACAAGAGACTCCTTCCCACCCCCATGGAGAAGCAGAGGGCTCAGCAGGGATGGGTGGGGTGCCGGCTGAATTGGGGTACAGGGTGATGTGGCTGGGCTTGGGAGAAAATTGGGGTGTGGGGAGGGAACCTTGGGGTGCAGAGAGATGCAGTGAGGACCACAGAAGGATGGGGTAGATCAGCAAGTCTTGGGTGAAGGGGGGAATGTGGCTTGAAATTGGGGGGACATGGAGGAATTTGGGGTTCTGGGGATGGGGCTGGGAACTGGGAGAGGGGGTGCAAGGAGAGAAATTTGGGGCACAGAGGGAGGGTGCAGGGGTGTGGCAATCGGGGCTGGGAGGTGCTAGGAGGGAAATTGGGGGTGCAGGAGGAGGGTTGGAGATGTAGGATGGGGCACTGTTTGGGGTGGCGGGGGACACAAGGGCAGGTGGTTCCGAGGTTTGGGGGAGACATGGGCAGGGGACCCCACCCTCCCAGAATGCCCCCTCCCCAAATCTCACCTTTTCCTTCATGGCGCCCACCTCCCGGGGGGTCAGCGCGTCGGCTCGGCCGATCACCGGCACGATGTTCACCTTGTGCTGCACGGCCTGCAGGAACGCCACGTCCAGGGGGCGCAGCCTGGGGCAGGGAGAGAGGAGCCCCCAAATAGTCCCTGTGGCCCCAACGACCCCCACATCCCACCAATGACTCCCGGCACCCACCCATCCCCGAGTGATGGCCCCCGCACACCCCCTCCCAGCACCCACAGGACCCCTCCCAGCACCCACCCATCCCCGAGTGATGGCCCCCGTACACCCCCTCCCAGCACCCACCCATCCCCGAGTGATGGCCCCCGCACACCCCCTCCCAGTACCCACAGGACCCCTCCCAGCACCCACCCATCCCCGAGTGATGGCCCCCGCACACCCCCTCCCAGCACCCACAGGACCTCTCCCAGCACCCACCCATCCCCGAGTGATGGCCCCCGTACACCCCCTCCCAGCACCCACAGGACCCCTCCCAGCACCCACCCATCCCCGAGTGATGGCCCCCGTACACCCCCTCCCAGCACCCACAGGACCCCTCCCAGCACCCACCCATCCCCGAGTGATGGCCCCCGTACACCCCCTCCCAGCACCCACAGGACCCCTCCCAGCACCCACCCATCCCCGAGTGATGGCCCCCGTACACCCCCTCCCAGCACCCACCCATCCCCGAGTGATGGCCCCCGCACACCCCCTCCCAGCACCCCGCCCCCGTGTGGCACCCCTACCCGTGGCCGAAGGGCGAGACGAAATAGAGGCAGCAGTGCACCCGCCCGTCCGTGATGTTCTTGCGGTTCAGCCCGCTCTCGTCCCGGAAGAACTGCTCAAACTGCTGGTCAATATAGTCCACTATGGGAACCCAGCTGGGACCGGCCCAGGGGAGCAGAGAATGGGCAGAGATTAGTGAAGGTCTCCCACAATGCACTGCTCAACCAACCCCCCTCCATCTCTCCAATCCCCGCTGGTCCATATAGTCTGGCCTGGGCCCCCCCATTGGGACCACCCATTGGCAGGGATTGGAGCCTGTGTCCCACAATGCACCACTCTGACAGACTCCCCTCCAACTCCTCAGATACACCCTCCCTCCCCTAACTGCCCCAGGATCCCTGCTGGTCCATACAGTTCAGTATGGGCCCCCAGCAGGGACCAGCCCAGGAGAGGGGTTAGAGCCCGTATCCCACAATGCACAGCTCTGATCAAACCCCCCATTTCCCCACCCTCTCAGGAATCCTGCTAGGCCACCCCCCACATCCCTGCTGGTCCATATAGCCCTCTATGGGACCCAGCTGGGGAAGGGAAAGGGGTGGGGCTTAGGGACTGTATCCCACAATGCACTGCTCCCCCCCTGCATTCCCTGCCCAGTCAATACAATTTGCTATGGACCAGCCTGCGCAGGGGTGCCCCCCCTCACCAGTCAGCGTTGTCCACAGCATCCCCAAAGCCTGGGGTGTCCACCACGGTGAGTTTGACCCTCACGCCGCCTTCCTCCAGCTCCACCGCTCGCCGCTCGATCGCCAGGGTCCGCGGCACACGGGCTGGGGAGACGGGGTCAGCGCAGGCCGGGGGGGGCCTGCGCTAACCCCGATACCCCCAGATCCTGCTCCACCCCCGACGGCCAGCACACCCCTAGATCCCACCCTGCCCGCCGTGTCCTGCCCCGTCCAGCCCACACCCCCCGCACCCCAAGATCCCCCCCGTCTCCCCCTCCGTCCTCCCGCTCACCCTGAGCATCCAGCAGGCTCCGATCCTTGTACAGATCCGTCAGGAACAGGCTGTCGATCAGGGTCGATTTCCCCAGCCCAGACTCCCCTGCAGGCAGGGGCGGGAGGTGAGCCAGGAGGCCTGGGTTCTCTGCCCAGCTCTGGGAGGGGAGTAGGGCTGAAGGGTTAGAGCAGGGGGGCGGGGCCAGAACACCAGGGTTCTCTGCCCAGCTCTGGGAGGGGAGTAGGGCTGAAGGGTTAGAGCAGGGGGGGGGGGCCAGGACACCAGGGTTCTCTGCCCAGCTCTGGGAGGGGAGTAGGGCTGAAGGGTTAGAGCAGGGGGGCGGGGCCAGAACACCAGGGTTCTCTGCCCGGCCCTGGGAGGGGAGTAGGGCTGAAGGGTTAGAGCAGGGGGGCGGGGCCAGGACACCAGGGTTCTCTGCCCGGCCCTGGGAGGGGAGTAGGGCTGAAGGGTTAGAGCAGGGGGGCGGGGCCAGAACACCAGGGTTCTCTGCCCAGCTCTGGGAGGGGAGTAGGGCTGAAGGGTTAGAGCAGGGGGCGGGGCCAGGACACCAGGGTTCTCTGCCCAGCTCTGGGAGGGGAGTAGGGCTGAAGGGTTAGAGCAGGGGGCGGGGCCAGGACACCAGGGTTCTCTGCCCGGCCCTGGGAGGGGAGTAGGGCTGAAGGGTTAGAGCAGGGGGCGGGGCCAGGACACCAGGGTTCTCTGCCCAGCTCTGGGAGGGGAGTAGGGCTGAAGGGTTAGAGCAGGGGGCGGGGCCAGGACACCAGGGTTCTCTGCCCAGCTCTGGGAGGGGAGTAGGGCTGAAGGGTTAGAGCAGGGGGCGGGGCCAGGACACCAGGGTTCTCTGCCCAGCTCTGGGAGGGGAGTAGGGCTGAAGGGTTAGAGCAGGGAGGCGGGGCCAGGACACCAGGGTTCTCTGCCCAGCTCTGGGAGGGGAGTAGGGCTGAAGGGTTAGAGCAGGGGGGGCGGGGCCAGGACACCAGGGTTCTCTGCCCAGCTCTGGGAGGGGAGTAGGGCTGAAGGGTTAGAGCAGGGGGCGGGGCCAGGACACCAGGGTTCTCTGCCCAGCTCTGGGAGGGGAGTAGGGCTGAAGGGTTAGAGCAGGGGGGCGGGGCCAGGACACCAGGGTTCTCTGCCCAGCTCTGGGAGGGGAGTAGGGCTGAAGGGTTAGAGCAGGGGGCTGGGCCAGGACACCTGGGTTCTCTGCCCGGCCCTGGGAGAAAGGGGGGTTCAAGCAGGAGAGCAGGGGGCTGGAGGGGCAACGGGGGTTTAACCCTTTACCTGCCACCATCAGAGTAAAGTCAAATCCTTTCTTCACAGATTTGCGGTGCAGCTGGTTGGGGAGTGTGGCGAACCCGACGTATTCCTTGTCCTGAGACAGAGCGAGCCGGGCCGGGGCTCAGACAGCGCCAGTGCCCAGGCGGCCTGGCCCCCAGCCTCAGCTCCCACCACCAGCCCCCGCTGCCCGCCCAGCTCTGCCCAGGGGGTGCTGTGGGGAGGGGACAGGGCACTGACCGGGGGGGCTCCCAGCTGCTCCAGCAGGGGGTGCTGTGGGGAGGGGACAGGGCACTGACCAGGGGGCTCCCAGCTGCTCCAGCAGGGGGTGCTGTGGAGAGGGGACAGGGCACTGACTGGGGGGCTCCCAGCTGCTCCAGCAGGGGGTGCTGTGGGGAGGGGACAGGGCACTGACCAGGGGGCTCCCAGCTGCTCCAGCAGGGGGTGCTGTGGGGAGGGGACAGGGCACTGACTGGGGGGCTCCCAGCTGCTCCAGCAGGGGGTGCTGTGGGGAGGGGACAGGGCACTGACTGGGGGGCTCCCAGCTGCTCCAGCAGGGGGTGCTGTGGGGAGGGGACAGGGCACTGACTGGGGGGCTCCCGGGGGCTCCCAGCTGCTCCAGCAGGGGGTGCTGTGGGGAGGGGACAGGGCACTGACTGGGGGCTCCCAGCTGCTCCAGCAGGGGGTGCTATGGGGAGGGGACAGGGCACTGACCGGGGGGCTCCCGGCTGCTCCAGCAGGGGGCGCTGTGGGGCGGTGGCAGGGCACTGACCGGGGGGCTCCCGGCTGCTCCAGCAGGGGGTGCTGTGGGGAGGGGCAGGAGGGCCAGGGCTCTTCCGTGGGGCGCTCACCATGGCGGCAGCAGGTCTGCTCTGAGCTCTTGCTGCACCTGGCTGCGTCTGCTCTGCCCACTTCCTCTCGCAGAAGGAAGCGACAGGAAACGATGACGCGCCCGCGACTGCTGTCCCATAGGCCACGCCCTGGCCCCCTCCGCACCCCTGTGCTCCCCCGGCAGCCGGCGCTGGCCCCGGGCTGGGACTAGGGGCGCTGTTGCGGGGGCAGGGCTCGGGGGGCGATGAGGGGTACTCAGACAGAGTGACCACGCACCGTTTCCTCTCCTCCGGCGTTTATTGGGCTCCTGCCCGGGCGCAACCCACGCAGAGCTCCCCCTACACCGGTCTCCTCGCGCCGGCCACGAGAAGTCCCCAGCCTTCGCGGCTCCCCCAGCCGGCGTCACAGGGAGCCACAAGCAGGACTGTTCCACAGGGGCCTGGCTTTGGGGCACCACGCTGGGAAACTCCAGAGCCAGAGAGATTTGTACAGCAACCCACAGGCCCATCTAGCCCGGTATCCCGTCTCCTCCCTCAGCCCATCCCCCCGCTCACACCCATGGGCCCATCCAGCCTTGGGCTCTAGGGGGCAGGGGTGTGACTGAGGGGCTGGGAGAAGTTTGGGGGGTGGCAATGGGGCACAGAGGAGTTTGGGGGGCTGGGGGCAGGGTGTAGCTGGGGCGCAGGGCGAGGAGCTGGGTTGGGGTACAGTGGGCAGGTGAGGGGCTGGGAGTTAAGGGGGGACTCTGGGTTTCCCTCCACGCACGCTCTGCAGACACTGCACGTGGCCGGGTCTCTGTCCACGGCAGAGCCGCTCATGGCTGCCGAGATCCCCCACAGCCGGGGGTCCCTCTGCATCCCTCCCCCTGGCCGGCTTGTGTCTCAGGGTCCCCTGTCCTCTCCACTCCCTGTGGCCAAACCGCCCAGCCGGCTTTCGCAGGGCAGCCGCTCATCAGGGCTGGCCCCATAGGGGAGTCCCAGGCGGCCCCGTGGCCGAGTCTCTCCAGGCTCCTCTGTCCCGAGCGCCCGCCGGCCGGGTCAGGGCTGGCCCCGGCTGTGCACGCGCCGGTGCTTGGCCACGTGGGAGCGCTGGCTGAAGCCGCGCCCGCACTCCCCGCAGGTGTAGGGCTTCTCGCCGGTGTGCACGCGCCGGTGCTTGAGCAGGTCGGAGCTCTGCAGGAAGCGCTTGCCGCAGTCGGCGCAGGCGAAGGGCCGCTGCCCGGCGTGGAGCCGCCGGTGCTGGAGCAGGCTGGAGCTGTGGCCGAAGCGCTTGCCGCAGTCGGCGCAGGAGAAGGGCCGCTCGCCCGAGTGGGTGGCCTGGTGCTTGAGCAGGTGGGAGCTGCGCCCGAAGGCCTTGCCGCACTGGGCGCAGCGGAAGGGGCGGGCGCCGGAGCTGGCGCGCCGGTGCTGGAGCAGGTTGGAGCTCTGGCTGAAGGCCCGGCCGCAGTCGGGGCAGCGGTAGGGCCGCTCGCCCGTGTGGACGCGCTGGTGCCGCACCAGGTCGGAGCTCTGGCTGAAGGCCCGGCCGCAGTCGGGGCAGGCGAAGGGCCGCTCGCCCGTGTGCGTGGTCTGGTGCTGGAGCAGGTGGGAGCTCTGCCGGAAGGATTTCCCGCACTCCGGGCACTGGTAGGAGCGGCCGGCTGGCTTGTGGAGGGGGGCTGGGACAGCCCCAGCTGCTGCTGTGGAGAGAAGAGCGAGCCGGGGTGAACGGGGCCAAGAGCTCCCCCGGGACGGGAAGAGGAGGGTACACACGCGCAGCTGGAGGCTCTCCGAGAGGCGTGGTCCCTGGCGCCCAATGCTCCCGGCGCGGCCTCGTGCTCTGCACCCCGTCTCCGGAGCCTGCTCCGCGTCACGGCGCACGGGGCTGCGCAGGAGGGAGGAGGGCAACACGTCTCCAAGGACCTGCAGCAGCACCCCTTCTCCCACCGGCTCGACCGCACTACAGTGTGAACGGGGCCACTGGAAGGCGGGTGCAGAACTGGCTGGAGAACCGTTCCCAGAGCGGAGTTATTAACGGCTCTCAATCCTGCCGGAAGGGCAGAACAAGGGGGCTCTGCAGGGGTCTGTTCTGGGACCGGCTCTGGTCAATGTCCATCACCCATTTCGATACTGGCACAGAGAACACGCTTCTTAAGTTGGCCGATGATCCCGAGCTGGGAGGGGCTGGGCGTGCTCTGGAGGACGGGTCAGAATTCAAACTGATCTGGACACACTGGAGAAATGGTCGGAGGCCACCGGGATGAAGTTGAATAAGGACAAATGCAAAGTGCCCCGCTTAGGAAGGACCGATCAGTTTCACACACACAGAACGGGAAGCGACTGTCTGGGAAGGAGCCCGGCAGAAAGGGATCTAGGGGTCAGAGGGGGCGACAAGCTAAGTATGAGTCAGCTGTGACACTTGTAAAGAAAAGCAAACGTGACTCTGGGCTGTGTGAACAGGAGTGTGGTGAGCCAGACACGAGGAGTCGTTCTCCCGCTCTGCGCCGCGCGGATCAGGCCTCAGCTGGAGTCTTGTGTCCAGTGCTGGGCACCGCATTTCAGGAGAGATGTGGAGAAACTGGAGAGGGCCCAGAGAAGAGCAACAGGAATGAGGAAAGGCCTAGAGAACATGAGCTGTGAGGGGAGGCTGAAGGAATTGGGCTTGTGTGATTTGGAAAGGAGAAGACGGAGGGGCCATGAGAGCAGTTTGCAGGCATCTAAAATGATGTTACAAGGAGGAGTGGAGGAAATTGTTCCCCTTGGCCTCTGAGGACCAGACAAGGAGCAATGGGCTGAGACTGCAGCAAGGGAGGTTTAGGTTGGACATTAGGAAAAAGTTCCTGCCCGTCAGGGGGGTCAAACACTGGAATAAATTGCCTGGGGGTTGTGGAATCCCCATCTCTGTCCCTGGAGCGCCGCACGTGCTCTGGAGCCAGGAGTGGGCCGGAGCCGGGGACTTTTTCCAGCCCAAGGGCCCCTTGGGCACATGGAGGCCACCTGGAAGGCCTGCCTTTGGCGGGGAGGAGAGGCCGGAGACAGGGGCTGGCCTGAAGCAGCAGGGGTGGCACCGAGCAAGAACGAACCTGGGAAGGCCCTAGAACCCAGAAGCCAGTGGGGCAGCACGGAGGGGCCTGGTGAACGGGCTCCCCAAAGTCTCTTAGCGCCGAGAACAGCACGGCCCAGAGAAAACCAGCCAGCTGGTCTGCGCGGCGCCGCCGGCCCCGGCAGGGGGAGAAGGAAGCGGAGGCGCGTCGGTCCCGCCCCGCACGGCCTCGGAGGGACCCAGCGGGCGAAGCCCGGGACCCGCGGACACTAGTGCGTCCAGATTCACCGGGCCGGGCGCGTGGCCAAGCCCCCAACGGAAACCACAGGGCCCCTCACTCAAAGAGCTGGGCCTCGGGTAGAACCGGTACCAGCCCCCTCAGTCCTCACCTGTGTGGGTCTCACCGGGGGTCCCCCCAGCCATGGGGGAGGGGAGATCAGGGCCCCACGGCTCCTCCCCGTGCTCCATCCACCTCACGTGGGTCTTGGGGAGCGGGCAGCCTGGGGAGAAAGACGGAGACGGGCCGTCACTCTCCTGACTCGGCTCAGGGGGAGTTGCTCCTCTGGAGTCAGTGGGGAGGGGAGGATGCGGGACGCCAGTGGGAGGCCCTGGCCAGGCCCGGGAGGGATTCTCCCTCTCTCAGAGGCTGGCACCCGGGTCTAGCTCAGCCCTCAGATATGGGCTGCAAGGAGGAAGCCCGGAGCCCGGCCTTCTGCCCGGGGTAGGTAGGAGGCCAAGCCAGACGGTCCCCCTGGTCCGCAGCGGGTTGGGAGCGTGTGGCCGGGGGCTTCCAAAGGGTGACTGACCGCGGTTCTCCAGGACCCCGGGGAGCCCGCGGCAGGGCGGAGGGTGGCCAGGTCCGGATGCCAGGCGAGGACAGCTCCGGAATTCGGCGGCATGGCCTGGCAGTCTCCTCCCCTCCTCGGTCCCCGGCAGAGCACCTCGGCCCTTCGCCTGCAGGGACAAGCAGCCCTTTCTGAGCGCCCAGAGTGCGGGGGGAGCACGATCCGGGGGGGGGGGGGGGGGTCTGTCCAGTGCTTTGCGCTATGGGGCCGATCTGGGTCGGGGGGTCTGTCCAGCGTCCGGTGCTATGGGGCCGATCGGGGGGGGGGGGGGGTCTGTCCAGCGCCCGGTGCTACGGGGCCAATCGGGGGGGGGGGTCTGTCCAGCGCCCGGTGCTACGGGGCCAATCGGGGGGGGGGTCTGTCCAGCGCCCGGTGCTACGGGGCCAATCGGGGGGGGGGGTCTGTCCAGCGCCCGGTGCTACGGGGCCAATCGGGGGGGGGGGGGGGTCTGTCCAGCGCCCGGTGCTACGGGGCCAATCGGGGGGGGGGGGGGTCTGTCCAGCGCCCGGTGCTACGGGGCCAATCGGGGGGGGGTCTGTCCAGCGCCCGGTGCTACGGGGCCGATCGGGGGGGGGGGGTCTGTCCAGCGCCCGGTGCTACGGGGCCGATCGGGGGGGGGGGGGGGTCTGTCCAGCGCCCGGTGCTACGGGGCCGATCGGGGGGGGGGTCTGTCCAGCGCCCGGTGCTACGGGGCCGATCGGGGGGGGGGTCTGTCCAGCGCCCGGTGCTACGGGGCCGATCGGGGGGGGGGGTCTGTCCAGCGCCCGGTGCTACGGGGCCGATCGGGGGGGGGGTCTGTCCAGCGCCCGGTGCTACGGGGCCGATCGGGGGGGGGGGGTCTGTCCAGCGCCCGGTGCTACGGGGCCGATCGGGGGGGGGGGGGGGGTCTGTCCAGCGCCCGGTGCTACGGGGCCGATCGGGGGGGGGGGTCTGTCCAGCGCCCGGTGCTACGGGGCCGATCGGGGGGGGGGTCTGTCCAGCGCCCGGTGCTACGGGGCCGATCGGGGGGGGGGGGGTCTGTCCAGCGCCCGGTGCTACGGGGCCGATCGGGGGGGGGGGTCTGTCCAGCGCCCGGTGCTACGGGGCCGATCGGGGGGGGGGTCTGTCCAGCGCCCGGTGCTACGGGGCCGATCGGGGGGGGGGGTCTGTCCAGCGCCCGGTGCTACGGGGCCGATCGGGGGGGGTCTGTCCAGCGCCCGGTGCTACGGGGCCGATCGGGGGGGGTCTGTCCAGCGCCCGGTGCTACGGGGCCGATGGGGGGGGGTCTGTCCAGCGCCCGGTGCTACGGGGCCGATGGGGGGGGGTCTGTCCAGCGCCCGGTGCTACGGGGCCGATCGGGGGGGGGGGTCTGTCCAGCGCCCGGTGCTACGCGGCCGATGGGGGGGGGGTCTGTCCAGCGCCCGGTGCTACGGGGCCGATGGGGGGGGGGCTGTGCGGACGGTCGCGGGCACTGATCCCGGACGGTTCGGTAAGGAGCCAATTGAGCAATTGCTCTGCCATGGCCCCCCCAGACCAGACTCCTGCCCCGCCCCCACGCCCCGTAACCAGAGGTGACTCCAGATCGGCCACAGCCCGTCCCGTCCCCATCGCACTCCGGCGTGACTCCGGATCGAGCAGGGGCAGCGAGCCCCGGTCCGGGCTGACTCCGGATTGGGGCGGGGGGGCGGACTCACCGCTCCGCGGGCAGGGGGCGGCGAGGTTCCCCCGCTCCGGGCTCTGCCCCCGCCGGGGGTGGGCAGGGCCCTGCATTGTGACGTCACAGCCCCCCCCCGGGGGGGAGGCCGCTGTAACCCCTGCGTGCCCGGAGCGCAGCGCGCCGGACCCTTCCCCCCGGCACTGAGGGGGGGGCTAAGGCGGGGGGCGGATTTAACCCCCCCCCCCCTCCGCGCCGGCAGAGCAAAGCCCGGTCCCGGTGTCACAGAGTGGCGGGGCAGCGGCTGGGGAGCCCGGTGTGCCCCTTGTCCGGGCCTCGAGACTGCGCCAGAGTCCAGCTCCGACCACTAGCCCCCACTGCCTTCCACCGACAGGGGAGAGAACCCAGGCGTCCGGGCTCCCAGCTCCCACCACTAGTCCCCGCTTCCCTCCACCAACAGGGGAGAAAACCCAGGCGTCCGGGCTCCCAGCTTCTCTCCCAGCAGGGGGCGCTGTGGGAAGGGGGCAGGGCACTGGCTGGGGGTGGCTCCTTGTTACTCCAGCCCCGCTCTCTCCCAGCAGGGGGCGCTGGCTGGGGGGAGGGGCTCCCAGCTGCTGCAGCCCCGCTCTCTCCCAGCAGGGGGCGCTGGGTGGGGGGAGGGGCTCCCAGCTGCTGCAGCCCCGCTCTCTCCCAGCAGGGGGCGCTGGGTGGGGGTGAGGGGCTCCCAGCTGCTGCAGACCAGCTCTCTCCCAGCAGGGGGTGCTGTCTGGGGGAGGGGCTCCCAGCTGCTGCAGCCCCGCTCTCTCCCAGCAGGGGGCGCTGGCTGGGGGGAGGAGCTCCCAGCTGCTGCAGCCCCGCTCTCTCCCAGCAGGGGGCGCTGGGTGGGGGTGAGGGGCTCCCAGCTGCTGCAGCCCCGCTCTCTCCCAGCAGGGGGCGCTGGCTGGGGGGAGGGGCTCCCAGCTGCTGCAGCCCCGCTCTCTCCCAGCAGGGGGCGCTGGCTGGGGGTGAGGGGCTCCCAGCTGCTGCAGCCCCGCTCTCTCCCAGCAGGGGGCGCTGGGTGGGGGGAGGGGCTCCCAGCTGCTGCAGCCCCGCTCTCTCCCAGCAGGGGGCGCTGGGTGGGGATGAGGGGCTCCCAGCTGCTGCAGTCCCGCTCTCTCCCAGCAGGGGGTGCTCGCCCCAGTAATCAGGGCTGGCCCTTGGGGCCGGAGCCAGGACCGGCTGGCCTTGAGCCGCGAGGGGCGAGACGTCCCGCTGGGGTTGGTCATTGCCTAAGCCAGGCGGCATCTCTGGGCCTGGCGACCCGCAGGCGCTTTGCTCGACCCCGCTCCCCGAGCTCTTCCTCGTGTGGCTGCCGCCTGGGGTTTCCCGCGGGATACAGACGTGGGGGGGGGCCCGGCCGGGGGGCTGCTCCAGTCCGGCAGGACCAGCCATTAACTGGCCAGACTTCGGCAGATCACCCGTTTTCTGGGGATCCGGAGCCATTCGGCGGGTGCTGAAAGCGGCTGAGCCAGATTGGACACGCCCTGTTCCCGCACCGCTGTGCCAACAGCCACTGGCGAGAGGGAGGCCGCGGAGCCGTGAGCCGCCCTGCGCCTGCATCGATGCTGCTTCAAGCCATCGCCAGACACCTGCAATAAAACCCGAGTTTCCTTTCAGCCGAAATGTCATCAGTCCCGTTCCCACAGCCGCTAGCCGGCCACCGGCGCCAATCCGCCAACGTCCCGTTTCACGGCAGGGCCCGGCGCGGCAGGACTCCTCTCGTGTCTACGACGCCCCTTTCCTCCGTTTTCGAGGCTGGGACACGGCCCGTTGCCCTGTCACAAATATTTCCGAGGGCGCCTGTAAACGAGGTCGCAGAGTCCCCCGTCCCCCTTCGTGCTGCGAGGGGCGCAGTGTTCGTGTTTGGCACATTTCGGATTCATGCGCTGCCCAACCGACCTTTCCGACACAAACTGTCCCAACTCGGCCACGCCTCTCGGCTTGCCGGAAGGCACGGCCCCCACCACCGGCGCGTGGACAGCCCCAAGCGTTCACCAGAACTCACCAAGCACCGGGAGAGAGCCCCTGGATCTGCTCTCTGGCCGAGCTCCCGGGCAGAGCTCCGCCGCTTGCCACACAAATCAAGTAGAAGCTCAGACGCGCGTCACCCGTGGGCACCAGAGCAGCTCAGCGCCGGGGGGTGACTCGCCGCCCGAATCACGTCCGCGAAGGTGGCATCACGGCCACGCGCTCAGCTCCGCCAGACGTGGCCTCGCGCCGAGCCGCCTGCCAGCGACACTGGAGTCCTTCCCCTACAGCAGGCACCGCCAACAGGCCCCTGGCCGGCTGCACGCGGCCCCATCGACATTTTTTGCAGCCCGCCACGGCATTCTTATAACAGAATAAAGTGCGGCCCACTGGCCGCTCGGAGCACGTGGCCGGGAGCAGATCACGGCTGGCCGGCCACTCTGTGCAGGCATCAGGCGCCTGCTCACAGCCGGCCACTGCGCTCACGGCGCCCCAGGAAGAAACGTGTGACCGCGGCGGCTCTGGGACCCAGGCATTTGGTTGTGGGGGGGGGGGGGGAGTGCCTGGCTCTGGGGGAGGGGAGAGGCATTAGCTGGGGGGGGGGCTGGGAGTGCCTGGCTCTGGGGGAGGGATGAGGCATTGGGTTAGAGCAGGTGGGGGTTCTGGGGGAGTAGAGGGGGATTGGGTTAGAACGGGGGTATGGGGAGTGCCTGGTTCTGGGGTAGTAGAGGGGGGTTGGGGGGGTATGGGGAGTGCCTGGCTCTGGGGGAGGGGAGAGGCATTAGCTGGGGGGGGGCTGGGAGTGCCTGGCTCTGGGGGAGGGATGAGGCATTGGGTTAGAGCAGGTGGGGGTTCTGGGGGAGTAGAGGGGGATTGGGTTAGAACGGGGGTATGGGGAGTGCCTGGTTCTGGGGTAGTAGAGGGGGGTTGGGGGGGTATGGGGAGTGCCTGGCTCTGGGGGAGGGGAGAGGCATTAGCTTGGGGGGGGGAACTGGGAGTGCCTGGCTCTGGGGGAGGGATGAGGCATTGGGTTAGAGCAGGTGGGGGTTCTGGGGGAGTAGAGGGGGATTGGGTTAGAACAGGGGTATGGGGAGTGCCTGGTTCTGGGGTAGTAGAGGGGGGTTGGGGGGGTATGGGGAGTGCCTGGCTCTGGGGGAGGGGAGAGGCATTAGCTGGGGGGGGGCTGGGAGTGCCTGGCTCTGGGGGAGGGATGAGGCATTGGGTTAGAGCAGGTGGGGGTTCTGGGGGAGTAGAGGGGGATTGGGTTAGAACGGGGGTATGGGGAGTGCCTGGTTCTGGGGTAGTAGAGGGAGGTTGGGGGGGGTATGGGGAGTGCCTGGTTCTGGGGTAGTAGAGGGGGGTTGGGGGGGTATGGGGAGTGCCTGGCTCTAGAGGAGAGGAGGGGGATATTTTGTTACCATTTTGGTTTTTCTTCATTTATTCCCAAATAAAATCACACAGGCTGTCTCTAGACTGGCAGGTTTTTCCACAAAAGCAGCTGCTTTTGCGGAAAAACTTGCCAGCTGTCTACACTGGCCGCTTGAATTTCCACAAGAACACTGACCTCCTACTGTAAGAAATCAGGGCTTCTTGCAGAAATACGATGCTGCTCCCGTTCAGGCAAAAGTCCCTTTTGCGCAAAAGCGCCAGTGTAGACAGCTCAGATTTGTTTTGTGCAAAAAAGGCCCGTTCACGAAAATGACGATCGGGGCTTTTTTGCGCAAAAGCGCGTCTAGATTGGCACGGACGCTTTTGCACAAAAAGTGCTTTTCCGGAAAAGCGTCCTGCCAATCTAGACGTGCTTTTCCGAAAATGCTTTTAACGGAAAACTTGCGGAAAATCATGCCAGTCTAGACATAGCCACAATGTATATTAATTTTATATCAATAAGTGTCAATTTTTGCAATTGCATGAATATTATATCTTTCTGCAAACTTACAAAGTATCTGAAAGTTTCACAGAAGCCTGTTCTAGTTGATAGAATCATAGAATCATAGAATAATAGGACTGGAAGGGACCTCAAGAGGTCATCGAGTCCAGCCCCCGCCCTCAAGGCAGGACCAAGCTCCGTCTACACCATCCCTGACAGATGTCTATCTAACCTGTTCTTAAATATCTCCAGAGAGGGAGATTCCACCACCTCCCTTGGCAATTTATTCCAATATTTGACCACCCTGACAGTTAGGAATTTTTTCCTAATGTCCAATCTAAACCTCCCCTGCTGATGAACCCTGGTCTATCCTTGTTTTTAGTTCAACAAAACAAGTTATGTATCATATACAAATTAAAAAGTACCTTCAATTTAGATTTAAATTAAAAGTTATGTTATATGGGCAAATAATTGTACAGAGCAAGTTACTGTATTATATCCAACCCAGACCTGAACAATTACAAGCTCTACCTAACCCCTGCTCTAGAATACCAATGAATACGTAATGCCGACATTTTCTTTGGGGGCCTGAAAGCGATCCGTGTCCGTTTGCCAGGCCCGCTCTACCCCTCGTCGCTCAGGGCTGACCCTGCCATGCTTGGCGCTCTGGCTGGAGCCGTGTCCTCACTCCTGGGCAGAGCGTCTCGCCGTGGGGACGCGCCGGTGCCGCACCGCTCAGAGGCTGCCGGAGGCCCTGGGGGGAACGGCCGGCTGGCTTGCGGGGAGGAAAGTGGTTGGGGGCTCGAGGGCATGGCTGCCCCCACAGCTGCTGGAGAGAGAGAAGAGATCGGGGGAGGGGGGTGAACCAGGCACATTGGCCCCCCAGCACTGCACCCAAAAGTGAGGTAGAGTCCTGGCTCCTGGCTCCCCGCCCTGTAACCACTGGGCTCCACTCCCCTCCCCAAGCCAGGAGTCCTGGCTCCCAGACCCCCCCCCCCCCAGAGGGGGCCAGGGGACGTGGCAAGGGGCCGGGAGCGCTGCTGCTGAAGGTGGCAACACAAGTGTCCCTGGACTCGGTTTGGAAGGGCCCGGTCACGGTCCTCCCCTTAGCAGTGTCCCTCGCTCCCCCCCGTGTGGGGCTCAGCCTCAGGGAGGGGCGGCCTGGGGAGGAGCAGAGTCAATGGGGCCAGATCCCGGGTGGGGCCCACGAGGCCAGTGGGAGGCCCTGGCCAGGCCCGGGAGCGATTCTCCCTCTCTCAGAGGCTGGCACCGGGGTCCCCGAAAACCCCGCTCCAGCTCAGCCGCCGCATGCGCCATCAGCGGGCTACGGCTGTCCCGGAGCGTCCGTCCCTGCGGGCAGAGCAGCTCTCCCCCTGCCCGGGCGGGGCGGGGCGGGGCGGGCACAGCCACTAAGCAGAGCTCATTAACTAATTGCTCCGCTGTGGCCCCGCGGGAGAGCCGAACTCAGAACCCAGCCCTGTTCCCACGGCAATCCGGAGTGACTCCGGACTGAGCCCTTGGCCGCTGCGGGCAGAGCCCAGCCCTGGCCCCGCTGGAGCGAGAGGAGATTCCGACATGACCCCGGGAGGAACCTGGTCCCGCCCCTCTTGTAATCCGGAGCGACTCCGGATTGACCTCGGGGAGCTGAGGACAGAATCCCAGGCAGGGCTGACTCCGGGTGGAGGAGGGAGACGCTGACTCCGCGCAGCCCAGAGCAGCTCGGGGCCCTGGGCGGTCCCGCAGGACTCACCGCTCGGCGGGCCAGGGGGGCGGCGCTGGCCCTTTAAGAGCGCCCCGAAAAGTCCCGAGATTCCGCCGCTCCCGGGCCCTGCATTGTGACGTCAGAGACACCCCCTCCCCCGGAGGAAGGACTTTCCTGAGCTCTATGGTTGTAACCCCTTCGTGTCCGGAGTGAAATCGCGGGAGGAGGGCGGGGGGGAGCCCGGACGCCTGGGTTCTCTGGGGGGCAGTGGGGACTGGTGGTTAGAGCAGGGGAGGGGTTCTCTGGAGGGCAGTGGGGACTGGTGGTTAGAGCAGGGGAGGGGTTCTCTGGGGGGCAGTGGGGACTGGTGGTTAGAGCAGGGGAGGGGTTCTCTGGGAGGCAGTGGGGGCCGATGGTTAGAGCAGGGGAGGGGTTCTCTGGGAGGCAGTGGGGACTGGTGGTTAGAGCAGGGGAGGGGTTCTCTGGGGGGCAGTGGGGACTGGTGGTTAGATCCGGGGAGGGGTTCTCTGGGGGGCAGTGGGAGCCGGTGGTTAGAGCAGGGGAGGGGTTCTCTGGGGGGCAGTGGGGGCTGGTGGTTAGAGCAGGGGAGGGGTTCTCTGGGAGGCAGTGGGGACTGGTGGTTAGATCCGGGGAGGGGTTCTCTGGGGGGCAGTGGGGGCCGGTGGTTAGAGCAGGGGAGGGGTTCTCTGGGGGGCAGGGGGGCCGGGGAGGCAGGGGAGGGGTGGGGGGAGTGGGGGCCGGTGGTTAGAGCAGGGGAGGGGTTCTCTGGGAGGCAGTGGGGGCCGGTGGTTAGAGCAGGGGAGGGGTTCTCTGGGAGGCAGTGGGGGCCGGTGGTTAGATCCGGGGAGGGGTTCTCTGGGGGGCAGCGGGGGCCGGTGGTTAGAGCAGGGGAGGGGTTCTCTGGGGGGCAGTGGGGGCCGGTGGTTAGAGCAGGGGAGGGGTTCTCTGGGGGGCAGTGGGGACTGGTGGTTAGAGCAAGGGAGGGGTTCTCTGGGAGGCAGTGGGGACTGGTGGTTAGAGCAGGGGAGGGGTTCTCTGGGGGGCAGTGGGGGCTGGTGGTTAGAGCAGGGGAGGGGTTCTCTGGGGGGCAGTGGGGGCCGGTGGTTAGAGCAGGGGAGGGGTTCTCTGGGGGGCAGTGGGGGCCGATGGTTAGAGCAGGGGAGGGGTGGGGGGCAGTGGGGGCCGGTGGTTAGAGCAGGGGAGGGGTTCTCTGGGGGGCAGTGGGGGCCGGTGGTTAGAGCAGGGGAGGGGTTCTCTGGGAGGCAGTGAGGGCCGGTGGTTAGAGCAGGGGAGGGGTTCTCTGGGGGGCAGTGGGGGCCGGTGGTTAGAGCAGGGGAGGGGTTCTCTGGGAGGCAGTGGGGGCCAGTGGTTAGAGCAGGGGAGGGGTTCTCTGGGGGGCAGCGGGGGCCGGTGGTTAGAGCAGGGGAGGGGTTCTCTGGGAGGCAGTGAGGGCCGGTGGTTAGAGCAGGGGAGGGGTTCTCTGGGGGGCAGTGAGGGCCGGTGGTTAGAGCAGGGGAGGGGTTCTCTGGGGGGCAGTGGGGGCCGGTGGTTAGACCCAGATGACCAGGGTGCTCCCAGCACTTTTTCCCAGCTGGGACCCTTGGACTCCGCAGACACCGTGTGCCTGTCCGGGTGTCCCTCGTGGGGGTGACACCGAGACGTCAGACAAATACACAGCTCGTTTGGGCCACTGCTGGTTGTGGGGGTTCAGCTGGCTGCTACAGAACAAGATCCCTGCCCCCAACCGAGCCCCTATTGCGCCAGGCGCTGCAAAGATCTACCCCGGCCCACCCCAGGGGCGGCACAAAGCCCTCCCCCAATGAGCTGGGGCCCCTTTCACCGGGCACTGCACAGACAGCCCGAGAGCCAGGCCTGCCCCAAAGAGCTTCCTGTCCAAAGCAGGCTCCATCTGCCTATTTTCCCACCAGGTAAACTGAGGCCCAGCAGGCTGCTGTGCCGTGGGCCAGGCAGGGAGGCTCTCCAGAGGGGGCGGGCGTGGGTGCTGGAGACAGGGCCAATTTGCCGTATGCAGCTTGGTTGGCTCAGTCATGGATTCCAGCCACGGCTCTGGACCAGCATGGGAGACGGGGCTTTGCTAGTCACTCCGGGTGGTATCAGCCCTCCGCGCGTGGGCCCCACTGCCAGGAAACCACCCACGGCCTTGGTCCCAGCGAAGAGGCAGCGCCCAGCTGACCCCTGGGCCGCCCCACCTCCTCCAGGGGATTTTTGTCAGGACAGGGAGGCACTCTGCCTGGAGAATGATTAACCCTCATGCTTAAAGGCAAACTTTAGCTATTAAAGGCAGGGAGGAGACCCAAAGCAGGTGGCTTTTCCCTGGACTGAAGGGTTCTCACACCCTCCTCTGATGCTCCTGGCTTAGCCTGTGGGCTTGGCTGGGCTTCGGTTCTCATCCCCAGTGGGAACTTGCACCCCCTGGGACAAAGCAGGAGTTCTTCTTGTTCACTGGCCGTGCTGGAAAAACCAGGGAGGGGGGAGAGACGGTTTCAGGTCAAAGTGACCGTCGCTGGTGAATCAAATCAACCCCAGAAATCAGCCCCAGGACCCGGACGGTTTCTTTCTTTCTTGAACTTTTGAAAAAGTTGTTTCCGGATCAGCAACTGGAAACGTTTTGGCTTGAACAACATTTCGGTCCCGCGTCGAGCACGTCCCTCCCCCGCTGGAAGGAAACGTTGAAAGAAGAAAATGGAACTGAAAACTGGAAATCTTTTATTTTGCAAAGGTCGGCACGGAAACTTCTCGGTCCAAATTTCATTTATTTCAGCTTCCCTGGTGGCTCCCTCCCCGGCCTCCCCTCGGATGAGCAATACGTGTCCCTTTCAGGTCGTGGTTGAGGCTAACCAAGCCGAGTTCCTGGCTCTCCAGGCCTCCTCTGCAGCTGCTCCTTCCTCCTTCCGCGTGGGGATCCGAGTGGGCCACAGGATTCCAGATGAGGAGGGATCAATACTTCCCGCTCTCAGCTGGAACTCTCTCGCCTCACCCATCGCAAGGCTGCTTTGGCCTCTCCCCCGGCCGGCTCCCACTGGTGGCTCCACGCTGTCGTGCAATTGACAATTGATCTTTCCAAGCAAGGAGCCCTCGTTCACAGCTGCCTTTCTTGGTATACGTCCCTAAGGCATGTGGCCTCTTCGATTTCATCCTGTCTCTCCAACCCATCCTCCCCCCCTTCCAACTTTTGGGTCATCAGCAAATTCCAGTCGCGTGCTCCTGTTTTTTGTGCCGGGGTCATAAAAGTTCTGATCCGGGTTGGCTATCTGGTTGTAGCCATTGGAGAAGAATGTTGGACGGTCCGATCGGGCCAACCCTTGGTCCTGTTTGGTTCTGGCTATCGTGGGCAAGAGGAGGCTAAGTCCAATGGTCCTTGATTCTCATCCAACCTAAAACCGGACCTCTAAGAGACGTGCTCTATTTGAACCACCAGATACGGGCTAGATGTAGGAGTCATTGTGTGTGGAGTCAGCCGGCCGACGTGGTCCCTGAGGCCGGGCTAGATGGGCCCCTCTAGCGACCTCCTTCAGGCTGTGTGGGTCCTGCGGTGCCTCACCAAGTGGGAACTCTGCCCAAAGTTCTTGCCGCATTCTGGGCAGCCGTAGGGGCGCTCGCCAGTGTGGGTGATCTGATGGCGCACCAGATCGGAGCGCCAACGGAACTTCTTCCCACACTGGCTGCACCCATAGGGCCGGTCCTTGCTGTGGGAGGCCCGGTGCCTGGCCAGCTCGGAGCTGTGATAGAAACTCCGGCTGCACTGGTGGCAGCGGTGGGATCTTTCCGCCCCGTGGATTCGCAGGTGGCGGGTGAGCTGGGAGCCCCGGGAGAAGCTCTTCCCACACTGTGGGCACTGATGCGGTTTCTCCCCGGTGTGGGTCCGCTGGTGCGCCAGGAAGGCAGAGCTCTGGCGGAAACTTCGCCCGCACTGGGAGCAGAGGTGAGGGCCCGGGGCTGGGCGTGAGCCAGACGTGGCGTCGTGGTCACGGGCACGCTGGGTGAGTTCCTTCGGCGGCTGGGGGGCATCAGCCCTGCCCTGAATCCCAGGGGTCTTGCCCCCAGCTGACTTAGGGGGGCAGGTGCTGGGCACTTTGGCCTCCTTGGGAACTTTCTGCTGCAGATTCACCTCCTCCATCTCGGCGGCTGCTGAGGGATGGGGAATAGAGACCAAGGGGCAGACAGTGAGAAGACACCTCCTTGCCACACCCACAATCCCCTAGAGCTGGCTCCTTCCTGCATGTCTATCCCCAAGCCAGCCCTCCCAATGCACCGTGCCCCCCACGTCAGCCCCTGTCCCCTCCATCCACACGCCCCTTGGCCCTTCGGGGCCCCTCCTCCACAGGCGCTTTGCCCTAAAGGCGTCACCCCCCACCCCATCCCGCCATACCTGGGGGCGGCTGCGGTTCGTCCTTGGGGACACAGGGCGGCTCAGGGCCAGGCTGGCTGTGTGTGGCCGCCTCCTGGGGATGAGGCAGCGGGGGGGCGGGAATGTCCCATGATGCTCCTGCACACGGCCTCTCCTCCACACTGGCTTTTTCCACCTTCACCCGCACAGTGACCTGGGAGGGAGGGGACGGTGTTAGGGCAGAAGCAGCCTCTGCACCCCAGTTACACACCCATGGGCAGCGTGGACTGTCACTCATTTCCTGCAAAGGCTCATGGGAGCCACCGAACAACGCCCGGGCTCTGACATCGGACTGCCCTGGGGGGCACTGGGCTGATACCCTGCCCCGCTCCCCACAGCCCCCCGGGCGGGCACCAGACGCCCGCCCCGCTCCCCACAGCCCCCCGGGCGGGAACCAGACACCCGCCCCGCTCCCCACAGCCCCCTGGGCGGGTACCAGACACCCGCCCTGCTCCCCACAGCCCCCCGGGCGGGAACCAGACACCCGCCCCGCTCCCCACAGCCCCCCGGGCGGGCACCAGACACCCGCCCCGCTCCCCACAGCCCCCCGGGCGGGAACCAGACACCCGCCCCGCTCCCCACAGCCCCCTGGGCGGGCACCAGACACCCGCCCCGCTCCCCACAGCCCCCTGGGCGGGCACCAGACACCCGCCCCGCTCCCCACAGCCCCCTGGGCGGGCACCAGACGCCCGCCCCGCTCCCCACAGCCCCCTGGGCGGGTACCAGACGCCCGCCCCGCTCCCCACAGCCCCCTGGGCGGGCACCAGACACCCGCCCCGCTCCCCACAGCCCCCTGGGCAGGCACCAGACGCCCGCCCCGCTCCCCACAGCCCCCTGGGCGGGCACCAGACGCCCGCCCCGCTCCCCACAGCCCCCTGGGCGGGCACCAGACACCCGCCCTGCTCCCCACAGCCCCCTGGGCGGGTACCAGACACCCGCCCTGCTCCCCACAGCCCCCCGGGCGGGCACCAGACGCCTGCCCCGCTCCCCACAGCCCCCTGGGCGGGCACCAGACACCCGCCCCGCTCCCCACAGCCCCCTGGGCAGGCACCAGACACCCGCCCCGCTCCCCACAGCCCCCTGGGCGGGCACCAGACGCCTGCCCCGCTCCCCACAATGCCCTGCGGATGCTGCTGGCACTGATACCTGCCCCCACCCTGTCTCTCCTACCTCTAAACTCCTGGGAAGGAGACCAGGCTTCACCTTGGCTCTCCCTACCCACAATGCACTTGGGGTGACCACAGCACCTCTCCTGCTACCCCTTGGACTCACCTCCCACCCCAAACCCTCCCTGCCCCCAGAAACACTCCCCCGCCCCCGCTGCCCAGCCATGCTGAGTTTGTTGCACCAGTTGGAGCCAAGCTCCAGGGGCAGAGGGGGTGTTTCTCACGCCCAGGGGCTGGGTATCCGGGCTGGGCCCAGTGGGGAAGAGCCGCTGTCCGTGCAAGCCCTGGACGGCTCAGCGTGCCCCAAATGAGGAGATCGAGACCCCAGGCTAAATGCCCTCCCGGCCCCTGCACCTGCTGCTCCCACATCCCGGCCTCTGGCCGCCCGTGCTGGAAGCCCTCGGCCAGGGCCACCGCCTCGGCACAGGTCTCGGGGCCTCGCTCCCAGACCCAGCTCTGCATCTCCACTGGCAGGATGCTCAGGAATTGCTCCAGGACCAGCAGCTCCAGGATCTGCTCCTTGGTGCGGCGCTGGGGCTCCAGCCAGCGGCGGGAGAGCTCCCGGAGCCGGGTGCACGCCTCCCGGGGGCCCCCGGCCTCCTGGTAGCTGAACCCTCGGAAGCACTGGCGCCACCTCTCGGCTGCAGCCTTGCCCACTCCCAAAATGGCTGCCTTGCCAACACCCAAGATGGCTGCTTTGCCATACTCTTTGGTGTCTCCAGCATCTAGGCTACGGTAGGCCTCGCCACTGAGGATTGGCGTGAATTGTATCTGTTGCTGTTCCAAGATGGCTGCCTTGTCTGCTCCCAAGATGGCCGCTTTATCTGTTCCCAGGATGGCAGCTTTCCCATAATCCTTAGCATCTCCAGTCTCTAGGCTACGGTAGGCCTCGCTGCTGAGGCTGGGCATAAATGGGGTCACTTGCTCTCCCATGAGGGCTGCCTTATCATAACCCTTGGCATCTCTGGGATCCAGGCTCCGGTAGACCTCACCACTGAGGGCTGGTGTGTGATGGGTCAACTGCTCTCCTAAGATGGCCGCCTTGTCCATCCCCAAGATGGCTGCTTTGTCCATTCCCAAGATGGCCGCCTTGTCCATCCCCAAGATGGCTTCCTTCTCCACTCCCAAGATGGCTGCCCTATCCACCCCCAAAATGGCAGCTTTCCCATAGTCCTTGGCCTCCCCTGTCCCCAGGCTGCGGTAGGCCTCGCTGCTGAGGGTTGGCGTGAGTCGTGTTAATGGTTCTCCCAACATGGCCACCTTGTCCACTCCCAAAATGGCTGCCCTATCTACTCCCAAGAGGGCAGCCTTCCCATAATCTTTGGCATCCTCTAGGCTGCGATAGACATCGCTGCTAAGGGTTGGTGTGAGTCGCATCAACTGTTCTCCCAAGATGCCTGCTTTGTCCACTCCCAAAATGGCTGCCCTGTCCACCCCCAAAATGGCAGCCTTCCCATAATCCTTGGCGTCACCGGCCTCTAGGCTGCGATAGGCCTCCGTGCTGAGTGTTGGCGTGAGTCGCGCTAGTGGCTCTCCCAAGATGGCTGCCCTCTCTGCTCCCAAGATGGCTGCCTTCATCTTCCCATAATCCTTGGTGTCCCCGGCCCGCGGGCTGCTGAAGGCTTCGCCCCCGAGGGCTGGCGTGAGTCGTGCCAAGCGCTCCCCTCGGGGCCAGGGGCAGGTGTCGGCTGCTTGCCCAAAAAGGGCACTGTTATCTGGCAGCGCTGGGCTCTCCCAGGGGGGGATGACCTCCAAGGGCGACCGCTGTCCCCACCAGCACTGGGGGGTCTCCTCGGGCCGGGCCTGCTGAGGAGCCGCCCACCTCAGCAGCTCCCCGATGGTCCCAGCCTGCACCAGCCAAGGTGCCTTACTGGCTGCCTCCCACTCCCAGCCTGGCTCGGGGACGAGTGGTTCAGGCTCCTCCATTTTCACACGCGGTGCCACCGTCTCCTCCAGTGGGTACAGGAAATGGAGGCCCAGGGCGGGGGGCGGCACCTCTTGAGTGGCAGCCATTTTGTGAGCTCAGTGAGGTGCTGGCTGACTTCGAGGCTTGGTCCCCAATGGCGACTCCCTGGTAGCCTGCTGGGAAGCTCCAGGCCACTGGCCACGTCCCCACGGGGCTGTGCCGAGGTCCCTAGCTGGGTACTCGATCCCACTGCTGACACCACCTGGCCCGGATAAGATGATCTGGGGTCCTGCGAGGGGCACGCCAGCTCTTCCTGCGGCGTAAAGGAGAAAAACAGAATGAATGAGGAGGGGAGAGATGGGAGGACAGGGAAAGAACCAAGTTTCTGGCCCTTGTAAAAAGAGCAAAGCGGGAGCCACAAGGGCCAAGAAAAAGCCACAGTGGTGGGTTAGTTAAATCACATCCTGGCCACTTAGCTCAACAGACGAGGCCAAAACCAGGGCTGGGGACAAACCGGGGGGAGCCTCCAGGCGGTAGGGACGGCAGTGCCCGCTCCCAGCCCCCCTCTACCACATCAGAGCCCACTTCCTTCCCAGAGGGCCCAGGAGTCCTGGCTCCCAGAACCCTCTGCTCTAACCACTAGACCACACACCCCTCCCAGAGTTGGAGAAGAGAACCCAGCACTCCTGACTCCAAGACCGCCCCCCCCCGCGCTTTATCCATTACTCCCCACTCCCCTCCCAGAGCTGGGGACACAATCCAGGAGTCCAGGCTCCCTGCCCCCCCTGTTGCCCCCCCCCCGGGGCAGGAGAGAACCCAGGAGTCCGGATTACCTGCCCTCCCTGCTCCCCCCCCCCCCGATCCCCCTCCCGGGGCAGGAGAGAATCCAGGAATCCGGGCTCCCCCCCCCGGCTCCGCCCCCCCCGGAGACTGGAAAGGACCCAGGAGCCCGGGCTCCCCCCCGGCAGCAGAGGAGCCAGGAGCCCGGGCTCCCCCCCCCCCAGGGCCCCCGGGGCAGCAGAGGAGCCAGGAGCCCGGCCCGGGGCCCGGGGCCGCGGTACCTGCGCCGCGGGGTGATGGAGCAGCAGAGGCCGCCGGGGGCTCCCGGGCTGGGGAATCGGGTCCGTCCCCCCGGCCGTGCGGGCTGAGTGGCTGGGCGGGCTGTCAGTCAGGCCGGGCACGGGAAGGGAGGCCGGGATACCTGCTGTCCCCTCCCCGCGCCGGGCCGGGCTGGGCGCTCGCAGGGGGAGGGATCCGCGCAGCGCTGCTCCTCCGCCCCGCTCCTCCCGCTCCCGCTCCGCCCCGCTCGCAGCGCTCCTCTCGCCCGCTCCTCGCTCCTCGCTCCTCTCGCCCGGCCCGCCAGGGAGCGAGCCCGGGGGGTTCCGGCCGGCTGCAGGGGAGGGAGCCAGAGGGAGGCGCAGGCACGACAGACAGACAGACAGGGCTGGGAACGGGCCGACACCGGCCAGACAGACGGACAGAACTGCGAGAGGCGGGGAAACGGGAGGCAGAGGGACAGAGAGATAGTCAGACAGACAGACAGACAGGGCTGGGAACGGGCCGACACCGGCCAGACAGACGGACAGAACTGCGAGAGGCGGGGAAACGGGAGGCAGAGAGACAGAGAGATAGTCAGACAGACAGACAGACAGGGCTGGGAACAGGCCAACACCGGCCAGACAGACGGACAGAACTGCGAGAGGCGGGGAAACGGGAGGCAGAGGGACAGAGAGATAGTCAGACAGACAGACAGACAGGGCTGGGAACGGGCCGACACCGGCCAGACAGACGGACAGAACTGCGAGAGGCGGGGAAACGGGAGGCAGAGGGACAGAGAGATAGTCAGACAGACAGACAGACAGGGCTGGGAACGGGCCGACACCGGCCAGCCAGACGGACAGAACTGCGAGAGGCGGGGAAACGGGAGGCAGAGGGACAGAGAGATAGTCAGACAGACAGACAGACAGGGCTGGGAACGGGCCGACACCGGCCAGACAGACGGACAGAACTGCGAGAGGCGGGGAAACGGGAGGCAGAGGGACAGAGAGATAGTCAGACAGACAGGGCTGGGAACGGGCCGACACCAGCCAGACAGACAGACAGAACTGCGAGAGGCGGGGAAACGGGAGGCAGAGGGACAGAGAGATAGTCAGACAGACAGACAGACAGGGCTGGGAACGGGCCGACACCGGCCAGACAGACGGACAGAACTGCGAGAGGCGGGGAAACGGGAGGCAGAGAGACAGAGAGATAGTCAGACGGACAGACAGACAGGGCTGGGAACAGGCCGACACCGGCCAGACAGACGGACAGAACTGCGAGAGGCGGGGAAACGGGAGGCAGAGAGACAGAGAGATAGTCAGACGGACAGACAGACAGGGCTGGGAACAGGCCGACACCGGCCAGACAGACGGACAGAACTGCGAGAGGCGGGGAAACGGGAGGCAGAGGGACAGAGAGATAGTCAGACGGACAGACAGACAGGGCTGGGAACGGGCCGACACCAGCCAGACAGACAGACAGAACTGCGAGAGGCGGGGAAACGGGAGGCAGAGGGACAGAGAGATAGTCAGACGGACAGACAGACGGGGCTGGGAACGGGCCGACACCAGCCAGACAGACGGACAGAACTGCGAGAGGCGGGGAAACGGGAGGCAGAGGGACAGAGAGATAGTCAGACGGACAGACAGACAAACAGGGCTGGGAACGGGCCGACACCAGCCAGACAGACGGACAGAACTGCGAGAGGCGGGGAAACGGGAGGCAGAGGGACAGAGAGATAGTCAGACAGACAGACAGACGGGGCTGGGAACGGGCCGACACCAGCCAGACAGACGGACAGAACTGCGAGAGGCGGGGAAACGGGAGGCAGAGGGACAGAGAGATAGTCAGACGGACAGACAGACGGGGCTGGGAACGGGCCGACACCGGCCAGACAGACGGACAGAACTGCGAGAGGCAGGGAAACGGGAAGCAGAGGGACAGAGATAGTCAGACAGACGGACAGACAAACAGGGCTGGGAACGGGCCGACACCAGCCAGACAGACGGACAGAACTGCGAGAGGCGGGGAAACGGGAGGCAGAGGGACAGAGAGATAGTCAGACATGACACAGACAGACAGACAGACAGGGCTAAGGGTTGGGCAGATACAGGTCACAGACAGACAGACAGGACCAGGAGGGCTGGGGAACCGTGCAAGGGAGACATACCCAAATATGACACAGAAGGCAGACAGAGAGATCGCCAGACATGAGACAGACAGACAAGGCAGAGGTTCAGACCAGACGGAGGGACGTGACACACGTTAGACAAAATAATCCAGCCAGAGCTTGGGACACAGCCTAGACCCGGGCTACTCAACATGTCACCTGCGGGCCGCCCGTGTGTTTGCGACCCACGGGGCTCAACACACGTCTGGGAGCTGAAACAAAAAGGCGTCAATATAATGGTCATCTGTTGAGATGCGGTTTAGTAGTTAAATTCCTGGACTGTCATTGCTCGTTAAAGTATTGTCATGTGGGTGGAAATCGGGGAAATGTTGCATCGTATTAATATCAAATGGGGCCTGTGTGTGGTGTAGTCTTGCCTTCATTTTTGTATTCATGTCCATCACCGTGAAAGAAGCTATTTGCATTTATATCCAATCACACCTAAGTTGTGCCCCTCGGCATGTGCTGTGAGTATCACTGTGGCCCCCGGAGCTTCCAAAGTTGAGTAGCCCTAGTGTAGACGGATGGATGGACGGACAGACAGAGCAAGGATAAACACACAGCCCTAGAGAGACACAGGATAGACAGTCACAACACAGGCAAAGGGACAGACATAGCCAGACACTGAGCCACAATACAGACAGATGCACAGACACAACCTCGGCAGAGGGAAGGGCACAAGGCAGACAGACAGACACAACCCAGACAGATGGAGTGTTGGACTATTACAAGCAGGGAAAAGTCCAGAAAGGCCAATCTGTGACTCACCCCTGCACCTGTTGTGGTTTCACACGGATTCACACCCCCCTTCCTGTGTGCCGCATGCGCACCTGAACTCTGCACGCTCATGCCACCAGCCACCCTGGCTTTCTGCTCCAGTTACCCAGCAGGGTTTCCGTGGCTCCCAGCCCCTTCCGCTCTGAGTAGGCCTGCATCCATCCTCTGGGCAGGGAGAAGGGCGGCCGATTCTGGGTTGGATCTCCGGGTGGCATTCTTGGATTCCATGCATCTCTCTCTGCCTCGGTGTCCCAGTCTGTACAATGGAGATAATCACACCAACCGCCTTTAGAAACAGGCTTGTTGGAACTCAGCTTTGATTTTTATATTGGAAAATATCCGTGTTTCTCTTCTTTCCAATTCTTCTTAGTTACACTTCCACAGTTGTGCAAAATTATGGGGCTTACACAGCCCCCCGCCCCCATTTTTATCTATTTAAAATGTCACCGTTGCAGACAATTATAGGGGAAGCATGAAACGATAATTATTTATGACAGCGGACGTTTGACTGAAAGCATTAAAGCTTTATAAACCATTAAAACAAACTGTCGACCTCGTATGTCAAAATCTGCAAAATAAAGGTCTTGAAAGCAAAGTCTAATAAGCCCTAAACCAGAATTTTCTCACTTTGCCTAACTCCACGTGTCCATTATTACTAATAGATATATTTTTTTCGTCGTTTTGTGCATGTGCAGTGAACATGGCATTTACCAATATTCACCTATATAACATCCAGTGCATGGAACATTTTTATTTTACTTTGGGTTTGAAACTTTTGATTTGATTTGATTGTGATTAAATTGCAACAGAAAAATGTAAAGTCAAAATGGAAATGAAATGATTTTATCTCAATGAAGCACTTTTGACTGAATCAGAAAATGTTAGAACTGGAAGGGACCTCGAGAGGTCAAGTCCAGCCCCCTGCCCCCACGGCAGGACCCAGCACCGTCTAGATCATCCCTGACAGGTGTCTGTCCAACCTGCTCCTACATATCTCCAGTGACGGAGATTCCACAACCCCCCAGGCAATTTAGTCCAGTGTTTGACCCCCCTGACAGGCAGGAAGTTTTTCCAAATGTCCAACCTAAACCTCCCTTGCTGCAGTTTAAGCCCATTGCTGCTTGTCCTGTCCTCAGAGGCCAGGATGAACAAGTTTTCTTCTTTCTCCCTGTGGCACCCTTTTAGATACCTGGAGATCGCTGTCATGTCCCCTCTCAGTCTTCTCTTTTCCAAACTAAACAAGCCCAATTCTTTCAGCCTTCCCTCACAGCTCATGTTCTCTAGACCTTAATCATTCTTGTTGCTCTTCTCTGGACCTTCTCCAATTTCTCTACATCTTCCTTGAAATGCGGTGCCCAGAACTGGACACAATACTCCAACTGAGGCCTAACCAGCGCAGAGTAGAGCGGAAGAATGACTTCTCGTGTCTGACTCACAACACTCCTGTTCATGCAGCCCAGAGTCATGTTTGCTTTTTTTTACAGGTGTCCCACTGTTGGCTCATATTTAGCTTGTCGCCCCCTCTGACCCCTAGATCTGTTTCTGCCGTGCTCCTTCCCAGACAGTCGCTTCCCATTCTGTGTGTGTGAAACTGATTGGTCCTTCCTAAGTGGAGCACTTTGCATTTGTCCTTATCGTAGAATCATAGAATACTAGGACTGGAAGGGACCTCGAGAGGTCGTTGAGTCCAGTCCCCTGCCCTCACGGCAGAACCAAATACTGTCTAGACCATCCCCGATAGACATTTATCGAACCTGCTCTTAAATATCTCCAGAGATGGGGATTCCACAACCTCCCTGGGCAATTTATTCCAGTGTTTGACCACCCGACAGTTAGGAACTTTTTCCTAATGTCCAACCTAAACCTCCCTTGCTGCAGTTTAAGCCCATTGCTCCTTGTCCTGTCCTCAGAGGCCAAGGAGAACAATTGTTCTCCCTCCTCCTTATGACACTTCATCCTGTTGACCTCCGACCATTTCTCCAGTTTGTCCAGATCAGTTTGAATTCTGACCCTGCCCTCCAGCGCACTCGCAACCCCTCCCAGCTTGGGATCATCTGCAAACTTACTATGCGTCCTCTCTGTGCCAGTATCTAAATGGTGGATGAAGATATTGAACAGAGCCGGTCCCGAAACAGACCCCAGCAGAACCCCACTTGTTCCGCCCTTCCAGCAGGATTGTGAACCGTTAATAACTCCTCTCGGAGAATCATAGGTGGGAATGGTGTCCCTGACCTCTGTTTGTCTGCGAATGGGTGACAGGAAGGGATCACGTGAGGCTTCCCTGTTCTGTTCTCTCCCTCTGGGGCACCTGGCATCGGCCACTGTGGGCAGACAGGACCCTGGCTGGATGGACCTTAGTCTAACCCAGTGTGGCCGTTCTTAGGGTTATCCAGCCAGTTATGCTCACACCTTACAGTAGCCCCATCTAGGTTGCATTGCCCTAGTTTATTGAAGAGAAGGTCATGTGAGACCAAGTAAAATGCCTTACTACAGTCCAGGTATCCCACGTCCAGCGCTTCTCCCTTAGCCGCAGGACTCGTTACCCTATCAGAGAAAGCTCTCCGATGGGTTTTCCAGGATTTGTTCTGTACAGTCCTGCCGGCTGTTCCCTATCACCTTATTCTCTTCTAGGTGTTTGCAGGCGGATTCCTTAATTCATCAGGCCCAGGTGACTTGCAGACATCGAACTGTTCTCACTGACCTAAGATGAAACCGTTTTAAAAATGGATTGTCATGGAAACGTATTTTTTATTTTGTTTTTATAAATTTGGAATGAAAACAAATTGCAAAAAAAAAAACCCCCCACAGAATTTTCCCAAAAAACAGGTTGATTAGGTTGCCACATATAACTGTTCCGTTAACCTGCGGAACTCACTGTCAGCAGAAACTGCCAAGGCCTAGAGTTTAAGAGGCATCATAGGCCAAAATAACCCCCCACCAAAAAAAGAGTTAAACAGAAAAGGATTGAAATGCCTGGCAGTGGATTATCACTCCTGCTTCAGAGCTGGGACTAATTGCCTGCTGAGGGTGATTGGCAACAGGATTTCTCCTGGCCTGTCATGCCAGAGTGATCCAGTAGGGGGTCCCTTGTGCATGCCTCTGAATCATCTTGGCTGGCCAGATACCAGGCTAGATGGGCCCATGGATCTGACCCAGGTAGGCAGCGAGGAAGCAGGATACTCGCATAAATGGGCGCTGGAATTTGTAGCCCATGTGAGTCTCAGCTGATTTGTGGTGGTTCGGGAGTAGACCTGCCCCTGCTACCACAGCCCTCCCTTTTCATTTGAGGAGCAAAATCCCATTCCAGGCACAGCCTGGCACACTTTTAGATAGGAGACGAGGAAGCTGCCTAACCAATCGGGTGGTCCTAGCTCTTTGCTGTTTGGGAGGAGTTCTTGAACAAACAGACTCACAGACAGATGGACGGACACACAGAGGGCCAGATGCGCCCACACTTCCGTGTGTATAGTGGAGGAGGAAAAAAAAAAAACCCCAGAGTGTCCCACAACAAAATTAGAAAAAAATGACAAAAATGTGTTTCTCTCCCAAAATGTTTTGAGAAAGGGATGCCAAAGAATGGAGCTCCTCCCCAAAACGGCTAGAAAGAATGGCTCTCCTCCCCAAAACGGCTAGAAAGAATGGAGCTCCTCCCCAAAACGGCTAGACAGAATGGCTCTCCTCCCCAAAACGGCTAGACAGAATGGCTCTCCTCCCCAAAACGGCTAGAAAGAATGGCTCTCCTCCCCAAAACGGCTAGACAGAATGGAGCTCCTTCCCAAAACGGCTAGACAGAATGGCTCTCCTCCCCAAAACGGCTAGAAAGAATGGCTCTCCTCCCCAAAACGGCTAGAAAGAATGGAGCTCCTTCCCAAAACGGCTAGACAGAATGGCTCTCCTCCCCAAAACGGCTAGAAAGAATGGCTCTCCTCCCCAAAACGGCTAGAAAGAATGGAGCTCCTCCCCAAAACAGCTAGACAGAATGGCTCTCCTCCCCAAAACGGCTAGAAAGAATGGAGCTCCTCCCCAAAACGGCTAGAAAGAATGGAGCTCCTCCCCAAAACGGCTAGACAGAATGGCTCTCCTCCCCAAAACGGCTAGACAGAATGGCTCTCCTCCCCAAAACGGCTAGAAAGAATGGCTCTCCTCCCCAAAACGGCTAGACAGAATGGCAAACATCAACTTTCCCTGAAAAGGTTGGGAAGTTTCCAACCAGAGTTTTGGCAAAGGAAATGAACAAGGCGGCTTTGCTCCCGCTACCTGAGAGAGAATCGTTATCGTTTGTAGGGCGCCACTAGAGGCCACTGTGACCACACACATTACGGGTGCAAGCCAAACCCGCTGACCCAAGGGGAATGCGCCGGCTGCTCTCCTATCCCTCCCCCCGGCTGCCCGGAGGAGGACGGACTCACTGCTGGCGAGGGGTGAATCATGCCAACAGCTCTCCCCAGGCGGCTCCCTTGTCCGCTGGCCATACGGCCACCTTTGCCGTCTCCCACCGGCAGGCTGCGGTGCGCCACGCCCTGCCACGTCGGCCGGACGCGTGTCAGTGGCTCTTCCAACGTGGCCGCCTCGCCTGTGCCCAAGGCGGCCGCCTTCACGTGCCCCGCAGCCCTCGACATCCCCTTGGCGCTGCCGAACGGCCGAGCCCTCCATCTGCTCTCCCAAGAGGATCGCTCATCCAAGATGGCCGACTTCCCGTTCCCATAATCCTCGGTGCCTCCTGCCGTGGCACTCCAGAGTCACGTCAAGCACCCCTCGGGCGACGGGCGGGGGCGAGCCAGACAGGCCTAGGTGCTCCTCCGGCACGGCATCCCGTCTCCCGCCTGGGCTGGGCCTCCGGAGCCTTCCGCCCAGCGCCGGGCCGTCTCCTTGGGCTGGGCCTGCCCCTGCAGGGCCTCCACCATCCGCACTGCCCCGGCAGCCGCCCCCATGCTAGCTGCCATCTTGTCATGCTGCGTGGGAACGGCTCGGAGGAACGGGGGGACCCTGCTGGGACACCAGAGGGTTATGGAAATGAGCAGGACACACCCGAATGAGCCCACTCCACATCCCCAGAATCCCCAGCCCCCTACAATCCCACCCAGCCCCACAGATCTAGGGCAGAACCCAGGAGTCCTGGCTCCCAGCCCCGCCTGATCCTGATCTAACCACTAGACCCTGCTCCCCTCCCAGGGCAGGGAAAGAATGCAGGAGTCCTGGCTCCCAGCCCCGCCTGCTCCTGATCTAACCACTAGACACTGCTCCCCTCCCGGGGCAGGGAAAGAACCGAGGAGTCCTGGCTCCCAGTCCCGCCTGCTCCTGATCTAACCACTAGACACTGCTCCCCTCCCGGGGCAGGGAAAGAACCGAGGAGTCCTGGCTCCCAGTCCCGCCTGCTCCTGATCTAACCACTAGACCCTGCTCCCGGGGTCAGGGAACAAACCCAGGAGTACTGGCTCCCAGTTCCACCTACCCCTGATCTAACCACTAGACACTGCTCCCCTCCCGGGGCAGGGAAAGAACGCAGGAGTCCTGGCTCCCAGCCCCGCCTGCCCCCCTAGGCCCACTCTGCTTGCGCTCTCTCATTAAGCGCTGTCTCTCTGGTGCCAGCCCGACAGGTCTGAGTTGCCCAACCGGTTCCCGGTGCCGGCAGGGTGAGGGTGGGATCATCGTAACCCCCCCCAACCTCCTCCTTCCCTGCATGATTCCCAGAGACAGCAGGCTCCTCGCCCCACCCCCACCCCAAATCCCATCTCCCGTCTCACTCCCAGAGGCCCCCAGAGAACCCAGGAGTCCCGGCTCCCAGCCCCCCTGCTCTAACCACTAGCCCCCACTGCCCTCCCCGAGCTGGGGAAAGAACCGGGGCGTCCTGCTGAGCACTGATGACATGGGAAACCATCCCTTGCTGGAGAGACTCCCTCTCCTTCCTGCCCTGCGAGCACTGGGGTCCCCTCCCGCCTGGGGCCGGGGAGTGTGTGGGGCAGCATTCCCCGGATGCAGTGTGGGGCGTGGGGGAGAGCTCGGAGGGGGCAGGGGGCGTGGGAGGCCCATCGGGGGGATCCAGGCCTGGTCCCATGGACAATGAAATCCTTGCTCAGGGGCCGGGGGCCTGACCCCTGCGCTCCCGGACACGTACCTTGAGCAGCCGGACCTGCTGCAGACGGCAGCAGCCCCCCAGCCCAGCAGCAAGCGCCCCGGGAGGGGGGTCCCTCCGCCGCCCGGCCTGGCCCCGTGGGCACAGCTGCTGCCGAGCGTGTGGGGTGCAGTCAAGCCGGAGGGGCTGGCGGCAGGTCAGGGGTCGCGCCGTGGGGCGCAGCTGGTGCCGTGCGGGTGGGGAGGGAGGGGGTGGCTGTGAGTGAGTTTGTGGGGAGCGGGGTCTAGTGGTTAGGCCAGGGTGGGCGGGGGAGAGCCAGGACTCCTGGGTCCTCTCTCTGGGTTTGTGAGTGACTCTCCCTTCATCAGCCACCCAGCTCCCAGCTGCAGCCCCATCACCTGCCCTACGCCTGCCCCTCGGGGGATTCTGGGGCCTCCGTTCCCCAGAACAGGTCCCCACAGGCCCGGACTCCCAGCCCCTTTGTTCTCCCTGTGCTGAGAGCCCTGGATGCTAATCACTCCGAGAAGGCCCTGCTCCCCCTGCCCCCAACGCCCGCTCAGCTGGGCCCCTCAGTCCCGACCCCAGCTCTGCCACTGCCCCTTAGCCCCTACACGCAGCCCTCCCAGAACTGACTGGAGTGGGGAGAGTCAGGGGGCTGGAGACAGGATGCCTGGGTTCCCTCCTCAGCTGTGGGAAGGGCAGTGGGTCTAGTGGTTAGAGCCGGGGGCTGGGGCCGGGGCACCTGGGTTCTATCCCTGGGTCTGGGAGGGCAGCGGGGGCTAGTGGTGAGGGCTGGGGCCAGGACGCTTGGGTTCTATCCCTGGGTCTGGGAGGGCAGGGGGGGCTAGTGGTGAGGGCTGGGGCCAGGACGCCTGGGTTCTATCCCTGGGTCTGGGAGGGCAGCCGGGTCTAGTGGTTAGAGCCGGGGGCTGGGGCCAGGACGCCTGGGTTCTATCCTTGGGTCCGGGAGGGCAGCGTGGGCTAGTGGTGAGGGCTGAGGCCAGGATGCCTGAGTTCTATCCCTGGGTCCGGGAGGGCAGTGGGGGCTAGTGGTGAGGGCTGGGGCCAGGACGCCTGGGTTCTATCCCTGGGTCCGGGAGGGCAGCCGGGTCTAGTGGTGAGGGCTGGGGCCAGGGTGCCTGGGTTCTATCCCTGGGTCCGGGAGGGCAGCCGGGTCTAGTGGTGAGGGCTGGGGCCAGGGTGCCTGGGTTCTATCCCTGGGTCCGGGAGGGCAGCCGGGTCTAGTGGTTAGAGCCGGGGGCTGGGGCCAGGACGCCTGGGTTCTATCCCTGGGTCCGGGAGGGCAGCCGGGTCTAGTGGTGAGGGCTGGGGCCAGGACGCCTGGGTTCTATCCCTGGGTCCGGGAGGGCAGCCGGGTCTAGTGGTTAGAGCCGGGGGGCTGGGGCCAGGACGCCTGGGTTCTCTCGGGGGCCGGGCGGAGCTGGCGGCCGCTCCCAGCCGCTGGCCGGGATCCCAGGCTGGGCTCGGATTTCAAGGGCTGCCTGCGGGAGACGCGAGGCGGCCTGGGCCCTCCCCGTGGGGGGGGCTGGGACGTCCCGGGGGGGGGCGGGGAGCTCCGTGTCCCAGGAGCGGGGCTGCAGACGGGCTCATGGAGCAGGCAGTCCCCTAGCCGGGCGCTGGCAGGAGCAGCGGGCTCAGAGCCGCGCAGAGCCGGCCCGCTCCAGCCCTGCCGCCTGCCCGCCTGAGCCGGAGCGGCGCCCGGCGGCCCCGCGGGAGCAGGGGCAGATCCCGGCTCGCTCCCCCTTCTGGCGGGGCCGCCCGGAGCGGGGATGTTCTGGATTCGCGGCTTCCTCCTCCTGACCCTGCACGGCGCGGCCGGGCTGCGGGGAGACGGTGAGTCCCGGCGGGGAGTGGGGGCCAGTGGTTAGAGCAGCGGGTGGCAGGAGTCCTGCGTCCTGCGTTCTGTCCCTTTCCCGGGCAGGAGTTGGCCAGGGGGTGCATACGAGGGGGGGGGCGTTACACCCTGCAGAGGGGCTCGGGGGGCTCGGGCCCTCGCCCCCAAAACCCCTGCTCCCCAGAGATCCCCGTGGCACCCCTGGAGGAGGCGGGCAGGGCTGGGCAGGGGGCTGTCAGCTGTGGCAGGAGGCTCCCTTCAGCCAATCGCACTCCCGCCCCACACAGGTGCCAGACCCCCCCCCCCCCCCCCCAGCGCGGGGAGGTCCCAGGGCCGCAGTCGGTCCCTGGCCTGGGGGGAACAGAGAATCCAGGGCTCCTGGCAGCGCCAGCCCTGGGCCGAGATGCCATGTGCGGGGCCCAGCAAAACAAAACAAACAGGCTAAACAGGGCCGGGCGGGGTCAGCGCTTGGCAGATCCCATGGGGAAATTCACAGAGTTGTGGGGCAGGGAGCAGGGGAAGGGGTTTAGCGGGGGAGCAGTGGGGCGGGTAACAGGGTGGAGGGGTCTTGGCAGGGGGCGCTGTGGGGCTCGAGAGGGGTGCTGTGGGGCAGAGGGTTTGGCAGGGGGCACTGTGGGGCTCTAGAGGGGGTGCTGTGGGGCAGAGGGTTTGGCAGAGGCTCTAGAGGGGGTGCTGTGGGGCAGAGGGCTTGGCGGGGGTGCTGTGGGGCTCGAGAGGGGCGCTGTGGGGCAGAGGGCTTGGCAGGGGGCACTGTGGGGCTCGAGAGGGGCGCTGTGGGGCTCCAGAGGGGGTGCTGTGGGGCAGAGGGCTTGGCGGGGGGCACTGTGGGGCTCGAGAGGGGCGCTGTGGGGCTCCAGAGGGGGTGCTGTGGGGCAGAGGGCTTGGCGGGGTGCTGTGGGGCTCGAGAGGGGTGCTGTGGGGCAGAGGGCTTGGCGGGGGGCACTGTGGGGCTCGAGAGGGGTGCTGTGGGGCTCCAGAGGGGGTGCTGTGGGGCAGAGGGCTTGGCAGGAAGTGCTGTGCCAGAGGTTGGGGCTGTGTGGAGGGCAGTGGAGTCTAGTGGGTAGAGGAGAGGCTTGGCGTCAGGACTCCTGGCTTCTTTCCACCCAGCCATCCCACATGCCCCTCCATCTCTCCAGCGCTGTGTCTCTGCGTCTCTGCCAGTGCCTACCCCTCCAGATCCGGCCATGGAGCATCCCGAGGGTGGGGGCTGCGCATGGGAGTCCGCAGCGGTGTATGTCTCCGGGCAGCTGGGACAATGGAAGTGCAGACCCCCCGGCCCGGCAAAGGGCAGCCGACGAGCTAGGAGGTGTCACATTGTATAACCCAGAGCCAATGTCCGGAAACTGTGCCCGGCCGGGGCAAATCTCTGCTTGGCACAGACCAGGGCTGGCGGCCGAGAGCCATGAGAGCTCCCTCTCTCCCCCCGGGAGTCCTGCCTCCCAGCCTCCGCCTCTGCTCTAACCACTCGACCCCACTCCCCTCCCCGAACCAGGGGGAGAGCCCCGGAGACCTGCCTCCTTCCTTTTCCCCTTCCCTGCAAGGTGACCCCCATTTCTTATCGTCCCCCCATGGGCACCCCATGCTTCCTGCTGGGAGCTAAGGCCACGGACAGCTGCTTGGACCAGCTGCCAGGCGCCAGGAAACCTACCGCCTCCTGCAGCCGGCTCCGTGCCGCCCCACAAAGCCCCCTGTGAGGGATCAGAGCCCCCCATGGCGCCACCCCCCCAGCCACCTGTCCATCATAACGCTGGCTATTTTCATGCATGACAACAGGTGGGGCTGGTCCCTAGAGCCCTGCGTCTGCCACAGGGACTCTGAATGGGGAGGTGGGGGGGGCAGGGTCTGGTTACAGGGCTGGGGGGAGGAGAGATGAGCCCCAATGGGGCTTCTTCATCTTTGCAGGGGGATAACTGTTTGTGGGACCCAGACTCCCAATTCCCACTGCTCAGACTCACTACAGCCTATTCCCCTTCCAGAGCTGAGGACAACATTCCCAGCTCGGGGAGGGCAGTGGGGTCTAGTGGTTAGAGGGGCGGGGAGCCAGGACTCCTGGGCTCTCTCCCCAGCTCGGGTGGAGAGTGGGGTCTCCCTCCTGTGCTCAGGGGGCTGCCATGCCCCCACATCCTGTTGACGTGCTGTGTGGCAGGGCTGTCCGCCCCCTCACACCAGCATCTCTCCGAAGGGGAGGCCTGGCAGCTGCTCCAGCTGCAGCTGTTGCAGCTCTTCCAGATGTGGCAGACCATGAAATGGGCCTGGATTCTGCCGTCGGGAGTCTGAACAAGCTGCACCCACCTGCCCTGCCCTAGCCACTAGCCCCCACTGCCCTGGGGAGCCAGAGTCTCCCTGTTCTGTCCAGACCCATCCACAATCAGCACAGGCATCTGCTGTCTGTTCTCCCAGCCGGGCCTACCTTGCCGCTTCCCACCTCAGGCAGGGTCCTTCTCCCTGAGAAAGCGCTCTGCAATCCGGCTCCGTCACACCTATCTCCTCCACCCCTTTGCGGCCCTGGAGCCAGATGCGTCCTCTGATTCATCCCAGGGCGGGCCAGAGCTCTGAGCCAGGCGCCCGCTTGGCAGCGCCTCACTCCCCACGGTAATCAGAAGTGCCCCGGGGAGGGCTCCCGACTCCTCACGCCTTTGAAGGGCACTGGAGCCGGAGCCAAGCCCCCAGCTCGGTTTCCGGAGGCAGGAGCGTGCCTCCAGCTCGCCAGTCTGACCCTCGACTCTGCAGCCCAGGAGGAACCGCTTCCCGCTCCATCTTCCCTGTCTCCCTCCTCCCTTTGTCATCTGAGAGCCCCCTCCTCCCTTTCATCCCTGCAGCTTCTCTACCCCCCCCATGCCTCCATCCTCCCCACTGTCCATTCTCCACCCCCCCCATCTTCAAACACCTGAGACATCTCACCGCCCAGATAACCCGGGTGGGCGATTTTCTCCCAGTTACTCCTGCATGGTGCCTACTAGCTTGTGTGCTGACTAATGCACCTCCCAGGGAGACATCCCGTCTCGATGTGAAGCCGCCAGACAATGGAGAACCGGCCCCTTCGCTGAAGGCTCTGTCCCAATGGCTGAGGATGGGCAATCATGTGTTGCCGAGTATGATCATCTCCCATGGGAGTTGTGGTCCCTCAGGCGGCTGGTGAGGCCGATCCTTGAACCACAGGCGAGGACAGATGCTTCCAGGTACAGCAGGAGGCTGCTGGCCATAACTAGAAGCCAGTCTCCTATTCCTCCTGCACCTCTTCTCCTCCTCAGCATGTCAGCGGCGGGCAAGTTCAAGTCGCGTCGGACTTGTCTCCAGTTTGAGCGTCTCCCAAGGGCCAACGTCAACGTTGCGCTTCTGTAAGCGACCTTTCAGCAAGTCCTTAGAAGGCTGCGTTGTCCTCCTGCGTGACGGCGTCCTTCCAGCTGAGAACACGGCCTGTTCTGGGAGGCGACGGTCTGGCACCCGCACAGTGGGACCAGTCCAGTGCAGTTGCTGACGGATGATCGTTTTCTCGATACTGGTGGTCTTTGCCTCTCCCAGGACACTGATGTTAGTGCTCCTGTCTTCCCATTGATCTTCAAGATCTTGCGGAGGCAGCGTTGGGGATAACGCTCAAGGACTTTCAAGTGATGTCTGTAGCTTGTCCAGGGTTCAGACCCATACAACAGTGTTGGGAGAATGACGGCTTGATAGACAAGAAGTTTGGTGTCTCTTCGAACATCACGATCTTCAAAAGCCCTGCGCCATAAAGGAGCAAAGGCCGCACTGGCACCGCTCAGATGATGTTGGAGTTCTACATCAACATCTGCCTTGGAGGAGCGAGAACTTGCAAGGCAGAGAACATGAACGACCTTCTCCAGTGCCTCTCCGTTGATTGTAATATATGGGGCACATGGTGCCTCTTTTGGACACTTTGGTCTTCTTGGTGTTGAGGCTGAGACCAAGCCATGCATAGGCATCAGCAAACACGTTCAAGATTGCCTGAAGATCTTTCTCAGAGTGGACAAATTGCATTACCATCAGCATACTGAAGTTCCACAACAGATGTGGTGGAAATCTTACTCCTAGGCTACGTCTACACCTGTTCTTGCGCAAAAACTTGCAGAGCGTCCACACTGCACGCGCGTTCTTACGCAAGTACATGTACAGTCCAGCGTCGGAAAACAGGGCTTCTTCTGGACGAGTTATTCCTCTCCCCACAAGGAATGAGCCCTCTTGCACAAGAGCTCTTCCACAAGAGGCCAGTGTAGACGGGCAACATGAATTTCTTGCGCAAGAAAGCCCGGTGGTTAAAATGGCCATCAGAGCTTTCTTGCACAAAAGCACACGGCAGTGTGGACGCGCTCTTGTGGAAGACCTTTTGCAGAAGGTCACTTGCGCAAGAAGCCTGCCGTGTAGACGTAACCCCATGATACAGCTACAGAGCAGTGTTATTTTGGAATAACCGACATTACTCCAAAATAACAGAGAGCACGTCTACACTACAAGCTGCTATTTCAAAATACTGTCGAGCTGGAGCATGTCTTACTCCGTCTCTTGTAACCTCATTTCACAAGGAGCAAGGGAAGTTGGAGGCAGCGTGCTCTTCCTTCGACTTCCTGCTGTGCAGCCAGTGCCAAAAGCCGAGTGACGCTATTTCCTCTTGAGCGACACAATTGACGTCGCTGAAGTTGCGCAGCTTAATGAGACGTTAGCCCCGCAGTGTAGACGTACCCTTAGCTTTCAGCCTGCCGAGCCTAAACAGCTTTCCATCCATTCTGTAGATGATTTCAAGGACAGCCGGGAGCTTCCCAGCAATGAGGTTGAAAATGACAGCCAGAAAGACCGTGAACATGGTTGGGGTGATGATACAGCCCTGTTTGACTGCTGTTTGCACTTCGAAAGGGTCACAGTGCTGCTCAGAACAGTCGCTTTCAGGTTGTCATGAAGCAGCTTTAGGACACTGATGTATTTGTCAGGACAGCTGATCTTCGAAAGTCCAAAGGGCCCGGCATTCACTGAGTCAAAGGCTATAGCTAGATCAGAGGTTCCCAATCTTTTACAGATGAGGACCCATTTTGACAATTCAGGAAGACTTAGTGACCCAGGGCAATTCAAAAAATGTGTGAATGATTCCTTAAGAGCCACCTGGGGAGACACCTGGCGACCCGTTTGAAATGGAATGGCGACCCATATTTGGGTCCTGACCCATAGGTTGGGAAACCCTGAGCTAGATCAATAAAAGCCATGTGCAGTGCTCAGTTTTGCTCCCGACACTTTTCTTGCAGCTGCCGTGCCGTGCAGATGGTATCCACAGTTCTGCGACATGGTCGGAACCGCTCTGTGACTCGGGTAAAACGTCTTCTGACAGGGGCAGGAGACGGGTTGCAAGAACGTTGCCTGCAGCAGCAAGGAGAGATCCCAGGATAGTTTCCACAGTGCGCTTTGTCCCCTTTCTTAAAGGGCCGGGTCGGCGTCTCCTCCTTTCTCCTCCCTCAGCAGCTCTTCCAGTCTGGGACAAGGCAGCCATCTCACCGTCAAACCGATTCCGTTCACGCGCACTGATAGCTGTACGTCCCTCTGGTCGGTCACCGTCTGAGTTGTCCATGTGGATACGTCCCTTCCAAGTTCCAAAGTTGAAAAGTTTCTTGCCTTTCTGACCGCCGGGGCGGAGATCCTGCTGGATGTGGCTGTCCAGCCAGGAAGAAAAGAGGCAAGACTATTTTAGGGCACTTTTTCTAGCCCCCTGCCCATGTGGGGTGAGCAGGGTGGGTCCCAGAGAGGACAGCCCAGCCATGGGTGCAGCTGCGGAAATGCTCGACCTGCCTCAGTCCTCGAGCAAGACGACTGAATCACACCCCACTGCCTGTGTCAGTCTGTGCTAGGAACTTCCGGATCCCTGTCCCGCCACTGGCCGATCCCACCGGGCTGTTGGCCTGTGCAGGTGTTTGCCCCCAAACAGAAGACTGTGCAGGGCTCCTGTACAGTGGAGAGACCAGTGCACAACAGTCACCACCTGTGCTTGAAGGAGAGAGGGCTTGAAACCGCTGGCCAATCAGAGAGCCTCTCTGGGCTGCAGCCTTCATCCCCTTCCCAGCCGGCCACTGGGTCTTGCTCTGCCCTCCCCGCTGTCGAGTCTCCTCTCTGCTCCCCTGTGTGCCGGCCCATTGCTATGCCCTCGGGTCTCAGGCCCCTGCTGTCTTCTCCGATGAGTCCTCTTCCCCTCCCATTCTAGGGTCTTCTCTTGCAGCACAGGACAGCCTGGCGCTTGCAGGTGGCCTCTTACAGCCTGTTCCAAGAGAGGCCAGCCATGTGTCCTGGGGTGGGGATGGAGTCACGACCGGTTGGCCCAGCCACGGACTGACTCCTGGGTTGTGTGGGGTAGGAGACCACGCCTGGCCCTTCCTTGTGGCTCCCCCACCTACATATTCCTCCAACCTCTTCCCCGCAGCTCCAACGCCCCAGTAGCAACACGCCACGAGGCCACCCTGGTGTCCGGCAGTGCTCAGTCGCTGTACATCAAGAGAGCGCTGGGTTCTGGGAGGGGCAGGGGATCTGGTGGGCTAGAACAAGAGGAGCTTGGGAGCTAGGACTTCTGGGTTCTATCCCCAACTCTGGGGGGTGGCCCGGTAGGCTAGAGCAGGGGGGTAGGGAGCCAGGACTCCTGGAGTTGCTTACCCCTCTTCCCCCACCCCCAGAGCCCTCCGAGTGCTTCACAGTGAATGGTGCCGATTACCGGGGGGCCCAGAACCACACTTCCCCCAATGGTGGGGGCCAGCCCTGCCTCTACTGGAACCAGACCCAGAAGCACGCCTACAACACGGCCAAGTACCCCAACGGGGAGTGGGGCCTGGGCAGCCACAACGCCTGCCGCAACCCGGACGGGGACGTGCAGCCCTGGTGTTACGTCCTGGAGACGGAAGAGGGGATCTACTGGAAGTACTGCGACATCCCCACCTGTCACAGTGAGCACCCGCGGGAGCCGGGCATGGGCGCTGGGCCCGATGGCGGGCTCCTGGCACCTAACCCCTCTCTCCTCCTCCTAGTGCCTGGCTACGTCGGCTGCTTCTTAGACTCAGGAAACCCCCCGACTCTGAGCGGCAGCAGCGGGACCTCCCCCAAGCTGACCGTCCAAGACTGCATCCGCTACTGCCGGAAGAGAGGCTACAAGGTAACCCCCCGTGCCCGCCCTGCTGAGCCGGCCGGTGCCCCTGCCTGGGGCTGGAGCGGAGCTGGCACCCCTGAGAGGGGGCTGGCTGGGCAGGTGGATGTAACCCTTTGTTCCCTGCAGTTCGCTGGCGTGGAGGCCGGGTGCGCCTGCTTCTGCGGCAGTGAGGGGGACCTGCGGTGGGCCCAGCCCGTGGGGGCTGTGGAGTGTGACCAGGTCTGCTTCGGCAAAGCCAGCGAGCTGTGCGGGGGGGATGGCCGCATCGGGGTCTATGACGGTGAGCAGGGGCTGGGCAGGAGGGAGAAGGTGGGGGGGAACCTGCGGGAGATGGGTATGGGCACAGTGCTGCAGGGAGCAGAGTGGGGTGCTCTCCCCTGGTAGACAGGGCTGGATGTAGTGCCTCAGGGCAGCACTAGGGGGCGCTGTGCTGCAGGGAGTGGGGGACCAGTAGGGGGCGCTCTCCCCTGGCTGGCAGGGCTGGTCCAATGCCCTAGGGCAGCATTAGGGGGCGCTGTGCTGCAGGGAGTGGGGGACCAGTAGTGGGCGCTCTCCCCTGGCTGGCAGGGCTGGTCCAATGCCCCAGGGCAGCACTAGGGGGCGTTGTGCTGCAGGGAGTGGGGGACCAGTAGGGGGCGTGCTCCCCTGGCTGGGAGGGCTGGCCTGAGTGTGGCACTAGGGGGCGCTGTGCTGCAGGGAGTGGGGGACCAGTAGGGGGCGTGCTCCCCTGGCTGGGAGGGCTGGCCTGAGTGTGGCACTAGGGGGCGCTGTGCTGCAGGGAGTGGGGGACCAGTAGGGGGCGTGCTCCCCTGGCTGGCAGGGCTGGCCTGAGTGTGGCACTAGGGGGCGCTGTGCTGCAGGGAGGGGGGACCAGTAGGGGGCGTGCTCCCCTGGCTGGCAGGGCTGGCCTGAGTGTGGCACTAGGGGGCGCTGTGCTGCAGGGAGTGGGGGACCAGTAGGGGGCGTGCTCCCCTGGCTGGCAGGGCTGGCCTGAGTGTGGCACTAGGGGGCGCTGTGCTGCAGGGAGGGGGGACCAGTAGGGGGCGTGCTCCCCTGGCTGGCAGGGCTGGCCTGAGTGTGGCACTAGGGGGCGCTGTGCTGCAGATCAGCATAGTCCCAGATCATTAACCCTTTCCACACCTCAGCCCTGTTGGCCTCCCCTCAGTTACTCACCCCTGCTCTTCTCCTGACCCCTGCAGTCTCTGTGGGGGCCTGCCAGGGGAACTTCAGTGCCCCCTCAGGGGTCATCTACTCCCCAGACTTCCCAGACGACTATGGCCCCGACAGCAATTGTTCCTGGGTCCTGCGCCCCCCGGGCTCCAGCGCAATAGAGCTCCGCTTCCAGATCTTCGAGATCCGGGACCCCAATGATCAGCTGGAGCTGTGGGATGGGCACAGCCGCCGTCTCCTGGAGCAGTTTGACGGGCATCACCGCCCCGGCCCTGCCCTCCTCCTCCCCACTGACACCCTCCTCCTCAGCTTTCGCTCCGACCAGCTCCTGTCTGCCCAGGGCTTCGCAGTGGCCTACCGGGGTGAGAGATGCGGTTCTATCAGGGCTGTGGGATTCATAGGGAGCCCCCTTGCCTGGAGCTGAGACACGGCCCCTCTGGGTGCGGCTGGGTAACACCCACTGAGGGTTTGTAAGCTGCCTCTGGGATATGGGGGTGGAGGGCGGTTATGGGTGCAGCTGCCTTTGCCTTTGAACTCGGATCCTCAGATTCCCAGGTGCTGCTAATGACACCCTGGGGGCTGGAGCCGGGGTCTGTAATTAGGCACTTGAACACCTGCCTGGGAAGGGAGGCTGGGATGTCACTCGCTAGCAGCAGGTATGCAGTCAGAGCCTGGAAATTCCCTCCGGGAATCTCCTCCCTAGTGGCAGGGCAGGGCCCAGCAGGGGGCGCTCTCCCCTGGCAGGCAGGGCTGGCCCAATGCCCCAGGGTGGCACTAGGGGGCGCTGTGGGGCAGGAAGTGGGGCAGGGCTCAGCAGTAGGCGCTCTCCCCCGGCAGGCAGGGTTGGCCCAATGCCCCAGAGCAGCACTAGGGGGCGCTGTGGGGCAGGAAGCGGGGCAGGGCTCAGCAGTGGGCGCTCTCCCCCGGCAGGCAGGGTTGGCCCAATGCCCCAGGGCGGCACTAGGGGGCGCTGCAGGGCAGGAAGCAGGGCAGGCTCAGCAGGGGGCGCTCTCCCCTGGCAGGCAGGGCTGGCCCAGTACCCCAGGGTGGCACTAGGGGGCACTGTGGGGCAGGAAGTGGGGCAGGGCTCAGCAGTAGGCGCTCTCCCCCCGGCAGGCAGGGTTGGCCCAATGCCCCAGAGCAGCACTAGGGGGCGCTGTGGGGCAGGAAGCGGGGCAGGGCTCAGCAGGGGGTGCTCTCCCCTGGCAGGCAGGGCTGGCCCAGTGCCCCAGGGCGGCGCTAGAGGGCGCTGCGGGGCAGGAAGCGGGGCAGGGCTCAGCAGGGGGTGCTCTCCCCTGGCAGGCAGGGCTGGCCCAGTGCCCCAGGGCGGCGCTAGAGGGCGCTGCGGGGCAGGAAGCGGGGCAGGGCTCAGCAGTGGGCGCTCTCCCCCAGCAGGTAGGGTTGGCCCAATGCCCCAGGGCGGCGCTAGGGGGTGCTGCAGGGCAGGAAGCAGGGCATGCTCAGCAGTGGGCGCTCTCCCCCGGCAGGTAGGGTTGGCCCAATGCCCCAGGGCGGCACTAGGGGGCGCTGTGGGGCAGGAAGCGGGGCAGGGCTCAGCAGGGGGCGCTCTCCCCTGGCAGGCAGGGCTGGCCCAGTGCCCCAGGGCGGCGCTAGGGGGCGCTGCGGGGCAGGAAGTGGGGCAGGGCTCAGCAGGGGGCGCTCTCCCCTGGCAGGCAGGGCTGGCCCAGTGCCCCAGGGCGGCACTAGGGGGTGCTGCGGGGCAGGAAGCAGGGCATGCTCAGCAGCATTGACTGCTGGCCCCATTGGGCCAGGGCAGTGCTAGGGGGCTCATGGCTGACTCTCTCTGTATCTAGGGGTGAAGGACCCCGTGTTAGAGACCTCGGAGGGTGATTCCCAGACGTTGCCCAGTGCCCTGATGCATCCAACCTCCACAGACCAGTTCAACGCCAGCTGGACCCACAGCACGGAAGATCTAACCATCGGGGCCGGAGGTGGGGAATGGGACATAGGGCTTCTCCCTGCAGGGCATCAGCTCCCATCCAGCCCCAGGGAGGGACACTGGCTGGGTGAGGGGTGTGGAATGGGACGTGGGGCCACTGATCCCAATTCCTGCCTTGCTGCACTTCCATACCTGGCCAGGGCTTTCCCCTTCCAGCTCATATTCAACTACCCTTACTCACATACACTGTTTTCTCAGCCATTTTTGTAGGTCCTACATAATCTCTACCTGTTCCTTCTCTCAGGCTGGATTATGTACACAGCTTCAGGGGCTTTTCTCCTCATGCTCCTCATCTTCTCATACCACCTGCGGAAAAGGTGAGATCCCAGGATGGGAATGGTGGGTTAGAGCGGGGGGCTGGGAGCCAGGATTTGGGGTTCTCTCCGCAGCTTTGGGAGGGGAGTGCAGTCTAGTAGTTAGAGCAGGGGGGCTGGTCGCTGGGATTCCTGGGTTCTGTCCCTGGCTTTGGGAGGGAAGTGGGGGCTAGTGGTTAGATCAGGGGTGCTGGGAGCCAGGATCCCTGGGTTCTATCTTTGGGAGGGGAGTGGGGACTAGTGGTTAAAGCCAGGGGCTTGGGAGCCTGGGTTCTCTGCCCTGCTCTGAGAGTGAGGTGCAGTGTGGCTGCGGTGCCCTGTCCCACCAGTTCTGGGGCTTCCTCTGCAGGACCTGCCTTTTTGTGCAGAAGAAAAGTGGGGGACTGCCCGGTTCCTTCTCCACCCTGGGACCCCGATGCCGATGCCAGTGCCTGACGGGGGAGGCCTGGGCCGTGGCCTATCGGCACACGGACGTGCTGATCTGCACTGGCCACAACTCCCGGCACCCCCCACCGCTCCCTGGCTCCGACGACGAGGCTGCTTCCGACTGCACCTGCCTGTGCCACAGCTTGGAGAACCTGACTCCAACCAGCCAGTCCTCTCTCAAGTCGCTCCTGTCCACCAGCTGAGTCGGGGGGGGGGGGGGCAGAGTCACGCACCCCCAGAATTCCCCTCCATAGAGAGGGCAGCTGCAGAGAGACTGCTCCGGAGAAGAGCTGGGGGAACCCTGGAACTGCCTAGGGACCCAGAAATGGGGGTTCATGCCTCAAGTGTCTGCTACCCTCTGTAGCCTCCTACTGCACAGGGACCCAGAAATGGGGGTTCATGATGTGCCCCATGGTCTGCTGTCCCTCAGCCCCACAGCGAGACCCATGTCTCATGCTCCACTGCCCCCCCGAAACAGGGGACATGACTCTCCGCCGCCGCGCCAGCCACCAGAGATGCCATCGAGGAGGGGATGGGTGGCCTTGCCTGCTGCTCTCAGCTGGGCCTCACGGGTGGACCCCCGTGCCTGACGCTGTGGCTGCCCCTTCATGCTGATGCTGGTTTGACCCCCTGAAAGAAGTGGCTGGCCCCAGGGTGAGGGATGGGCTGGCCAGGAGTGGAGCCTCGGGGGGCAGGATCCTGGCCAGAAGACTGGCTGGCTTGGGGGACCAGATGCCCCCCCGGAGATGAGAAGTGCAGCCCAGTGCCACGGGGCACATATGGGCACCATGGGAAGTATGGGGGGGGGGGGACTTGTGCAGCCACAGGGGATCTGTGGGCAGGGAGGCGTAGTCCCCCCTGCATGGGGTTCTGTGTCCCACGTGAGGTGCACTCCTCCAGCCCCACAGCGACATGCTCCAACGCGGGAAGAGAGATGGGATGAGAATGAGCTCGGATTAAATTATTTTCCATATGGGAATGGCTCCTCTTTAGCGTTGGTGCGGGGCGACGGGGGCGGGGGCTGGGAGCCCGGACTCCTGGGTTCTCTCTGGGCTGTAGGAGGGGAATGGGGTTGGGGGGGGGGGCTGGGAGCCCGGACTCCTGGGTTCTCTCTGGGCTGTAGGAGGGGAATGGGGTTGGGGGGGGGGGGCTGGGAGCCCGGACTCCTGGGTTCTCTCTGGGCTGTAGGAGGGGAATGGGGTTGGGGGGGGGGGGCTGGGAGCCCGGACTCCTGGGTTCTCTCTGGGCTGTAGGAGGGGAATGGGGTTGGGGGGGGGGGGCTGGGAGCCCGGACTCCTGGGTTCTCTCTGGGCTGTAGGAGGGGAATGGGGTTGATGGATGGGGGGGGGGGGCTGGGAGCCCAGTCTCCTGGGTTCTCTCTGGGCTGTAGGAGGGGAATGGGGTTGATGGATGGGGGGGGCTGGGAGCCCAGTCTCCTGGGATCTCTCTGGGCTGTAGGAGGGGAATGGGGTTGGGATGGGGGGGGGGGGGGGATGGGGGGGGGGCTGGGAGCCCAGTCTCCTGGGATCTCTCTGGGCTGTAGGAGGGGAATGGGGTTGATGGATGGGGGGGGCTGGGAGCCCAGTCTCCTGGGTTCTCTCTAGGCTGTAGGAGGGGAATGGGGTTGATGGATGGGGGGGGGGGGGCTGGGAGCCCAGTCTCCTGGGATCTCTCTGGGCTGTAGGAGGGGAATGGGGTTGATGGATGGGGGGGGGCTGGGAGCCCAGTCTCCTGGGATCTCTCTGGGCTGTAGGAGGGGAATGGGGTTGGGGGATGGGGGGGGCTGGGAGCCCAGTCTCCTGGGTTCTCTCTGGGCTGTAGGAGGGGAATGGGGTTGATGGATGGGGGGGGGGGCTGGGAGCCCAGTCTCCTGGGATCTCTCTGGGCTGTAGGAGGGGAATGGGGTTTGTGGGGTGGGGGGGCTGGGAGCCCAGTCTCCTGGGATCTCTCTGGGCTGTAGGAGGGGAATGGGGTTGGGGGGGGGGGCTGGGAGCCCAGTCTCCTGGGATCTCTCTGGGCTGTAGGAGGGGAATGGGGTTGGGGGATGGGGGGGGCTGGGAGCCCAGTCTCCTGGGATCTCTCTGGGCTGTAGGAGGGGAATGGGGTTGGGGGATGGGGGGGGGCTGGGAGTCCAGTCTCCTGGGATCTCTCTGGGCTGTAGGAGGGGAATGGGGTTGGGGGATGGGGGGGGCTGGGGATGGGGGGGGGGGGCTGGGTGCCCAGTCTCCTGGGATCTCTCTGGGCTGTAGGAGGGGAATGGGGTTGATGGATGGGGGGGGCTGGGAGCCCAGTCTCCTGGGTTCTCTCTGGGCTGTAGGAGGGGAATGGGGTTGATGGATGGGGGGGGCTGGGAGCCCAGTCTCCTGGGTTCTCTCTGGGCTGTAGGAGGGGAATGGGGTTGATGGATGGGGGGGGCTGGGAGCCCAGTCTCCTGGGTTCTCTCTGGGCTGTAGGAGAGGAATGGGGTTTGTGGGGTGGGGGGGCTGGGTGCCCAGTCTCCTGGGTTCTCTCTGGGCTGTAGGAGGGGAATGGGGTTGATGGATGGGGGGGGGGGGGGCTGGGAGCCCAGTCTCCTGGGTTCTCTCTGGGCTGTAGGAGGGGAATGGGGTTTGTGGGGTGGGGGGGCTGGGAGCCCAGTCTCCTGGGATCTCTCTGGGCTGTAGGAGGGGAATGGGGTTGGGGGATGGGGGGGGCTGGGAGCCCAGTCTCCTGGGATCTCTCTGGGCTGTAGGAGGGGAATGGGGTTGGGGGATGGGGGGGGGCTGGGAGCCCAGTCTCCTGGGATCTCTCTGGGCTGTAGGAGGGGAATGGGGTTGGGGGATGGGGGGGGCTGGGAGCCCAGTCTCCTGGGATCTCTCTGGGCTGTAGGAGGGGAATGGGGTTGGGGGATGGGGGGGGCTGGGAGCCCAGTCTCCTGGGTTCTCTCTGGGCTGTAGGAGGGGAATGGGGTTGGGGGATGGGGGGGGCTGGGTGCCCAGTCTCCTGGGGGGGGGATGAAGGGGTTTGTGGGGTGGGGGGGCTGGGTGCCCAGTCTCCTGGGTTCTCTCTGGGCTGTAGGAGGGGAATGGGGTTGGGGGATGGGGGGGGCTGGGAGCCCAGTCTCCGGGGGGGGATGAGGGGGTTTGTGAAGGCTCTCTGCAGTGTGGGGTCCAGGAGGCAATATGCGTTGCTAAGACCCTATTCTGCATGACAAGTGTATGCTAATGAGCGAGCGGAGGCAGCTGGCGGTGCGAATGGGCTTCCGAATGCAAATGACACCCGAGAGCGGAGAGCAGAAGAGGAGCGTGTTTGCATATATCATGCTAATTAGGCCGGCATAAGTGCGGGCCTGTCTCTTGGGGTGTGGCCTATACGAATTATGCAAATAGACGAACTTCCAAGCCACCCCGCATTGCCCAATAGCCAACAAATACGGTGACAGGGCTCAGCGGAAGCAGTGGGCGTGGCTTATATGGGATATGAAAATAATTGAACACTTCTGGGGCCGGTCATAGATTATGCTAATATAAGGCACTCGTGGGTGTGGTCTGCATATGTTATGCAAATAAAGGAACGCCTGCGTGTGCAGCCCCACCCAGCGCTGCTGTTGTCCAATAGGCAGCGGGCGTCAACATTTATGCTAATGAAGACTCAATTCGGGCGAATAAGGCCTCTTCCAGATGACACAGGAATCCTGTTTCATGGAAATGAGGGGGCGTGTCCATATTATGTAAATACAAAAAGTCCAGGGAATCCTTGCAGCGTGCGGCCCGTTTCCCAGCTACTCAACAGGCTGGCGATGCAAAGCACATGCAAATGAGGGGGCGGTGCACTTCGTATTTACCACGTGGCGCAGTCATTATGCAAATTACGCGTTAGGTCCGCCAGCGCAGCCCGTGGGGGGCGTGGTTGCTATGCAAATGAGGGGCGGAATTCGGCTCGCTCGTGCATACTAATGAGGCGGTGGGCGGGGCCTCGTGAGCTCACAGCGGGCGGGGGCGGGGCGCGGCGCGGCGGCTGCCGGCCGGGCGGGCGCAGGCAGGCAGCGGCCCCGGGATGCGGTGCAGCTGACCGCGGGGGGGGGGCCCCGGGCCATGGCCTTCCTGGGGGGGCCCCGGCTGCTGGACTGGGCCAGCTCCCCCCCCCACCTGCAGTTCAACCGCTTCGTGCTGACGGGCTACCGGCCGGCCAGCTCGGGCTCGGGCTGCCTGCGGAGCCTCTTCTACCTGCACAACGAGCTGGGCAACATCTACACGCACGGTGAGCGGGCCCCGATCCGCCCCGGGCCCCGATCCCCTGCGCCCCGCTGCCCCCCGGGCCCCGATCCCTGCGCCCCGCTGCCCCCCCGGGCCCCGATCCCTGCGCCCCGCTGCCTCCCCGCATCCTGATCCCCCCGTCCCCCGTATGCACTGTGAGCCCCCTGGGGCCTAACCCCCGTACCCCACTCCCCCTCCTGGGCCCAATCCGTGCACTGGAAAGAACCACCTGCACCCTAACCCCCTGGGCATCCTGATCCCCCTGCATTCGCATCCCCTCCCCACAGTGCGCTGTGCACCGTCCCCATGCACCCTGCGAGCACGGAGCAGTGCCACCCTGGGAGGCTGACCCCCCCCCCCCATGCACCAGGAAGTGTCCCCACGTGGGGCCAACCCCTCCCCCATATACCTGTCAGTACCTCTCCCTTCTGTGCACCCCGCAGGGCACCTCCCAGCCCAATTGCCTCCCCTGGGGCTGAGCCCCTCCTGCACCTGGCAGCACCCCCACATGCACCAGGAAGTGTTTCCCCTGGGCCCAATATCCTCCCCCTCGCATTGAGTGGTGCTCCCTGCACACCGATCCCCACCTGCATCCCACCCAACCCTGCTCCCTCCTGCAGGCTACCCCCCCACCAGCCCCCTAGTGCTCTGCAGGCGCACTCTGCCCCCATGCGCTGGCCTCCCCGCCCTGATCCCCTCGGCACTGACTCCATGTCCACCCCCTGAGCCGCTGAGTGTGCAGAGTCCCATCCACACCAGTCCCTGAGCCCCATGGCCTCTGCCCACCACTTCACCAGCACCTACAGCGCAAAGCACCCGCTCTCGACCCCAGTCCCCTGCCTGTGCATCCGGGCCCTGCCCTAATCTGTCCCCCCCATTGAGCTTGCTAGGAGTCCCCTTGCTCCTCCATGCCCCACTCCAGCCCTGGGAGATCTGGAGAGCAGGGCGGTTCTGGCCCGGGTAGCAGAACCCAGGAGCTGGCCATGGTGGGGCTGGGAGCCAGGACTCCTGCATTCTCTCCCAGCTCTGGGAGTGGAGGGGGTTGGGCAGGGCCCTTGATTGCAGCCATGCCAAGTGAGTCCCAAGTTCACGAGCAGAGCTGCTTCCTGGGTCTCCACCCAGCCGGCAGGGCCTGAGGAAAGACACCTGGCTCCGGGAGAGGCCCTGGGAGCTCAGCTGACATCCGTTCCCCCTCGATCTGCTGAGCTGAGCACAAAACCCACCCGCAAAGTGCCACTGGGATCCAGGAGACCTGGCTCCTACCCTGCCCCAACCACTAGACCCCACTCCCCTCCCGGAGCCAGGCATGGAACCCAGGAGTCTAGGCTCCCACGCCCTGAGGAAGGGGATGTGGGTGTAGAGGGGGCATCCCTGGTACTAGCAGACAAGCTGGGCAGTTCCAGCCTGTTACCCAACTAGTGGCTGGTGGCAAAGGTGTGTGCAGGGGATGCCCCAGATCAGCTACTGTTAATAGCTTCCTAGGACTCCTGGGTGGGGTGTAGTGGTTAGAGCAGAGGGGCTGGGAGCCAGGACTCCTGGGTTTTCTCCCCAGCAGGGTCCCTCTCTGCCCTGCACCCCCATGTCACCTCACTCTGGCCTTCAGGGACCTTGGTCTTAGAGCCTATGGGACCAGGTGGAAACTGGCTGGGGCAGAAGTGACAGCAAATCGCTGTTGAGTTGTGACCTTCTCAGCATCCCCATAGCCCCCCTTTTCCTGGTGCCTGAGACATCTCCTGGGATTAGCTGGGATCAGCTCGGCTCAGCTCAGGGGGTAGTCACCTGAAGAGGCAGAGGCAGCTTGGCAGTTTAGAGGTCAGATGAGGACTCCTGGAATCTATCTCCAATTCTGGGAGGAGAGTGGGGTCTAGTGGGTGGTCTGGGAGCCTGGACTCCTGGGCTCTACCCCTGGCTCTTGCATGGGAGTGGGGTCTAGTGAGTTAGAGCAGGGGGCTGCGAGCGATGACCATGTCTCTGCAGGAGGCTGGATATGAGGTCCCCGTTCCTGGGTGACGGTCCAGGGCTGTGTTGTTAGACAAAGGCCAGTTGGCCCCTCTGGTTAGGTCCCCACTCAGATTAAATGGCCACAAGACTCTCCTTCATTTCCTGTCTCACATGCTGTGGTGGTGTGTGTGGTTTTTACTTGTTGCCTGCCCAGAGGTGGCTGCATCTCGGGTTCTGGGAGGCCTGCAGTGAAGGATGGCTCAAGGCCAGCAGCCAGTTCTCTGGCGCCAGCCCCTGTTCTCTGCCATGCAGTGCCAGGATCAATGCTTCCTGCCAAGCGCGGGTCCAGGAGCGTGGGAAGGGAGTTGAATTGCCCTCTGACACTGAACTGTGCGGAGGGACTGATCCTGCTGGAGAGGGCAGGTCAGGGGAGCTGTGTCTAGGAAGAGAAGAGACATCTGGGGAGGGAGGCTTGGAAGCGGAGATGTGCATGGTGGGGACAGGGATATGGGGTGCTGGAAGTGTTGGGAGGTATGGGGGGACCAGAGGAAAATGAGGCCTGTAGATGTACGGAGAGGGACCTGTGGGGGCTGGAGATTTGGGGGGCTTTGCCCTAAGCAGGAGTGTTGGTGGGGGAAGTGGGATCCTGCCTGGGGAGGTTGGACGTGGATGCCAGAAGGAATTGTAGGGGAGGAGGGTAGCATGAACTGAGCAGTTCTCCCTTCCCCCCAATGACTTTGAGGGCGGGGGCCCAGACAGCCCTGGGGGAATGTTTCCCTGAGGGGGAATTGCCAGTGCTGGGATGCAGGGGCCGGTTGGATGGAGACTTGCCTTTGGGGACTGTTCATAGAGGGTCCGTCGGGCCAGCACGGAGAGGCGGCCCATCTGGGCTGGGGCGCTCTCTCTGCAGCAGTGCCCCCTGGCAGATCCTCCCTCAGCTTTTAGCTCTTTGCCTAATGATGATCTCATTAAGGGCTCAGGTCTGACCTGGGGCCCTGACGTCAGGGCCAATGCCTGCCTCCCCCGCATAGCTCCCTGCCTAAGTGTCTTAGACCTGGGTGCCTGGCCCTATTCCTGCCCTACAGGTGTCCCTGGCAGGGCTGAGCCGGCACCGCCCTGCACTGACACGAGTTGTCTGATTCTCAGCATCGCTCCAGGGCTCAAGAGACTTCCCAGACTCCAGGACTCCTGGGTTCTATCCAGGCTCTGGGAGGGCAGTGGGGTATAGTGGGTTGGGAGCGGGGCTGGGAGAGCCGGGACTCCGGGGTTCTGCTCACAGCTCTGGGAGGGGAGTGTGGGCTAGGGTTTAGACCTGGCATTGGGAATTGTCTCTGGAGCGTACGTCATGCTTTGGCCTCGTATACCTCGGCGCTGGATGCCTCTAAGCCTGAGGCAAGCCGTCCCTCTGCAGCGTTATACGCGCGGGTTCTCTAGCTGCCACACCCCAGAGCAGGCTGCATCTCTGCTGGTTCATATTCCCTCTGCAGCCGCTGGAAGCTGGGGCCATGGACTCTGGGCTCTCAGTTGTCAGCAGAACAGCTCAGCGTCTGCTTTCTTTGCTGATTCTGCTCCCGGTGCCCTTGGCACTGTGGAGGAATGGGGGAGGGAGGGGTCACCTCTAGACACCTGGGCCCGGCACGGGAGTGAAAGGAGGGGGCTCGATAGCCCTCTCCAGCAGGATCTGGGAGGCCTCTGCCCTTGGATACAGGACCTGCCAGGCCCTTCAGAGACCTAGAGCAGGGTGGGGTGTACAAATACTGGACTCTCAGGAGGGTTGTGAAGGAAGGTGGCGCTGTATTAATACACTGCCGCTAGCTGTAATTGTCCTGCCGCAGTCAGCAGGGCAGTGGAGTCTAGTGGGTTAGAGCTGGGGGGCTGGGCTCTTGCCCCAGCTTGGGGGTGGGGGCTGGGATCTAGGATCGAGGGGAGCTGTCAGAGCTAGGGGGTGGCAAGGAGCCCCAGGCTAGAACAGCCAGGGGCTGTGGGTCGGATCATCTCGCTGCCCTTGAGGCTGTCCCTTCAGCCAACCCCAGAAGAGCTGATAGTGGTACCAGCTGCCGCCTCCAACCCTTCTCATCTTTGCCTGTTGTAGAGCTGGGGACAAAACCCAGGAGTCGTGGCTCTCGGGCCCCTGCTCTACCCACTAGACCCCGCTCTCCTCCCAGAGCTGGGCTAGAACCCAGAGAAACAAACAGTTGGGGTCACGCTGGGAGTGTCCAGGGAGCCGGGGTGGAGGCAGGGCTGGTTCTGGAGGGACTCCAAGGCAGGGAGCTAGCATGTGGCCCTGAGGGGGGGCAGATGCTGCCTTGGATTGGCTTGTCTTAGGGCAGTGGGCCTGTCTCTGCTGCTGAGCCTCTCTTGTCTTGGTCTCAGGCATCCCTCTGCTGGGTTTCCTCTTCCTGCTGCCGCTGTCCATCCCGTGGGCACGGATCTCGGTGGGCTGGCTGGCTGTGGTGCACTACCTGGCCTGCGTGGTGCCCCAGCTGGGAAGCGTGCTCTACCATCTCTTCATGAACCACGAGGGGGGCCCCGCTGTTTACCACACTCTGCTCACCCTCGACATGTGCGGGGTCTGCATGGTCAACACGTTGGGTGAGTGGGGATGGGGGGCATGGCCTGGGGGTTATGGAGGTAATGGGGGCATTGCTCTGGGGTGTGAGGGACAGATGGAGGGTGTAGGGGACTGGCTGGGGGGTTATGGAGGGGTAGGATTAGGGGATCAGACAGGCAGAGCTAGGGCCGAGGATCCAAAGCGGGAGGAGGGGAGGCAGAGTGGGGTTACAGGGAACAGATGGGCGAGGCTGGGCTGCCTGGGGGTGCGGAAGGAGATAATTACCCACCTCTAACCCATTTGCCTGCCTCCCCGCAGGTGCCCTGCCCATCATCTACTGCACCCTGGCCTGCTCTCCACTTCCCCGCACGGCCTCCCTGCTGGCCTACACGGCGCTGTCCAGCTACGCCATCTTCTGTGCGGTGACGGCCCACTCCAACGTGCGGCGGCTCTGCTCCTTTGCCTGGCAGGCCCTCTTCCGCTTCTTCTTCTTCTACCTGCGCTGGGCAGGCCTGGGCACAGGCCACCCCTCCTCGCTGCGCTCGTACCTCATCATGGATGGCCTGGCGCTTCTGGGGGGCGTCATCAACATCTCCCGCGTGCCTGAACGCTGGCAGCCCGGCCGCTTCGACTACTGGTTCAACAGCCACCAGATCATGCACGTGCTGGTGGTGGTCAGCATCCTCTACCTCCACTGGGGGGTGGTGGCCGACCTGCTGTGGGTCACCAACTACGCCTGCCCCCAGGACTGACCAGGCCCGCCAGCCAGTGAGGATGGTGTGACCTTGTAGCTGCATCCCTCCAGGTCATTCCATGATTGATTCCCATTGGCCCGGGGAGGAGGGGTCAGGATGGCCAACAATAGACTCCCATTTGCTGAGGCATCTTCTGGATCCACTCCTGTTTGCTCCAAGGTGTCTTCTGGATGGCTAGCGATGGAGTCTCATTGGCCAAGGTGTCTTCTGGATCCACTCCTGTTTGCTCCAAGGTGTCTTCTGGATGGCTAGCGATGGAGTCTCATTGGCCAAGGTGTCTTCTGGATCCACTCCTGTTTGCTCCAAGGTGTCTTCTGGATGGCTAGCGATGGAGTCTCATTGGCCAAGGTGTCTTCTGGATCCACTCCTGTTGGCCAACAATGGATTCCCATTGGCCAAGGCACCCTCTACACTCCTTTTGGCCAGGGGTCTTCTGGATGGCCTGCAATGGATTTCTAACGGTTCTGGCGATTTCTGGATCACCAGAGCAGGAGTCCCATGGGCTGAGAGTAATTCTGGACCACCAGGGATGGAACCTATAGGCTGCGATCCACTGGAGCCTTCTGGATCACCAGCAATGTTTGCCCATAGGGACTGGGGGCAGAATGGGGGCACTGTTTTGGTGAGAGAGGGAGTGGAGCAGCCCCTCTGCCCTTTAGACCATGTATCCAGGTATCCTACAGACGTTGACACCATGCAATACTTTCTACTTTTTAAAGGGCTGATGAGGTACCTGGATGCCGGGGTCTGCACTGAGTAGGGGCTGGGGGGGAGGTGGCCCAGGAGAAGCTAGGGGCAGTGTCAGTGTCCGAGTTGCCTCCCAACACTAATGAGCTGGCCTCTGTGGAGTGGAAGGCAGGGGAATCTGTTGTTACAGCAGAACTGGAGGGAAGAGGGAACAAGTGACACAGCTGAGGTGTGGGGGAAGGGTTGAAAAGAGAAACAGGACTCCTGGGTTCTATCCTGTTACTGCCACTACCCTTGGGCCAAGTGGCTTCCACCGCATGTGCCGTTTCCTGCTGCTTCACTCTGAGAGTGGGGTGGGGAGGGGAGGCATTTCCTGTCACTGAGCCCTGCGCTGCACTTTCTCCCCTGCAGCGGGAGGAACAGGGATTCCCCTTTCTGCAGCAGTCACAGCTCCTAGTGCAGTAACAACCAGCGGGGACTGTGTCCCCATCAGCCTGCTTTTTTAACTACGTGTCCCATCTGCTGCTAACCCCATGGTGCTCACTGGGAGCCCCAAGGCTCCACTTCCACCTTCTGCTGGCACTGAGGTGTACATACTATTCCCCCTTTCCCTTAGGCAACTGAGGGTCCCAAACACAGAAGTATTCCTGAATCACAGTTTTCGAATCCCTAATCACAGGGCCCTGAATTACTAATCTGGAGTCTGAACATATAAAGGGAGCCAATCTGGACTGAGAAACCATAGGTGTGAAAGTAGCTAAACTGGGTCTGAACATTGATTCCAACTGGCCATATGGATACATAGCCAAACTCTTTCTCAGTCTGGATTCCTGTCCAGAGGCTGGGTGTGAATGCAGCTAAAACTGTTCCTAATCTGGATTCCAACTGGGTGTGAATGAAGCTACACTGGTTCTCAATTTGGATTAGAATTGGCCACGTGTGAACATAGCTAAACTCATCCTCAGTCCTGATTCCTGTCATGAGGCTGCATGTATGAATATAGCTAAATTGGTTCTCCATCAGGATTCCAGATGGAAGGCCAAGTGTCAATATAGCCAAATTATTTTTAATCCAGTTTTGCCAGGAAATGTATATGGAGGCCAAACTGATTCTTAACATGGAAGCCTATGTACATAAGCAGTTGTTAATTTCCATCTTGTTCTCTGATTGTTTTGCTCAGTATAAATGGGGGCCTCTCATCCTCATTCCTGGTGGGCAGCCACACTGGCTTACAAACCAGTTCAGTATTAGAAACTTGCTTTGAATTGCCATGTAGACAAACCTTTAAGAAAGCAATACAAAGGGTAGCACAGGTAGAGCAGGACCATGGGTGGACAAAATGGGTAACTGAGACTGCAGTCAAGCATTCAAAGATACCCAACCACACGACATGGTGTGAATTATACCAGGAAGAGATGGGCACTAGGACTGGGCTCTAGCACTACTGTGGGAAGTGTGCGGGGTCTAATGGTTAGTAGTGGGGGCCTTGGAGAGCTCCTAGGTTCTGTCCACACTCTAGGAAGGGCATAGAGGCTAATGGAGGGTGAGGGAAAATCCGGCCTTCTCAGTTTTACGTGTCTGTTGCCCCACACTGTAAATAAGGCCGAAAGGAAATCTAGGAAGGGCATTGTAAGCTGTGAATTGTTGCACATTGAAGGGATGGATGTATTTCTTTAGCCTCCCTCATGGGGGTGCTGTTGGGTAGGTTCTGCTCTTCCCTCCCACCAACATCCAGTATTGTCTGCGTTATCTCAGGGCACATGAACACAGCTAGTGTTCACAGCTTCGTGCTGAAGCAACATATCTTTTTAAATTAAAAATGCAAAACTGAAGTGTAAGAGACTAACATCTACATCATGCCAGGGTGGGGGCAGGAGGTGGATGGAGGTTCTGAAAAGCCACAGCCTCCCACCAGGGTCCTATTGGATGGCAGCTCTAGGCTTTAATAAAGCAGAGAGAGATCATGTGTGTGTTGTTCTTGGTCCTCCGGCCATAGCTGGCTTGAGGACATCGGTTTTGAATTTTCATGTTGATAAATGCAAAGTAACGCCTATCGGAAAACAATCACAACTATATGTATAAAATGATGGGGACTAAATTAGCTGTTACCATTTGAGAGAGATCTTGAGAGGTCTCCAAAACTGATTGTGACTACTTCTCTGAAAGCAGCTGCTCTATGTGTAGCAGCAGTTCAAAAAAGCAAATGTTAGGAATCATTAAGAAAGGGATAGAGGAGAAGGCAGAGAATATCTTATTGCCTCTACAGAAATCCACGGTATGCCTGTATCTTGAATAGTGTGTGCAGATGTGGTTGCCTCATCTGAAAAAAATATCTTGGCATTAGAAAAAGTTCACAAAAGGGCAACAAATATGAGCAGGGCTATGGAACGGCTGCTATAGGAGAGAATAATAGGAAGGACTTTTCAGCTTGGAAGAGATGACTGTGGTGGGGGGATATGATAGAGGTCTATAAGATCATGACTGGTGTGGGGAAAAAAGCAACTAAGTTATTTATTCCTTCCCATAACACAAGAACCAGGAGTCACCAAATGAAATAGGCAGCAAGTTTAAAACAAAAGTACTTCACATAATGCACCTGTGGAACTCCTCACCAGAGGATGTTGTGGAGTCCTAGACTATCACAGTTTAAAAGCCAGCTAGATAAATGCATGGAGGACAGGTCCATCAATAGCTATTAGCCAGGTTGGGCAGGAATGGTCTCACTAGCCGCTGTTTGCCAGGAGCTGGCAGTGGATGACTCCCTGTTCTGTTTATTCCCTCTCTGGCATTGGCCACTGTCAGAAGACAGAATATTGGGCTAGATGGACCTTTGGTCTGACCCAGCAGGGCCGTTCTTATGCTTACATTCACAGAGGAGTTGCCTTGCTCCGTTGAAGGCTAACAATCTGTTGCAGAGCTGGTAGAGCAGCTGTGAAATTGCTTGAGTAACAAACAAGGATGGTGTATGTTTCCATAACCAGTGGATGAAGACCCTCCTTTATCCCTAACGGTGACGAATCTTCTGCAATGCTGTCCCACACCCAGGGATGGAGAATCTTCTGCTCCTACTGGCCGAGAATCCATAGTTGTCACCACACCAGAATTAAAAACTGGATTGTTCAGTGTTCAAGCCTTTTGCATCTTAAACCCAAGGCTTCCAAGGATATATTTACACTGTGCAGCTATTTCAGGATACTTCTGGTATCCCAAAAATCGCTATTCTGCATCTTTTGAGCAAGCCTGTTATTTCAAACTATAACAGGCTTGCTATTCTGACATCCCTGTAAATGAGCTTCAGGGGCAGTGCAGATGCACCGGAAGAGACACATTCATTCTTGTGCAGTCTGCCCCCCCCCCCGCCTCTCAATCTAAGAATTTGTCTGCATTCAGAGTCGCTCCAGTTACGGAAACAGATTGAGACAATTTCTCAGTAGCTAGTGTTACCTTAGGCCATGAAAGACATGGACCCAAGTCCCTACTCTACCACAAGCTATCTGGAATGCCTTAGAATTAGATCTTCTCCCTCCTTGCAGGGGTGTGTGAGTGAACACAGATTGGGAGGCGGTCTGATCTTTGGCTGATGGGGCAAGAAGTATTTCAGCAAGACAAGAACACCAGTACAAACCATCTTAAGTGGAACTGAAGCTTAATTTCTAGCTCTTTGTTTAAAGCAGATTACTAGCTTCAAATTTAATTTGGATTAAGAGCATCCTCACTAGTGTAACTAGATCTGGTTTAAAAGTCAGACTTGTTAAAATAAGGGCAGCTTTGAAGCCAAAGAGGAGCCTATTACAATGTGTGCGTCACTTGCCCTTTGGTGTCTTAGTCATTGATCACAACTCCACTGTGCTAGGCCCTGTACAAACAGAACTAAGATGTCTTTGCCCCAGCTCTGGAAGGGGAATGAGGTCCAGCAAGTTAGAGGATTGCTAGGTCCTATCCTAAACTTAGAGTATGCTCAGAGCACAGTTAATTCCCTTCTTGTTGCCTTAGTTTGCACTGAGGGAGTGAGGGTAGGTCAGCCTACATGGTACACAGATACTGCTGCATGACAAACCCAGGACGAGCAGGAAAAAAAAAATTACACTAGTGCCACTCTCCTCAGTTCGTGTGACAACACCCCAAGTGCTGTATGCCCCGTGCCATGGCTTGTGAGTAGCCCTTGCGCAACCCCTTTAGTGTTACAGAATCAAGCTCGGCAGCCCTGGCAGGGAAGGAGCGGCACAAGTGATCAAACTGGGGTAGACTGGCACAGAACCCCACAGCCATAGCAGATCCCTGTTCACTCCAGCCAAGGACAGTGCTGCCCACACAAAAAGGGGATTGACTCACTTTATTCCCCTAGCCCAGGGCTGTGTTAGCTTTGTGACCATTTCAAAGCACTTTTTATTAACACTTTCCATAGCTGCCAGCTTCCCTTAAAAATGAAACCAAACACAATCCACAAATCCCACCGGATCCTAGCCTGGGGCAGAGCCACGGGCAATCCTTGGTGGGAGGGGATGGCAGCACCGGTGTCCCTCCCACCATTTCATGGAGAGGTTAAAAAGCTTAAAAAGAATGTACACTGGAGATTCAACCCTCAGCTGCTCCCTCCAGCAGCCCCCTGCTGCCAGCAACAGGAACAGAGGCAGCACCAGGAAAGGGGGTGCTCTCTCCACAACCCAGCAGTGTAGAGAATAGGGTGGGGGTGTCAAGGGGACCATGTGGGGTAGTTACCCAGTGAGGGGCACTTCCTGCCCCAGGAATAATCAAGCTGAGGGCAGCTGGTTGTCTTTTAGTCCTGTCATTTCTGCTCAGCCACAGCATCCTCAAACATGCCTAGGAGGTTCCTAGGTTCAAAAGAGCAGCGCAGGCCTGCACACAGGGGGACGCTCTCCTCCCTTTCTTCCTCTTCCTCCTCCTCCTCCTCAAAGGCCAGGGTGCGGCGGAGGCTGCCCCCATTGGGGGAGCCTGGGCTGCTTGGGGGAGACTCCAGGCTGATACGGCTCAGGTTGGGGCTGCCCTGAAGGGCTGAGGACCTAGGAGGGGGAACCAGGGTGGGATCAGGAAAGTGAAAGATGGAGACACCCTATGGGATTCCATCTAGCCCATCCCCACCCCGAGCAGAATTGTTCAACAGCAGAAATGCCCCATTTAGCTCTGGGAGGAGAGTAGGATCTAGTGAGTTAGAGGGGGGGGGGGGAGGTAGGAAGGGCTGCTGGGAGTCAAGACTCCTAGGCCCACTACCTAGTACACTGCACTCCCCTCCCACACCTGGGGAAAGCAGGAAGGGGTGGTGCCTGGAATCCAGGACTCCTGGGCTGGTTCTCAAGTGTGCAGGAATAAAGGGAGAGGCCTACAGGATATGCTGCAGCCCTGCCTGATAGCCAGCATCTCACCTCTTCCTTCTGCTGCCAGTCTCTGGGGGCGAGGGGTGGCGTGGGGTGGATGTGCTGCCCACAGAGGGGTGCAGGTTCAACGGCGGGGAGCTTGGGGGCCTGTCAGGGAAGCAGAGGTGTGAGGGGGAGCCTCTGTGGGTGCAAGAGGGGCTGGCCCTGGGACTCAACATTCCCATGCATTCATCTTGAGTCCATCTCCCAACCACCATGCTCCCGCCATGCCACAAAGGGCCACCTTGGATATGTAATCCAGGGAGCTCCCCGACCCCTTAGAGCAGGCATGTCCAAAGTCCGGCCCGCGGGCCAATTGCGGCCCGTGTTCCGATTTAATACGGCCCCCGCTTCCTCCCCCTCTCCTGGCTCCCCGGCTCTCTTTTGAACTGGCGCGCCCAACACGCCGCTTCCGGCTGCGCCACCGCCGCCCATGGCCTCCGCGGTCCTAGAGCCTGCCCTGTAGGGTACGTCCGCAGCCCCGCTCCTCCGCTCGGCTGCGGGTTCGCCCTGCCCCCAGGCCGCCGTGAGGCCGCCGTGCCCTGCGCTCTCCGCCCGCCTCCGACCCTGCGGGCCCTCCGCCTTGGGGCTGAGAGTGCGGGGACGGCCCTCACGCATGTTCACTTCTTCAAATCTGGCCCTCTTTGAAAAAAGTTTGGACACCCCTGCCTTAGAGGAACCTTTATGCACCTCCTTGTTCAGGAAAGCTAGGGTACTTTCCCACACCCCATCATCCCTATTACATCCTAAAGGGAGGAGCACATACCCCTGCCTTATGTCCACCTGTCCTGCTCATCTGGATTACTTTGTATTCCTAGCCTCCCCACAGCTTCCTCCTACATCCCTACCTGCCCCAGATACCATCCCCTGCATCTCATATTCTGCCCCCTGCATCTTCACACTCTCGGTCCCCCACCATGTTCCTATGCCCCTGTATTTGAGTTCATCCCATATACTCCCTGCATCCCAGAAATCCATTTCTGCGCTGGAGTGGACCATGGCTGTGGAGGGAGCAGTGCTGCCACTTACTGGAAGGGATTATCCCCACCCTCCATCTCCGCACTCACTTACTTGTCCTGTGATAACAGCTCCCCTGGACAGGTCTGGTTATGCCGCCCACAGATTCCCGATACCTCGAACACATCCTCTCCCAGGCTCCCGTCCTCCTCCTCTTCCTCCCAGTCACTGGAGAAGCTGCTGTCCAGCAGGGTAGCAAGTAGTGGGGAGCAGGGCGGGGTGACAGGCATGCTCCGATGCCAACTGGAGAGCCAGCGTGCTGGCAGGCAAAGAGTGTGCCACAGCCAGTGCACAAAGCTCCTAACACCCTGAGAGGAGGAGAGAGAAAGTGCAATAGGACTAAGGGGCACTGGCACAGCCAAGTAGGGGAGCCCACAGCTGGTCTAGTAGGGGGCTGTGGATTGGGACTGAAGCGTAACAGCCGAGTTGGAGGCTGCAGGACTGAAGTGCCCCCCGCTACCTAGGACTTACGTGGTATAATGAGGCAGCTCTTAAGAGTCCATCCTGCACCAGCAGAGTCAGCTTGCGCCACTTCTCCGTCTTGCGCATAAGGCTGGAGTTGAGCAGCGCCTCCACCGAGGGTCGGAGCCGGGGATCAGGCTCAAGCATGGCACCCAGCAGGACCCGCAGTTCCGAGGAAAGACCTGGGCCAGGGAGAGCCATCAGCAGTGCCCTCCACTGAGCCCCACCCATCTCCCTGCAGCAGAGCCCCCTAGTCACGTTACTTAAAGTTCTGCCTTATGTAACCACTACACCTGTATAACCCCTGAGGGCACACAGAGGTAACCCCTGAAGATACATCAACCCAGGTAGATATTTACCTAGTTTTAAAACAGGCTACATAAAAGCAGTAGTGATGTTAGTACAAACTAATATTTCATAGATTTGTTTATACTACCTTATACACTATACACTGAAACATGGCACACAATAGTTATATTCCAATTGATCTTAGAATTATATGGTAAAAATGAGAATGTAAACAATTTTTCAATAACAGCATGCCCACTTCTGCATTCTTACGTTTGATTTGGTAACTAAGTTGTTTTTAAGTGAGGTGAAATTTGGATGTACAGACAAATCAGACTCCTAAACGGAGTACGCAGTCTGAAAAGGCTGAGAGCCACTGCATTAGTCCCGCAATACTCAGACCTCGGTGGTTCAGCAGTCAAATTAGAATCAACATTACCCAGAAGAGCCACAGGAGATGAATTCATGGTTCATTTACTACAGTGCTATCCATTAAATACTGTTTAAATATGACAGGAGAAATATTTAGTTTTTACACTCATGTCCCCGCACCGAAACCTCCAATTTACAAACACCATGAGAATGGAGGTTGTTCATTAACTCTGAACAAAATAAAAAAAAACCTTAAATAATAGACTAGTAGCACCTTAAAAACTAACAAAACATGTAGATGGTATTTGTGGGCACAACCCACTTCTTCAGATGACAGAAGTATTAGAAGTCCAGATCCAAGAATAAATAAGGGAAGGGGAGGAAGAGAGAGAGAAAGAAAGAAAAAAAAAAGAGCAAAAAGGAGGGGGGAAAGGAGAAAAAAATAAAGAGAGTGAGTAGATGGTTCAAATGGAGGTGCTAATTGGTCTTATCAGCCTGTTGTAACTATTTGAACTGTCTACTCCCTGTCTTATTTTTTTCTCTTTTCCCCCTCCTTTTTGCTCTTTTTTCCCCCCCTCTCCCTTTCTCCCCTTCCCTTATTTATTCTTGGATCTGGACTTCTAATACTTCTGTCATCTGAAGAAGTGGGCTGTGCCCACGAATACCATCTACATGTTTTATTAGACTAGTAGCACCTTAAAAACTATTTGTTGTTTTAAGTTTTTCCAGTTACAGACTAACCTGGCTACCTCTCTGAAGCTTCTGAACAAAAGGTTATACTTGTTCTTTCAAAAGTTTACTACTGAACATTGACTTAATACGGTCTGAAACTTCACTAGGCACAAGAAAAATTGTTACATTCCCTTTAAGCACTTTACAACTAACACGCTACTGCATTTACTATTTTTTGGTCTCCAATGCTGCCTAATTGTGTACTTCTGGTTCCATATGAGGTATGTGATTTATGGGTCAGTTTGTTATAGGGATACGAACATGTACTCGTGTACACAATTGAACTAAAAGCCAATTTCAGCGGATTCCCAAGTGCGAAGTAGGGTCCCACTGGACACTGGGTAACCATCAGCAGAACCAGCAACTCCACCTGTGCCAAGAGAGGTGATCCCCACCCCTCCACTTACCAGCAGTGAATTCAGGGGGCAAGTAGCCCTGGCGGAGCTGCTGCCAGCCCTCCCCTCCATTTGGCAGCTCCATATTGCAGGCGATTTCCAGAATGGTCATGCCAAGGCTGAAAGAGAGATGTGCACATTGGGTCAGCTGGGAGCTGGCTTCCCAGGGTCCTCTGCTCTCTGGCACATCTGGGTGCCTGGCCTTGGAGCACATGGGGTGAGGGGATGGTGGTGGTCAAGGAAGGGGGTGCGTGGAGTGGAGGCCAGAAGATGGGTCTAGTAGTGGACAGAAGGATTGGGCTGGGAGTCAGACAGGACATCTGGGTTCTATCCCTGACTCTAGAGGCCCCACCTGAAGACATCAGCTGCCTCACTGTACTCCCCCCGCAGCAGCTCAGGTGCCATGTAGCGTGGGTCACCCTCCTGGGCATCACTCAGGTCTCCACGGTCCAACTCCAGCACCAGGCCAAAGTCGCCCAGTTTGCAGACGTGGCGCTCGGTGAGGAAGACATTGGCTGGCTTTATGTCCATGTGCAGTAGCCTGCAGGCATGCAGATGGCGCAGCGCCTGCAGCAGGTCCCAGAGGCAGGCCCGCACCTGGCCCTCAGGCAGCGGTCCATGTCCCTCACAATGCTGCAGCAGGCTGGCCGGGCATAGTTCCGTCTGGATGTACAGTTGGCCCCGCTCCTCCCAGGCCCGCACAAAGCTCACGCAGTTGGGATGGCGCCCCACTTGTTCATGCTTCCGCACCTCGGCCAGCTTGCGCTGTCGGTCGCCGGCTCCCCGGAATGGCTCCACTGAGCGCTTCACTGCGTACAGTCGCCCATCTTCCTTGCTGCGCACCTGTGAGGGAAGGTCAGCCATGGGGGACACAGATTCCCCCCAACAGATTACTTCCTTTCCCCACAAAATAACTCCATGCTCACCCTCCATGCTGCAAACCTGGGGGAGTCTGAATCAGCCACCAGGGGAACAGGCTCAGGATGAGTCATGCTCACCCCCCAGCTGGGATTAAGGATGTTAAAATGTGGAAAATCAGCTAACAGGTAGTGGATGGAATTTCTATTGACTACTTGATTAGTCAATTGGAGGCGGGACGGGGGCGACGCTGCCCCCACTGTAGCTCTGCAGCAGGGTTAGCTCCCTGGGGCGGCATGAGCCAGGAGTAAGTAGTCCTTGCTTGTGCAATCCCGGGAGCTAAACCTGCTGTGGCTCTACCTTTTAAATGTCGTAAGAGCTGCCAGGCCCTTACTACATTTAAAAAGCAGAGGCGTAGCGTCTGGGACCAGGTGCAAGCCGGGACAGGTGATGCCTGGCTCGAGTCTGGTCCCCTGTGGTGCCTCTCCTTTCCCTGCGCTCTGCCTCAGCTTTCAAGGGGGCTCTTCCCTCCACTGGTTCCTTCTCCCCCAGCCCTTGCTGCCTAGGATAAAGGCAGCCGGCGGGAGGGGAAGCAACCAGTGGACAACTCGGCTAGTCGCTTATGTCCCTAGATGGGATCCCCTTAATTTCTGCATCTCTTAGCTAGAATTCCTCATCCCAGATGCCCCCAATTCCCACATCCCGTCCCCTGCTGGGATCTGCCACCTTAGCCCTCTTACCTTATACACCTCCCCAAAGGAGCCGCGCCCCAGCCGGCCCAGCAGCTGGAAGCACTGACTGAAGAAGGGCTCTCTGCGGGCAGGGTTGTAAAGGCGGCTATGTGGGGCCAGCGCCCGATCCTGGGAGCTGCGAAAGGAGACGCTGCGCGGCCGAGGTTGGCTCCAGGGCTGCGGTTGGCGGCTGGCAAAGACCCGGCTGACAGTGAGAGTGCCCTTGTGGCGTGGCCGGGGCGGGAGGGTGTAGCTGAGTGGCCGACCCGGCTTCTTCACTGAAAAGCTGCGCTCGGCCTCCCGGAAGAAGGCCGGCACGGGCACGGGCAGGGGCGTGCGGCTCAGCTGGGATTCGGTGCCCGCGTAGTCCAGGGGCAGCGGCATGGCTGGCTCTGCCAGGGGGAGACACTGCAGGGAGAAGAGGACAGCAGCTGGGGAGAGCACCAGGGGCTGGTTGGTGGCTGTCTCAAGGTCAGCACCCATTGGCATGGGCGAGGGGGGTGGGGAGGGCAGGATAGGCTCTGCAGGCCAGTCCCTTGGTATAAAAACAGGGTGGGGGACGCCCCGCACGGTCCCTGCCTTGGGCAAAGTGGGGGGCCCTGGCGGGCTGGGTACAGCGGGGGGAGGGGTTCAGCCAGGAAGACACAGGGGGCCAGCTTGGGGGAAAGGGGCTGGTGACGGGGGGGGGGGTCAGTGATGGGGGCTAGCAGGGGGGCCAGTGGGGCAACCTGACACAGCAGGGGGCTCAGTGAAGGGGGACCTAGCAGGGTGGGGGGACTCAGTAATGGGGGAACCCAGTGACGGGGGCTCTGACAGCGGGGGGGGGGTGACGGGGGCAGCCCAGTGACGGGGGGGCTGACAGCGGGGGGTCAGTGACGGGGGGGCAGCCCAGTGACGGGGGGCTCTGACAGCGGGGGGTCAGTGACGGGGGGCTCTGACAGGGGGGGTCAGTGACGGGGGGTCGCCCAGTAGCAGGGGGGGTGACGGGGGGCTCTGACAGCGGGGGGGGGGGGGGTCAGTGACGGGGGGCGCCCAGTAGCAGGGGGGGTGATGGGGGGTTCTGACAGCGGGGGGTCAGTGACGGGGGGGGTCGCCCAGTAGCAGGGGGGGTTAGTGACGGGGGGTCGCCCAGTGACGGGGGGCTCTGACAGCGGGGGGGGGGGTCAGTGACGGGGGGGGCAGCCCAGTGACGGGGGGGGGCAGCGGGGGGGGGTCAGTGACGGGGGGCTGACAGCGGGGGGGGCAGTGACGGGGGGGCAGCCCAGTGACGGGGGCTCTGACAGCGGGGGGTCAGTGACGGGGGGGCCCAGTGACGGGGGGGCTGACAGCGGGGGGTCAGTGACGGAGGGGGGGCAGCCCAGTGACGGAGGAGGGGCAGCGGGGGGGGGTCAGTGACGGGGGGCTGACAGCGGGGGCGGCAGTGACGGGGGGCAGCCCAGTGACGGGGGGCTCTGACAGCGGGGGGGGTCAGTGACGGGGGGGCCCAGTGACGGGGGGGCTGACAGCGGGGGGGGTCAGTGACGGGGGGGGCAGCCAGTGACGGGGGGGCGGGTTTCTGACAGAGACGCAGTTGGGGGCGCTCGGCGTGGGCCCCCCCCAGCGCGAGAGAGCCCCCGGGGGGCGGGGCCAAGGGGCCTCACCTCCTCCCCGGTCCCCGCGGGGGGAGGGGGGAGCGCCGCGCTCGCTGGCCGCAAGTACCCGGATGTGGCGGGCTCCCCGCGCGCGCCCCGAGCCGGCCCAACCGCCGCTCCGCTTGGCGCCAAAACCGTCCGGCGCGGCGCGAGCCGCCAACCGTCCTCCCCCGCCTCACCACGTTAGCCAATCAGCGGCGGCGGCCCGGGGTGGCCCCGCCTCCCGCGCGCGTTCACCCCGCCCACCGCAGCCCGGCTCCGAGGGGCGGGGGGGGGGGGGAGAGCGCGGCCGAGACACGTTCCCGCCCACAATGCACCGCGGCAACCAAAGTGTGGCCAAGCTCCCCCCCAACCCAGCCCCTTGCAGTAGCAGCCCCCCACCCCCCCTCAGGGCAGCCCCCTCCACTGCCACCCCCCTCTTCAGGGACAGCCCCCCCCAGGGATAGCGATTCCCTTCCCCCGCCTCACCCACATTCACCACCCTCGCCCCCACTCCTGTGGGGAGAACTCCCCAGAGCACGACCCCCAGGTGCCCCATGTCCAGGCCCCCCCCCGGGCAAGCCAATGGGGGGGAGTGAGGAGACAAGCTGCTTGGTCAGGTTGCATGGGGGGAGGGGCTGACCAATCACGGTTGGGTGTGGGGTGGGAATCCCTCCACTATGTCAGCTCCCCCAGAGAAAATCACCCCCCATCTCTCCTTGCCCGGGGCAAACAGGACTAGCCCCGCTTGCCTGGACGGCCCCCTGCCCATCCTTCCACAGAGACTCAGCTTTACTTTTTCTTCAGGACGTTTCTAGCACTATGATGGCGAAGAAAAGCTTCACAACGTGCCTGGAGAAGAGCCAGCCTCTGCCGGAGTGTGCGGAGAGCAAACGCCAATTGCCGTGGGAGGTGTGAACGACAGTGGAACTGGGACAGCGCGCAGGCGTACAGAGATCTCGAGACTTCAGCTTTGTGCGGGATCTTTATTGCAAGCGCTCCCACATCCCACTCTCTAGCTACAAACACATATTCTCTGCCTAGCCAGTAAAAGGGAGTTAACAACCGAGTCACCCCGCTCCGACCTTCCCGGTATTCCTGTACAGGCCTACCCTTAAAACCCCTCTCTCCTCGCTGGCCAAGCCCAAGAGGAAGGGAGGTCAGAAGGGTTGCAGCCTCACTTTCCAAACACATTACATTTACCAGTCACTGTTTGTTTTTCTGTTAAAAAGACAGATCTGTAGCCATTAAAAATAAAGAGAAAGAGACGATAATTTATCTCAGGAGAAATTCTTTGCTTTTTCAGCACCAGAAGCGGTAGGCTTCTGCCATCCTGTGGTGCGAAGTTCCCCAAGTGAAGGTCGGGGACTCAGCACTTCCCGGGAGGGCAGCGACCTGGCATAAAGAGAAGCATGAGGTCAGAGCTTCAAGAGAGCAGCACATCTTCAAGGGTGAGTGGAGACTAGTGCATCCACCCACACATGTGGGGATAGAGAGCTATTCCTTCCCAGAGCCCCTGCCTTCTCTTTCTCTAGATAACAGGGCATTGATTCTATATGGGATATACCATCATCCGTCTTACCTGGGCTGCGTTCCTCCTTACCCAAATACTGTACTCTTCCTGAAGTTCACCCTGCTGTGACATTTGCAGCCACTGCCCATGTCAAGCCCTTAGCCAAATTGCAGAGATTTGGCTCCTTTAGCTTGTGTCCTCCCCCAAGATAATCCCCTCCAAGAGTCATAGCTCTTCCCTGTTTCCAAGATTCACCCCCCACCAACACACATGCCTTCCCCAATTCTTACCTCTGTATCCATTCCCCAGAAAGCCGTTCAGCCCATACTTGGCCTCCTTGCTTCCTAGAAGCGGGTGGGAGCAGATGAGAATTGGTCACTGGCCATCCCCGTCTGCTACCCAAAGGAGAATGACTCTCTCTGGACAGCAGGGGAAGGCACAGGACACGCATGCAAGAGCAGTTTTGGTTGCATCACAAGACAATAGGATAAAATGTTGCGTCTCTCCCCCACTCCCCCCCACACACACTCCTACCATATGCTGCTGGGGAGAGTCCATAGCCTCCAGGAGCCTGCCCTGCTGTGAGTGGCCCGTATCCCCCTGCAACAGCGACAAGAGTTATCAGGAGGGGTGGAGTGGAGTGGGGCAGGAGCAATGGCTGTGGGGGGAGCTCCCAGCTCCCTCAGTCCCAGAAGCAAATGGTGCAGGGTGGGGATCTTACCAGCAGCCAGTCCGTTAGCCTGCAGATCCCCTCCGTTTGCATGTCCCAGTCCATTCCCGTTGCCTGCTGGGGGAGGGGGCAGGAAATTAGCACAGGAAGGGGCTTTGAGCCCCTGGGGATGAGTATACATGTGTCCAGAGGCAAGGGGGGACCCATGTGACTGGACAGCCCCTCACCATCTCTTACCATCCAGGGAACTGGGCCCAGCCTGTTGTGCCCTGTACATTAGTTGCCCTGCACCACCTGGAGGAGGAAACATGGTAGTGTTGGTGAGTGGAGATCTCAGCACAGGGACAGGAGATTGCACTGCCTACGGGCAGGGCGGGACGGTATGCTGGGAACCAAGGGAGCTGTCACTGCGGGAGGCTCCAGGATCTACTGGTAGATCCCAATCTACTGGTTGGTGACCACTGGTTTAGGCAAAGCAGGGTTGGCAAGGGGCATCCCAGCCCCCCGCCCACATCCCTGCACAGGGTGGGGGTGGGACGAAGATACTGGGCGGCATGGCACAGATTGCTGTGCACCGAGGCATGTGTGGATGTGCACTACCAATAGAAACACATGTAGGCGGCTGTGGGCACTCTGCCAGTCAGCTGGGCAGCATTTCAGTGTTTTCTAGGAGGCCACCCAAGAGCACAGCTTACTGGGGACACTGCTGCTGCACCTGAAATAAATCTTCTGGGGGGGGGTGTCTGCCCTTCACACTTCCCTCTATAGCAACTCTATGGACAAGTTCACCCACCGTAGGAGCCCAGAGCCCTTACTCACACCTACCTCATTTCCCAGCACCATAGTCTCCCCCCAGACCAATGGGCATGGTCTCTTGGAACTGCCCATGGTCTGGGAGCTGGCCCAGGCCTACAGCATGGACAGGGTGTCAGGATGGGGGGCACACTCCTTTGCCCCTCCCTCAGCCAGCCAGTCCCCCGTACTGGGTTTGGATTGGAGCACAAGGCCCTGTGTCCCGTTTCCTACTTCCCAGAGCTAAGCAATTCCTGGCTCTGCGGTCAGAAGGACTCACCATATTTAGCAGCTGAGAGATCTGTGCTAAGGCTGGCAAAATGCCCTAAGTAGGTAGCCTGGGCACCTGGGGATGGAATAGATTAAGGCAGTTAGCTTGGCTTGTGCACCTCTGTTCCAACCCACAGCCCTGGATTCCCCCCACAGCTCGGCCAGAACCCCTCATTCCTGCCCTGCAGCCCCCTGCCAGCCCAGCCCTGCCCCGCCCCTCGCTCTCCTCCCTCTGTCACTGGGCACACCGTTGCCATATCCTGACTGGAGTCCGGCCCCAGGGTGACTGTTCCCTCCTGCACCGTAGCCTAGAAGAGAGATGGGAGATCAGACAGGCTCAGCCTGGATGTGGAGGGGGGGCGGGAAGTGAGGTACAATTTGTGGTCCTCTTACCATTCCTGTATCCTGGCTGTGCCCCATTGGCCAGGTATCCACCGCCTACTCCAGCGATTCCTACAGAGCAAAGAGAATCCAGATTGGGGTGCACTGCTCCAGCCCTGGCCTCTCCCAGTAAGGGGTGCTGTGGGGGGTGCCGTGGGGAGCAGGGTAAAAGTGCTAGCAGCGGGGGGGGGGGAGCCCCTTCTACTCCAGCTCTGGCTCTCTCAGCAGGGGGTGCTGTGCTTAGCTCATGCCCCTTACCTTGTTGAGCTGTGGGGTAGCTGCCAACTCTGGGTCCTGCCCCATAACCTGTGGGGGGGAGATCCCAGAATGAGACCAACCTAGAGCACAGAAGAATCTGGCTTCTGCACTGTGGGCTCTGGCACTGGAGGCTGGAAGCATCGGGGCGGGGGGTGGAGAGGGAGGGGGCTAGCAGTGAGGGGGATGGTTAGCAGGGGGCTGTGGGTTTTGGAGGCAAGGATAGATAAATCTCTTTCAAACCCTTCAGGCTGCTCGGCAGGTGAGCTCCTCTCTGCCCAGGGAGGGGAGGGGGCATGGCAGTTGGGCTCACCTCAGGGTGCCAGTGGTGTGAGCAGTAGGGATCTCCAGACAGAAGGAGAAGAAACAGCTGGCGGGAGCGGGGGAAGAGGACAGCCTGCGGGGCACGTGAAGGGTGGAGACACTGGGGCAAAGGACAGAGATGGGGCCTGCACGGGGTATTACCAGCACTGGGGCCTTTGCCACCCCCCAAGGCCTGTGGGAGAGGAAACGCAGAGGCGTCAGCGTGCGTGGGAGGGGTGTAGTGCAGGGCGGGCCAGAGGGGTATGAATAGGGCAGTGGAGTCCAACTCACCTCCCAGGGGCAGTGCAGCGTGGAAGTACCCTGGAAAGATACACAGGGCGGCCCCTGAGTGCTGAGCACCGCCAGTATCCCCCCCACCTTTCCCAGCCGCGTGCAGAACCGCTTTATGTCCGCCGGCATTCGAAACGCAAACCTAGCCGTGGGGCGGCCCTGGAATTTCACCTGAGTGGCCGCACAAGCGCCCAGCTTCCAGGGACCCCTGCCCATAGCCCCTGCTGTCCCAGCCCTGTTCCCACAGCTCTGCCGGTGCCCCTCTGCTGACCCACAGCCCCTGCCCCCCACAGCTCCGCCGGTGCCCCTCTGCTGACCAACAGCCCCTGCCCCCCACAGCTCTGCCGGTGCCCCTCTGCTGACCAACAGCCCCTGCCCCCCACAGCTCTGCCGGTGTCCCTCTGCTGACCCACAGCCCCTGCCCCCCACAGCTCCGCCAGTGCCCCTCTGCTGACCCACAGCCCCTGCCCCCCACAGCTCCGCCGGTGCCCCTCTGCTGACCCACAGCCCCTGCCCCCCACAGCTCTGCCGGTGCCCCTCTGCTGACCCACAGCCCCTGCCCCCCACAGCTCTGTCAGTGCCCCTCTGCTGACTCACAGCTTCCTGCCCCCCACAGCTCTGCCAGTGCCCCTCTGCTGACCCACAACCCCTACCCCCCACAGCTCTGTCAGTGCCCCTCTGCTGACTCACAGCTTCCTGCCCCCCACAGCTCTGCCGGTGCCCCTCTGCTGACCCACAGCCCCTGCCCCCCACAGCTCTGCCAGTGCCCCTCTGCTGACTCACAACCCCTACCCCCCACAGCTCTGCCGGTGCCCCTCTGCTGACTCACAGCTTCCTGCCCCCCACAGCTCTGCCGGTGCCCCTCTGCTGACCCACAGCCCCTGCCCCCCACAGCTCTGCCAGTGCCCCTCTGCTGACTCACAACCCCTACCCCCCACAGCTCTGTCAGTGCCCCTCTGCTGACTCACAGCTTCCTGCCCCCCACAGCTCTGTCAGTGCCCCTCTGCTAACCCACAACCCCTACCCCCCACAGCTCCGCCAGTGCCCCTCAGTGCTGACCCACAGCCCCTGCCCCCCACAGCTCTGCCAGTGCCCCTCAGTGCTGACCCATAGCCACTTAGTTTGCATTGGCTGGTTTTGTTTCACACCCTGGGCATAACCACCTAATGCTGGCAAGAGGAGACTGGGAATTTGAGGCCTCTGGGAAGGGAGTGGTGTGGAGTCAGGTTGTTAGAGCAGGGTGTCTGGGAGCCAGGACTCCTGGTTTCTCTGGGAGAGGAGTGGGGTCTAGTGGGTAGAGCAGAGGGGTAGTGCCATGGATACCCACGGCCCATCCCCGCTGGGCTGCAGACACAGATGTAGCCTTGCAGGGCCCCATGGCGCTCCCCCATCCAACTGCACATCTACCACCCAGCCCTCGGGCTCCGAGCCCTGCTGTCTCCATCCTGCAGCAGGGAGTTGTAGGGCCCAGCTAGCTCAGCCAGAGCTATTTTGAACAAGGCGCAGCTGCACTTTTGCTCCCGGGCAGTGGGCGCTGTGAGCAGAGTCCCTCCCAGGGGCCTGCGCGAGGGCACGGGGGTGTCGAAACCACTCCAGAGGGCGGCGCTGCGTGCCAGGGTCCAGGAGGCAGCCCCAGCCTGGGGGGGGGGCAGGTGTGGGGTGGGAGCCTGAGTTTGCCGCAGCCTGTCACTGCTGTACAGCGCCCTGCGGAGCTGTCTGTGCCTGTTCAGGGATCTGCAGAGAGGGGCAGGATGTCAGGACTTCGGGGGTCTAGCTCTGGCTGAGCCCCTGCCCCGTGCCTCAGTTTCCCCTCCCATCCTTGAGGCTCACTATGGCTGTCTGCTGGCTAACAGCCAGACGGGGTGGGCAGGGGGCTGCTGGGTTCGCTCTAGCCACAGTGCCCTGGGGTGTCTTTAGTGGTGCAGTCGCACAGGGGAGCAGCCCCCACCCAGCTCTGTGGGGAAAGCCAGGGCCCGCGCTTTGGAATCAGATCAGTCAGCGGGAAGGAGCCATGGACCCATGTGCCATGTCACCCAGGCTTGGGACCCCAAGGCAGTGAGGCCTGCAAAGGGGGTTCCTCCCCCAGTTGGTCCGGGGAAGGAGTGCGCGCCTACCTGCACCATAGCCTGCAGGGACGCCATAGCCTGTGCAGAAAGGAGAGAGGAGTTAGAGCCAGATGTGGGGGGGGGGGTGCACAAGGCTGGAGAGGGGCCGGGGGTGTGGGAGTGTCAGGTGGCCTACAGCGCGGAGCTAACAGGGATCCCCTAAGTGCCACACTCCCCACAGGGGACTCCAGGGTTTCTACTCCTGTGCTCAGGGACTCAGAGAAGAGCCTTTGCTCTCAGTGGGGCAGATGACCCCACTTACCTGCTTTACCCAGCTTTATGCCTGCACCCGGTGCCACTCGAAACCCATTCTGAGCTCCTGCGGGGACCAGAAAAGAGAGGGCTTAGCTGGGAGTAGGGGCCCTGATGGGGCGGCCCCAGCTCTGCTGGGGTGGCAGGAGGCACGTCTTCTGCGATCCCACCGCCCCTCCTGACCCAGCCAGCCACTCTGGGAACCTCACAGGCAGCTCTCAATCACCCAGCCCCACGCCCAGGCCTCACCTAGTCCCAGCTGCAGTCCTTGGGGTCCATAGCCAGGGTGTGGTGCTGGAAGGGAGGAACAGAGACAAAGGTAGGATGCATCAAACACGCACTGTTTGCTGCAGGGGAATTGGCGCTAGCTGGTTAGAAGAGTGCAGGGAGGAGAGGCTGCGAGGCAGGACTCCTGGGTTCTGTCCCAGCTCTGGGGGCAAGGGGGGCTAGTGGTCAGAGCAGTGGGAGGCTGCGAGGCAGGACTCCTGGGTTCTGTCCCAGCTCTGGGGGCAAGGGGGGCTAGTGGTCAGAGCAGTGGGAGGCTGCGAGGCAGGACTCCTGGGTTCTGTCCCAGCTCTGGGAGCAAGGGGGGCTAGTGGTCAGAGCAGCGGGAGGCTGTGAGCCAGGACTCCTGGGTTCTGTCCCAGCTCTGGGGATAAGGGGGGCTAGTGGTCAGAGCAGCCAGAGGCTGCGAGGCAGGACTCCTGGGTTCTGTCCCAGCTCTGGGAGCAAGGGGGGCTAGTGGTCAGAGCAGCCAGAGGCTGCGAGGCAGGACTCCTGGGTTCTGTCCCAGCTCTGGGGATAAGGGGGGCTAGTGGTCAGAGCAGCCGGAGGCTGCGAGGCAGGACTCCTGGGTTCTGTCCCAGCTCTGGGGATAAGGGGGGCTAGTGGTCAGAGCAGCCGGAGGCTGCGAGGCAGGACTCCTGGGTTCTGTCCCAGCTCTGGGAGCAAGGAGGGCTAGTGGTTAGAGCAGCAGGAGGCTGCGAGGCAGGACTCCTGGGTTCTGTCCCAGCTCTGGGAGCAAGGGGTGCTAGTGGTTAGAGCAGCGGGAGGCTGTGAGGCAGGACTCCTGGGTTCTAGCCCATTCCAAGAAAAGTGGGGTCTAGGATAGAGGCTGGTTGTCACCCGCCTGCCTTGGCTCCAGATGGTCCCAGTCCGGCTCCAGAGTGAACTCCCCCTGTTCCTGCAACCCAGACAGCACAGGGGTGAGCCAGTCCCTTGCGCCCCATTTCTATCCTGGTGGGAGACCATCCCCCTCCCCTGGGGAATTCTGGGTCCAGCTCAGCCAGAGCCTCCTGGGCAGCCCAGAGCCTCCTGGGCAGCCCAGCCTTGTGCCCCCGTCTCTCCATGCATGCCCTGTGCCCTCTCCCTTCCAGTCTGCCCACTCGGGGACACCTTCCCCACAGTGCCTGACTGGGGTTCACTTACCCTGGATCAGCGATGGGAGGTAGAGACGCCCTAGGGCTCCATTTGCCTGCAGTTTCACTCCTGGGAGGGGGTGCAAAGGGGGGGTTGCCAGAAATGGGATATCCCTAGAGAAGCACATGGGGGGCTGGGGCCCACGGTGATCAGGGGATGCCAAGGGGCTGGGACCCCAGGGAGATGTGAAGGTTGAGGGTCCCTACAAGATATTGGGGGCAGAGGAGAGCACTGAGCTTGGGGGCGCTTTGGGGCAAGGACTCATGGGAGAGAACCCTGGTACCCTGGCTTCCAGCCCCATGTGCCCATCTGGGAGATGGGGCCCACATTTCTCTGGGGCAGTCCCTGCTCTGGCCTGGGGACTTCAGTGCAGAAGGGGACGTGCACCAGCCAGACACTTGTCCCCCCCCATCCCATGGGCTGGGGTCTCAGTGCCAGAGGCAGGGCGGGCAAGCATGGGGTGGCTGGTGACACCGCAGCTGGGACTCCTGGGTTCTATCCCTGGCTCCGGGAAGGGGCTGGAGGCTGGTGGGTGAGAGCCGGGACACCCTCCGGGAGGGCAGGCAGTCCAGTCTTGTCCCTGCCTCTGCCGGGGCTAGCCCCCCCCTGCTGCTCCCAAGTGTCCCCTCTCCCCCCACGACCTGCACTGCCCCACAGAGGCGGTGCAGTCAAATGAGGCAGCCCCAGCCCCCACCACTGTCCTGTCCCATCCCAGCGCAGCCCCCCAACCTGAATCCCATCAACCCCATATTCCCCCGCGCTGCTCACCCCCCTGCAGGCTGCCCCTGGCCAGGCACAGCAGCAGCAAAAGCAGCCCAGCGTGCAGAGTCCCAAGCCCCATGGCGATGTGAGCTCCCCTCAATCCCTGCTCCCCCTATATACCCATGGCCCCGCCTCCCCAGGGCAGGCCACACCCCCAGTGACTCACTGCCCGGAGCACCTGCAAGGAGAGGGCAGCAAGGGGCTGTTGTGAGAGACACATACCAATATAGACACGCAGCACCCCACTGGGACACACTCCCAGTGAAACACACTCACCCCGGCACCCCCACTGGGACATGCTCACAGTGACACACACAGCGATACACTCCCAGTAAAACACTCCCCACTGACACACACACAGCGATACACACACAGCGATACACTCCCAGTAAAACACTCCCCACTGGGACACACACACAGCGATACACACACAGCGATACACTCCCAGTAAAACACTCCCCACTGACACACTCACAGTGACACACACACAGCGATACACTCCCAGTAAAACACTCCCCACTGACACACACACAGCGATACACACACAGCGATACACTCCCAGTAAAACACTCCCCACTGGGACACACACACAGCGATACACACACAGCGATACACTCCCAGTAAAACACTCCCCACTGGGACACACACACAGCGATACACACACAGCGATACACTCCCAGTAAAACACTCCCCACTGACACACTCACAGTGACACACACACAGCGATACACTCCCAGTAAAACACTCCCCACTGACACACTCGCAGTGACACACACAGAGCGATACACTCCCAGTAAAACACTCCCCACTGACACACTCACAGTGACACACACACAGCGATACACTCCCAGTAAAACACTCCCCACTGACACACTCACAGTGACACGCACACAGCGATACACTCCCAGTAAAACACTCCCCACTGGGACACACTCGCAGTGACACACACAGCGATACACTCCCAGTAAAACACTCCCCACTGGGACACACTCGCAGTGACACACACACAGCGATACACTCCCAGTAAAACACTCCCCACTGACACACTCACAGTGACACACACACAGCGATACACTCCCAGTAAAACACTCCCCACTGGGACACACACACAGCGATACACACACAGCGATACACTCCCAGTAAAACACTCCCCACTGACACACTCGCAGTGACACACACAGAGCGATACACTCCCAGTAAAACACTCCCCACTGACACACTCACAGTGACACACACACAGCGATACACTCCCAGTAAAACACTCCCCACTGACACACTCACAGTGACACACACACAGCGATACACTCCCAGTAAAACACTCCCCACTGACACACTCACAGTGACACACACACAGCGATACACTCCCAGTAAAACACTCCCCACTGACACACTCACAGTGACACACACACAGCGATACACTCCCAGTAAAACACTCCCCACTGGGACACACTCGCAGTGACACACACAGCGATACACTCCCAGTAAAACACTCCCCACTGGGACACACTCGCAGTGACACACACAGAGCGATACACTCCCAGTAAAACACTCCCCACTGACACACTCACAGTGACACACACACAGCGATACACTCCCAGTAAAACACTCCCCACTGGGACACACTCACAGTGACACACACACAGCGATACACTCCCAGTAAAACACTCCCCACTGACACACTCGCAGTGACACACACAGAGCGATACACTCCCAGTAAAACACTCCCCACTGACACACTCACAGTGACACACACACAGCGATACACTCCCAGTAAAACACTCCCCACTGACACACTCACAGTGACACACACACAGCGATACACTCCCAGTAAAACACTCCCCACTGTGACACACTCGCAGTGACACACACACAGCGATACACTCCCAGTAAAACACTCCCCACTGACACACTCACAGTGACACACACACAGCGATACACTCCCAGTAAAACACTCCCCACTGGGACACACTCGCAGTGACACACACACAGCGATACACTCCCAGTAAAACACTCCCCACTGGGACACACTCGCAGTGACACACACAGCGATACACTCCCAGTAAAACACTCCCCACTGGGACACACTCGCAGTGACACACACACAGCGATACACTCCCAGTAAAACACACTCACCCCGGCACCCCCACTGGGACATGCTCACAGTGACACACACACAGCGATACACTCCCAGTAAAACACTCCCCACTGACACACTCGCAGTGACACACACACACAGCGATACACTCCCAGTAAAACACCCCCCACTGTGACACACTCGCAGTGACACACACACAGCCATACACTCCCAGTAAAACACTCCCCACTGTGACACACTCACAGTGACACACACAGCGATACACTCCCAGTAAAACACTCCCCACTGTGACACACTCGCAGTGACACACACACAGCGATACACTCCCAGTAAAACACTCCCCACTGACACACTCGCAGTGACACACACACAGCGATACACTCCCAGTAAAACACTCCCCACTGTGACACACTCGCAGTGACACACACACAGCGATACACTCCCAGTAAAACACCCCCCACTGTGACACACTCGCAGTGACACTCACACATAGCGATACACTCCCAGTAAAACACTCCCCACTGTGACACACTCGCAGTGACACTCACACATAGCGATACACTCCCAGTAAAACACTCCCCACTGTGACACACTCGCAGTGACACACACACAGCGATACACTCCCAGTAAAACACTCCCCACTGTGACACACTCGCAGTGACACACACACAGCGATACACTCCCAGTAAAACACCCCCCACTGTGACACACTCGCAGTGACACACACACATAGCGATGCACTCCCAGTAAAACACCCCCCACTGTGACACACTCGCAGTGACACACACACATAGCGATGCACTCCCAGTAAAACACTCCCCACTGTGACACACTCACAGTGACACACACACAGCGATACACTCCCAGTAAAACACTCCCCACTGTGACACACTCGCAGTGACACACACACACAGCGATACAATCCCAGTAAAACACTCCCCACTGTGACACACTCAGTGACACACACACAGCGATACACTCCCAGTAAAACACTCCCCACTGGGACACACTCCCAGTAAAACACATTCACCCCGGCACCCCCACTGGGACATGCTCACAGTGACACACACACAGCGATACACTCCCAGTAAAACACTCCCCACTGTGACACACTCGCAGTGACACACACACAGCGATACAATCCCAGTAAAACACTCCCCACTGTGACACACTCAGTGACACACACACAGCGATACACTCCCAGTAAAACACTCCCCACTGGGACACACTCGCAGTGACACACACACAGCGATACACTCCCAGTAAAACACTCCCCACTGTGACACACTTGCAGTGACACACACAGCGATGCACTCCCAGTAAAACACTCCCCACTGGGACACACTCGCAGTGACACACACACAGCGATACACTCCCAGTAAAACACTCCCCACTGACACACTCACAGTGACACACACACAGCGATACACTCCCAGTAAAACACTCCCCACTGGGACACACACACAGCGATACACACACAGCGATACACTCCCAGTAAAACACTCCCCACTGACACACTCGCAGTGACACACACAGAGCGATACACTCCCAGTAAAACACTCCCCACTGACACACTCACAGTGACACACACACAGCGATACACTCCCAGTAAAACACTCCCCACTGACACACTCACAGTGACACACACACAGCGATACACTCCCAGTAAAACACTCCCCACTGACACACTCACAGTGACACACACACAGCGATACACTCCCAGTAAAACACTCCCCACTGACACACTCACAGTGACACACACACAGCGATACACTCCCAGTAAAACACTCCCCACTGGGACACACTCGCAGTGACACACACAGCGATACACTCCCAGTAAAACACTCCCCACTGGGACACACTCGCAGTGACACACACAGAGCGATACACTCCCAGTAAAACACTCCCCACTGACACACTCACAGTGACACACACACAGCGATACACTCCCAGTAAAACACTCCCCACTGGGACACACTCACAGTGACACACACACAGCGATACACTCCCAGTAAAACACTCCCCACTGACACACTCGCAGTGACACACACAGAGCGATACACTCCCAGTAAAACACTCCCCACTGACACACTCACAGTGACACACACACAGCGATACACTCCCAGTAAAACACTCCCCACTGACACACTCACAGTGACACACACACAGCGATACACTCCCAGTAAAACACTCCCCACTGTGACACACTCGCAGTGACACACACACAGCGATACACTCCCAGTAAAACACTCCCCACTGACACACTCACAGTGACACACACACAGCGATACACTCCCAGTAAAACACTCCCCACTGGGACACACTCGCAGTGACACACACACAGCGATACACTCCCAGTAAAACACTCCCCACTGGGACACACTCGCAGTGACACACACAGCGATACACTCCCAGTAAAACACTCCCCACTGGGACACACTCGCAGTGACACACACACAGCGATACACTCCCAGTAAAACACACTCACCCCGGCACCCCCACTGGGACATGCTCACAGTGACACACACACAGCGATACACTCCCAGTAAAACACTCCCCACTGACACACTCGCAGTGACACACACACACAGCGATACACTCCCAGTAAAACACCCCCCACTGTGACACACTCGCAGTGACACACACACAGCCATACACTCCCAGTAAAACACTCCCCACTGTGACACACTCACAGTGACACACACAGCGATACACTCCCAGTAAAACACTCCCCACTGTGACACACTCGCAGTGACACACACACAGCGATACACTCCCAGTAAAACACTCCCCACTGACACACTCGCAGTGACACACACACAGCGATACACTCCCAGTAAAACACTCCCCACTGTGACACACTCGCAGTGACACACACACAGCGATACACTCCCAGTAAAACACCCCCCACTGTGACACACTCGCAGTGACACTCACACATAGCGATACACTCCCAGTAAAACACTCCCCACTGTGACACACTCGCAGTGACACTCACACATAGCGATACACTCCCAGTAAAACACTCCCCACTGTGACACACTCGCAGTGACACACACACAGCGATACACTCCCAGTAAAACACTCCCCACTGTGACACACTCGCAGTGACACACACACAGCGATACACTCCCAGTAAAACACCCCCCACTGTGACACACTCGCAGTGACACACACACATAGCGATGCACTCCCAGTAAAACACCCCCCACTGTGACACACTCGCAGTGACACACACACATAGCGATGCACTCCCAGTAAAACACTCCCCACTGTGACACACTCACAGTGACACACACACAGCGATACACTCCCAGTAAAACACTCCCCACTGTGACACACTCGCAGTGACACACACACACAGCGATACAATCCCAGTAAAACACTCCCCACTGTGACACACTCAGTGACACACACACAGCGATACACTCCCAGTAAAACACTCCCCACTGGGACACACTCCCAGTAAAACACATTCACCCCGGCACCCCCACTGGGACATGCTCACAGTGACACACACACAGCGATACACTCCCAGTAAAACACTCCCCACTGTGACACACTCGCAGTGACACACACACAGCGATACAATCCCAGTAAAACACTCCCCACTGTGACACACTCAGTGACACACACACAGCGATACACTCCCAGTAAAACACTCCCCACTGGGACACACTCGCAGTGACACACACACAGCGATACACTCCCAGTAAAACACTCCCCACTGTGACACACTTGCAGTGACACACACAGCGATGCACTCCCAGTAAAACACTCCCCACTGTGACACACTTGCAGTGACACACACTCACCCCGGCAACCCTCACTGTGACACACTCGCAGTGACACACACACACAGCGATACACTCCCAGTAAAACACCCCCCACTGTGACACACTCGCAGTGACACACACACACTGACATCCACTGACTGTACATCACGCATGTACAGATGCTGAGATATTCACACTGTTACACAGATGCACCCACACAGTAGAATACACCCTGGCCTGACATGCATTAGGCCATACCCACATGCACCCTAAAATGTGTACAGCCTGATCTACATGGACACACAGACTGACACGCACCGTCCATGCATACCCACCCCCACACACACTGATATATGTACACACAACCATAGACGCACACACAGATCCACACACATCCATTCTTACCCACCCACACTCACACCCACACAGGCATGGACACCAACATGCAGTAGTACAGATACCCCGCACTGTGCCGGCACCATGCACTGGTGCACCAGCACCCCCCCCCCCCACAGGCATGCACACAGTTCCAAGCAGTCACACAACACAGCTGGATCAGCCCCTCAAGCAGGGGGTGGCAGGGACACCCTCTCACACACACAAACCCTGTTAACTGCAGCTTGTTAAACATGGCTGTATGCTGTGTATCACTGCCGACTGCTGAGTGGGAGCTGGGCCTCAGGTGCTGTGTGCTTCTCCCAGCAGTGCCCTGGCAGCTGCTGCCGGCCGAGCCCGCTGAGCGGCAGGATCATTTGCTCTGTCTGTGGTTGCTGTCCAAGGTAAACGCTGGGGCCCGGCCGGCCAGGAAAACATCCAGCCCTGCGGTGGGCAAACAGCCGTCCAGCCAGCGCCGCAGCGCGTCCAGCCCAGCTGGGTCTCAGGCGTCTGGACACCGGCGGCGGAGCTAAGTATGGGGGATAACGTGCTGGAGGGCGTGGGGGGCTGCCCTGGATCCTGCGCCAGGGGGGTCAGAGGGGATCCCCATGGGGAAATGGAATGGGGATGGATGTTGCAGTGCCCCCTGCTGGAAGGCCCATATATAGCATGGTGCCAGGCTGGGACATGGGGCAAGAACTCCTGGGGCACTGTGCCCCCAGCCCATGGGACAGGGACCCCTAGGGGCCCTGTACCCCCTAGCACCAGGTGAGGACATGGGGCAGGGACCCCCGGGGGCACACTGCTGGCAAATTTGCATGTAAGATGAGCTCCCTGACTATGGCGGCTGTCAGCGAACGTCATAGCGAGTGGGAGGGGGGCAGAGAAAGCGGCTCCCTCCTTGGGCCAGGGGATGAATGCCCCACTGCCACAGGCCCAGCAGTCCCCCACTCCCTGCCCCGGCTGAGCACCGGTACCGCAGCGCCCAGGGCCCTCTCCCGCCGTCGGGGGACAGGTCTCCCCTTGTGTCCCCACACACAAAGGCTCTGGAGAAATGCCCTGACCCCTGGAGCTGAGCATGAGGGGAAGAGACTGTGAGTGAGGGCCCCGGAGTCCTGCCCCACCCTCTCATCACACAGCTCCCTTTTCTTCCCCTCTCCTGTCCCGTTCCCCTGCCTGGCCCCAGCCTCAGACATCACAGTGCCCTGCCAAATTCTCTCCACTCACTGACTATTTGCCTTTCCCATCAGACTCTCTAGCTGGGGGGCGGGGGGAGCAGGACACTGTGGGGGTGACCCCAAGTGACCCTCTGCCCCATAAATCACAGGCCTCCTCTAAACACTGCCCTGCAGTATTTTACACCATGAGCATATGGGGTGTGGCAGCTGCTGAGAACCCAGGGGTCCTGGCTCTTAGCCCACCCCCCTCAACCCACTAGACCCCACGCCCCTCCCAATGGACCCAGGAGACCTGATCAGTGTCCCTGCTGTCTGGGAGGCCACAGGGACCCCCACGCTCCCAGACCCGGCCCGTCTGGGACTCTCAACCCTTTGGAGGGGGCCCCAATACACTCAAGGCAGAGGATGTGTCGCTTGGCCGAAGGCTCCAGCACCATGCCCTGTCTGAGAGCAGAGCCCTGGCGGACCCTCGTGTGGGCTGCCTGTCTTCCGAGGGCTCGGCTCCCCCCGCCCTGCGGGCCCCCCACCCCCGCCCCGCAGGCCCTGCCAGCCCAGCCTTGCTGGTACCCTCCCTTCTGCCCCCCGCCCTGCTGGCCCAGCCCTGCCGGTCCCCCAACACCCGCCCCGCAGGCCCTGCCGGCCCAGCCTTGCTGGTACCCTCCCTTCTGCCCCCCGCCCTGCTGACCCAGCCCTGCCGGTCCCCCAACACCCGCCCTGCAGCCCCTGCCAGCCCAGCCCTGCTGGTACCCTCCCTTCTGCCCCCCGCCCTGCCGGTCCCCCAACACCCGCCCTGCAGCCCCTGCCGGCCCAGCCCTGCTGGTAACCCTCACTTCGTCCCCTCAGCCCCTGCCAGTGCCCCCCACACCTGAACCACAGCCCCTGCCAGCCCAGCTCTTCCCCCAGCCCTGCTGGTGCCCTTCACTCCTGGCCCACAGTCCCCCCCAGCCCAGCCAGTCCCCTCAGCCCTGCCGGTCCCCTCACTCCCACCCCGCAGGCCCTGCCGGCCCAGCCCTTCCAGTACCCTCCCTTCCGCCCCCCGCCCTGCCAGCCCAGCCCTGCCGGTACCCCTCACTTCCTCCCCCCAGCCCTGCCGGTACCCCTCACTTCCTCCCCCCGCCCTGCCAGCCCAGCCCTGCCGGTACCCCTCACTTCCTCCCCCCAGCCCTGCCGGTACCCCTCACTTCCTCCCCCCAGCCCTGCCGGTACCCCTCACTTCCTCCCCCCAACCCCTGCCAGCCCAGCCCTGCCGGTATCCCTCACTTCCTCCCCCCAGCCCTGCCGGTATCCCTCACTTCCTCCCCCCCCCCCAGCCCTGCCGGTACCCCTCACTTCCTCCCCCCAGCCCTGCCGGTATCCCTCACTTCCTCCCCCCCCCCCAGCCCTGCCGGTACCCCTCACTTCCTCCCCCCAGCCCCTGCCAGCCCAGCCCTGCCAGTGCCCCTCACTTCCTCCCCCCCAGTCCCTGACAGTCCAGCCCTGCCGGTAACCCTCACTTCCTCCCCCCAGCCCCTGACAGTCCAGCCCTGCCCCCAGCTCTGCTGGTCCCCCCCACTCCTGCCCCACAGGCCCTGCCAGCCCAGCCCTGCCAGTACCCCTCACTCCTGCCCCCCGGCCCCTGCCAAGCCAGCCCTGCTGGTCCCCCCTTTCCCACCCTGCAGCCCCTGCCAGCCCAGCCTTGCCAGTACCCCCCACTTCTGCCCCTTAGCCCCTGCCAACTCAGCCCTGCCCCTCCAGCCCTGCCAGTGCCCCCCACTCCCACCCCGCAGCCCTGCCAGCCCTGCCCTGCTCTCCAGCCCTGCCGGTGCCTCCCTCTCATCCACAGCCTCTGCCAGCCCAGCCCTGGGCTCCCCCATCTGTGCTGACCCACAGCCCCCAATAGGTTAAGATCTCCAGGCTGATCCCAGCCCCTGCCCAGCTCTGAACTCAGCCATGCGATATTGACTTTGGGTGGTTTCTTGGCTTGGTGCAGTACATTTCCCTGGCTCCTGGCTCCGTGACTGGGCCTGGTGGACAAAGCTGCACTGGGCCATTTGCTTGAGGGTGGGGGGCACAAGTGGGAAGGAGGAGTCGGGGGGGGGGTGGAGGAGTCTCCCAGCCCTTTGTTCTCCTGCCAGGGTAGGGGGTGGCCCTGGGCTGGGAAGGAAGGCGCTCGCCGCAGTCCAGGCGAGACTGCAGGAAGGGCTTGGGGGTTACTGCAGCGGTGGGGGGCACTGTGCCGTGAGCCCTGCCGCCCGGTGCTAGTGAGCACACCGTGGGGAGACAGGACGAGGGAGCGCGCTCTGTGCTGAGCTCCAGGGCACTGTTCCTGTCTCCCTATCTTACACATGGACTGTCCAGTGTCGTGGGGGACCCAGGGGCCCTGCTGTCCTGCCCTCCCCCTCACATCGACATGCCCAGTGTCCCCCTCCACTAAGTACTGGGAGTACATGATGCAGGAGAATTTAGATCCTGCTTTTCTGTTTCCCCACGTCGGCAGTGAACCAGGAACTGGCTAACCCGTCTGCTGGCAAGCGTGGCCCTTAGCAGGTACCTGGGAGCAGGCCAGTGGGGGTGCGGGCTGGGAGTCGGCAGGCTCATGCAGGGGGAGAGGGAGGGCTGCCGGCTCCCAGTCCAAGAGCCCACGTGGGCTAGAAGCTGGCAGACCTCCGCCCTCACTGCCGTTCCCCCCCCCCCCGGTGTGAGGCTGCTGACTCCCAGCCTGTGCGTGTTGGTAGCCAGCCCCCACGCAGTCGTTAACCAGTTAGCTACTGAAATGGGATTTGACAGCCCTGGGAGCAGTAGTTCCACAGGCTGCCCACAGAAACCTGCCTTGCTGTGTCAGCCGGTGTCTGCCCTGCACAAGCCGTGCCAGGAGACGCGGGCTGGACATCACACCAGTGCTAGGGAGGGCCGGCCAGGGAGCGTCAGAGAGGCCCCAGGAAGTGGGGAGCAGAGGGAGCCCAAGGCAGAAAGGGGATCTCGGCAGGAGACAGCAGAGGAGTTCGACCTGGCTGGGACAGGAGAGGGCAGCCGGCGCTTGCTGGAGGGTGACTGACATGCGGGAGGCCAGCTGGCTGGGAGGAAATGAATGTAGAGAGCCATGTGAAGAGAGACCACTGGAGGAGGGGGCGCTAGATGGAACACAGCCAAGGGGGGGCCAGCGGGGTTGATCTGCAACACGCCCTGTTCAATGTGGGGTGGGGCACAGGGCTGGGCTATCAAGGGTTGCGGGGTGGGAGTGGGGGGCACTGGCAGGGCTCGGCTGGCAGGGGCTGTGGGGCGGGAGTGGGGGGCACTGGCAGGGCTCGGCTGTCAGGGGCTGTGGGGCGGGAGTGGGGGGCACTGGCAGGGCTGGGCTGGCAGGGGCTATGGGGCAGGAGTGGGGGGCACTGGCAGAGTTGGAGGGGCTGGACTGGGCTGGTAGGGGCTGCAGGGTGGAAGTGAGGGGCACCAGCTGGGCTGGGTTGGGCTGGCGGGGAATGCAGGGCAGGAGTGGGGGGCACCGGCAGGGCTGGGCTAGCAGGGGCTGTGGGGCAGAAATGAGGGGCACTGGCAGGGCTGGGGACTGGGCTGGGCTGGGAGGGGCTGTGGGGCAGGAGTGGAAGGCTCTGGCAGAGCTGGGCTGGCAGGGGCTGTGGGGCAGGAGTGGAAGGCTCTGGCAGAGCTGGGCTGGCAGGGGCTGTGGGGTGGGAGTGGGGGGCACTGGCAGGGCTGGGGGCAGGGCTGGGCTGGGAGGGGCTGCGGGGCGGGAGTGGGGGGCACTGGCAGGGCTGGGGGCAGGGCTGGGCTGGCGGGGGCTGTGGGGCGGGAGTGGGGGGCACTGGCAGGGCTGGGCTGTCAGGGGCTGTGGGGCGGGAGTGGGGGGCACTGGCAGGGCTGGGCTGGCAGGTGCTGTGGGGCGGGAGTGGGGGGCACCAGCAGGGCTGGGCTGGCAGGGGCTGCGGGTCAGGTTGTTTAATTCCTTATACGGGGTCCCCCACACTCCTGCCATCCCTGCCTACACTTGAGCCATCTGGGGACTCCGGTGTTGCTGCTGCCCCACGTCGGGCACGGTCCGTGCATCGTTCTGTTGCCTCAGTACGTGCTGGGGGCGGAGCGTCTGCATTGCCAACAGCCCGGGAGACTCCCCCAGGTCCACAGAGCCTCCCCCTTGTGTGGGCCCAGCCAGTCCGCACACTGCACGGACATGGCCAGGAGAGGGCGTCAGACACCAGAACAACACCCAGAGGTGTGCTGGTGCCCCTCACTCCAAACCCGCATTCCCTAGGATAGCAGGGCCTGTGGGTTACGGTTCAGGGGCATGGGTAGGGCTGGGGGGCAGGGCTGGGCTGGCAGGGGCTGTGGGGCGGGAGTGGGGGGCACCGGCAGGGCTGGGCTGGCAGGGGCTGTGGGGCGGGAGTGTGGGGCACCGGCAGGGCTGGGCTGGCAGGGGCTGTGGGGCGGGAGTGGGAGGCACCGGCAGGGCTGGGCTGGCAGGGGCTGTGGGGCGGGAGTGGGGGGCACCGGCAGGGCTGGGCTGGCAGGGGCTGTGGGGCGGGAGTGGGGGGCACCGGCAGGACTGGGCTGGCAGGGGCTGTGGGGCGGGAGTGAGGGGCACCGGCAGGGCTGGGCTGGCAGGGGCTGTGGGGCGGGAGTGGGGGGCACCGGCAGGGCTGGGCTGGCAGGGGCTGTGGGGCGGGAGTGGGGGGCACCGGCAGGGCTGGGCTGCCAGGGGCTGTGGGGCGGGAGTGGGGGGCACCGGCAGGGCTGGGCTGGCAGGGGCTGTGGGGCGGGAGTGGGGGGCACTGACGGCTCTGGGCTGCAGTTTGGGAGCCCTTGGCTGGGCTCACTGGGGGCCATCGGCTGCAGTTCCGCACCTTGGCCACACGGTGGCAGTGGGCACCCCTGCAGCTGTGCTGGGGGAGGCGGTGGGATACCTGATCCCAGGTGAGAGCCCAGACTGCTCTGTTCCCAGGTGCCCCGTCTCCCAGCCAACTGTTCCCCTGGCAACGGGGTCCTATCTCCCAGCTGAATCGGCTTGGGCCATGGTCACACATAGCAACGACCTAGAAAAGCAGCCACCCTTGGCAGTTTCCCTTTCTCTCCTATGCCGGGGTTTGGCAGTTTCAAGCTACCCCCAGAGCCTGCTAAGCCCCCAGCTGGGGCTGGATTGGAGCCAGCGCCCCCTAGAGGGGACTGGCCCCCCCGTACTCTTCCCCACGCGTGAGCCAGCCAGTCGCCTGCCCTGAGGCTGGATCGGAGCTGGCGGGCACTCCAGGGACGGGGCCCGGGTCCCATGTCCCATCCCTCTGGGCCAGCCAGTCTCCCCCTGGGGCCCCGTGTTTGCTCCATGGCTGGTTTCTTATCAGCAGGGCTGAGCTGTGTGTGCTCAGCTCCCCCTTATCAGCCCAGGGTCCTGGCCGGTTGCTAAGGGGACCCAGGAATCCCGTTAGCCAGCCCACCCCTGAGCACAGGGCCCAGCGTGGGGTTAGAAGGGCTGAGCGGCCCCTCCCCAGAGCCAGCCCCCTGCAGCAGCCCAGCATGTGGTGGAATACCGCCCCTTCCCATGGAACAAGAGGCTGGCCATTCGCCCCCTCCCCCGCACGGGAGCAGGCAGCCTCTAGGCACAAGCCAAAGGAATAATTGTTCTTTCCCCAGCCCCCTCCTGCCTGGGTTGCCATGGAGGGCCTAGTGCCTTCCCACACCTCCCCCGTCCCGCCCCCTCACCTGTGGAGGCCTCATATACCCCCGCCCCTGCCCGCCCAGCTCCCAGGATCCGCCAGGGAGCGCGAGCCCTGCTGATAAACAAGAGCTTCTGTGGGGTGGCAGTGCTGCGACACCGGACCCGCCTTCCCCTCTCCCGCACGCGGCCGCTCCCCTCGGAATCCGCCGCTGGCTGCTTCCCCCGGCCGTTCCCTTCCGGACCCGCTTCTCGGCCGGCTCCCCCGGGCTCCGTCCGGACCCCGCTCCCAGACGCGGCTCCCCGGTTCGTTTCACAAGGCGTCTTCTCCCCAAGCCCTGGCCTCCAGGGGGATCTTCCCTTTTCTGGCTTCGCATTGCCCGTTGAGCAGCCTCGTCTCTCCGCACAGCCTTCCCAGCCGTGGTGTCTCCCGCCCGTCCCCTGAGCTGCCCTCCGCTGAGACCACCTCGCATCCCCGCTTTCGGCCCTCGGCCTCCTCCTCCTCCTCCTCCGGCGATGGCTTCTGCGGGGCTGGAGATCTTGGGCATGGGGCTATGCATCTTTGGCTGGCTGGGCTCCATCATCTCCTGCACCCTGCCCATGTGGAAGGTGACGGCCTTCATCGGCAACAGCATCGTGGTGGCGCAGATCATCTGGGAGGGGCTGTGGATGAACTGCATCGTGCAGAGCACGGGCCAGATGCAGTGCAAGGTCTACGACTCCATGCTGGCCCTGCCCCAGGACCTGCAGGCCGCCCGCGCCCTCATGGTCATCTCTGTGCTGCTGGCCGTGCTGGCCCTGCTGGTGAGCATCGTGGGCGCCAAGTGCACCAACTGCGTGGAGGACGAAGGCGCCAAGGCCCGCATCATGATCGTCTCCGGAGCCGTCTTCGTGGTGTCGGGCATCCTGTGCCTCATCCCCGTCTGCTGGTCGGCCAACACCATCATCCGGGATTTCTACAACCCGCTGGTGTCCGAGGCCCTGAAGCGGGAGCTGGGGGCGGCCCTGTACGTTGGCTGGGCAGCTGCGGTCCTGCTGCTCCTCGGGGGGGCCCTGCTTTGCTGCTCCTGCCCACCCCGCTCGGAGAGATACCCGCCCCGGGTTGGCTACATGGCGGCTGGGAGGTCCGGAGTGGGCAGCGGGGTGGACAAGAGGGACTATGTCTGAGGGGAGCAGAGGGGACTGGCTGGCTGAGCAGGGAGTGACGGGAGAGCGCAGGGTGAATGAGGAGTGCTTGGAGGAAGAGGGGAGGGAGGGAGGGAGCCAGCAGGCGAAGGGATAAACGCCCCAATGACTGAACAAGGGGCTGAGAGAATAAAGCCGTGCCGAGGGGAGAGGGTGAGTCAGGGAGGGAGCAAAGAATGTGGAAGGAGACGCGTGGCCAACGGAGCGAGGGGATGCAGAGGAACGGGCAGCTGGCTGGGTACGGAAGGAGGGAGAAGCGGACTGAACCAAAGCCCAGGTAAAGGGACAAAGGAATGTGGGGGGGAGGGTGCAAGCGATGGACAAGAGCGCCAGCGAGTGAGGGGAGAGCCAGGGAAGGAAGGAGAAAACAAATGGGGAGAGCGCGAACAGGACCAAAGGGGAGGACTACAGGAGCCCCGTGCGAAAGGTGGAGCCGGCAGGGAGGACGAAGAACCAACGGACAACGGGGAAGCAGGACAGACACCGTGCCCAGGACAGGATCGGTGGCTGCTGGTGGAGCTGACTGGACAGAGGACAAGTTGAGGGGCTAGGCCAGGGAGCCATGACCCCATGGAGCCTGGCTGGACCTCACTCTGGCTCTGTTTGCTCAAAGGTTAATGATTGTCCCAGCTCCCTGAACTGAGACCTGCTAAGCCATCACCTGGAACACGGACCCTGGGCGGTCTCAGGGTCGGTCTCTGGCCGCTCCAGCAGTCCCCAAGATTTTGGGGTCTCACCCCGTCCACTGATAGAGTCGGTCATTGGTGAGTGGGATTTGGGAGTTCCCAAGGCATGGGGCTGAGCAGGCTTCTCTGGTGCACACTGCTCCCCACAATGCATGCAGGGACTCAGCCCGTTTACCGTGACATTATGGAGATAAAAGAGCCAGTCTATTACTCTGCCCTCTGAGCCTGATTCTCATGGGGGGGGGGCCCTGCTTGTGGAAGGAAAGCCTGGGGTGGTTATGGGGGGGTAAAGTGGGGCATGTGGGTGGAGGCAAGTAAGTGTCCCCCCTCCCTGAGAGGCTGGGTCCATCTTTGGGGAGTGGTTAGGGTAAGCAGTGCCCCCCTTCCCATAAATGGCACCTTGCATCAGTCCCAGAATTCCTTGCACCTCCCCAGTGGCAGGAGGGGATAGAGGGGGCTGGTTCTGGGAGGGGGGGGGCTGGCTGTGGGGGGGGGGGGCTGGCTCTGACCAGCTCGCACGTGTGTGTTTCCAGCGCCGATTTCTCCGCTGGCTCCCAGCCCACAGGGCCTCTCTCCCACGAGCTGGATGGGCACCAGCACATTCCTGTGCCAGCTACATTTCCCCTGGAACTGGGGGCGGCTAGCACCGGGGGCTGAATCACCACCGGCTCCCCCGCAGCCGGGGGCCAGGCTGGGTCTGGGCACACCCCCTCCCAAGGCAGGGAGGGGCCCTGCTCCCCAACAGGCCCAGGGAGAAGGGGGTTTGTTCCTTGGATACAAAGCTGCTTGTTCCCACCCCTTCGCCCTGCACACTGGCCCCAGGTGCCTCCAAGGAGACCGCGGCTCAGCGCCCCGCGGCAGGGAGGCAGCCAGCAACAGGGACTGCCTGGAAAGCGCCCCCTTCCCCTGCAGCTGCCACCCAGCCAAGGGCAGAGCCTGGGTATGCTCGGCCCAGTCAGGCCTGCCATGCCGCTGGCCTCCTTTAGCGCCTGCAGTTGGGCCTTGGGAGCCGAAGTGCCCCCACATTACCCAGAGGGAAAGGCCAGCAGGGGACTGGAGAGCCAGGCCGACCGGGTCCCATCCCCAACACTGGGAGGGCAGTAGGGTTGGGGGAAGGGGGTGCGGTGTGTGGGGGGGTGCGCGTGCGCAGGAGTAGGACTCCTGGGTCCCATCCCCAACACTGGGAGGACAGTAGGGTTTGGGGGAAGGGGGTGCGGTGTGTGGGGGGGTGCGCGTGCGCAGGAGTAGGACTCCTGGGTCCCATCCCCAACACTGGGAGGGCAGTAGGGTTTGGGGGGAACGGGGGGTGCGGTGTGTGGGGGGGTGCGCGTGCGCAGGAGTAGGACTCCTGGGTCCCATCCCCAACACTGGGAGGACAGTAGGGTTTGGGGGAAGGGGGTGCGGTGTGTGGGGGGGTGCGCGTGCGCAGGAGTAGGACTCCTGGGTCCCATCCCCAACACTGGGAGGGCAGTAGGGTTTGGGGGGAACGGGGGGTGCGGTGTGTGGGGGGGTGCGCGTGCGCAGGAGTAGGACTCCTGGGTTCCATCCCCAACACTTGGAGGGCAGTAGGGTTGGGGGAAGGGGGTGTGGTGTGTGGGGGGGGTGCGCGTGCGCAGGAGTAGGACTCCTGGGTCCCATCCCCAACACTTGGAGGGCAGTAGGGTTGGGGGAAGGGGGTGTGGTGTGTGGGGGGGGTGCGCGTGCGCAGGAGTAGGACTCCTGGGTTCCATCCTGAGCTGACAGCTCACTTCCCTTCATTACACCCCAGCTCCCTCAGCAGCTTCTCCCTGGGTCTGTGCAGGCTGTGGCATACACCCCCCCCCCCCCGACAAGTCTGTGCCACTTTCCAGAGCTGCCCTCCTGCTACCAGCCAGGTCTTTCGGCCCCGAGGGGCAGGCCAGCAGCAGCTGAGGCCACAAGGTGCGGACGGCGACAACGGAGCCACCCCAGCCAGGGCAGCGTGCAAGCACGAGTGGGGGAGCAGGTCTCTGCGACTCAGGGGAGCGGGGCGGCAGCAGGCTGGCGAGCCCTCGCCAAGGAGCACAGGACGGCATCGCTACGTACAAAAACTTAAAAGATTTTATTGGTCTTATAAAAAGAAGCAGGTTCTACTCCCGTCTAAGGGCTATGTGGGACACATGCACAGGTTACAGCTAGGGCACCCAACCCCGCCCTCCTCCAGACAGGAGAGACTTGGGGTGCCCTAGGGGACCTCCCAAGAGACCCCTCTAACTTTCAGCAGTTGGCAGTCTCATGGGCGGCAGCACAAGTCGCTCTCTGCATGGCCTGGGTGGGGAGAACGGGGCTGGAGGAGCCAGGCGAGGGGCGAGGCCTCTGACGGGAAGACCAGCTCGGAGGTGGCAGGAAATCCCTCCACAAGAGGAAAGCCCAGGTGGGCATGGAAGGGCCCAGAAGCTAAGGGCTGACCGAGTCGAGCCGCTTTGCCTCTGCATCCCTGCCCTGCTGCGAGCGGGTCCTGCCCCCAGCCGTCTCCCAGGGCGCTGGGGACCCCGCCTGCCTCTGCGTCCCTGCCCTGCTGCGAGCGGGTCCTGCCCCCAGCCGTCTCCCAGGGCGCTGGGGACCCCGCCCGCCCGCCCCTCAGACGTAGTTTTTGCTGGGGTAGTCGCTGCGGGGCTGGGAGGCGGCGGCGGTGTAGCGGGCGCTGTAGTTGGTGCTTTTCTCAGGACAGGTGCAGCAGAGGAGGCCGCCCCCCAGGACCAGCAGGGCCGAGGCAGCCCAGCCGATGTAGAGCGAGGCCCCCAGCTCCCGCTTCTGGGCCTCGGACACCAGCGGGTTGTAGAAATCCCGGATGATGGTGTTGGCCGACCAGCAGACGGGGATGAGGCACAGGATGCCTGACACCACGAAGACGGCTCCGGAGACGATCATGATGCGGGCCTTGGCGCCTTCGTCCTCCACGCAGTTGGTGCACTTGGCGCCCACGATGCTCACCAGCAGGGCCAGCACGGCCAGCAGCACGGAGATGACCATGAGGGCGCGGGCGGCCTGCAGGTCCTGGGGCAGGGCCAGCATGGAGTCGTAGACCTTGCACTGCATCTGGCCCGTGCTCTGCACGATGCAGTTCATCCACAGCCCCTCCCAGATGATCTGCGCCACCACGATGCTGTTGCCGATGAAGGCCGTCACCTTCCACATGGGCAGGGCGCAGGAGATGAGGGCCCCCAGCCAGCCCACCACCGAAAGGGCCATGCCCAAGATCTGGAGACCCGCCGAGGCCATGCTGGGTGGGAAGGTGCCTGCAGAGAGAGGAGGTGGTGAGGGGAGACCCCAACTCAGGGGGAGCCCCCAGACAAGCAGGAGAGGGAAGAATGTGCCAGTGTTGGGGCTGCTGGGGGAGGGGTTCTGGCTCCAGCAGCCTTCAGTGACCCCACTTGGTGGCGTCCCCCTCCCCTGCTGGGTCTCAAGGGGGGGGAGGAGCAGCCCTTCCCTAGTGCTGAGGGGGTCTCAGCTAATTGTCCCTACCTGGGGCAAGGCCAGCCCTCCCCATGGTGCCTCCCCCCAGCCACCTGATGCGGCTGCCCCCTTTCTGGGGGGGGTCGCTGCCCCCTGCTCTCCTGCCCGGTGGCCGCCCTGCAGGGCCCCCCCATGGCCAGGCACGCCAGGCTTGGCCCTTCCCCAGCGCCCACAGGAGGCGCTGCCCTCCGGCCTGGCGTCCCCAGCCCTGCCCCACTGCGCCCCGCCCCGCCCCGCCGAGCCAGCTGGGCTGGGGCTGCGAAGCGCTTCGACGTGCAGCCGTGGGAAAGGAGGCAGCCCCAGGCCCGCCCCCCCCTCCCCGACTCGCCCCGCCGCCGCACATGCCTCGGGCTCAGCGGCCCGTGGGGGCGGGCCTAGCCCCCCAGCCCGGCCCCTCCCGACGCCTGGGGCAGGCACCTGGCCGGGCCGGGCTCAGCCCCGCCTTTCCGGGGGTGGCCGGGGAGGGGAGGCCGGAGCCCCCCTCCCCCCAGGAGCGGATCCGACCCGCCTGGAGGGGCCCCCGCTGTGGCGTGGAGCTGGGGGCAGCAGGGCTGGGTCCGAGCCCGGCTTAGGGCGGGATTGGGGGCGGGGGGGGCTGGAGCCCGGACGCCTGGGTCCTGCCCCGGCTCGCTGGGCTGGGGGGCGGGTGGGGAGGGGGGCGGACGCCCGGGTCCGGCTCGCTGGGCGGGGGGGCGGGTGGGGAGGGGGGCGGACGCCTGGGCCCGGCTCGCTGGGCGGGGGGGGCGGGTGGGGAGGGGGGCGGACGCCTGGGTCCGGCTCGCTGGGCGGGGGGGGCGGGTGGGGAGGGGGGCGGACGCCCGGGTCCGGCTCGCTGGGCGGGGGGCGGGACGCCGCGGCAGGTGGGGGGAGCGCTGGACACAAAGACCCTCCCCCGGTCTCACCTCCGCCCCATTGTCCGCAGGTTTCTGCGAAACGCCCCCCCGCCGCGCGGGCAGTTTCAGATGAAACGGAGGGGGAGGGGAGCCGCGCCTTCCCCCCCTCCCCTCCCTTCCCCCGAGAGCTGCCCCTTTGTCCCGCAGCCGCGACCCACGTGGGGGGCGGGAGGGGCCACTCTCCGGTACCCGCAAACAGGGGCAGCCCAGGCTCAAAGCCCGGGGGGAGGGCGGGGAGGTAGCCGTCTTTTTCAGGCACGGGAAACTGAGGCACGGGCGGGGAGAAGGTCCTCGGGGGCACACAGACCAAAGTAAAACCTACCCGCCCCCCGCGGCCCACAAACAGCGCTCTGCCGGGGTATGACATGGATGGGGAGAAGCCAGGGGCCCCGGCGCTAGCCACTAGCCCCCACTGCCCCCCCGCGGCTGGGAGGGGAGGGGAGGGGAGGGACCCCAGGGGCCCCGGCGCTAGCCACTAGCCCCCCCGCGGCTGGGAGGGGAGGGACCCCAGGGGCCCCGGCGCTAGCCACTAGCCCCCCCGCGGCTGGGAGGGGAGGGACCCCAGGGGCCCCGGCGCTAGCCACTAGCCCCCACTGCCCCCCGCGGCTGGGAGGGGAGGGGAGGGACCCCAGGGGCCGGGCTCCCAGTCTCCATCTCTCACCTGTCTCTCTCCGCTGAAACTTTCCCTCCGCGCTCCTCGCTGCCCGGCCCAGCAACTCGCAACAACAGGGAGGCAGCGTCCCCGGGGGGGTTAAATACCGACCCGCCGCCCACTCCCCTCCCCTCCCCTCCCCGTGACATCACCCAGGTGAAACTCAGCCCCTAGCCCTGCAGGGCCGGTCCCCCAGCCCCTCCGCCTGCCCTCCGCAGCCGGCTCCAGCCAGCCCCAGCCCCCGCGGCAGCGGCGGGGGAGGGGCGCCCGGACGCCTGGGTTCTGCACCCCGCTGGGGGGGGGGGGGCGCAGGGGGCTGGCAGCTCAGATTCGTGGCTCCCCACTTCCCCTTTCCCCGGCCTGAGTCACCGGCCGGCCAGTTTCGCTCGAGTTTCTGGTCAGTTTCCCCTGCCCGCGCCCTTGTTTTCGGCCATGGGGGGGCTCTGGGAAGAGGGGATCCGAGCACGGGCCGGGGGTTCATCCCCGGAGGAGGCTCAAATCCCGGAATCCGAGCTCCCACCTGCCCTGGCTCACTGGAGCCCACCCCCTCCCACAGCTGGGAGAGAACCCAGGAATCCGGGCCCACTGCCCCCCCCAGCTGGGGCCCCTCCTTACCCCCCCCAGCTGGGGCCCCTCCTTACCCCCCCCAGCTGGGGCCCCTCCTTACCCCCCCAGCTGGGGCCCCTCCTTACCCCCCCAGCTGGGGCCCCTCCTTACCCCCCCCAGCTGGGGCCTCTCCTTACCCCCCCAGCTGGGGCCCCTCCTTACCCCCCCAGCTGGGGCCTCTCCTTACCCCCCCAGCTGGGGCCCCTCCTTACCCCCAAGCCATCAATGTGCCGGCCACCAAGCCAAGGCAACAGCGCCCCCCCCCCCCCCGCAGAAGGGGAAGCCGGAGACTCCCCATGGGGCAGGAGGGGTGGGGGCCGAGTCCCCCTAGGCCTGTAGTCACAAGGGCGGCCAGGCAGGTTCTCCATGGCCGCTAAGCTGTGAGTCCAGAGGGGCTGGCTCTTGGGAACTCTCGCTCCTCTTCGGCCGCCCTGCCTCTGGGGTCCCATCGGCCGATCTGGGCTCCGGGCCCCTCTAAGGGGAGCATTTGGGTTCCGAACCCTTTGCCTCTGCCGGCCTGCAGCCTGCGGCTTTATCTGGAAACACCCTGCACAGTTCAAGCACTGGGAGCGGCTGGAAAATCTCCCCTTCTCTTCTAAATTCCCTCTTGATCCCAAAGCACCTAGGCCTAGGGCGGACATTAGGACAAACTCTTTCCCTAGGCCGGTGGGGAAGCGCTGGGCTGGGTTCCCGAGGGAGGGGGGGGGGGGGCTCTCCATCCCTAGAGGTGTTTAAACCTGGACTGGACAAAGCCCTGGTGGAATGGTTGAGTTGGGACTGGACCCCGTAACCTGAGATCTCTTCCAACCCTCGGATTCTACTACCTGTGATTTTCTTGGGAAGGGGGAAAAAAAAGAAAAAAAAAAAGAAAAGGAAAACCAACAGGAATCAAAAGAAAGCAATTCAGGTTTTGAGTTCGAATGACTTTAGGGGTCACAATTTCCTCTCCTGTTTAGAAATATCAAACCCCAACCCATCTTTTTCATTTGGAAATTTCCTTTCACTGTACCCAAAGCAATTCAAAACCCGGACAAAATCCCAATTCAAAGGAAACGTTTGAGTGTTGTTTGTTTACAACCGCGTTTCATTTCAGAACGGCCTGTCATTTTATTTTAAACCCATTTACAAACATTTGTAAGGAGCTGGAAATCAAAAGGAAATACAGGCAGGCCCCGGGTTACGTACAAGACAGGGACTGTAGGTTTGTTCTTAAGTTGAATTTGTATGTAAGTCGGAACTGGTACATATTGTAGGGGAAACTCTAGCCAAACATTTCTCCAGAGCTCAGTTTTATTCTCCCACCCCTCACTTCCCTCAGTCCTTTATTCTCAAGCTGAGGTGTCTGCTGAGAAAAGCCGCTCCGTGTCTCCCTGGTCTGCTGGGGGGGCGCTAGCTCCGCGTCTCCCTGGTCTGCTGGGGGGGCGCTAGCTTCGTGTCTCCCTGGTCTGCTGGGGGGGGGGGGTGCTAGCTTCGTGTCTCCCTGGTCTGCTGGGGGGGCGCTAGCTTCGTGTCTCCCTGGTCTGCTGGGGGGAAGCAGCTAGTACTGGGTTGCCTCACCCCGTTTGTAAGTAGGGATCTGATGTAAGTTGGATCCATGTAACCCGGGCACTGCCTGTATTTGGGTGGGTTTTTAAAAATTATTGAACATAACATTTCAGTTCAGCATTTCCTTTTAATTTCTTAATTTCTAAAACTCCCCACACATTTTGAAAAGCCCAGAATCAACAGGAAATGTTTCCTCTAAGCCCAAAGGAATCTTTTTTGACGTATTCATTTGCCAAAAATCCTATTCTCAGTCTTTCATAATTGCCAGCAAGGCAAAGTATCTCTGATTCTTCCGGGCTCTCGGTAGCCTGCTGGTTCTCCGACTCAGTTCCTCACAAGTGTTTAAATGTTACAGTACTAAATACCTCAGAGATCCAGACCTCAGTACATAGGGTCATTGCAAAACCTCTGATGTAAGCGCTGGCTGTTTCCAACCGCCTGTGCAGTGCCTAGCTTGGTCTCTCAGCTGGCAAGCTCAGCCCTTAAAGGCACAATTTCCACCACAGCTGCGTGAGAAGATAGGGTGTCTAAAGGGGGCCAGTGGGTTCTTTGGGCGAGTGGAGGGAGCTGGACTGGAAGGACAGAGTGGTTGGGTGGGTGATTCTATAGGTTTTCACCCAAAGGCTGTGTCTAGACTGGCAAGTTTTTCCACCAAAGCAGAAACTTGCCAGCTGTCTACACTGGCCGCTTGAATTTCCGCAAGAACACTGACGATCTCATGTAAGAAATCAGGGCTTCTTGCGGAAATACGATGCTGCTCCCGTTCGGGCAAAAGTCCTTTTGCGCAAAAGGGCCAGTGCAGACAGCTCAGATTTGTTTTGCGCAAAAAAGCCCCGATGGCAAAAATGGGGATCGGGGCTTTTTGGTGGAAAAGCACATCTAGATTGGCTACGGACGCTTTTCCACAAAAAGTGCTTTTGCAGAAAAGCGTCCGTGCCAATCTAGACGCTCTTTTCCACAAATGCTTTTAACAGAAAACTTTTCCGTTAAAAGCATTTGTGGAAAATCATGCCAGTCTAGATGCAGCCAAAGTGTTTTCCTCCCACCTGTTTGGCAGGCGTCTGAGTCCAATGGGAGTAACCAGAAATGGGAGGCGGAGAGAAAAGGATCCCACCTTGCCCGCATGACCCCTACAACGGCTTTAAGTTCTGTCTTCCTCCCACTAGCCATATCTACACCCTCACGCTGCCTTCGAAGTCTGCCGCGGTCTCTGTGTGGGACTGGGTTGCTCATTCCATGCCCTGAAGGCACCACACCTGGGCCACCTGGCTGCTGGCCATGGCCAGTTTGGAGTCCTTGAGCCTGTTGGTCTCCATCACACCATGTGGGAGCCCAAACAGCTGGAGTTGTCCCTCCTTCTCTCCACCCCGCCTAATAAAGAGGCAGCGGGGGAGGGCAGGCAGGAGCCGGTGCTCCCAGGGAGCTGACTTGAGCACCGGCTCCCGCCTGCCCGCCCCCCGCCATGTGGAAACGTGGACGGGCTAAAGATCCAGCGGTTACACCGTGACACCAATACACGTGAGTGAGCAGCCGATGAGCCCTGAAGGAAGCTGGCGCTTTGTGCGCTGAATGGTTTGAGGGCGGTTTCTCTGACTCCCAACACTCCCTTTGTAAGGGTGCCATGGCCAGACACGATGGGCTTGCTGGGTTCCCCGTCTGTAATTTGGGGAAGCACACAGACCGTTCGGGGGGAAGGGCTCATGCTGGATGTGGTTGCCCAGTATCTCTTGGGGTGGCTGGGGAAAGGATTTGATGATACCCTTCAATTCCTGGGTGAATTGTGGCCTGGGGGATTCTTTGAGCCGTGCGGGAGACCGGCTGTTTGGCCTTGGCGACTGTGTTGTGTCGGCAGGTGTGATGGCTTTCTGGTGCCCGGATTTCAGGGACGGCGTAGCTGCGCCCTCGGCAGCAGAGAGGTTGTACCGGATGTGATGGCGGATACGGAAATCATAGTCAATTGTTCTCCCGAAGCAACAGCGATCAGGAGTGTGCTTTCGTTCGCTGTGGGGTGTCCCGGCAGATCCTGCTTCTTGCTCACGGCTGTCGAGAGGGATGTGGTGACTGTGGGCTGTGCTGACACTGTTGTGAAAGAATTCCTTGAGGTGGAGTCGGGGGAAGGTTTGTTTTCCACCTTAGAATGGCATAGGGTGGGGCAGAACGTCATTCCCTTTAGACAGTCGAGATCGCTCGGCTTTGCTCGGGGTAGTCTCGAGAAACGGATGGCGCTGGGGTGTCTTTAAGTGGCCATGTGCCAGTCCCCGGCGGTGGTCTGCGAGTTGTGGGGCTGCAGTTGGCTCCTCGTTTTGTTTTTGTGATGGAGGCTGTTCTGTTTCTGAGCTAGCTGGTTTGGGTTTCTTGTGCCATTTTCAGGCAAGTTTCCTGACATTTTCTCTTCCAGTGCGTGTGAACCGGGGGGTGACTTTCGGTGGGGATGAGACGGGCACTTCTGGAGCACGTGGGGTGCGGGAAGTGGAACTTCCTCCATTTTTCTGAAGAAAGGTTCCGGGTGTCTGGAGTTGTCCACGCGCTCATGGGCCGTTCTTCCTGTTGGGTTGCTCTGTTAGAGCTGCAATGATCACATGCAGATACGTTATGTCCTTGGTGGTGGCCGGCCACCACACTGACTGCTTGGCGCACTCAGAGCCTGTAGTTAACCCTGCCAGTCCCTGCTGGAGGAGGGCTGGGATGTCTCCTCTCGGTTAGTTTGGAATTACCTTGAACCGGGACTCCATTTGACTCCCTCTGTTCTCTCACTCAGTAGCCGCCCCAATGTACCCTAGCGCTTCCTGAAGCAGGCTGTGCCCACGAAAGCTCACGGTGCTATCTAGACAGTCTTGTAAGTCTCTAAGGGTACGTTTGCACAACAGCGTTATTTTGGAGTAACAACGAGCGCGGCGGTGCAGGTGCTAAATGAGGAAGGGACGCGGCACGGACTGATTATGAATATCGATCAAACGAAGACAATGGTATCTGGAGATAAGGAAATAGGAAGGAAGATCAGTGTAGATGGGATCGAACTAGAGAACGTAGAGAAGTTCACGTATTTGGGGAGCAACATGACGTATGATCTAGACTGTAAGAAGGAAACGGTGACTAGAACAGCGAAAGCGAGAGCGAGTTTGAAGGCGATGGATAAGATCTGGAAAAGCAAAGCGATTAGCTTAGAAACGAAGCTGAGCATCTTGAAAACGTGTATTTGGCAGCATGTGGCACGGAGGTGAGACATGGGTGATAACGAAAGATTCGAAGAGAAGGATATTGGCGTTCAAGAGGAGTTGTTATAGAAAGAGCCTGAGAATAGGATGGATGCAGCAGGTCACCGATGAGGAATTCTATAGGAAGATCCAGCCAAGAGAAGCTACTGCAGAAGGAGACACGACGGAAGTTACAGCAATTCGGGCATCTCTGCAGAATGAACGACGAGGGAAACGTGAAGACCCCGTATTCGGCATAATGGCTGGTGCGAATAGGAGAGGCAGACCCCACAGAGAAGGGGGAGATGACATAGTAGATTGGTGCGGAGCTAGTCTACAAAACTCAGCCACTCCGCACTGGACAGGGAAAGACGGAAGGAAATCGTGAGGGAGGCATCCGACACCAACGAGCGCTGGACCCATGGTTGTTGATGACGATGCTGCGTCTCCCCAGTGTTACCCGCGGTTCTTCAACCCAAACCTCCCCGTAACGTTCACTCTCTGCGAGGTGATGTCAGGAAATAATTCAGGGGCGACCCGGTTGTCCGACCGATAGAGGGATGGTACACACAGGACACCACAAGAGAGCTTTCACTTAAAGCTAAACTTGACTTAGTCTCAAGCACTTACACACGTCCGCAACAGGTTAGGAAAACACCCCACCCTCGACAATTACCGAAGCTGAGTGAGGCTGTCGAGTGACACCGAGCAGGCTTCCGATGGCCAGTCTTCCGTCTGCCGGTGGGGACGGAGATGCGTCCAGAAGGGAAGAGTCCTCAAGGAGTCCTCGAAGGCGTCCCTCCAAGTGTTCCCAAAATTGTCCCCCCTAATTCAAACGTTCCTTCCCTATTTATCCAGTAGTATTACAATAACATCTCACAAGCACTTTTTCAAGGTTAGGCGAGAGGTTTTCTTCTGATCGCCACTTTCACCAGATGCATTTTTTTTCTTTTTCAGAGCCTTCATGCTCGGGGTCCCTGACAGATCTATGTCTTAGGGCATTTAGACAAACTTCCTGTTGGTCTTAATGTCTAGCTCAGCGATTTCACTAGAGATTTGGGCCTCAGGAAGGATGCAGGGTCACGCTACCCTCTCTGTGGCACCCAAACGCTCCTTCTTCCTGCTCCCTGATTTGCATATCTGGCTGGGCCTATTTTGGGCCTGTTAGCTTGGTTGCTAAAGTTCAAGCAGTAAGCAATAGTGGTTCAGGCACATTACCGGATTTGCAGAAATCTCCCCGGACGTCCAGCAGGCCGTTATTTCGAAATAACGTCGAGCTGGAGGACATCTTCCTGCGACTCCGGTAACCCCCGTTTTCCCAGGAGCAAGGGCAGTCGCAGGAAGCGCGCTCTCCCTTCCACTTCCTGCTGCGCCGCTGGCGCCAAAAGCCGAGTGACGCGAGTTCCACTTCAGCCATGCAAGTGACGTCGCGGAAGTTGTGCCGCTGCATGCGCCGTTAGCCCCGCAGTGTGGACGTGCCCCAGAGGCGCATGGGGCTGCTCGCTGCTTCCAAGTGGCAGGCCAGTCCCAGTTGCTTTTCGGAGCTGGAGCAGTCTCCTTTCCGGTTTGGAAATATCCCTGGCCCCGCTGATGCCTTCCTGTCCTCCCTGAGCTCCCGGGTGGCTGAGAGCGACGGCGGGCTCCGGGACGCTGCCCGTCACTGCAGGACTGTGCTGAGGAACGTATTTGGCCACTGGGCTCCATCACGCTAAGCTTAGCAGCAGGCACCGGCCTCCCGGCGGGGCTCAATCCAGAGATTTCCTGCTGACAAGGCTCCATGTGGTGCGGGGCCTGTTATCTGTGTAAACAAACCCGGTCCACCCAGCTGGCTGCCGTTCTCCCGTGGCCCAGGTCTGCCAGGCACTCGGCAGCCTGCCGTGCGTCGCACTGCTTCGGTGAGCGTGCGAGAACACGGGGCCGCTAAGCGGAGTCCCCTCCCGGCTGCGCTGTGACCACAGTACTCCGCCTCGGCACGGTGGGGGCGGGCCCGGCTCTCGCACAGACAGCGGCTCTTTCGCCTTTCGTGGAGGCAATTTCTCGAGCCGGCCCCATTGCCACAGCGTCCTGGACGTGCACAGTTGGGGCGGTGCCTCTGGCCCTGCAGCTAGCGCCGCTCGGCATCCACCACGGTCATTTACTGTCCGGATATGTGGGCCGGCGACCGGGTTCAGCCCCACTCCGGCACTCCCCGGCAGCGGGAATCGGGGCGATGCAGCTGTGAGCAGCAGGAGCGCAGGGGGCGAGGGTCGGGTCACTCCGCTTCCCGCACCCACCGCTGGTGAGTGCGTGGGGTGGGCCCGATCCCTGCGGCCGGCACCAGGCCCCCCACTAATTCCTCAGGCTGCATCACTCGTGGGAGGGGGCTGGGGGAAGAGGCGGAGTAGGGGCAGGAAGAGGGGGGAGGGAAGGGTTGGGGAAGGCGCAGAGTGGGGGCGGGTGGGGATAGGAAGAGGCAGGACCCTCCTCCAGGCTAAGGTGGCACATGTCAATTTCAACGTCAATATCCACGAACACAGTTTCACTCTCCTGGCAGACCGGGACAGAAACATTGACACTCCATTGCCTGTTGTATGAGTCACCCCACCTCATCTCAGGCGCAGGACGCTGCTGCCCCGTCAGTGTCTCGGGCGTGTCTCACACCGTGCCCCTCTGGCAGGACATGCCAGCTCTCCTGGGACAGGACGTCTCCCCATCTGCGCAGGGGCTGGGGTTCGGGGCATTCCCTGACCTGCCCCGGGGGTAGTGACGGTGACTTTCGGCAGGCGGGCGGCTGGGTGCAATCTCTGAGCCAGGGTCAGGTTTTTCCGGTTTGTCAGACTGCTCTCCCTGGTTGCTAGTCCCTGGCTGGACCCCACGCTGGGATCCGTCAGACAGACCCTGCCGAGAGCACACAGGTCACATGCTGAGATGTTCCCCGCAAGCCCCGCCCCTAAAACTCTCCCGCCCCGCCCTACGTGCTTCCCAGCAAAACACGGCCGGCCTCCATCGTTTGCTGTCCGCTTTTCGCCGTGCTTGTCTGGGGACGCCGGGCATGCGCTGGGGTCCGAGGCAGCCTGGCCTTTGCTTTGCGCACACCCATGCCAGCTTCCCCGGGGGGAGGAGACCTCTCTTGGGATCAAGGCATCGCCTGCCTATGCGGACAACATCTCTCCAGCTCTTGTGCAGACATCACCTGGCCTGACCCCGCCAGGCCCCCATCTGGTCAAGCCCACAGCGTATCGGCGCAGGCCAGTGCGGGCTACACAGCCATGCTGCTCACGTTAACAGGCGCACCCGAGGGCTTGCAACCTGCGTGTCGCAGGGAGTCGTCCTCCGCGTAACCCCCGGCGGCCAGCCCAGCCAGCTGCGGCTACGGGAGCAGCTGGGACGAAGCTTAAACCGAGGAGGAGCCCTGTGGCACCTGAAAGACGACCAGACTGATTTGGGCATCCGCTGTCGTGGGCCAACGCCACTTTTCAGACGCGTGGATCCCTGGTTTTACAGCTACAGGCTGAGCCGAGACTTTCTCCACTTGTCCCCGCTGTGCCAGGCTTTTCCCTGGCACCGCGGCACTGGCCTGGCACTGATATTTTGCACTCCCCTAATCCCAGGCTATAGCCAGCGCCAGCAGAGCCCTCAGAAAACACGTCCCCCTGGTTCGCCAATTCTCCGCCGGCAAAACGAGCCAGCTCTGGGCCTGGCCGCAGACCGAAAGCGATGCCGGGCTGGCTTCCCCCCGCATGAGCTGAAGAAGCTGCCTGGGTATTTCCGGGGTCTTTCCGGAGCTGGGATGGCGCCATTGGAGCGCTCCTTCCCGGCTCTCCCTCACGTAGGTGTGTGGCAGCGGGAGCTCGCTGGGGCGTGCCGAGAAGAGTCTCTCGTCGCCGGTGCCGGGCTCCTGTTTCTTCCATTCTTACTTTGCTCCCGGCCGCGTGCCGTGTCCTTTGGAACCCGCTCTGGGCTGCAGCAGAGGGTCGTTTCCGCCCAGCCCTCCGCATGCACACTTTGCACATCCTGGACAGGCGCCCGAGCATGGACAGCTACCAGCGAACTGAACAGCCAGGCCTCCGCGCCCGCAGGTGCCATCGCTATTCTGCGGGGCTCTGTTCAGCCATGTGTGCGCCAGCAGACCTCGCCGTCCTGGGGTGTGGCCGATGTCTCGTTACAGCATTTTACACGCAGCCCCACCTGGGAGCGGAACGGTGTACTACAGCGGAACATGCTACTACAACTCCCACGATGCAACAGGTTCCCAGACTCCGCCCCCCCCCCCCCCCATGCTGGGAAATGTAGTCCATGCCCCCTTCTCCTCTAGGGACTCAGCTGCAATTACTGAGCTGCCTGCCCTGGCCAAGGACAAAGGTATCAGGCATGCCTAGGCCATGGCTGTGAGATAATAACCATTCAGGCCGTCACACGGGGCCCAGCTTGTCAGATGTTCAGCTTAGCCCGGTCAGGCCTCAGGGCAGCAGTTCCTGGCCCATGGGTCCTGACTCCCAATGGGGTGGAGCCAAGGCGGATGGCGCTCTGGGGCCCGTGGAACAGCCCGGTCGGCCCGGCAACACGTCCCAGCGCGGGATGCAATAGTGCCGTCCACGGACCGATAAGCAAAGCTGCTAGGTTGATGCTGCAGCCCACCCGCATCCCCCTGCAAGGACATTTCCTGCAGCCTGGCTCAGTGCTGGCTTGCGATGGGTCCGGGACCTACCCCTGCTGCGGCTCTGCATTTCAGGCGTATTAGGAGGCAGGCAGCTCGGGTCAGTTCACACAGCACAACCCCCCTGCTCCGGACAGGGGCTGCTGCCTCTGCTACCTCTGTATCAGGGCGACAGGCAGCCGGTCTGCAGGGGGAGGGGGGACAGGCTCCCCTCGCGGACCAGGCAGGGGAGGAGAGGCAGGGGGTTCCTCAGGCCCCGCCCCTGGGGACTATCGGAAAGTCGAGTAACCGCTAGGAATTCACGAGGTTACTCGGCTACTCAACTTTCTGATATTCAGCAGCTTCCTCCCAACCTGTTGCGCAAAGGCTGCGCCGGACGTGGCCGTATTCCGTGGAGGCCAGCGCTTTGCGGAGCAGGTCTGGACACGCGGGCTGTGCGGACGCCTGTCTGGCCACTGGCGCCACCGGGCTGCGCGGCCATCCAGCCGAGGGCGGACCCTTCTCTCTGAGCAGAGCCTCCTCGGCCGAGCTTCTTTGCTCCAGCTGGTAGGCGCCTGCGCTGGCCTTTTCGAGACGGGAACCTGCAGCTCCTTCAGGCAGGCCCATATCTTCCTGTGTGCCACGTTGAGTACCACGCTGGCATAAGTCCCTGTCTCCGTAGTGAGCTGATCCCACGACCGGGCACCCTTCTAAGAGCTGGCCCGATAGCCGTCAACATCTCTTTCTGCTTTGTGATTAGAGGCACAGTGGACTCCGTCTCGGCTGCCGCCTCCAGCCGCGTGTCTCGTCCTGCAGTGGAAACAAAGAACGAGCCACGAGCGAAAAACAAGCGTCCACGAAAGGTGCCCACAGAGACCAGGAGGCTTTCTTTGAATACGGCGTCACCGGGGGTTTTGCTCGAGAGCAAAGACAGGCCCAATGCCAGCTGTATCTCACCAGCGCTAGCTAGAAAAGCCATCACGCTCACTAACCCTAAGCGCCACGTGTAAACCCGTCACGAGGAGCACACGGGGAAACGACGGTCATTTCTCCGGCGCTGGAAAGAACTTGCATGGGAACAAATTGAGTTCAGGTGAGTTGCATCCGTCTCGGGCTGTGCTCAGAAGACGTCATGTGAGGTGGATTACCGCGCCACACGCTCCAAGAAGCCTCATGCAGCTAGAAGGGCTTTGGTTTTGCTGGCAACAATCAACATGATGAAAATAATGGGTGGGGAAATGGAGGCAAACACCCTCACAGCCAGGCCACCTGCCAGCACCGCAGTGCAGCAGAGAATTGAGGAGACAGCAGCAGGTCTGGAAAACACAGGGGGGCGGCGTCTGGAAAACACAGGGGCTTCATGCTGGTGTGAGCATGGAGGGTTGTGACGCACAGTCTGAGTCCACAGCGAGGTGGAACGACACCAAGACTCAACCTGAGTCCACGACTTCGGTTCTGAACGACACCAAGACTCAATCTCCTCGTGCACGTCTGTGCACAAAATCGGGTGAAGGCAGGCGGTCCGACCAGGGCGTGCTGCTGGCTCTTGAGAGGAGGGGCACGGGGACGAATTTCTGGCCTGGGAGAGGATGTGCGTGCCTACGCAACAGGCTGCGAAGAAAAGGGATTCGTTGTGTTTCTGTGGGACCAACATGCTCCTTACCGGGGTCACAGACACGTTCGGGGAAAGGATGAACTGCACACAGGTCGGCGAGGAGACAAGTCCCATGGTCTTCTGCTGCGCCACGGAGCACGGGACTCCTGCCTCCGCCGTGCCACACGGCCAGACTTGGAGAGGCTGGGTCACAACGCCCACGCCCACGTGTCACCTGAAAGTGCGTCACATAACGCCCCTGCTGTGTATATTCCGTGGGGTGCTTTGTTGCTGTTTGGGGCCACAGCACGTCGCCAAGTGGGGTGACAGGCAAAAAGTCTGGGCACCCCTGCTGTGACCAAGAGCTACGTTAGCACGCGTGTGATCATGATAAACCTGCTGAGCTGGAGTCTGCGTGTCTGAGCTGCGGACGGCTTGACAAGACCTGCTGACCTTGCATAATCGCATCCACGAGAGCTACGCAAACATTGCAGGATGGTGGCTGGTAGCTGGCTGGTAACATTAGGCACTTCCTTGCCGGTGTTAAGGGAAACCAAGGAGTTTGCCGCCAGCGACCCATAAGTTGAGGGGGCTGGGTGTTCAAGGAAGCCAGCGGGGCCCAAGCCTTCCTCCGTATGATTGCAAAGGGAAGGTGTATTCCTGCCTGCGTGCCAGGGAGCACGCCAGGGCGATGGTCACAGGGAAGGATGGCCAAGGGAGAGGACGCCTGGCATTCTGGGTACCCGCACATGGGCCGGTGCTACACAAAGGCTAGCCAGCGCGTACTCTCCGCTCCGCGCTTGCTCAGGCGGCCGTGTGTCGGGGGCCGGCTGGTCAATGAGCGCAGGGGGCTGACAGCGCGCTGTGCGGTCTGCGTGCGTGCACCAGGGGCTTCCTGCTACGGGTAACCCACCGCCACCACCGACCGTGGCACGGAATCTCGCCCAGTAGAGGAATGGCGAACCCTCGCCTGGGGGCGGGTAATTGGTTGAAGTGACTCGCCGGTCCAGAGAAACCACAACTCCCACAATGCAGCAGGCTCCAGCCCAGGCACGCTGGGAAATGTAGTCCCCTCCCATCCAAGGGGTGCTCGGGCCATGGGCGCTCCAGCACTTGCCATTTCCCCAGGAACAGGTGTTTGGGGAGGGCAGGGCAGGGCAGGGGAGCCGCTCACAGGGAGTGCCCGGGAACCCCACTTCTGGGAGGGGGTTTAAACTGCGGGGACTCGAGAAAGGCCAAGTTCCGCAGGGACCCGACAGGAACAACACAGCGCGCGCACCCTCGCGATAGCGAGCAGTGTGAGACAACACACCAGTGCACGAGACCCTAAAATAACAACGCAGGGCTGACAGCCCTACAAAGGAGACTGGTGCCGTGAGACCCTATGAGAACAGGCTGGTGCCCAGAGACCCTACGATAACAGACCAGCACAGAGAGACCCTACGATAACAGACCAGCACAGAGAGACCCTACAATAACAGACCAGCACAGAGAGACCCTACGATAACAGACCAGTGCCCAAAGACACTACAACAACAGTCCAGTGAGAGAGACCCTATAACAACAGACCTGCACCCAGAGACCCTACAATTACAGACCAAAGTGTGTGATACGCTATGATAACAGACCAGCACCCAGAGACAAAAACTGAATGGTGTCCAGAGACCCTATGATAACAGATCTGTGCTCAAAGACCCTATGATAAAGGGATGGTGCCCAGGGACCCTACAATAACACACCAGTGTGTGTGAGACCCTGCGATAACAGACCAGCACAGAGAGAGCCTATGGTAACAGACCTGTGCCTAGAGACCCTACGATAACAGACCTAGCACAGAGAGACCCTACATTAACAGACCTGTGCCCAGAGACCCTGTGGTAAAAACCTGCACCCAAGGAGCCTACGATAACAAACCGGTGTGTGTGAGACCCTATGATAACAGAACGGTGCTCGGGGACCCTATGATAACAGACCAGCACTGAGAGACCTACGATAACCCCGGGGCAGGCGCACGCGGAGTTTCCCTGTGCCGCGGGGTGTGTATGTGTGTTTCCTCCCCGGGGGGGGGGGGGAGGCATGTGTGGGGTTTCCCTGCGCTGTGGGAGGGGGAGGGGGTGTGGAATCAGGCCCAGAGGAGGCAGGCGCCTGTTTCCCTCTGCGGGGGGGAATCCTGGGAGGAGGCAGATGCAAACACTGGAACCCCTGCCCTGAGCCCCTCACATACCCCAACCCAAATTCCTGAACCCTCACGTCCAGAAGTCTGTGGCTTGCTCAGCACCCCAACCCTCCATCTGACCCCAACACTGCCCAGCCTGGAGCCCCCTCCCCGAGCCAGCGTCCCCTTCTCCACCTCCTCCTGCATCCAGCTTTCCTCCCAGAGCTTGCACCTCTCACCCCTTCCCACCCCCAAATCCCTCATTCCCACCCCGGAGCCCACACATCCCGTCTCAGCCCAGCGAGGGTCCGGCTAGACTGCAGGAGCTTTCCAGGATCCCGGAGATATCCCCGAACAACACTTCTGCACCCAGGGATACGTTTGTTCTTCCGCTTCTTTTAGTGGCAGAGCAGACATGCTCTTTCGGTCACCCCCATACTCCTCTTTCCACAGGAATAAGGGGGCTTCCGAAAGAAGGGGGTTTCTGACATTTGGTCCAGTCTAGACAGGCCAGATGTTGGAAAAACCTCTTCCTGCAGAAGAATTGGGAAAAAAGGAGCAGTATAAGGGTTGGGGATAGCAAGTGATGGAGTGGAGGAGAATAGAGAGGGCGGGGCTTCAAGGAAGGGGCGGGGCTTCAAGGAAGGGGCAGGCCGATAGATCTTGGCTTGTTCTGTCATTTAAAAAGTGATCTTGGGTGTAAAAAGGTTGGAGATCACTGCCCTAGGGTAACAGACCTGTGCCCAGAGACCCTACGATAACAGACGAGCACAGGGAGACCCTACGATAACAGAGCAGCACAGGGAGGCCCTACGATAACAGACCGGTGTGAGACTCTACGATAACAGAGCAGCACGGGGAGACCCTACGATAACAGACCGGCACAGGGAGACCCTATAATAACAGACCAGCACAAGGAGACCCTACGATAACAGAGCAGCACGGGGAGACCCTACGATAACAGACTGGTATGAGACCCTACGATAACAGAGCGGCACAGGGAAGACCCTACGATAACGGAGCGGCACAGGGCGACCCTACGATAACAGAGCGGTGTGGGGAGACCCTACAATAACAGAGTGGTGTGGGGAGACCCTACGATAACAGAGCGGTGTGGGGAGACCCTACAATAACAGAGTGGTGTGGGGAGACCCTACGATAACAGAGCAGCACGGGGGAGACCCTACGATAACAGAGCGGTGTGGGGGAGACCCTACGATAACAGAGCGGCGGGGGGGACCCTACGATAACAGAGCGGCACAGGAGACCCTACGATAACAGAGCGGCGGGGGGGAGACCCTACGATAACAGAGCGGCGTGGGGGAGACCCTACGATAACAGAGCGGCGGGGGGGGACCCTACGATAACAGAGCGGTGTGAGGGAGACCCTACGATAACATGGCGGCGGGGGGGAGACCCTACGATAACAGAGCGGTGTGGGGGAGACCCTACGATAACAGAGCGGTGTGGGGAGACCCTACAATAACAGAGTGGTGTGGGGAGACCCTACGATAACAGAGCGGTGTGGGGAGACCCTACAATAACAGAGTGGTGTGGGGAGACCCTACGATAACAGAGCGGTGTGGGGAGACCCTACAATAACAGAGTGGTGTGGGGAGACCCTACGATAACAGAGCAGCACGGGGGAGACCCTACGATAACAGAGCGGTGTGGGGGAGACCCTACGATAACAGAGCGGCGGGGGGGACCCTACGATAACAGAGCGGCACAGGAGACCCTACGATAACAGAGCGGCGGGGGGGAGACCCTACGATAACAGAGCGGCGGGGGGGACCCTACGATAACAGAGCGGTGTGAGGGAGACCCTACGATAACATGGCGGCGGGGGGGAGACCCTACGATAACAGAGCGGTGTGGGGGAGACCCTACGATAACAGAGCGGCACAGGAGACCCTACGATAACAGAGCGGCGGGGGAGACCCTACGATAACAGAGCGGCGGGTGGGACCCTACGATAACAGAGCGGCGGGGGGAGACCCTACGATAACAGAGCGGCACAGGGGAGACCCTACGATAACAGAGCGGCGGGGGGACCCTACGATAACAGAGCGGGGGGGGGGAGACCCTACGATAACAGAGCGGCGGGGGGACCCTACGATAACAGAGCGGTGGGGGGGGGGACCCTGCAGGGAGGGGCGGGCGCCCAGGGGAACAGCCTGGAGCCCAGAGAGCCTGTGGGAAAGGCTCTGCCATGCCAGTAGCCAATCAGGATGGGCGACCCTACAATAACGGAGGGGGTGGGGTGTTAACATGTGATCACGTGTCCCTGGGGGCGGCCTCAGTTCGGCCCCGCTGCATGATGGGAGCGGTTGCCCCTGTGCACTATGGGGGTTGTAGTCACCGCGGTCGAGCCCTGAGCGGGACTACATTTCCCGGCAGCCCTTGCGGGCCACCCCCCCGCCCCCCCGCTCTGAAAATGGCAGCGGGCCGCGGTGCAGGCCGGGAGTTGTAGTCCTTCGAGGTACGACTTTCCTCGCCCTCAGCTCGTGTCCCAGCAGGCATTGCACCGCAGCGCTGGGCCTCATGGGAGTGTCGGTCTCGTCAGAGCCGGGGGCGCTCGGCCGGACTACGCCTCCCGGCATGCCCCGCGGCCCACAGCGTTGAAAGAAGAAAATGGCGGCGCCCGGTGCGCGCGGGGCATGCCGGGATAGGTATTCCCGCAGTCCCCTACCCCGTTTATGTCCCATCGGGCCGTGCGTCTGCCGCGGCGCTTCATGGGAACTATAGTCCCCAAGGGCCCAGGCGCCCTTTGCCCTGAGCCGCGTAGTGGGCATCCCGGCGTGCCGTGCGGCCGCCGCCATGCCTCATGGGAGTGGTAGTTCCTCCGGCCCCCGGCCCGTCGGTCCCTTTTGCGTCCTCCTCGGACGGAGCGGACTCCAGCTCCCGGCGTGCCCTGCGGCTCACTGGCGGCTCGCACAAAATGGCTGCGGCTGACGCAGCGCGCGCGGAGCACGCCGGGAGGTGTAGTCCCTCGAGCCCGGGGCTGCGGGGGCCTTGCGCGGGCAGCGCGGCCCGGCGGACTCCATTTCCCGTCGTGCCCCGCGGCGGGCGGCGCTGGCGGGGGCGGGGGCAGCTGCTGGCTCCGAGTCAGGCGCAGGCCGAGGCGGCGGCGCGGCGCGAGCGAGCGGCCTGGCTCCGTGAGTGGCGCAGCGCGGCGCGGGCCCGGGGGGAGGCGCGGGGGAGGGGGGCGGGAGTTGGGGGAGGCGCGGGAGGGGCATGAGGGGGGGGGGGCGGGGGGGAGGGGCGGGATGAGAGGGGGGAGGGGGGGGGGCAGGAGTTGGAGGGGGGAAGAGGGGGAGGGGGAGGGGGGCAGGATGGAGGGGGGGGGGGAGGGGGTGAGGGGGGCAGGAGTTGGAGGGGGGCATGGGGGGGCGGGATGTGAGGGGGTGAGGGGGAGGGGGGCAGGAGTTGGAGGGGGGGCATGGGGGGGCGGGGGATGTGAGGGGGAGGGGGTGGGGGGGATGGGGGGGCAGGAGTTGGGGGGGAGGGGGGGGGGTATGGGGGGGGCGGGGGATGTGAGGGGGAGGGGGGGGGTGGAGGGGGCAGGGGGCGGGGGAGGTGGGCAGGGGAGGGGGGCAGGAGTAGGGGGGGGGGGGGCGGGATGTGAGGGGGTGAGGGGGAGGGGGGCAGGAGTTGGAGGGGGCATGGGGGGCGGGATGTGAGGGGGTGAGGGGGAGGGGGGCAGGAGTTGGAGGGGGCGGGATGAGGGGGAGGGGGGCCAGGGGGTGGGGGGAGGGGGGGGAGTGGAGGGGGCGGGGAGGGGGGCAGGGGCAGGCGGGGAGGGGGCCGGCCGGGGGGCCATGTGGAAGCTCCAGCCCCCAAGGTGCCGGTGCCCCTCAGGGCATGGGCCCTTTCCTAACCCCCCCCCCCCACATCCCTTCCCCTGCTCCCCCATCTCTGTGATGCCCGGCTCCCCCACTCGCGCCGGCTGCAGTGGTTCTCCCAGCGCCCTGTTGGCTCGCCGCTGGGTTTGGATGTGGCTGGGAACGGGCGCTGGGAGCCAGGACACGGGTTCTCCGGGCAGGGCGAGGCCGGGCCTGGCCTCTGGCAGTCTGACGCCTGGTTTGTCCCCGCAGGGCTTGGAGGCACCGGCGGTGCTAGCCTGGCGGCGCCATGTACAATGGGATAGGGCTCCCCACTCCCCGAGGCAGCGGCACCAACGGCTACGTGCAGCGCAACCTCTCGGCCGTGCGGCACAAGAAGGAGCGAACCGACTACAAGTCGGAAGAGGAGCTCAGGAAACTGGAGTCGTCTCTGGTCAAGAAGCCCAACCAGGAGATCCTGGACCATGAGCGCAAGCGCAAGGTGGAGCTGAAATGCCTGGAGCTGGCGGAGCTCATGGAGGAACAGGGGTAGGTGTGAGGGGGGGGGCTGTGTCACACCCCAGGGGCGCACGGTGGGGGTGGGATGAAGGGTCACAGATATTCATTGGGGTGGGGATATGGGGGTCGCACGGTGGGGGTGGGATGGGGGTCGCAGACATTCGTTGGGGAGGGGATATAGAGGGCGCACAGCAGGGGTGGGATGAGGGGTCACAGATATTCATTGGGGTGGGGATATGGGGGGCGCACGGTGGGGGTGGGATGGGGGTCACAGACATTCATTGGGGTGAGTATATGGGGGGCACATGGTAGGCGTGGGATGAGGAGTTGCAGACATTGGGATAGAAAATGCAGGCTGGGGGGAAGGGGTCACGCTTTGGGGTGGGGATGGAAGATGGGAATTGTCCTGGGAACGCATCAGGGGAAGGGGAGAAGTGGTTATTAAGGGGATGGATTGGGATGAGGGAATCCGTGGGGGGGGGGGGGGGAAATATGGCAGGGTGAGGGTCATGTGGGGGGTATATTGAAGGCAGGGTCATGGGGGGCACCTTGCGGGGCGGGATGGGAGGTGGGGTCGTGGGGGCACCTTGCGGGGCGGGGGACAAGGTCATACGAGGTGAGCACAGCACCGTGCTCTTCTCGGGCTGCAGCCGGGAGGCTGGGGAACCCCGAGAGGTGGGACCCCTTGTTCCAGCTTCCCTGTGGATAGGGGTGTCGCTCTGCCCCCTGGCTGGTGTACGAGGCAGACACTGGGCCCAGCCCCTCAGGGCCTGGGTGGCCACAGTGGCAGAGCCTTTCCTGGCCCTGAGGGAAGGGAAGAGCTGGCGCTGGCCCAGCTGAGCTCAGGCGCCCCATGCCCATCTCTCGCCTGCTCGTCTCCCCAGCTACGCCGAGGGCGAGATCCAGGAGAAGGTGGCCACCTTCCGGCTCATGCTGCTGGAGAAGGACGTGGCGCTGGGCAAGGAGGGGGAGCAGCAGCCCGAGCAGAAGCCAACGTGAGTACCCCCGACATTCCCACGGCATGGCTCTCCCCGGCACGGCCAGCCCTACTGGCCGAGGGCTAGAGATGCTCCCCCTTCCCTTCCCGGGCTGGGCCACGGGTGTGTCGGCAGATGCCCCGACCCAGAGCCCCTGCCCCCCCCAGCCCTGCTGGTGCCCCTCACTCATGCCCCACAGCCCCTACCCCCACCCCTGCCCGTGCCCCCCATTCCCATCCTGCAGTCCCTGCCAGCCCTGCCCGTGCCCCCAGCCCTGCCCATTCCCCCCATTCCCACCCCACAGCCCCTACCCCCAGCCCTGCCCGTGCCCCCCGCTCTTGCCCTGCAGCCCCTGGCCAGTGCCCCAGACCCTGCTCTCTTGCCCCTTACCGCCCCCTCTTTCTGTTGCCAGGGTGACAGAGACGCACCAGTTGGCCGAGGCCAACGAGAAGAAGAATGAGCGGCTGAGGGCAGCTTTTGGCATCAGTGAGAATTACGTGGACGGGAGTTCGTTTGACCCCAACCGCAGGGCCAAAGAGGCTGCGGCTGCAGCTGCCAAGCAGCAGGAGCAGCAGAAGCAGTACAGGTGCTGGCGGGGGTGGGGCTGCCCCCCCAGTGGGGGGCTGTGGCTGGGGCCAGGCTGTGTGAGGTCCAGCTGGGGTTGGGGCTGTGGAGCTCTGTAAGGAAAGGGATCTTGGAGTTATCGTGGACAGTTCTCTGAAAACTCCCACGCAGTGTGCAGCGGCGGTCAGAAAGGCAAATAGGATGCGAGGAATTATTAGGAAAGGGATAGAAAATAAGACCCAGAATATCTTACTGCCCCTGGATAAAACTATGGGACGCCCACATCTGGAATACTGTGTACAGATGTGGTCTCCTCACCTCAAAAAAGGTATTTGGTATTAGAAAAGGTTCAGAAAAGGGCAACTAAAATGCTGAGGGGTTTGGAACGGGTCCCATATGAGGAGAGGCTAAAGCGACTGGGACTTTTCAGTTTAGAAAAGAGGAGACTGAGGGGGGATATGATAGAGGTCTATAAACTCATGAGTGGTGCGGAGAGAGCGATTAAAGAAAGTTTATTTATTAGTTCCCATAATAGAAGAACTAGAGGACACCAAATAAAATTAATGGGGAGCAGGTTTAAAACGAATAAAAGAAAGTTCTTCTTCACACAGTGTGTAGCCAACCTGTGGAACTCCTTGCCAGAGGAGGCTGTGAAGGCTAGGACTAGAACAGAGTTTAAAGAGAAGCTAGATAATTTCATGGAGGTTAGGTCCATAAAAGGCTATTAGCCAGGGGATAAAATGGTGTCCCTGGCCCCTGTTTGTCAGAGGCTGGAGAGGGATGGCAGGAGACAAATCGCTTGATCATTGTCTTCGGTCCACCCTCTCTGGGGCACCTGGTGCTGCCACTGTCGGCAGACAGGATACTGGGCTAGATGGACCTTTGGTCTGACCCAGTCCGGCCGTTCTTATGTTATGATCTGGCTGTGTAGATGGGGCTGTAGGGGGCGGGCTACCTCCGGCTATGGGGATGGGACTGTGGGGCTGGGCTGTGTGAGGGGCTGCCCCCGGCTGTGGGGATGGATGGGGCTGGGGTTGGGGAGGCTGCCCCCGCTGGGGGGTAGGGCTGGGTGCGCACAGCAGTGCTCCTTGCTAGAGTGGAGGTCGGCTACCCCTCCCTGTCTGGCCTGCAGCCCCGCCTGGGGAGCTCAGTGGGGGCGAGGGTGGGGCAGGGCCGGGGCGACGACCCCTTCACGCCTGCTCTGTTCCCAGCCTGGTGCGGGAGTCCAGCAGCTCCCGCTCGCCGTCGCCCAAGCAGAAGAAGAAGAAGAAGAAGAAAGACAGAGGCAGGTGAGCACACGGCTCCCGGGTTCCCTCCCGCCCACGAGGGCCGTGGGATCTGGGGCTGCCTTTCCTCACAGCTGCTCCTTCAACGCAGCCTGCGCCCCCAGCCCCTCATCCTGCCCCTCCCCATGGCTCGCCCCCCCGAGCCTTCCTCACCAGTCGTACCCCAGAGCCTGCACCCCCAGCCGGGACCCACCCCCCGAGCCCCTCCTCGCCAGTCGTACCCAGAGCCTGCACCCCCAGCCGGGACCCACCCCCCGAGCTCCTCCTCGCCAGTCGTACCCCAGAGCCTGCACCCCCAGCCGGGACCCACCCCCCGAGCCCCTCCTCGCCAGTCGTACCCCAGAGCCTGCACCCCCAGCCGGGACCCACCCCCCGAGCCCCTCCTCGCCAGTCGTACCCCAGAGCCTGCACCCCCAGCCTGCACCCCCAGCCGGGACCCACCCCCCGAGCCCCTCCTCGCCAGTCGTACCCCAGAGCCTGCACCCCAAGCCGGGACCCACCCTCCGAGCCCCTCCTCGCCAGTCGTACCCCAGAGCCTGCACCTCCAGCCGGGACCCACCCCCTGAGCCTTCCTCGCCAGTCGTACCCCAGAGCCTGCACCCCCAGCCGGGACCCACCCCCCGAGCCCCTCCTCGCCAGTCGTACCCAGAGCCTGCACCTCCAGCCGGGACCCACCCCCCGAGCCCCTCCTCGCCAGTCGTACCCCAGAGCCTGCACCCCCAGCCGGGACCCACCCCCCGAGCCCCTCCTCGCCAGTCGTACCCCAGAGCCTGCACCCCCAGCCGGGACCCACCCCCCGAGCCCCTCCTCGCCAGTCGTACCCCAGAGCCTGCACCCCCAGCCGGGACCCACCCCCCGAGCCCCTCCTCGCCAGTCGTACCCAGAGCCTGCACCCCCAGCCGGGACCCACCCCCCGAGCCCCTCCTCGCCAGTCGTACCCCAGAGCCTGCACCCCCAGCCGGGACCCACCCCCCGAGCCCCTCCTCGCCAGTCGTACCCCAGAGCCTGCACCCCCAGCCAGGACCCCCCCCGAGCCCCTCCTCGCCAGTCGTACCCAGAGCCTGCACCTCCAGCCGGGACCCACCCCCCGAACTCCTCCTCGCCAGTCGTACCCCAGAGCCTGCACCTCCAGCCGGGACCCACCCCCCGAGCTCCTCCTCGCCAGTCGTACCCCAGAGCCTGCACCCCCAGCCGGGACCCACCCCCCAAACTCCTCCTCGCCAGTCGTACCCCAGAGCCTGCACCCCCAGCCGGGACCCACCCCCCGAACTCCTCCTCGCCAGTCGTACCCAGAGCCTGCACCCCCAGCCGGGACCCACCCCCCGAGCTCCTCCTCGCCAGTCGTACCCCAGAGCCTGCACCCCCAGCCGGGACCCACCCCCCGAACTCCTCCTCGCCAGTCGTACCCAGAGCCTGCACCCCCAGCCGGGACCCACCCCCCGAACTCCTCCTCGCCAGTCGTACCCAGAGCCTGCACCCCCAGCCGGGACCCACCCCCCGAACTCCTCCTCGCCAGTCGTACCCCAGAGCCTGCACCCCCAGCCGGGACCCACCCCCCGAGCCCCTCCTCGCCAGTCGTACCCCAGAGCCTGCACCCCCAGCCGGGACCCACCCCCCAAACTCCTCCTCGCCAGTCGTACCCCAGAGCCTGCACCCCCAGCCAGGACCCACCCCCCAAACTCCTCCTCGCCAGTCGTACCCCAGAGCCTGCACCCCCAGCCGGGACCCACCCCCCGAACTCCTCCTCGCCAGTCGTACCCCAGAGCCTGCACCCCCAGCCGGGACCCACCCCCCGAGCCCCTCCTCGCCAGTCGTACCCCAGAGCCTGCACCCCCAGCCGGGACCCACCCCCCGAGCCCCTCCTCGCCAGTCGTACCCCAGAGCCTGCACCCCCAGCCGGGACCCACCCCCCGAACTCCTCCTCGCCAGTCGTACCCCAGAGCCTGCACCCCCAGCCGGGACCCACCCCCCGAGCCCCTCCTCGCCAGTCGTACCCCAGAGCCTGCACCCCCAGCCAGGACCCCCCCCGAGCCCCTCCTCGCCAGTCGTACCCCAGAGCCTGCACCCCCAGCCAGGACCCCCCCCCGAGCCCCTCCTCGCCAGTCGTACCCCAGAGACTGCACCCCCAGCCGGGACCCACCCCCCAAACTCCTCCTCGCCAGTCATACCCCAGAGCCTGCACCCCCAGCTGGGACTCACCCCTCTGCCCCAGCCCTGAGCCCTCCCCAGGCCTCTTCTCGCCGGTCGTACCCCAGAGCCTGCACCCCCAGCCGGGACCCACCCCTCTGCCCCAGCCCTGAGCCCTCCCAAACCCATCTTCGCCAGTCATACCCCAGAGCCTGCACCCACAGCTGGAGCTGCAGCCCCCTCTTCCCCAGCCCCCTCTCATACGCCGAACCCCTCTGCCCCTGTCCACGTGTGGTATGAATTTTGTTGTAACCCAGCCCTGGTCTTCCCCCAGCTCTGCTGTTGCCCCAGAACCTGCTCTCTGTCTCGCCCCTTAACCGCCCCCTCCCCGTCCCGAGCACCTCCATAGAGGTGCCCGTAACAAAATTCATTCCGCACGTGGACATACAGAATGGGAGGGAGCAATGACTTAGTGCAGCGATGGGCAACCAGCTACAGGGAATGGCCCTCTTCACCTCATTGGGGCACAGCGACCCACGGCCCCCTGGGGCTCCACCTGTGGCCATGCACCCCCCCCATCTGCTCCCCACATGCCTCTTGAGCACTGGGGCACCAGAGCCCGGCACTTCCTACGAGATGCGCAGCTCTTCCCAGAGTGCTGGAGGGGAGGGGAGGTGCAGGAAGTGTGGGGTTCGGGGGCCCCCATACGACAGGTGCGTAGGGGGGGGAACAGATGGGGAGGCTGCAGGTTGCCCACCGCCGGTCTACTGGTTAGAGCAGGATGGGGGGGTGTGTTCTCTCCCTGGCTTGGGAAAGGGCGTAGAGCCAGTGGGCAGCGCAGGGACTGGGAGCCAGGACTCCTGGGTGTCTTTCATGCTGTCAGACGGGTTGGACTCCAGCTGTGCTCCCCTGCAGGTCGGAGAGCAGGTCCCCCTCTCGCCGCGAGAGGAAAAAGAGCTCAAAGAAGAAGAAGCACAGGTGAGGGGCTGGCCGGCGCAGGGAGGGCCTGGCAGCTGTGGTCCTGCCCCAGGGTGGGGGGTGGGCTGCAGGGTCTGTCACTGGGGGGATTGGTTTTGACCCATGTTCTGTGTCTTCTGCCCAGGTCGGAGTCGGATTCTAAGAAGAGGAAACACAGGTGAGCACCTGCCTTGCTGTTTCTGAGAGACACTGGCAGCCCTGGCTTTCCCAGCAGGGGGCGCTGTGGGGGAGCTCCTGGCTGCTCCAGTGCTGGCCTGTCCCAGCAGGGGGCGCTGTGGGGGAGCTCCTGGCTGTGCCAGCGCTGGCCTGTCCCAGCAGGGGGCGCTGTGGGGGAGCTCCTGGCTGTGCCAGCGCTGGCCTGACCCAGCAGGGGGCGCTATGGGGGAGCTCCTGGCTGTGCCAGCGCTGGCCTGTCCCAGCAGGGGGCGCTGTGGGGGAGCTCCTGGCTGCCCGGGTGCTGGCCTGTCCCAGCAGGGGGCGCTGTGGGGGAGCTCCTGGCTGCGCCAGCGCTGGCCTGTCCCAGCAGGGGGCGCTATGGGGGAGCTCCTGGCTGCTCCAGCGCTGGCCTGTCCCAGCAGGGGGCGCTATGGGGGAGCTCCTGGCTGCTCCAGCGCTGGCCTGTCCCAGCAGGGGGTGCTATGGGGGAGCTCCTGGCTGCTCCAGCGCTGGACTGTCCCAGCAGGGGGCGCTATGGGGGAGCTCCTGGCTGCTCCAGCGCTGGCCTGTCCCAGCAGGGGGCGCTGTAGGGGAGCTCCTGGCTGCGCCAGTGCTGGCCTGTCTCAGCAGGGGGCGCTCTGGGGGGCAGGGCACTGGCTGGGGGCGTGTCTCGTTTCCCAATGGCTCCTGTTACTCTTGTCAGGTCTCCCAGTCCAAAGAGCAAACACAAAGCCAAGGAAAAGAAAAGGAAAAGGTGAGAGTCCAGCGTGAGACACAGGCTGTGGCCACCTCCCTTCTGCGTGCCCAGTGGTGCACCCCCAGCCCCCGCCTCTCGCCGCCTCCTTCCCACCGGCCTGCGCCCCCCAGCCCGCGCCTCTCGCCGCCTCCTTCCCGCCGGCCTGCGCCCCCCCCAGCCCGCGCCTCTCGCCGCCTCCTTCCCGCCGGCCTGCGCCCCCCCCAGCCCGCGCCTCTCGCTGCCTCCTTCCCGCCGGCCTGCGCCCCCCCAGCCCGCGCCTCTCGCTGCCTCCTTCCCGCCGGCCTGCGCCCCCCCAGCCCGCGCCTCTCGCCGCCTCCTTCCCGCCGGCCTGCGCCCCCCCAGCCCGCGCCTCTCGCCGCCTCCTTCCCACCGGCCTGCGCCCCCCAGCCCGCGCCTCTCGCCGCCTCCTTCCCGCCGGCCTGCGCCCCCCCAGCCCGCGCCTCTCGCCGCCTCCTTCCCGCCGGCCTGCGCCCCCCCCAGCCCGCGCCTCTCGCCGCCTCCTTCCCACCGGCCTGCGCCCCCCAGCCCGCGCCTCTCGCCGCCTCCTTCCCGCCGGCCTGCGCCCCCCCCAGCCCGCGCCTCTCGCCGCCTCCTTCCCGCCGGCCTGCGCCCCCCCCAGCCCGCGCCTCTCGCTGCCTCCTTCCCGCCGGCCTGCGCCCCCCCAGCCCGCGCCTCTCGCCGCCTCCTTCCCACCGGCCTGCGCCCCCCAGCCCGCGCCTCTCGCCGCCTCCTTCCCGCCGGCCTGCGCCCCCCCAGCCCGCGCCTCTCGCCGCCTCCTTCCCACCGGCCTGCGCCCCCCAGCCCGCGCCTCTCGCCGCCTCCTTCCCGCCGGCCTGCGCCCCCCCCAGCCCGCGCCTCTCGCTGCCTCCTTCCCGCCGGCCTGCGCCCCCCCAGCCCGCGCCTCTCGCCGCCTCCTTCCCGCCGGCCTGCGCCCCCCCAGCCCGCGCCTCTCGCCGCCTCCTTCCCGCCGGCCTGCGCCCCCCCAGCCCGCGCCTCTCGCCGCCTCCTTCCCGCCGGCCTGCGCCCCCCCCAGCCCGCGCCTCTCGCCGCCTCCTTCCCGCCGGCCTGCGCCCCCCCCAGCCCGCGCCTCTCGCCGCCTCCTTCCCGCCGGCCTGCGCCCCCCCAGCCCGCGCCTCTCGCCGCCTCCTTCCCGCCGGCCTGCGCCCCCCAGCCGGCTCCCAGTCTGCGCCCCCCAGCCTGCGCTTCTCACCGCCTCCTTCCTGCTGGCCTGCCCCCCCCCAACCGGCCCCCAGTCTGCGCCCCCCAGCCTGCGCCTCTTGCTGCCTCCTTCCTGCCGGCCTGCGCCCCCCAGCCGGCCCCCAGCCTGCGCCTCTTGCTGCCTCCTTCCCGCCGGCCTGTGGCCCCCCCCAGCCGTCTCCCAGTCCGCTCCCCAGCCTACGCCTCTCGCTGCCTCCTTCCCGCTGGTCTGTGCCCCCCAGCCGGCCCCCAGCCTGCGCCTCTTGCTGCCTCCTTGCCGCCGGTCTGTGCCCCCCAGCCGGCCCCCAGCTGCTCCCCTCACTTCCTCCTTCTCACCGGCCTGTGCTCCCAGTGCACCCTGCCGCCAGCCCCTGCTGCCTCCTTCTCACCGGCCTTTTCCCCCCAGTCCATGCTAGCTAACCCCTGGCCTGCACCCCTGACCCCTCTTCCCTGCTGGCCTGCACCCCCCACCTCCGCCCGCCCTCTTCAACCTGAGCTCCCCAGCCCACGCCAGGGCCAGCCCCTTTTCTCGCTTTTGGCCTGCACCCCCCATGCTGCACCGTTGGCCCATGAGCGCGCCGGCCCCCCAGCGTGCGTGCTCTGCACTGCCATGCCTCGTGCACCAGCCAGGGTTCCTCTGATCCTCCCTCCCCCCGCTCCATGCTGCCCGCCCCTAACCAACTGTGTGCTCTCAGGTCCACCAGCGAATCGGCGTCTCAGAAGGGCCGAAGAGGTCGCTCGACCTCTCCAGACTCTTCCTCCTCCTCGGACAGCTCGCGGAGCAGGTAGGCTCCCCACTGGGGCGAAGACCCCTGCCCCGGGGTGCGTGGACTCCAGTGGCTACTTACCGAGTCTGACAGCGGGTGACGGTGAAAGCTAACATTCCCCGCGGGCAGTGACCGGTTGGCATGACGAGGGCAGGGTTCTGGTCCCGCTGGCTCACTGTACGACTGGGGCACAAATGAGGGAGCCGGGAGCGGTTCGTAAGCGAGATGAAGCCCAGACACGTTAGCCTCCGGGAAGAGGGCGGGGTATGGATCGGTTGGGAGCCGCTGCGAGCCAGGGCCTTGCTGCTCTGTGTCTGACCCTTCTGTTTTGCTGTCCCTCAGGTCCCGGAGCGTTGCCCCCCAGAAACGGGCCTCCCGGCACAGCGTAACCCCCCCGGCCCCGCCCCGGAGGAGAGCCGAGCCCGAGGACACTGCGAAGGAGGCCCCCAAAAGAGATCGCTCCGCTTCCCCCGAGCCGAGCCGGCGCGCCCCGAGTGGCAGCCCCCGGGAGAGTCGAGAGAAGCGAGAGGTGAGCGGTGGGGGCGGGGAGTCTGGCGGGGAGTGGGGGCTGCCGGGTGAAGTGCATGCAGTAGCAGCTCTCTCCTCCTCCTGCAGAAACTGACATCGCGGCGCTCCCCCCGCCAGCGCTCCTCCTCCCCGTCGCCTGTCTCCGAGGGGAAGCTGAAGGACAAGGAGCGCCCCCGGCACCCAGAGCACAGATCCACCCCCGCCCCGCCCTCGGAGCGTGAGCCCCGCACACAGCGCTGCTCCCCATCCCCCGAGCCAGCCCGGGAGAGGGCCTTGTCCGGCCACAAACGGCCACCCTCCAAGGAGACCAAGTCCCCCCCTTCCTCCTCCCCGCCCCCCAAAAAGACAGCAGCTGATCGCCCCAACAGTCCGTCCTTAGTGGCTGCCCCCTTAGTGCCTGGCACCACACGGAAGGCCCTCCCCTCCCGGCTGTCCCGCTCCGGCTCTGAGAGCGATGAAGACTCCTCCTCCTCTTCTCCTGAGCGGGATAAGCCAGCTTCAAGCACGCAGGAGAAAGCAAGGGCCTCCCAGCGCCGGGACCGCTCCAGTTCTTCCCCAGAGTCCTCCAAGCCTGCCAAGGCGGCCCCAAAGCTCTCGTCCCGGCGGGAGCGGTCCAGCACCCCGGCAAAGAGAACCAAAGCCCGCTCCCTCTCCAAAAGAGATGCCAAGTCACGCTCCCGGACGCCCCCGTCTCGCAGGGAGCGCTCCCGCACCCCGCACCGTCGGGGAGGGCGGTCCCGGACCCCGTCCCGCCGCAGGGCTCGTTCCCGCACACCTCAGAGACGGGGCAGGTCCCGATCCCGCAGTCCCCAGTGGAGAGGTAGGTCCCGGAGCCCCCAGAGATGGGGACGGTCCCGTTCCCGCACTCCACCCAGGTGGGGAAAATCTCGCACACCCCAGAGGAGGGGAAGGTCACGCAGCCCTCAGCGGCGAGGGTGGTCCCGCTCCAGGACACCCCAGAGGCCTGGCTGGTCTAGGAGCAGGAACACGGCGAGGCGGGGTCGGTCTAGGACGCCGGCCCGGCGAGGCAGGTCCCGGTCTAGGACGCCGGCCCGGCGAGGCAGGTCCCGGTCTAGGACCCCTGCCCGGCGAGGCAGGTCCCGGTCTAGGACCCCTGCCCGGCGAGGCAGGTCCCGGTCTAGGACCCCTGCCCGGCGAGGCAGGTCCCGGTCTAGGACCCCCGCCCGGCGAGGCAGGTCCCGGTCTAGAACCCCCGCCCGGCGAGGCAGGTCCCGGTCTAGAACCCCCGCCCGGCGAGGCAGGTCAGGGTCCTCTTCCAGGCGGGAAAAATCTCTGATCTCAGCCAGAAGAAGCCGCTCTGTGTCGTCAGCTGAGCGGAGGAGGAAATCCAGGCTGCCCCTACGGAGGAGCCGGTCAGACTCATCCCCAGAGGTGAAGCAGAAATCCAGGAAAGCGTCAAGACACAGCCGCTCTACATCATCCCCTCGGCTACAGAAGAAAACCAGATCACCCAGGCGGAGCCGCTCTGGCTCATCCCCTCGGCCAAAAAAGAAATCCAGATCATCTCGGAGAAGCCGGTCGGGGTCATCTCCAGCACTAAAGAAGAAATCCCGAACGCCACCCAGGAGGAGGAGGAGGAGGTCTGGATTGTCACCAGCACTCAGAAAGAAATCCAGATCACTGCCTAGAAGAAGCCGCTCAGGATCATCTCCAGAAGTGAAGAAGAAATCTAGATCGCCGCCAAGACAGAGGAGGTCAGGATCTTCTCCACTGGCAAGAAGGAAATCCAGATCGCCGCTGAGACGAAGCAGGTCTAGGTCCTTGCAAGCGTTGAAGAGGAAATCTAGATCGCCCCTGAGACGAAGCAGGTCTGGTTCTTCTTTAGCATTGAAAAAGAAGTCTAGATCGCCCCTGAGACGAAGCAGGTCTGGGTCATCTTCAGTGGTGAAGAAGAAATCTAGATCGACCCTGAGACGAAGCAGGTCTGGGACCCCTTCAGTAGTGAAGAAGAAAACTAGGTCACCCCTGAGACGAAGCAGGTCTGGATCCCCTTTAGTGAAGAAGAAATCCAGATCACCGCCTGTAAGAGGCCGAGCTGGATTATCTCCAGTGGTGAGAGAGAAATCAAAATCGCCACCAAGACGAAGCAGATCTGGATCATCTCCAGCAGGAAGAGAGAGATCGAAATCGCCCACAAGACGAAGCAGGTCTGGGTCATCTCCAGTGGGAAGAGAGAAATCGAAATCGCCCATAAGACGAAGCAGATCTGGATTCTCTCCAGTGAAATCGAAATCGCCCCCAAGACGAAGCAGATCTGGATTCTCTCCTGCAGTGAGAGAGAAATCGAAATCGCCACTAAGACGAAGCAGATCTGGATTTTCTCCAGTGGTGAGAGAGAAATCGAAATCGCCCCCGAGGCGAAGAACATCTGGATCATCTCCTGAGGTGAGAGAGAAATCTAGATCCCCTCCAAGACAAACCAGATCTGGATCATCTCCAGAACTGAAAAAGAAATCCACATCTCCCGCTACAAGAGGCATGTCTGGCTCCTCTCCTGGGCTGAAGAAGAAATCCAGTTCTCCTCAAAGGCAAAGTAGGTCTGGATCGTCACCAGCAGTGGAAGGAAAATCTAGATCCCCTCTAGGGAAAAGTAGACTTGGATCCTCTCCAGAACTGAAGAAGTTGTCTAGGACGCCTCCAAAACACAGTGGTGCCGAGCCTCCTTCAGTGCTGGAAGAGAAAGCTGGTTTGCCTCTAAAATGCAGCCAGTCTGAATCCTCTCCAGAACCACTGAAGAAATCCAGAACACCGCCCGCAAGGAGCAGGTCTGGATCCTCTCCAGAACTAAATGATAACTCCAGCTCACCGCTCCCAAGACACAGCCCATCTGGATCCCCTCCAGAACTGACAAAGAAATCTAGATCGCCTCCAAGATGTGCTAGGCCTGATGTCTCTCCAGTGGTGAAAGAAAAATCTAGATCTCCCCAGCCATGGCAAAACCAATCTGGATCCCTAGAAGTGACAAAGAAATCCCCATCACCACCCATGAGAGGGTCCTCAGCAGAGCCCGCAAAACCCAAATCGCCTCCCTTGCTGAGTGGATCTGGATCATTGACACTGAAAGGCAAGGCCGGTTCCCCCCCAAGACACAGCCGATCTGGGTCATCTCCAGGGTCAGGAAGCCGACTCGGAGCAGTTTCAAAACACAACAGGCCCCTGGCTTCTCCGGAAGCTAAAGAGGTGGGGAAGGTGTCAGCCTCTCAGGTCAAACCAGCATCTCCTGAGGCAAAAGACAAATACAGTGTGTCCCCAAGAAGGAGCAGACTGGGGATGTCGCCTGGTGTCCTAGAGAAATCCAGAACGCCTCCGAGCAGCTCGGAGTCTTCCCCAGAGCAGGCAGAGATATCCCGTTCGCCGCCCCGGCCCCGGGAGAAGTCTCGTTCGCCGCCCCGGCCCCGGGAGAAGTCTCGTTCGCCGCCCCGGCCCCGGGAGAAGTCTCGTTCGCCGCCCCGGCCCCGGGAGAAGTCTCGTTCGCCGCCCCGGCCCCGGGAGAAGTCTCGTTCGCCGCCCCGGCCCCGGGAGAAGTCTCGTTCGCCGCCCCGGCCCCGGGAGAAGTCTCGTTCGCCGCCCCGGCCCCGGGAGAAGTCTCGCTCGCCGCCCCGGCCCCGGGAGAAGTCTCGCTCGCCGCCCCGGCCCCGGGAGAAGTCTCGCTCGCCGCCCCGGCCCCGGGAGAAGTCTCGCTCGCCGCCCCGGCCCCGGGAGAAGTCTCGCTCGCCGCCCCGGCCCCGGGAGAAGTCTCGCTCGCCGCCCCGGCCCCGGGAGAAGTCTCGCTCGCCGCCCCGGCCCCGGGAGAAGTCTCGCTCGCCGCCCCGGCCCCGGGAGAAGTCCCGCTCGCCGCCCCGGCCCCGGGAGAAGTCCCGCTCGCCGCCCCGGCCCCGGGAGAAGTCCCGCTCGCCGCCCCGGCCCCGGGAGAAGTCCCGCTCGCCGCCCCGGCCCCGGGAGAAGTCCCGCTCGCCGCCCCGGCCCCGGGAGAAGTCCCGCTCGCCGCCCCGGCCCCGGGAGAAGTCTCGCTCGCCGCCCCGGCCCCGGGAGAAGTCCCGCTCGCCGCCCCGGCCCCGGGAGAAGTCCCGCTCGCCGCCCCGGCCCCGGGAGAAGTCCCGCTCGCCGCCCCGGCCCCGGGAGAAGTCCCGCTCTCCTGCCAGATATGGCAGCTCCTGCTCATCTTTGAGATCTAGAGAGAAATCCAGGTCTCCCGCAAGGTACAGCACATCCGGCTTGTCCCTGAGACTTCGAGACAAATCCCGATCTCCTCCACGGCGTGGCAGGTCCGGCTCCTCCCCAAGGCCCCGAGAGAAAGCGGAGGCGTCTCCCAGAAGCAGCCGCTCGGGGTCGTCCCCGGAGAGACCCAAAGGCCCAGCATGGCGCGGCCGGTCCAGCTCCCCCTCCAGGAGGGGAAAGTCGAGCTCCTCCCTGCGGCGAGGCAGATGCGGGTCCTCGCCTCGCAGGACCCGGTCCCGGTCCGTCTCCAGACCAGGCAAATCCAGAAGCTCCCTGCGGAGGGAACGCTCCATCTCGTCGCCCGGCAGGAGCCGCTCCCGCTCCCCCTCGCGACTCTCCCGCCGCCGGGAGCGTTCGCCTTCCTCGCCCCGCCGCGGCGGCTCCCGCACACCACCCCGCCGCGGCAGCTCCCGCCAGCCGCGCTCCCGCTCCCCACCCAAGCTGGACGTCTCCCGCACCCCGGCTTCCTCCTCCCGCGGCCAGTCGAAGGCCTCGCCGGCCCGCACCCGCTCCAGCTCGGGCTCGCCGAAACGCGCCGGGCGGCGGTCCCGCTCGCCGCCGTTGCTGGAGAAATACCCCAAAGTGGCCGACAAGCCGGCGCCCGGCAGAGCCAGAGCGGAGAAGACGTCGCCCCTGGCGGGGGCTCCCGCCCGCCGTAGCCTGTCCCACTCCCCGCCGGCACCGGGCGGGGCCTCCCCCCGAGCCAGAAAAGCCCATTCCCCTGCCCCCAAGAGCCACTCCCCGCAGCCAGAGGGGCCCCTGGGGGTGGTGAGGAACGGGGGCCCAGCGCCTGCCTGGACCCTGAACTCTTGTTCCGCAGCGGCCGGGGGCTCCCCCCCTGCCAACCGCCTCCCCCCAGCCAAGGGGCCAGAGAAGGTCAGATCCTCCTCCTCCTCCTCCTCCTCGTCCTCCTCCTCCCGCAAGGTGCCCAGCCCCCTGCCCACCGCGCTCCCGGGGCTGCCCCCCAAGGGAGAAGACGAGGAAGGGCCCAAAGTGAAGCTGGAGCCGGCAGCCCTAGAGGGGTCCAGCGAGCTACCTGACAAGGCCCGGAGCGGAGCCCCCAAGCCGCTGGTCTTGCCCCCGGTGCCCCCCCGCACCCCCTCCAAAGAGAAACGCAGCTCGAGCTCCTCCTCCTCCTCCTCGTCTTCGTCCTCCTCCTCCTCGTCTTCGTCCTCGTCCTCCTCCGACTCCAGCTCCAGCTCCTCCGAGTCCAGCCAGCCCTCCCCGGGGAGCAAGGGGCCCGACGCCGAGCTGGTGCAGAAAGAGTGAGTGCCCCGTCCCTGCCGTGCTGCCCTCCCGCCTGCCCCCCTGCCCCCCCCTTGGTGCTGCCCCTCCCTCCTGCCCCCTGCTCCCCCCTCCCTGCGGTGCTGCCCTCCCTCCTGCCCCCCTGCTCCCCCTCCCTGCGGTGCTGCCCTCCCTCCTGCCCCCCTGCTCCCCCTCCCTGCGGTGCTGCCCTCCCTCCTGCCCCCCTGCTCCCCCTCCCTTGGTGCTGCCCCTCCCTCCTGCCCCCCTGCCCCCCCCTTGGTGCTGCCCCTCCCTCCTGCCCCCCTGCTCCCCCCTCCCTGCGGTGCTGCCCTCCCTCCTGCCCCCCTCCCCCCTGCTCCCCCCTCCCTTGGTGCCCCTCCCCCCCCCTGCTTCCTGCCCCCCCCTCCCCCTCCCTGCCCCCCCCCTGCTCCTCCTCCTGCCCCCTCCCTTGGTGCTGCCCCTCCCTCCTGCCCCCCTGCCCCCCCTCCCTTGGTGGTGCCCCTCCCTCCTGCCCCTCCCCCTGCTGCCCCCTCCCTTGGTGGTGCCCCCCCCTCCCCCTCCCCTGCCCCCCTGCCCCCCCTCCCTTGGTGGTGCCCCTCCCTCCTGCCCCCCTGCCCCCCCTCCCTTGGTGGTGCCCCTCCCTCCTGCCCCTCCCTCCCCTGCCCTCCCTCCTGCTCCCCCTCCCTTGGTGCTGCCCCTCCTTCCTGCCCCAGTTTCTGACTCTGCCGTGCCCGCAGGCCCCCCAGCCTGGCGCTGAAGGAGCAGGCCCGCGAGGGGCGCCCCCTGGAGGTGGTCAAGCGGAAACGCCGGTCGCGAAGTTCCAGCAGCTCCAGCAGCAGCAGCTCCTCCTCCTCGTCCTCCTCGTCTTCGTCCTCCTCTTCCTCGTCCTCGTCGTCCTCCTCGTCCTCGTCCTCCTCGTCGTCCTCCTCGTCCTCCTCCTCCTCCTCCTCCCCGAAGCCGGGGCCCCAGCCCAAGGCCGCCCCCAAGAAGCCCTCCCCGGAGCAGCGGCGGTAAGAGTGGCCCGGACGCCTGGGTCCCCCTTCTGGGTGGGGGAGGGGCTTGCTCAGGGGGAGGGGTGCTGCTGGCCCGGAGCCCTGGGTCCCCCTTCTGGGTGGGGGAGGGGCTCGCTCGGGGGGAGGGGCGCTGCTGGCCCGGACCCCTGGGTCCCCCTTCTGGGTGGGGGAGGGGCTTGCTCGGGGGGAGGGGCGCTGCTGGCCCGGACCCCTGGGTTCCCCTTCTGGGTGGGGGAGGGGCTCGCTCGGGGGGAGGGGCGCTGCTGGCCCGGACGCCTGGCTCACAGCTTCACCCCGGGAGCCGGAGCAGGAGCACAGCGGGCTGACCCTGTCTCCCCTCCCGTCGCGGCCTCGCGTGGCACCGTCCCCCTGCAGGGTGGTGCCGTCTCACCTGCCCCCCACCCCCACAGCTCCCGGAGCCCCCGGAAACCCATCCACTCCCTGTGCGACGAGCGCTCTCTCAGCTACTCCCCGGCCGAGCGGCGCCGGCCCTCCCCCCCAGAGCCTCCCCCAGCCCAGCGGGACCGGCACAGGTAGGGGTCTGCCCGAGGCGGGGGCCGGGAGAAGGGGAGGGGCGATCGGCAGGGCAGGCGGGGGGCGTGGAGGTGATGGGGGGGCCTGCGGGTCAGATCTGGGGCCCCCACTGACCCTCCCCTTACCCGGCGCCCCCCTCAGTGACAAACCCTCTCAGAGAAGCCGAGGAAGCAGCAGCCGCTCCCCAGGCCGCAAGCGCCGGCGGGAAACGCCCAGTCCCCCCCACGCCGCCCGCCGCCGAGCCTCCCGGTACGAGGGGCCCAGGGGAGTGGGCAGAAGACCCGGGCAGTCGGGTCCCTGGGTCTGACTTGGGAGGGGTTGTGCCAGAGGGGGCGTGGGGGGGGACAGGGCGGTCCGGGGAGGGCGCGGGGCGGGGATCCTGGAGTAAAGGTTCCTGAGGCTGCTCTGGAGCACAGGGAGGAGGCAGGATGCTGGGGTAGATGGGCCCATGGGGCAGAGCTACAGGGTCTGCATTCCCCCCTTTCTCCACCAGGGGTAGGCCTGCCCCTGTGTCCCCTTAACTCCTCCCTCCGTTCTCTTCTCAGGTCCCCGTAGCCCCGTGGGGCTCTGCCCGGCCTCCAACAGCCGCGTCCTCTAGCAGTCGCTCCGGCAGCCGCCTCCTTCGTTTCCATTGGCTCTTCCCCAACCTTCCTTCCCCTCCCTCTCCCTCATTGGTCGGCGGCGACGTCCCGCCCCCTTGGCTGCCGGGGCCCCGCCCCGTCGTGATTCGAATCTCGTTTTTTCCCATGTGAGCGTTTCAGTTTTTTCTCTTCTGTGAGTTTTACCGATAAAAAAAAACCCGACAAAACTTCTGTGTTTTGAGACGGGGGGAGGGGGGAGTTGGGTTGATTTAGACAAAAAATGGTTCAAGAGGAAAACACAAAAAAAGTGGAGGGGTTGGGTGGGGAGGGGAGCCGAGAAGCCGGTCGGTTTAGCGTTTCTCAGTCGGGGCAGGGCGCTGGCGAGAGCCCCGCGCTGCAAGGCCCCCTACATTTGAGGAAGCACCCCCAATTTTCAGGGGGCAAATCCCCCCAAACCCCCGGAGCTTAGCTCACCCCACCAGGAGGGGAGGGGTGGCCCTGGCAACATCTGCGAGCCAGCCCGTTTGAGTGCCCCGGCCATGACAATGGGGCAGGCGCCCCTTCGGCCTCCCGGGGGGCTCCCTGGGGAGTTCCTTGGGGGGCTGTGAGCAGCCCCGAGTTCTGCCCTCCTCCCGGGAGCCACCCCCAGTCAGACTCCATGTGCAGTCAGTGACATTTGGGGCTGGGGGGGGCAGAGTTGAGGTTGTGGGACCCCCAAGCAAGGGACTTGCAGAGCACGTGGGGGCTAGTCTGCCCCCCCGAGCGGTTTGGGGGTGCGGGGGCTGTCCTGGGCTCCCTGCGGTTTGGGGGCGGCGAGCTGGCTGAGAAACCCTAAAGCGAAGGGCAGATTTTGGGGGAGGGGGGCAGAAGTTTCTTCACGTTTCTTAAAAGCGTTTAATTTTTTTTTTAATCTGTACAGCAAGGAGACTTTTTCTGTGAAATAAACTACGAAATGCAGAGTCTGCGCCCTCCCTTGCGTCTGCGCCGTGGGGCCCCGCAGCGGGGTGGGCTCCCCGGGGCAGCACTGAGCACGGCGGGGGGGCCACAGGAGGGACCCCCTGTATCTAGGCAGAGCCTGCGCCCTCCCTTGCGTCTGCGCCGTGGGGCCCCGCACCGGGGTGGGCTCCCCGGGGCAGCACTGAGCACGGCGGGGGGGCCACAGGAGGGAACCCCTGTATCTAGGCAGAGTCTGCGCCCTCCCTTGCGTCTGCGCCGTGGGGCCCCGCACCGGGGTGGGCTCCCCGGGGCAGCACTGAGCACGGCGGGGGGGCCACAGGAGGGACCCCCTGTATCTAGGCAGAGCCTGCGCCCTCCCTTGCGTCTGCGCCGTGGGGCCCCGCACCGGGGTGGGCTCCCCGGGGCAGCACTGAGCACGGCGGGGGGGCCACAGGAGGGACCCCCTGTATCTAGGCAGAGCCTGCGCCCTCCCTTGCGTCTGCGCCGTGGGGCCCCGCACCGGGGTGGGCTCCCCGGGCAGCACTGAGCACGGCGGGGGGGCCACAGGAGGGACCCCCTGTATCTAGGCAGAGTCTGCGCCCTCCCTTGCGTCTGCGCCGTGGGGCCCCGCAGCGGGGTGGGCTTCCCGGGCAGCACTGAGCACGGCGGGGGGGCCACAGGAGGGACCCCCTGTATCTAGGCAGAGTCTGCGCCCTCCCTTGCGTCTGCGCCGTGGGGCCCCGCACCGGGGTGGGCTCCCCGGGCAGCACTGAGCACGGCGGGGGGGCCACAGGAGGGACCCCCTGTATCTAGGCAGAGTCTGCGCCCTCCCTTGCGTCTGCGCCGTGGGGCCCCGCACCGGGGTGGGCTCCCCGGGCAGCACTGAGCACGGCGGGGGGGCCACAGGAGGGACCCCCTGTATCTAGGCAGAGCCTGCTGCCATATCCGCGTCGGCCACAAGGGGGCAGCGAGGCCCTGGGTAGGGGTGGGGCCTGGGCTCAGGCAGGAAAGGCCCATTTCATGACCCCAGCCCTGCCGGCCCCACAGACCCTGCCCCCCAGCCCTTCCGGCCCCTCACTCCCCCCCCCCCACAGACCCTGCCCCCCAGCCCTTCCGGCCCCTCACTCCCCCCCCCCCACAGACCCTGCCCCCCAGCCCTGCCGGCCCCTCACTCCCCCCCCCCCACAGACCCTGCCCCCCAGCCCTGCCGGGCCCCTCACTCCCCCCCCCCACAGACCCTGCCCCCCAGCCCTCCCGGTGCCCCTCACTCCCCCCCCCCCCACAGACCCTGCCCCCCAGCCCTGCCGGCCCCACAGACCCTGCCCCCCAGCCCTGCCGGCCCCTCACTCCCCCCCCCCCACAGACCCTGCCCCCCAGCCCTGCCGGCCCCTCACTCCCCCCCCCCCCCCACAGACCCTGCCCCCCAGCCCTGCCGGTGCCCCTCACTCCCCCCCCCACAGACCCTGCCCCCCAGCCCTCCCGGTGCCCCTCCCGACCTGTAGCCTCTGACACCCTTGCCCTGGGCTCCCTCCAGCCCTGCCGGTGCCCCTCACTCCCGCCCCCCAGCCCAGCCCTGGGCTCACTCCACACAGGGCTCTGCTGGTGCCCCTTGATGCTCTGCTTCTCTCCCTGTGGGGAGTGGGCAGGTGTTTGCCATGGTTTGTGCGCTGGGCTGCGGGGAGCGGGTCAGGGCCCAGCAGGGGGCGCTCTCCTCTGGCAGGCAGGGCTGGCCCAGTTCCCCAGGGCGGTGCTAGGGGGCGCTGTGGGGCAGGCTCGGCAGGGGGCGCTCTCCCCTGGCAGGCAGGGCTGGCCCAATGCCCCAGGGCGGTGCTAGGGGGCGCTGTGGGGCAGGAAGCGGGGCAGGCTCAGCAGGGGGCGCTCTCCCCTGGCAGGCAGGGCTGGCCCAGTGCCCCAGGGCGGTGCTAGGAGGCGCTGTGGGGCAGGAAGCGGGGCAGGGCTCAGCAGGGGGCGCTCTCCCCTGGCAGGCAGGGCTGACTTGGTGCCCCAGGGCGGTGCTATGGGGCGCTGTGGGGCAGGAAGCGGGGCAGGCTCAGCAGGGGGCGCTCTCCCCTGGCAGGCAGGGCTGGCCCAGTGCCCCAGGGCGGTGCTAGGGGGCGCTGTGGGGCAGGAAGCGGGGCAGGCTCAGCAGGGGGCGCTCTCCCCTGGCAGGCAGGGCTGGCCCAGTGCCCCAGGGCGGTGCTAGGGGGCGCTGTGGGGCAGGAAGCGGGGCAGGCTCAGCAGGGGGCGCTCTCCCCTGGCAGGCAGGGCTGGCCCAGTGCCCCAGGGCGGTGCTAGGGGGCGCTGTGGGGCAGGAAGCGGGGCAGGCTCAGCAGGGGGCGCTCTCCCCTGGCAGGCAGGGCTGACTTGGTGCCCCAGGGCGGTGCTATGGGGCGCTGTGGGGCAGGAAGCGGGGCAGGCTCAGCAGGGGGCGCTCTCCCCTGGCAGGCAGGGCTGGCCCAATGCCCCAGGGTGGCGCTAGGGGGCGCTGTGGGGCAGGAAGCGGGGCAGGCTCAGCAGGGGGCGCTCTCCCCTGGCAGGCAGGGCTGACTTGGTGCCCCAGGGCGGTGCTAGGGGGCGCTGTGGGGCAGGAAGTGGGGCAGGCTCAGCAGGGGGCGCTCTCCCCTGGCAGGCAGGGCTGACCTGGTGCCCCAGGGCGGCGCTAGGGGGCGCTGTGGGGCAGGAAGTGGGGCAGGCTCAGCAGGGGGCGCTCTCCCCTGGCAGGCAGGGCTGGCCCAGTGCCCCAGGGCGGTGCTAGGGGGCGCTGTGGGGCAGAGGGGGGGCTCTCCCTGCTGACCCCCGGCAGGAGGTGATGGCCCCGTTGCCCAGGGTGGTGCCCGGGCGCAGTGCGTTAACTCTTCGTTGTCAAGGTGAGATGAATCTTTTCCTTTACCTCTGTCCCTGCGCCCCAAACGAGGGGGTTTGTTTTGCCCCCTCCGTCCGTGCCGCAGAATAGGCCTTCCCGCCCACTGCCTTCCAAACGTCTCTGCGTTGCATGCGGCTGTTGCCCTGCGGCCCCCCAGCGGCGGCTGCATCGCCGCCCCACGCCCATGAACTCGCAGAGGCAGGTTGAGTGTTTGGACCGGAACAGCCGTTTATTTGAACAGAGTCAGTCTCTGGAGCCTCCCCCGATCCACCGTCTCCACCTGCTTCGCCCCGCAGAGATTTGAACCCCCCTTCGGAGCAGACCCTGGCTGCTTCCTGATCTTCACTTCTCCCCGGCAAGTCTCGGGCTTGTCCCTGCATCTCCCCGAGTCCCGGACTCCTGGGTCCCTCCATTCTGACCCTGCAACCCCTTTGGCTCCCTGCTCTTCTCCCGTGCCTGGGTCCTGTCTGCTCCCCCCAGCCTGCCACCGGTCCCCTTCCAGCCCCACCCACAGGGCCTGGCTTCCTGGTTCCCTTCTCACCACCACCCCTGGCCCGGCACGGCAACCAGCCCCATGTTTCTCCTCCCAGCCCCCTTCAACTCCCGCCTCTCGGCTGTTTGGTGTGGGGCCCAGACGCCTGGGTCCTACCCCCTGTGTTAGTGTCCATTCAGTCCGGGTCCTGCGCCCCCCAGTGCCCGGACTCCTGGGTCCCCTGCAGCCGGTGGTCTCCTCCCGTTGCTCACAGTACACTCATCCATAAAGTAGGAAACACTACACTGGACGCTGCGGTTTAGTAGTGCTTTCTACTTTATGGAGGAGTCCACTGTCCGTATCGCGGCCAGGCGCTGTCCTTCGGGCACCTCCCTGTGCCAGGCTCCGGCTGCCCCATGTCCGGCGTTGCCCCCTCCCCGGCACCTGCTGCCCACGCTCCCCGGCTGGCTGAACAAAACAGGGAGCTCCAGGCAGGAAGGGCCGGTTCGGGGACTGATGTAGGATTGTCAGACCCAGGCATCCGGGCTGCCCCCTCTAACCTGCTAAACCCACTCCCCTCCCACAGCTGGGGGGGAACCAGGCTCCCGGGGTCCCAGTCCTCTGTGCTCTAACCCCTAGCCCCTACTCCCCTCCCACAGCCGGGGGGGGAACCAGGCTCCGGGGTTCCCAGTCCTCTGTGCTCTAACCCCTAGCCCCTACTCCCCTCCCACAGCTGGGGGGAACCAGGCTCCCGGGGTCCCAGTCCTCTGTGCTCTAACCCCTAGCCCCTACTCCCCTCCCACAGCCGGGGGGGGAACCAGGCTCCCGGGTTCCTAGTCCTCTGTGCTCTAACCCCTAGCCCCTACTCCCCTCCCACAGCCGGGGGGGGAACCAGGCTCCCGGGTTCCCAGTCCTCTGTGCTCTAACCCCTAGCCCCTACTCTCCTCCCACAGCCGGGGGGGGGGGGGAACCAGGCTCCCGGGGTCCCAGTCCTCTGTGCTCTAACCCCTAGCCCCTACTCCCCTCCCAGGGCAGCAATAGCAGCAAAAGAGCCTCTTCCGTGCCAGTGCTAAGCTAACGCCCACTTAGTATTTGAGAGCGCCTGACGAGCAAACCGTTACGATCCTCGCCGGATGATTAATTCCCTAATTACAATATTCAAATGAGGCCGAAATGGTCCCGTCTCCTTGCCGGTTCTCGGACGACGCCCGCCGACCTCCAAGGTGGCTCCGCTGCTCGTTAGCCGGGCCGGAGGGGCTTCCCTGCGAGGCTGCGCAGGGCCCTTAGGGACGGCTGAGGCAGGGCTCAGGGGCCGCTGGTTGCACCAGGCGCCGCCATTCGAAATGGTACTTTCTGGCTCCCTGGGCACTGGCTGCTCCTGCGGGCGCTTTCCCAGCGCGTCACCCCGCGGGGCTGGGGTCACCGGCGGGCACTCGCGCCGAGGGGGCGGCGGGAGGCTGGGGCTCGAATGGGGCAGGAAACGCCGGTTTGGGGTCGCTGCAGCGAGCCGTCGATTTCAGAGCCACCGAATAAGGCAAGAGGTAGTTAGCAAGGAAGCCCTCGCTGCCCCTCCCTGCCCAGCGCGGGGGAACCTGGGGCCACCCCCTTCCCCGCCCTCTAGCCAGACACAGGTGGGGTTCAAGCGAGCGGCTTCCTGACGTGAGAGGCCGGGGGACCCCAAGTCCTTTGGGGGAGGCGGGGGAGCGGTTCAGAGCCTGTAGCTCTAGTTACTGCCCCCCAAGAGAGCAGGGCATGACCCCCAGAGGGAGGGACCCCAGAAGGGGAGGGACCCAGGAAGGGGCGAATAGGCTGCTGGATGCTGCGTCCACCTGCCCCAAAATCGGGGCCTGGGGAGGCCCCCCCCCACCTGCGCGAGGGTGCAGGCGGCAGGCGCCATCTTGCTGTTGCAAAAGCCACGGCAAGGGTGTGAAACAGCTTCCTTCCTGGGGGCGCCGCCGGTGGCTCTGGGCCCCACCCCACAGCTGGGGGCGACTGAGGCACAGAGGGGCGAACCCAGGAGTCCTGGCTCCCAGCCCCTCCGCTCTAACCACTAGCCCCCACTCCCCTCCCAGAGCCTGGATAGAGCCAGGCGTCCGGCCCCGCTGCGGGGTGAGAACCCACCTGTGTCTTCGGCAAGAGAGGGGCTCCGGCATCGACCTGCTGGGGAGAGAGAGCGAGGGGCCCGCGATGGCGCTTTTTATGGCTGACCTAAGGCCCGCCCACCCTGTGCCCCGCCCCTAGCCCACACCATGCATGTGATCAGCTGCCTTCCCCCCCCAGGAAATGGGGGGCAGCAGCTCTGCATGGGGCCCCACAGCGGAAATTCAAGCCCCCTCGCCCACCTGAGCGCACAGCTTCACCCCCCTCGCTGGACGGGGTCAACAGAGCCAGCCCCAGCTGGTGGCAGGAAGGGGATCCGAGCCCAGAAAGAGGAACCCCCCCCCCAGCTCCTTCAAGCCTCTTAGGCAAGGGGGGAGAGTTGCCTTTGGTAGCTCTGCTGGTGCCCTTCACTCCTGCCCCATAGCCCTGCCAGCCCAGCCCTGCCGGTGCCCCTCACTCCTACCCCCCCCGCCCTGCTGGTGCCCTACCTCGCCTCCCCCCCCACCCCAGCCCTGCCGGTGCCCCTCACTCCTACCCCCCCCGCCCTGCTGGTGCCCCTCACTCCTACCCCGCCCCCCCAGCCCTGCTGGTGCCCCTCACTCCTACCCCGCCCCCCCAGCCCTGCCGGTGCCCTACCTCGCCTCCCCTCCCACCCCAGCCCTGCCGGTGCCCCTCACTCCTACCCCGCCCCCCCCAGCCCTGCCCTGGTCGCCCTCCCACCCCAGCCCTGCCGGTGCCCCTCACTCCTCCCCCCCACCCCAGACCCCAGCCCTGCCGGTGCTTCTCATCCCACCCCACAGCCCCTGCCAGCCCAGCCCTGACCCCCCCCAGCCCTGCCAGTGCCCCTCTCTCCCACCCTGCAGCCCCTGCCAGCCCCCTTGTGTCCCCCCACCCCCAGCCCTGCCAGTGCCCCTCACTCCCAACCCACAGCCCCTTCCCCCCAGCCCTGGGCCATCTTTGGATTTTGGCTAAATGAAGAGGCCTGTGAAATTCCTTTCACTTTTGATTTCTGTTCGTTCAGGGCTCCTGGCTCCTCTCCCCTGCTCTGGGGGAGCGGAGGGGGGAGCCGTGGGGCGCTGGGGGCCCGGACGCCTGGGCTCTCCTGCGGGGAGTGGGGTCAGGGCACTGAGGGCTGGCTGAGGACGCATGGGGGGCAGGGAGTGGGTCCCACTGGGGTGCTGGCGAAGGGGGCAGAGAGCGAGTCTGCCCCTGTCCTGCTGCTCTGGGCCCACGTGGGGGGGCATGTTTCTGCGCCCCCCGAATGAGCCCCCCCTTCTGAACGGCCTAGGGCCCTGATTCCCCTCCCTCAACCCCGGCCTGGCCCCGCTCCACTCCTGCCCAGACTGCGTGCAGTGTGGGGGGGGGGAACAGCTGGAAAAGGCACCAACCCCCCCCACTAGCGCCCAGCTCCCCCCAGCACATCTGCCCCCCCGGCTTCCTGTGCCAGGCCCTGCCTTCCCCTCCCCCACATGCTCGGCTCAGCTGTGACCTTAATGGGGGGGTTTTATCTGGAGGGCATCTGGTGCAAGTGGGAAATTCGTCTTTTGTACAAGAGCTGGGCTGGCAGGGGCTGTGGGGCAGGAGTGGGGGGCACCGGCAGGGCTGGGCTGGCAGGGGCTGTGGGGCAGGAGTGGGGGGCACCGGCAGGGCTGGGCTGGCAGGGGCTGTGGGGCAGGAGTGGGGGGCACCAGCAGGGCTGGGCTGGCAGGGGCTGTGGGGCAGGAGTGGGGGGCACCGGCAGAGCTGGGCTGGCAGGGGCTGTGGGGCAGGAGTGGGGGGCACCGGCAGGGCTGGGCTGGCAGGGGCTGGGGGGCGGGAGTGAGGGGCACCAGCAGGGCTGGGCTGGCAGGGGCTGTGGGGCAGGAGTGAGGGGGGGCTGTGGGGCAGGGCTGGGCTGGCAGGGGCTGTGGGGCGGGAGTGAGGGGCACCGGCAGGGCCGGGCTGGCAGGGGCTGCAGGGCAGGAGTGAGGGGCACCGGCAGGGCTGGGTTGACAGGAGCTGTGGGGCAGGAGTGAGGGGCACTGGCAGGGCTGGGTGGGGGGCAGGAGTGGGGGGCACTGGCAGGGCTGTGGGGCAGGAGTGAGGGGCAGTGACGGGCTGTGGGGGGCAGGACTGGGTTGACGGGGGCTGTGGGGCAGGAGTGAGGGGCAGTGACGGGTTGTGGGGGGCAGGGCTGGGCTGACAGGGGCTGTGGGGCGGGAGTGAGGGACACTGGCAGGGCTGGGCTGGCAGGGGCAGGGGGCTGGGTTGAGGGGGGGCTGTGGGGCAGGAGTGAGGGGCAGTGACGGGCTGTGTTTGGGGCAGGACTGGGTTGACGGGGGCTGTGGGGCAGGAGTGTGGGGCAGTGACGGGCTGTGGGGGGCAGGACTGGGTTGATGGGGGCTGTGGGGCAGGAGTGAGGGGCACTGACGGGCTGTGGGGGGCAGGACTGGGTTGACGGGGGCTGTGGGGCAGGAGTGAGGGGCAGTGACGGGCTGTGGGGGGCAGGACTGGGTTGACGGGGGCTGTGGGGCAGGAGTGAGGGGCACTGACGGGCTGTGGGGGGCAGGACTGGGTTGACGGGGGCTGTGGGGCAGGAGTGAGGGGCACTGACGGGCTGTGGGGGGCAGGACTGGGTTGACGGGGGCTGTGGGGCAGGAGTGAGGGGCACTGACGGGCTGTGGGGCAGGGCTGGGCTGGCAGGGCCTGTGGGGTGGGAGTGAGGGGCACCGGCAGGGCTGGGGGGCAGGGAGTCTCAAAGGCCTAGGGGGGTGGTTTCTGCTGCCCCCTGCAGTGAGCCCTGGGGGGCGAGGCCGGGCCGAGGGGCAGGGGCCCGGGGTGCAGGGGCGTTGCTATGGGGCTGGTGCCCAGTTGCCCCAGCCCAGAGCCAGCCGCATGGCAGCCTGGGGAGGGGGGTCCTGGGCCGAGCTGCCGCCAGGCGTCTGGGCTGGGGACGGGAAGCGCCCCCCCCCCCCGCGTGCCGGTGGCTTCCTGCAGCCCGCGGGCTCCTGGGCAGGCGGAGCCGGGGGCCGATTCTGGGAGCTCCTGGCAGGGGGAAGGAGCCAGGGGTCCTGGCCCCCGGCCGCTCGCCGACCACTAGGCCCCGCTCCCCTCCCGGCCCCGGGGTCCTGAGCCCGCACGGCCCCGCGGGCCCCCGAGGAGGCTTATGCCCTTATATGGGCACAAGTGGCCCCTGGGGAGGAGCCCCCCCACCCGGCAGAGGCTCCAGGATGTGGCTGAGCTGCGACTTCTGCTATTTCAGGGCCTTGCTCTGCAGCGGAGGGGGAGGGGGAGGGGGCAGGGCAGTGGGGGAGGGGGCGGGCCTGGGGGGTGGGTGTTGGCCCCAAAGGTCAGGCCGTGGGGCCCCAGGAGCCCCCCACCCCAAGAGAGGCCGGACGATGCATGAGCCAGCCCCAGCCCCGCTCCCCTCCCACAGGGGGCAGCGTCCCGAGCCCGCCCCTGCCGGAGCCCGAGGGCCCCCCAGAACACATGGGGGGCCAGAGCCGCGGCAGCCCCCCCCCCCCCACCCCCCGCCTCTGGACTTTTCCATGACGCAGCCAGTTCGAAACCGCGCCCAACGGGGCCGCCCGCCCGAACCACAGAGTGTGACGAGCAGGGCGGAAACGGCGCCGCGCGGATAGAAACAGCCCCCCGCCCCACACCCGTGCCCCACGCCCGCCCCACAGCCCTGCAGCACCTGCCAGCCCCCCCACGCCTGCCCCACAGCCCCTGCTAGCCACGCCCTGCCCCCCGCCCCGCCGGTCCCCCACGCCCTGCCCCCCGCCCTGCCGGTCCCCCATGCCCGCCCCACAGCCCTGCAGGTGCCCCTCGCTTCCGCCCTGCAGCCCCTGCAAACCCAGCCCCCCAGTCCTTCCCCACAGCCCCTGCTGGCCCCGCCCTGCCGGTCCCCCACGCCTGCCCCACAGGTGCCCCTCGCTTCCGCCCTGCAGCACCTGCCAGCCCAGCCCTGGCCCCCCCCCAGCCCTGCCAGTCCCCCCACGCCTGCCCCACAGCCCCTGCTGGCCCCGCCCTGCCGGTCCCTCACGCCCACCCCACAGGTGCCCCTCGCTTCCGCCCTGCAAACCCAGCCCTGCTGGTGCCCCCCACTCCTTCCCCCCGACCTTCCGGTGCCCCCACACCCGCCCCCACAACCCTGCAGGTGCCTCTCGCTTCCACCCTGCAGCCCCTGCCAGCCCAGCCCTGCCGGTCCCCCCACGCCTGCCCCACAGCCCCTGCTAGCCACGCCCTGCCAGTCCCCCCACGCCTGTCCCACAGCCCCTGCTAGCCACGCCCTGCCAGTGCCCCTCACTCTTGCCCTATAGGCCCTGCCCCCACCAGCCCCACAGCCCCTGCCGGCCCAGTCCTCCCCCCACTCCTGTGGGTGCCCCCCACTCCCGCCCTGCAAAGGGGCTGAGAGTCAAGCGTGTTTGTACTTTCCTAGCCGCCATGGTGCACCCAGAGGGGCCGGGCTCTGCTCGGTGCAATTGGAGCCCTGCGGGGTGACCCCTCCGGTCTGGGCGGGCCCGTCCCTCGGCCAGTCGGGACCCCTGTCCGGCCGCCGTGGCGCACACCATCCGCGAGCGCGGCCTTTCGCTGCCACCGGGCCCCAGGCCGGCCCCGGCGCCGGCTCGCACGCCTACGGGCACCCCTCGGCCGAGCGCGCCCAAAGGGCCAGGCCCCCCGGCAGGGCAGCCACCCCGCTCAGCTTCCGTGCCCCAACCCGGCACCTCGCTTTCCTCGGCCTGAGCAGCTGGTCCCGGAACGGGCACTTCCGGTCACCTTGGGCTGCCTGCCTCAGTTTCCCTCTGGCCTGTGCCTTGCCCAGCGGGTGCCAGGCTGGCGCAGGTGTGCGGGAAAGGGGCTGCTGGAGGGGCCCAGAGCGAGGAGGTGCGGGGGAGGAAGGGATGTGTGTTGTATGACGGCCCCCCAACCCCATTTCCGCCCCCGCTGACCCCGCGTGGCCCATGGTTTGGGCGCTGGCTCACCCGGCCCTCCTGGTATGAGCCTACACTGCCCCCCCCCGTGAAACACCACAACGTTCGCACAGCTGGGAGCCCCCCATGGGAACGCCCCCCCATCCCTGACCCGCCCCACGGCTAGCCCCCCCCCCCCCCGTGTCTCGGCTCTCGCCCCCTCACTGACCTGAGGTCGCCCCATGAACGTTAGATCCCCCCGCTAGCCCCGTCTGACCTCAGCTGGCCGTCGGCAGACCCCCCCCCCCTGCTGAGCCTGCTGTGGGAGCCAACCCCTCAGCCTTGTCACCTTGTGACCCCCCAGTTATGGGGCACCCCACTGAGACCCACCCACACCCCCGTGGGCCCAGTTGCTACCCCATGTGACCTCCTCACCCCACATTGCCTGAGTGGTCCCCTGAAGTGACTTGTCTTGACTCCATTTGGACAATATCCCCCCCCAGGTTCTGGGGTCCCCCCCGCTAGGGTGGGGATGAGGCAATGAGCTGAGCCCAGCCCCCCAACACTCTCTAGAGGGGCTGGGGCCCCATCATGCCTGCAGAGGGGGAGACTCCGAATTCGGGTTAATGGGGGGACTGTATGATGGGGGGGCTGTGGGGCACCGGTAGCACTGATGGACACGGGGGCCCCTGAGCTATGGGGGGGCTGTGGGGCACCAGTAGCACTGACAGGGACGGGGACCCCTGAGCTATGGGGGGCTGTGGGGCACCAGTAGCACTGACAGGGACGGGGACCCCTGAGCTATGGGGGGGCTGTGGGGCACCGGTAGCACTGACTGGCACAGGGACCCCTGAGCTATAGGGGGGGCCGTGGGGTACCGGTAGCGCTGACGGGCACAGGGACCCCTGAGCTATAGGGGGGGCCGTGGGGCACCGGTAGCGCTGACGGGCACGGGGACCCCTGAGCTATAGGGGGGGCCGTGAGGCACCGGTAGCACTGACGGGCACGGGGACCCCTGAGCTATGGGGGGCTGTGGGGCACCAGTAGCACTGACAGGGACGGGGACCCCTGAGCTATGGGGGGGCTGTGGGGCACCGGTAGCACTGACTGGCACAGGGACCCCTGAGCTATAGGGGGGGCCGTGGGGCACCGCTAGCACTGACGGGCACAGGGACCCCTGAGCTATAGGGGGGGCCGTGGGGCACCGGTAGCGCTGACGGGCACGGGGACCCCTGAGCTATAGGGGGGGCCGTGGGGCACCGGTAGCGCTGACGGGCACGGGGACCCCTGAGCTATAGGGGGGGCCGTGAGGCACCGGTAGCACTGACGGGCACGGGGACCCCTGGGCTGTGGGGGGCCGTGGGGCACCGGTAGCACTGACGGGCACGGGGACCCCTGAGCTATAGGGGGGACCGTGGGGCACCGGTAGCACTGACAGGCACGGGGACCCCTGAGCTGTGCGGGCCGTGGGGCACCGGTAGCACTGACGGGCACGGGGACCCCTGAGCTGTGGGGGTCGTGGGGCACCGGTAGCACTAACGGGCACGGGGACCCCTGAGCTATAGGGGGGGCTGTGGGGCACCGGTAGCACTGACAGGCACGGGGACCCCTGAGCTGTGGGGGCCGTGGGGCACCGGTAGCACTGACGGGCACGGGGACCCCTGAGCTATAGGGGGGGCTGTGGGGCACCGGTAGCACTGACGGACACGGGGACCCCTGGGCTGTGGGGGCCGTGGGGCACCGGCAGCACTGACAGGCAGGGGGACCCCTGAGCTATAGGGGGGGCTGTGGGGCACCGGTAGCACTGACGGGCACGGGGACCCCTGAGCTATGGGGGGGCCGTGGGGCACCGGTAGCACTGACGGGCACGGGGACCCCTGAGCTATAGGGGGGGGCTGTGGGGCACCGGTAGCACTGACAGGCACGGGGACCCCTGAGCTGTGGGGGCCGTGGGGCACCGGTAGCACTGACAGGCACGGGGACCCCTGAGCTGTGGGGGGCCGTGGGGCACCAGTAGCACTGACGGGCACGGGGACCCCTGAGCTATAGGGGGGGCTGTGGGGCACCGGTAGCACTGACGGGCACGGGGACCCCTGAGCTGTGGGGGCCGTGGGGCACCGGTAGCACTGACGGGCACGGGGACCCCTGAGCTGTGGGGGGCCGTGGGGCACCGGTAGCACTGACGGGCACGGGGACCCCTGAGCTGTGGGGGGCCGTGGGGCACCGGTAGCACTGACGGGCACGGGGACCCCTGAGCTGGGGGGGCCGTGGGGCACCGGTAGCACTGACGGGCACGGGGACCCCTGAGCTATAGGGGGGGCTGTGGGGCACCGGTAGCACTGACGGGCACGGGGACCCCTGAGCTATAGGGGGGGCTGTGGGGCACCGGTAGCACTGACGGGCACGAGGACCCCTGAGCTGTGGGGGCCGTGGGCACCGGTAGCGCTGACGAGGACCTATGACAGCCCCCCCGGCTGGTGCTGCATCCCACCTTTGGAAGGGCCCGTACCACAAGCCCTCCCCGCAATGTGCCAGGCCCCGGGGCCCCGCTCTCCCTCCCGGTCGGCTCGTGGGAACGGCTCCCCATGGCCCCCAGCAGCCCCCGTTCTGGGCGCCCGTCGCTGTGTCGTCAGAGGGGCCGAGGCCGGCCAGGCTGGGAGCTGCGGCTGTCGGTTCCTTTGCAGCGTGGCTGCCGCGTTGGACTGTCGCTCCAGCAACCGTATGGCCCGAGGCCCCAGGCCGGCCTGCAGCGGGGCCAGAGCGGCCGCACGTGGGAGGCACGAGGCAGCCGGGGAGCCGCTTGGGGGGGCGCTGCCGTGTGGACAGAGCCTCCGGCTGCCCTGCAGGCAAACATGACGGGGAAACTGAGGCACAGGCAGGCTTTAGAAAAGTGTCTCACCACGTTCCTCTCCCCCTGCTCCTCCCCCCAGTCACGGGGGCCTCAGCTTGTGTCCGGGAGAGGCTTGACCCCATGGGGGTAGCTGACCCCCTGCAAGGTTTGGGGTCCTGCCACTACCTGCTCCCCTTGTTGGACAGCGGGAGAGATGGGCAGGCGTATTTCCAGGGTGCCAGCAGCTCCCCCCCACTGGCAGGCCCCATCCAGCCTGTGCCCCAACCCCAGGGCTGGGTGTGTGAGGAGCCCACGGAGCCACCAGTAGAGGTGGGAAGGGAGGCCCTGTGTTACCGGGGTGCCCGGGGGACCCCAATGTCTGTGATGAGCAGAGGGGTCTCTGGTGGGAACTGGGGTACAGCTCTGTCTGCGGGCAGGCTGTGCGGTCTGGGGTGGAAGAGTAGGGGGGCTAGCAGGGTTAAGGGGTGCCACACCCTGCTGGTTTGCGAGGTTCAAGGGAGGCAGCCTCAGGACCCCCTCTATGACGAAGGTCGGGGCGCCCCAGAGGATTCTGGGGGAGCCCCAGAGAACTGCCCCAGGCTCAGACCCCACACAGGGTAACACAAAACCAGCCAAACCTTTATTGTTTCCAAACCCAAGAGAAGATGGATGGGGGGCGGGGGGAGGGCTGGTGACGGGAGGTTGATCCCAGACCGGGGGGTGGGGGGCTGTGTGTTGGGGGCCCGGGGGAGACACTCTGGGGCGAGGGGTACTGCGCCCTCCCCCGAGCTCACTGCACAGCCTGCTCGTTCGCACTGCTGCTGGAGTCCTGGGGTTTCATGACGTCGGGGAGCTCGGGGGGGCTGGAGAAGGAGTCGATGCGGAGAGCCTCGAAGGAGTCATCTGCAGGAGAGGGGAGGCGGATCAGAGAGACAGGCTCAGTCCCCCCCGCCCGCCAGCGGCCTCTTCCCCCCACACACTCACCCCCGCCTCGGAAAGCCAGGCCCACCGTGGCCGGTGCCTGGGGCCGCGCCGTCTGGCTGGTGAAGCCGCAATCTCCTAGGGTCTTGCTGTCGTCTAGCAGCTGGTCATCCTGGGATGGAGAGAGAGGAGCGGGGAAGCTTGAGGTGCTGAGATGCGGCCAGGTCTGGGGCGGGGCGGCTGGGGAGCCGCTGCATATAACGTGGCATAGGTGTGGGGGGGCTGATCAGTGGTGACACAGCCAGCTGTGGGGTGGGGCAGCCATACCACAGGGAGTCCCTGACAAGGGAGAGCGCCCCCGGCCAAGCCCCCTCGTCTGCATAGACTCCCGCCCAGACCTCTGCATGCCCCTCACTGCGGGGGTCGCCCATTCTTTAAAGCATGGTGCCCCATCCCCCCGCCCATGGCGCCCTCTGCCCCACAGTGCCCCCCGCCCAGCTCCCACAAATCCCCACCCGGTGGCAGCCCTGCCCAGCCCCCCGCCGTATCCTCACCAGCCCCACACCTTGTAGAGCCGCTGGTCCTCGGGGGGCCGCTTGAGGATGCCCTCCACGATGCGCTTCAGCTCGTACACGGTGCTGGACTCCTTGGCGTCGGTGAAGATGGTCGTCTTGTGGCGCCGGATCATCAGGAACACGTCCTGGGGGGGCAGGGCACATGCTCAGCGCCGGCCCCTCCACCCCAACGTGTCTCAGCCTCCGCGCCTCAGTTTCCCAGGTACAACACTGGCCCCGCGGCCCTACCCCAGCTCAGTGCTGGCCACCCCAGGCCGTGCCTCAGTTTCCCTAGCTTTGCCCCAGCCCCAGGCCGTGCCCCAGCTTAGCACTGGCCTCCCCAGGCTGTGCCTCAGTTTCCCTAGCTTAGCCCCAGCCCCAGGCCGTGCCTCAGTTTCCCTAGCTTTGCCCCAGCCCCAGGCCGTGCCCCAGCTTAGCACTGGCCTCCCCAGGCTGTGCCTCAGTTTCCCTAGCTTAGCCCCAGCCCCAGGCCGTGCCTCAGTTTCCCTAGCTTAGCCCCAGCCCCAGGCCGTGCCTCAGTTTCCCTAGCTTTGCCCCAGCCCCAGGCCGTGCCCCAGCTTAGCACTGGCCTCCCCAGGCTGTGCCTCAGTTTCCCTAGCTTAGCCCCAGCCCCAGGCTGTGCCTCAGTTTCCCTAGCTTAGCCCCAGCCCCAGGCCGTGCCTCAGTTTCCCCAGCTTAGCCCCAGCCCCAGGCCGTGCCTCAGTTTCCCCGGGTCGGCGCCGCGCCCCCCCCCGGCCGTGCCTCAGTTTCCTCGGCTGAGCACCAGGCCCCGCGCGGGGGGTGCCGGGAAGGGCCGCGCGGGGGGGGCCGGGCCGGGGGGGAGGGGCGGGCCCGGGGTGGGGGGGGCCCGGTCTCTCTCTCTCTCACCATCCCGGCCGCTCCCCGCTCGCCCAGACGCAGCCGCAGCCCCCGGCTCCGCCACGGTCCCAGGCTGCACCGCGCGACCTCTGCCCGCACGCACGCCGCGCGACCCCACGCCGGCCGCCATGTTGGGAGTGGCGCCGCCGCCGCCATGGCGGGTCAGGGTGTCCGGACCAATGGGGAGGCGGGACAGCGGGCGGCCATGCTGGGAAGGTCACACCCCCCCCCACGGAGCGGCCATGCTGGGAAGGTCGCCGCCGCGCCCAGCCCCTTGAGAAGGTCGCGCGCAGAGCCGTCATCTCGGACAGGGTAAAGGTCGAGGGAGGGAGCCGCACGCGGCGGAAGCCGTCTTGAGACGGGCCGGGGACCTCCCGCGGGCCCCCCTGGCGCCATGTTGGGAAGGTCAAAGGAGTTGTGGCCTCCAGGGCGCCTGGATTCTATGCCCCGCCCCCAACCGAGATCTGCGGGTCAAAGCCGCCGCCAGCGCCCCCGGCCACGCCCCCAGCGCCCTCGCCCCGCCCCCGGACCGAGGCCCCGCCCCCTCCCGCCCATCCTTCGCCCCCCTCCCACTGACTGGGGAGACCAGAAAAACACCGGGCAGCTGGGACCCCCTGGGGGGGGGGCGGGGGGGGGGGGGGGCGGGGGGCGGGGGGGGGCCGAGGGCAGCTGGGACCCCCCGGGGGGCGGGGTCCGGGGGGGGGGGGCCGAGGGCAGCTGGGCTGGCCGGGGGAGGTTTCGGGGGGGGCGGGGCGGGGGGCCCGGGGGGGGGGTTTCGGGGGGAGCTGAGCTGGCCCGGGGGGGGGGGGGGGGGGGGGGCGGGGCTGGCGGGGGGGGGGGGGGGGGGTGCCTGGGGGAGCTGAGCTGGCCCGGGGGGGTTTCGGGGGGAGCTGAGCTGGCCCGGGGGGGGGGTTTCGGGGGGAGCGGGGCTGGCGGGGGGGGGGGTGCCTGGGGGAGCTGAGCTGGCCCGGGGGGGGTTTCGGGGGGAGCTGAGCTGGCCCGGGGGGGGTTTCGGGGGGAGCGGGGCTGGCGGGGGGGGGTGCCTGGGGGAGCTGAGCTGGCCTGGGGGGGGGTGTCGGGGGGAGCTGAGCTGGCCCGGGGGGGGGCGGGGGGAGCCGGGGGGGGTTTCGGGGGGAGCGGGGCTGGCGGGGGGGGGGTGCCTGGGGGAGCTGAGCTGGCCTGGGGGGGGGTGGGGGGGAGGTGAGCTGGGGGAAGGGGGGGGCGGGGGGGAAGGGGGGCTGGCCGGGGGGGGGGTTGGGGGGTGCTGAGCTGGCCCGGGTGGGGTCAAGGGCAGCTGGGCTGGCGGGAGGGTGTCGGGGGGAGCTGAGCTGGCCCGGGGGGGGGGTTTCGGGGGAAGCTGAGCTGGCCGGGGGGGTTTTTGGGGGAAGCGGGGCTGGCCGGGGGGGGTGTCGGGGGGAGCTGGGCTGGCCGGGGGGGGGGCCGAGGGCAGCTGGGCTGGTCAGGGGGTGCTGGGGGGAGCTGGGCTGGTCGGGGGGGTGCCTGGGGGAGCTGAGCTGGCTGAGGGGGGGCCGAGGGTAGCTGGGCTGGCGGGGGGGGGCGGGGGGGAGAGGACTGGCCCAGGCGCACGCAGATCTCAGGGCGCAAAAGCACTTTTTGCAGAAAAGCGTCCGTGCCAATCTAGACGCGCTTTTCTGCAAAAAATCCCCGATCGCCATTTTCGCCATCGGGGCCTTTTTGTACAAAACAAATCTGAGCTGCCTACACTGGCCCTTTTGCGCAAAAGGACTTTTGCCCGAACAGGAGCAGCATCGTATTTCCGCAAGAAGCCCTGATTTCTTACATGAGGTCGTCAGTGTTCTTGCGGAAATTCAAGCGGCCAGTGTAGACAGCTGGCAAGTTTTTCCGCAAAAGCACCTGCTTTTGCAGAAAAACTTGCCAGTCTAGACACAGCCTAAGGGTACGTCTACACAGCAACACTATTTCGAAATAACTAGCGCTATTCCGAAATAACGGAGTCTGGATCTACACAGCAGGCAGTTCTTTCCAGATTGTGTCAAAATACTGTCAAGCTGGAGGACTTCTTACCCCGACTCCCATAACCCTCGTTGTAAGAGGAGTAAGGGAAGTGGGAGGAAGAGGGCTCGATTTTGAACTAAGTGCGGTGTAGACACTCCCTATTTCGAAGCAAGCTCTGCGACATAAGATACGCAATTGACATAGCTTCTTTCGAGTGACGTCCTGCAGTGTAGTCGCACCCTAAAACAACTTGTCGAGGAGGATGCTGATTGGGACAAGGCTGCCGGTTGTGTGGACAGAGCTAACTGAGTCAGGTCACATGTTTAATGGGAAACATCTCAGCCCCCCACTGCCGGGCGCAGGGCCTGCGGATGGGAGAGACCCAGGCGGGGCACAGTTGTACTGAGGACTCCTGCTTATGGAGATGTGCGTCCAGGGCGACTACCCCAAACCGACCCTGTTGACTCATGGTCTCTGCTTACACCAGACAACACCTTGAGCTGCTAGACAAGTAAGACAGGCTCTGCCGTTTGTTTTCTAACTCTGAAAACACACAGTGCGTTGTCACGTGTACCACTTTCCCTACTGACGGTGAGAAGTTAGTGTGGAAATAGCAACTTCACCAGGGCACGGGAAAGCCCCGTTCGAACTGTGGTTGTGCTTTCCTGCTGTTTTTTCACACCCAGTATTGAGCAGATTGTAGGGCGAGGCTGCCAGCTAAAATGTTGCTTGTTCTTTAACCAAAGGCCCAAATTCATGGGCGGGAGGGGGGATGGGGAGACAGATTAAGCATGTCCCATCATTTCTGTCCCCTGGAATGCCACAGAAATCTTTTTCACTTTTTTCATTGTATTCCTTTGGTATATAGGGTCATGCCAATTCTCTTCCAGAATATGATCTGAGGAAGTGGGTCTGGCCCATGAAAGCTCATCACCTGATAAACCATCTTGTTAGTCTTTAAAGTGCTGCATAGTTTTTCCTTTTGTTTCAGCAAGATCAGACTAACACGGCTACCTCTCTATTACAGAAATCTCTGACGCTTTGAAATGAGCATTTTGAAAATGGGGGTCTTTTAACAGTTTGTTGATGCTTCAATTGTTCGCGGTTTAGGGGCATAAGCGCGGAGCCTTTATTTTTTCCTTCCAGATGATCTACGTGCGACCTCAGGACTGGGCGGTGAGGAGGGATGTGGTTTTTTGAAAGCATTTTGTTGCAAACTGCTGGATGCTTAAAAATCCCAGCTGCCAAAAGTGTTTGCATGTTTTAAAATGGTGAAACAATAGGTTTTCACGTTTACAATGTTTAGGGACACGTGCGTGACAGACGAGGGTGGCTTTTCTGAAGTGTTGTGGTGCAACTGCAAACCGTTTGCTTTTAGGCGCTTAAAATACGGGGATTTTTCTTTTTGTAAGTCTGCAAATGTATGTTTTAAAACGGGGTTAAAAGTTCATTTTAATGCTTAAATTCCTCACACAGGAAAACATGTGTAGGATTTTAATGTTATTTTGTTGCAAACTAGCTTTGGACGCTTAGAATACAGAGTTTTTTACTTAAAACAAAATGTGTGTGGGGGGGAGAGACTGTTTGAATGCGTTTGCTCTTCTGGGTTTGGGGAAATGCGCTGGTCTTCAAAATGTCTGTTTTAAAGAAACCCGAGTGGTAGAAATGAAAGCTAACCCTGTGTGGGTTGTAGTGTGTGTGGTGGGTATTTTACAGTCTGAAATTGATTGTGTAATGCCGCGGTTTTTAAACGGCCCCGACGCGCCCAAAAACACCCCCTAAATTAGCACTTGAGTTTTCAATTTCACACGAGTGTTTCCTGTGTCTGGTAATGATGTTGACTTTCCACAGTACGAGCAAAACAAGAGAGAGGCTCTTAGCCCAGAGTGCAAACAAGCCAAAAGAGACAGGAGAAATTCTCCAGTGTCAACCTGTTGAGAAGCATTTTAAATATATTTTGATTGTTTGGTCATTTACCCGGTTTGTTTTTTAAGCGAGTACCGTGGGTGGGTGGGTGGGTGTTGGCGAGAGGCAGATTGTAGCGTTGTTTGGTTGTGTAAACTGAGGCATCTTTTCGCAATCAATCTGTGCCACCGTCAGAGTTTTGGAGACGTGGGCGGCAGAACCACCGAACAACTGGGATCCAATGAGTCTGTTACTGCACAAGCAGCAGCAGGCCTGTGCCCAGACATCGCAGCCAAAACAAAAGACTCCTAAGTCAGCCCTGCAGCTCCACCTGCAGCTCCTCCGCGGCTGACATGGCCCTGAGCCCTGAGCAGGCTGTGAGCGAACACCCGAAGGCGGCGTGTGTGCTGCTTTGGGGCGGAGAACAAAACCCCTGCGGGTTGCAAGTACGCCGGATAGAAGTGTGGCTCCAGGCTGTGATAAAACTGTTGCAACAGTTCCTCTCCCAGAGTCTGTCTCTTATTGATCCCGGCCGGAGGGGTTTGGAATCAGAAGTTCTGTCCGTGAGTTGGGTGACTCGGCGGGGGGCCGGGTGTGCGCAGGCTGGGGGGGACGGTCCTGAATTGGGGTGTTCGAACAGGAGACGGACGCGCTGCCCAACCGGACCCAGGTGTGACCATGAGCACGGGGTGACCACGGGAAGGCGCAGGGCTGGAGAGGGGCCGCCTGGCTCAGGCGTGGCAGGGCCTGGGGGACAGACAGCCAGGCGGGGCCGGTGGAACAACGCTCCAGTCTGTTCTGTTCTCAAGTCAAACCGGAGCCCCGAGGGCCTAGGCCGACGGGGCCGCCCACAGCCCCCCATGGGGTGACGGGAATGGGGGGGAGGCCTTTGGCTTCCCTCGTGTCAGTGCGTCCCCTTTGGCTCGGCCCTTGGATGGAAATGGGCGTCGGAGCAGCCCTCCAGCAACCCCCCAGGAACACCCACCGCTCCCACGTGGGGGCAGGGAGGAGGCAGAAATAGGGGGCATGTGACCCTGGCACTGAGGGGTGGGGAGCCCCCAGGCCCTGCCCCCACCCGCAGCCAGGGGGGCTCCCAGGGACCCAGCGCGGCTCAGACAGGTCAGCACAGGGACCAGGGGCAGCCAGGGCAGCCCAGTCTGGGGGGAGGGGCCCAGAGCCGGGACCCTGGACCTTCCCCTGCCTCCCCCCAGCCATGACACCCCCCCATCCCACAGCCAGGCCCCTCTTCCCACCTTTGTCCTGCTTCCTGGGCACAAGGTGTCACCCGCTCCCACCCCCTCCCGGGCTCAGGGCACAAAAGGCCTCGGTCGGGGGGGGGGTGGCTGCCCCCCCGAAATGCTTTGAGCCTGACCCAGCCACGTTTTGGGAACGCCAGGGGCGGGGGGACACGCCCTGGGCTGGACACTCCCTGAGCAGCAGCAGCTGCCGCGCCTGCTTGTGTCTGAGCCCAGCTGGGTTGGGTTTCGGCCCAGACCCCCAGCACGGAAAGGAAGCTGCTTTGTGCCAGGCCCTGGCCAGGGACCCCCTGGACCCTTGACACTGGGGTTGGGGTCCCCACTGTGGAGGGCTGGACTTGGAGCCTGATTTGGGAGGAGAAAATCTCCCGGGAGTGGGCTGAGGGCTGCCCTGGAAATGGAGTCGGCTCCCGCACGGCACGGGGAAGGGGCACTGAAAGTAACAAGGTGGGTCAGCAGTGGCTCAGGGGCTAGGGCGTTCCCCTGGGGAGCACAGGGTGGTGGGTTCAAGTCCCAGGGATGGAGCTGGCAGGTGTTAGGGCCTTCTCTCAGGGTACTCTACACTTGCTCCCTACTTTGCGCTAGGGATGCAAATATTGGTGACCGAAATTGCTAATGAAGCGGGGATTTAAATATCCCGCACTTCATTAGCATGATCTCGCCAGTGCGCTATTCTGATCGCCAGCTGATTTGAACCAGGAAGTGTGAATCAAACCCCTTGGTTCAAACTAATGTTACTCCTCAAAAACTGCAGCTTTACCAACCCGGTAACTCAGCGCTGGAGCAACCGGTGAGGCTGGCAGGCCGGGTGGGCGCTGGGGTACCGTTGCTCACAGTACGTAGGTGTTGGTCTCTACAAGCTGCCCCAGGCGTTACCTGCCTAGCAGGGCCTGCGCTCCGGGTCGCAGGGAAACGCGCCCGCTTCGCTTTACAAATATTTGCACTGCAGGTGTGAACGCCCAGAGCAGGCGGACTCTCGAAATCACAGGCCACCAGAGACTACAGCAGTGCCAAGGCCCAGCCAGCCGCCTGTGCATGGGAGGCGGAAGGGAGGAAATTAAAGGAGGCCACCGGAGGAAAAGGTTCCATATGTTGGTGGTTTGATCGCGCACAGGGCCGGAGCCACCCAGTGAAGGCCGAGATCCGCCGGCCCCCCGTGTCTGCCCTTCGCGGGTGACTCAGACCCTGCCGAGACCTCTGCTCCTGCTCTGCCCCCGTTAACAAACCCGCAGGTCGCCTGGGACGGGGCTGGCCGCAGGCGCTGTCTGGGGCGTGTGCTCCCACCGGGCTGGGGGACGGGACCGGTCTCGGGGGTGGAAGTGCCCAGGGCGTGCTGTGATCTTAGGGGTAACGAAGTCCCGGTGGTGGGGGGCGGGGAGGGGCTGGCCGTGGGTCCGGCCGTGACTTTGGAAGGGCCCAGGAGTTCCCGTTTGTTCCTGGCTGGGCGAAGGCTCAGGACGGACGTGGCACCAGGTGGGGGGGGGGGGGGCTGCCCTGCGCCTGGCCCTCCGCTCCCCCACGGCAATTCCCCATCACCGGCCCTAAGGGCTCTGAGCCGGCACCGCCCCCTGGCGTCGGCCCGGGAGGCTGCGGGCGGAGGGCGGCCCCGTAGCTCACCTGTGTGGTCCAGATCCCGCAGGGAGTGTGTGTGTGGGGGGGTGGCACCGGCTTTTCCCTGGGTGGGGGGGGGGGGGTTGGTGTGACGGTGGCCAGGCACGAAGGGGGAAAGGGAGGGGCCACGGCTGAGCCGAGGGTTACCAGTGGCTTCAAAAAAATACCGGACACACTGGGGGGAGGGGGGGACACCAGCTGGGAGGGGAGTGGGGCTGGCCGGGAGGATGTGTGTGTGTGTGGGAAACCGGCTGTCGGGAAGCAGGGCTAGTGGGGGAGGGGAGTTCGGGAGCAGCGGGGGAGATCGGGGAGGGGGAGGGGGAGGAGGAGGGGGAGGGGGGCGGGAGAACTGGCCGGTGGGAAGCAGGGCTGGCGGGAGGGGGGGGGGGAGAGATCGGGGACGAGGAGGCGAGAGGAGGGGGGGGAGAACTGGCCGGTGGAAGCAGGGGTAGTCGGGGGCAGCAGGGCTGGCGGGGGGGGGCAGTTCGGGGGCAGCAGGGCTGGCGGGGGTGGGGGGTTCGGGGTTAGCGGGGGAGATCGGGGAGGAGGAGGAGGCGGGGGGGGGGAGAACTGGCCCATGGGAAGCAGGGCTGGCGGGGGGGGGGGCAGTTCGGGGGCAGCAGGGCTGGCGGGGGAGGGGAGTTCGGGGTTAGCGGGGGAGATCGGGGAGGAGGAGGAGGCGGGGGGGGATAACTGGCCCATGGGAAGCAGGGCAGGCGGGGGGGAGAGTTCGGGGGCAGTGGGGGAGATCGGGGAGGAGGAGGAGGGGGGAACTCTGGCCCATGGGAAGCAGGTCAGGCGGGGGGGGGGAGTTCGGGGGCAGCAGGGCTGGCGGGGGTGGGTGGGTGGTTCGGGGGTAGCGGGGGTGATCGAGGAGGAGGAGGCGGGAGAACTGGCCGGTGGAAGCAGGGCTGGCGGGGGGGGAGGGAGAGTTCGGGGGTATCGGGGAGGAGGAGGCGGGGGGGGGGGAGAACTGGCCGGTGGAAGCAGGGCTGGCGGGGGGGGAGGGAGTTCGGGGGTAGCGGGGAGGAGGAAGCGGGAGGGGGGGAGAGAACTGGCCGGTGGGAAGCAGGGCTGGCGGGGGGGGGGGAGTTCGGGGGTATCGGGGAGGAGGAGGCGGGAGGAGGAGGGGGGGGGAGAACTGGCCGGTGGAAGCAGGGCTAGTGGGGGCAGCAGGGCTGGCGGGGGGAGATCGGGTGCGGGGGGACCGGCCGGCGGGGGCGGGACTGACCCGGGCGCGCGCAGATCCCGGGGTGCTGCCCGCCCCCTGTAAAGCGCGAGCGAGTCCGGCCCCGGGGATTCCCCCCCCCCCCCGCCCCGTTGCGCCCTGCCCGCCCGGTAGACACTGACCCGCGCGGGCGGATCTATCCGCAGCGCGCAGCCCCGCCCTGACCCCCAATAACAACGAACCCGACCGCGTGTCCGGTATTTTCTTCATATTTCCCCGGGCAGATCCCGCAAATGCCTCTGCCCCCGCTCTGCCCCCGCGCGACACGGCCCAGGGGTGGGGGCTGGGGCGGGGCGGGTGCTCGCAGTGCCCCTCTCCCCGAGGCTCAAGGAAAGCCCGTGGGCTGGTGCACGCAGGCTTGGCTGGGCTGAAGCCCTTCAGGAACCGGGGTGCAACTCGTGCGGCCGAGCCCCCCCCGCTCGAAATGAGCCGGTCTCGCCACAAAGCGTTCGAGGTGAGCAGGGATCCCCTCCCCGCACTTTGGGAAGTTTGGGGTTTTACTGCTCATTCCGATCCCCCCCCCCGGGATGTTTCCGAGGGCCGGGGAGTAGAACCCTGGTCTCCTGTGACCTCGCCTCCTGTCTCCCCCCCAGTGGAAGCCCATTTCTTATCCTGCCCGCCCTGCCCAGGGGGGACACACCGGCTCCCGCGGCTCTTTGGACCAGCCCATCACACCCAGGCGGACTGGTCCCCTGGGCTGTTTTCCGGCCTCTCATCCCACTCGCCTGCGGGCGGGGACTTGCTCGCAAGGGGGTTCCTGGGTCCCCACCCGCCTGCACGCCAGGGACACCCGCCAGGGACTGCGTGGCAGGGCTTCCCCGCCAGGGCCGATGGACCCTCCAGCGCCCACGGTTCCGCACTGTCGCGGCTGGCAAACCGAGCCCGGCCCAAGCACCCCACGACGGCCACGATCCCAGCTGGCGCAGTTGGCTGGGCTTCTGCGCCTGCCCGGGCAGGGGTGTGTCCCAGGGGCGGGGCCAAAGCATGTGGGCGGGGCCACCCCCACTGGGGCTGTGGGAGACACAGAAGGCGGAGGGGTGGGGTCAGCCGGGGCGCCCGCCTGCCAGAGTCTGCAGAGAGCCTGGCCCCGTTGCTCAGCGAGGCGGTAGCTGCTCGGGATACACCTCTAGGGGGCAGCACTGGGGCAGCCAAGCCAAGGCAGCTGGGATTGGCTCGCTGGGGGAGGCGGGCTGTCTCTGGGGGGGGGCGTGGTTTCCAGGTAGCTCCTCCCACATCTCCACAGCGCCCCCTGCTGGTGCAGAGGGAGACCTGAAAGGGGGTTCTGGGGTCCAGCCCCTGCCAGCTCGGCTGCTTCCTACGCTGCCCTCGGAGGGGCCCGGAGCAGAGTCCTCCCCGGCCTCCGTGGAGCAACCTCGCGGCCGCCCCAGGGCCTGAAGCCGGGCTCAGGAACGGGCTTGTCTGAGCACATGGGAGCCGCCCAGGAATGTGCAGCGAGAGCCCTGGAGGGCTGCCCATTAACCCCCCGGACTCACCCCCCCAGGGGCTCCCAGTTCCAGCCCCCTGCTCTAACCACTAGAGCCCACTCCCCTCCCAGAGCTGGGGTGGCACCCAGGAGCCCTGGCTCCCAGCCCTGCCCCCTGCAGTGACTGTGAACAGCCTGCCCTGCCCTCTGACTGCCCCCCCCCCCCCGTGCCCGGCGGCCTCTCCTCTGGGCCGGGCCTGCAGCTGGGCACGAGGGAGCCGGAGCCGCCCGACACTTTACTTTCGTTTCTGCCGGAGGAAATTCCGCCGAGACAGACATTGCCAGCTGGGGAGCAGGTAGCGGTTGTGTGGGGGGGGCAGGTAGCGGCTGTGTGTGTGTGTGGGGGGGGCAGGTAGCGGCTGTGTGTGTGTGTGGGGGGGGGCAGGTAGCGGCTCTCTGTGTGTGTGGGGGGGCAGGTAGCAGCTGGGGTGTGTGTGTGGGGGAGGGGTGCAGGTAGCAGCTGGGGGTGTATGTGGGGCAGGTAACAGCTGGGGTGTGTGTGGGGGGGAGGGGTGCAGGTAGCAGCTGGGGGTGTATGTGGGGCAGGTAACAGCTGGGGTGTGTGTGGGGGGGAGGGGTGCAGGTAGCAGCTGGGGGGTGTATGTGGGGCAGGTAACAGCTGGGGTGTGTGTGTGGGGGAGGGGTGCAGGTAGCAGCTGGGGGTGTATGTGGGGCAGGTAACAGCTGGGGTGTGTGTGTGGGGGAGGGGTGCAGGTAGCAGCTGGGGGTGTATGTGGGGCAGGTAACAGCTGGGGTGTGTGTGGGGGAGGGGTGCAGGTAGCAGCTGGGGGTGTATGTGGGGCAGGTAGCAGCTGGGGTGTGTGGGGGAGGGGTGCAGGTAGCAGCTGGGGGTGTATGTGGGGCAGGTAACAGCTGGGGTGTGTGTGTGTGGGGGAGGGGTGCAGGTAGCAGCTTGGCTGTGGGGGGGGGGCAGGTGCCAGATGGGGGATCTAGCCCCCCAGGACAGGCTCCTCCAGTCTGTCCCCCCAGGGGGCGGGCTCGCTGCCCTCCCGGCCGGCCTAGGGCCCCAGGGGTATTTCCATGGCTGCCCCTTCCCTGGTTTAAAGCCAGTCAGACCAGCCGCCGCGGCACCGAAGCGACTTGCCAGCCCCGCCGTGGCTCTGGCTGGTGTCGGGAAGTGGCCAGCCCCCGCCCCAGGGCTGCCCCCGGGACCCTCAGGCCCAGCCCGGCCCAGCCCCCAATTCTGAGACCTGGCCCCAGGCGCTGGCCAAGGAGAGTTTGCTCCTTTCTGGGGGTGCTAGTGAGGGGGGTCCCAGTGCACAGGGAGAGCGCTGCAGAACGCAGAGCTCACACATCGACAGGGTGTCCCAGTCCCGCTCCGTGCCTCAGTTTCCCCCGCTGCCAGCCCCCCTGTTTGAGCCTAGTGGGTATGAGAGGGTTAACCCCCTGCTGCCTCTGTTCTCCAGCAGAGTCCAGCTTGAGCCCCAGCCCAGGGGGTATCGGTCACCTGGAGCCCGGCCCGTGGCCCACTGCATGATGGGAAACGCAAATAATAAACGGTAAGAGCTCAGGGCCCACTCAATTCAGCTGTAACCGGTCCCACAGCTTGGGCCAGAGTCCACGGAGCCTGGCTCCCAGCCCCTGGTCTACCCACTAGCCCCCACTTCCCTCCCCGAGCTGGGGAGAGAGGCCAGGAGTCCTGGCTCCCAGCCCCTGCTCTACCTACTAGCCCCCACTGCCCTCCCTGAGCTGGGGAGAGAGCCCAGGAGTCCTGGCTCCCAGTCCCCTTGCTCTACCCACTAGCCTCCAATGCCCTCCCTGAGCCGGGGAGAGAGCCCAGGAGTCCTGGCTCCCAGTCCCTGCTCTACCCACTAGCCCCCACTGCCCTCCCTGAGCCGGAGAGAGAGCCCAGGAGTCCTGGCTCCCAGTCCCTGCTCTAAACACTAGCCCCCACTGCCCTCCCTGAGCCGGGGAGAGAGCCCAGGAGTCCTGGCTCCCAGCCCCTGCTCTACCCACTAGCCCCCACTGCCCTCCCTGAGCCGGGGAGAGAGCCCAGGAGTCCTGGCTCCCAGCCCCCTGCTCTACCCACTAGCCCCCACTGCCCTCCCTGAGCCGGGGAGAGAGCCCAGGAGTCCTGGTTCCCAGTCCCCCTGCTCTACCCACTAGCCCCCACTGCCCTCCCCAAGCTGGGGAGAGAGCCCAGGAGTCCTGGCTCCCTGGCCCACAGAGCGTGTGTCTCCCAGGCCGCCTGCTCCGCCCGCCTCGAAGCCGGCGCCAGGGGGGATCATGCAGAGACTCCGGGAGGACGTCACCTGCTCCATCTGCCTGGACGTCTTGGAGGACCCCGTCTCCATCGAGTGCGGCCACAACTTCTGCCGGGGCTGCCTCTCGGCCCACTGGAGCGGGGTCTCGTCCCAGGGCTCCCGGTGCCCCGAGTGCCGGGCTCCCTGCGCCAGGGACAGGATGACCCCGGACACGCGCCTGAGGAGTCTGGTGGAGAACATCAGAGACCTGCCCCGCGACGGGGAGCTGGCAGCCCCGGGGAGAGCCGGCCCGGAGGTGGGGGCCGGGCTGGAGATGCAGCCACTTCTGGGGCAGTGCAGCTGGGGAAGGGCCTCCCAGCGGCTCCGGGCAGCACCGTGTCCCCTCGGGGGTCAGCGCCCTGGGCTGATAGCGGGGAGCTGAGCACACACGGCTCAGCCCGACTGATCAGAAACCAGCCATGCAGCCTGGGACTCCCTTTGGTCCTGGGAGAGACTGGTGGGTCCAGGAATGGGACATTTCCCCTCTAGGGGGCGCCATCGTCCACCCGCCTCAGGGGGTGGCAGTGGGGCAGGGCTCTCATGTGGGGAGCTGGGGCCTGGCTGGCTCAGGGGTGGGGTCTCAGCGCTGACCCTGCTCCCTCCCTGGCAGGGGCTGGGGGCTGAACTGGAACCAGGGGCCAAGCCGGAGCCGGGGTGCCCGGTGCAGCTGGTGCGTCTGGACGAGGACGGGGGCCTGATCCTGGACGAGGGGGCCCTGAGCCGCTGCCTGGAGCAGGGTGGGGTGGGGGACGCCCCCGTCTGCCTGGTGTCCGTCATCGGGGAGCAGCGCCGGGGCAAATCCTTCCTGCTGAACTACCTGCTGCGCCGGCTCCGCAGCCCGGTGAGTGGGGCCCTGATCCCCTCCTGGAGCTGGGGGGAGACCCCAGGAGTCTTGGGTCCCAGCCCCCTGCTCTAACCACTAGCCCCCACTTCCCTCCCTGAGATACACCCGGGAGTCCTGGCTCCTCTGCTCTAACCACTAGACCGTCCTCCCTTCCCACTGCATAGCGGGTGGGGGTGGCAGCCCAGGGGTGGCTGGTACCTCACCCCTCCCTGTCTCATGCTGGCTGAGCTGTTGGTGTGAACTCCTCCCCCCCCGGGGGCTCACACCAGCAGCACCCCCCCCCCCCCGGCCTCTGGCCAGGTGCGATCATCTGTGCAGGGGCCTGGGAGCCGTGCGTCTGTCTGGGCCCGCGTCTGTGTGTCCATCCCAGAGTCTGTTCACTCCGTGTCTGTCTCAGCCGGAATCTGCCTGTCCGCCTAAAACACCCGCAGCCCCTCCCACCCCCCTGCACTAACTGCCCCCACCTTGTATCACCCCCCCCCCCCGCAGGAGGAGAAGGACGGGTCGTGGATGGGCCGGGAGGACGAGCCCCTGGAGGGGTTCGAGTGGCGCGTCGGCACCCGCAGCGTCACCAAGGGCGTGTGGGCCTGGAGCCAGCCCCTCTGGGTCCCCGCCATGGGGGGGCAGGTGAGTGGGAAGGGGAGGGAGGGGGAGAGCCACCCCAGTGAGTCGGCCCTTGGAGGGGGGGGCAGCTTCATGAGGAGATGTCTGGGAAGGGAGGCAGGGACTTGGAACTGGGACCCATGGGGGGGGCTGGTGTGTGACCCACCCACGGCTCCCCCCCAGGTGGCCGTGCTGCTGATCGACACCGAGGGCTCCATGGACATCGCCAGAGACACAGAGACCAGCGTCAAGCTCTCCGCCCTGTCCATGCTGCTGGGCTCCTACCAGGTAGGCACTAGGGGGCGCTGTGGGGCAGGGAGCGGGGCAGGGCCCAGCGGGGGGTGCTCTCCCCTGGGAGGCAGGGCTGGCCCAGTGCCCCAGGACAGCGCTGGGGGCGCTGCAGGGGAGGACCCAGCAGGGGACGCTGTGAGGCAGGGAGCAGGGCAGGTCCCAACAGGGGGCGCTGTCCCCTGGGAGGCAGGGCTGGCTCAGTGCTCCAGGACAGGGGGCGCTGCAGGGGAGGACCCAGCAGGGGGTGCTGTGCCGGTTTCTGTCTCTAGCTCTGTCCTCTTTGCTCACCTGCAGATCCTGAATGTTTCCAGCCAGCTAAAGGACCCTGACCTAGAATACCTGGAGGTGAAGGGGTGGGGGGCAGGACACATCACCCTTCTCATTCTGCCCCCCCCCCCCAGGGTGATTTTACTGTTCCGCAGCTGGGGAAACTGAGGCCCAGCGAGACTCGGTGACTTGTCTGAGGTCACACTGGTCATCTGTGGCACAGCTAGGGATAGAACCCAGCAGGCCTGGTTCCCACCCCCCTGCTTTAACCACTAGACCCCACACCCCTCCTGGAGCTGGGATAGAGCCTGGAGTCCTGGCCTCAGTGCGGCTCCCCTGGCAGCCGTGGGACTCTGGGGAAGTCTCCTTGCGGGCACCGGGTCTGGCCCAGGGCAGAGGGGAACCCGGCCGTGCAGTTCTGCTCTCTGGCCACTAGGGGTCTCTGCGCCACTGGGGAAAGCTGGGACCCTGGTCACAGGCCAGACCAAGCTGGAGCTGGAGGGTGGGAGAGCGAGGCCAGCCCCTCCCCCATCACACGCTGCCTGCGGGCCCCACAGATCCCAGCCCAGACTCACCCCCTTGCTCTGCCCCACAGATGTTCCTGCACGTGGCCGAGGAGGTGGGGAAGGAATATGGACTGGAGCCCGTTCAGGTGTGTTGGCTTCTCCCCCCTCACCTGCCCCGCCCCCCCCCACCCCTCTCCCCAGGGCATGGGATCTTCCTGCCCCACTCAATCTCCTCATCACATTCCTGGGGGTTCCTCCTCCTCCTCCCTGTCCCAACCTCCCAGTGACCCCCCCCTCCCCTCCTGTCTCCCCTGCAGCACCTGGACCTGCTGGTGCGGGACTGGACCAGCTCCCAGCTCCTTGGAGCTGAGGGCGGGGAGCAGCATCTGAGAGACGTCCGGGAGGTGAGTGTGGGGCTGGGGTGGGGATTGGGACATGGGGCCTTTGGGGGGGGCTGGCTCCGATGGCTCGGGGGGCAAGGGGGAACCCCCGGGTATTTCCCTCTGGTGGTGTCTCACTTTGCTGATCCCCCGGCTCCAGCAGCTGTTGGCGGTGAGGTCCCCCTGCAAACACCCCAAGGCCCTGGCCGTGCTGGGCAGAAGCAGCAGCCGCTGTTACCTGATGCCCTTCCCCGGCAAGCGGATCTTGACTGGCAGCGTGGGAGCCCTGAGAGGTAACGGGCCGGGAGAGCGGCTCTGGGCCTGCCCCACGGGGCGTCTCTGTCTCTGGGAATGGTCGTCGGGGGGGGGGGGGGAAGGGGGAATGCTCGGCCCCGAGTTCACTGTCCATTTCCCCCCGGCAGACATGGACGAGGATTTCCGGGAGAGCCTGAGGGACTACGTCACCGCCCTGGTGGGCTCGGCCGGGAGATACGTCTGGAGGGACCAGTGGGGGGAGCCGCTCACCGGGACCCAGCTCGCCGCCAGGATCAAGGTGGGGACCAGGCAGTTGGGGAGTGGGGGCCCAGCTGGGGGCGCTCTGCCCTGGCAGGCAGGGCTGGCCCAGTTCCCCAGGGTGGCGCTAGTGTCACAAGAGGGCGCTGCCACTGCTCGGGTGATCAAACAGCTCCGGCCATGCCTTAGAACCGGCTCACAGAGCACCAGCTCAGCAGACAGATCGTACCCTTGACAAGTTTACTGCAAGCAATTCAGGAGGAAATTTTCCAAGCAGTATATGTGTGTATGTTTAGTACTTACACAATTAAAACGAACAGGGAAAGCCGTTAAAAGGCATTGCACGCATACAACGGCATTACAAGCAATAATTAAATGGAATACTTAACAATCTAAATTTAATTCTTAACCCAATTTAACACACACACATTCACACTCACACACTCACCTCTGGTGCTGGCCAGACCCCAGGTAACGTTGGCTAATTTGACTGAGGCGGAAGTCTGACGTGCACGGCACCCCAATATACCGAACGATGGACTCTTAACTCGTGGGTCAAATGGTGTGGTGTGTATCCCCTAAGCAGGGGCCGGTCCAGTGAGATGCCATCCACTGCCTGCACAGTCCCATGGGGTGATGTCTGTTAGTGACACCCCCGTCTTCTTACTGGTGTGTCCAGGACCCATCCAGAAATATCCAGTTTTTGCACCCTCCAATTTTGCTTGCCTGACCATGAGTGAGAAACGATGCTCTGCTCCTTGTTAGAGTCTTCCCTTGTTCCTATTTCTTATCTGGCAATGCCGGGAACGCTGCCTCAGCCGCACACTCCGGTCTTTTATTTCACACGGTCCTTCTTCTTAAAGTTGTAAACAAGTCCACACTCCTCCCAGGCTCTTGCCTGCACCTCAGCACGGCCTCTCTTCAGCTCACTTACTGGTGATTAGCATGAGTGGATGCGTGAACCATTCACATGGCCCATGATTCGTGACACTGGGGTGCTGTGGGGCAGGGCCCAGCAGGGGGCTCTCTTCCCCGGCAGGCAGGGTTGGCTTAGTGTCCCAGAGTGGCACTAGGGGGCGCTGTGGGGCAGGGCCCAGCATGGGGCGCTCTTCCCTGGCAGGCAGGGTTGGCTTAGTGTCCCAGAGTGGCGCTAGGGGGCGCTGTGGGGCAGGGCCCAGCATGGGGCGCTCTTCCCTGGCAGGCAGGGTTGGCTTAGTGTCCCAGAGTGGTGCTAGGGGGCGCTGTGGGGCAGGGCCCAGCAGGGGGCGCTCTTCCCCGGCAGGCAGGGTTGGCTTAGTGTCCCAGAGTGGCGCTAGGGGGCGCTGTGGGGCAGGGAGCCAGGCAGGGCCCAGCAGGGGGCGCTCTTAAGACCCGTGAAGTCTCCATTGTGATTTCTTGTGGTTTCTTTGCAGAAACTCTGTGCCCTGATGAAGAAGCATCGCTCTGGCTTCTCCTCCCCCTCTCAGGTACCTGCTCCGCCCAGCTCTGCCTCTGACGTGACCATGGGGCCTGTGCCCCCTTGTGAATTCACTTCCTGTGTAAAACTGCCCCCTACTTGTGTCTTACTGCTGTTGGCTCGCCCGAAAGGCGGCTGCAGGTCTGTGTCAGGGAAGCCATCTCTGTGTGTGGGCGCTGTGAGCTTGTGCAACAGCCCCGCCCAGAAGTGGCTGCACCTCAGCGCTGGGTGAACCACTCCCATGCAGTGTTGTGTGTCGCTGTTCCCAGATGCCCTGACCCAGAGGTGGCTGCATCTCAGGCGTGTGTTACCGCTTGTTGGAAAATGTCTGATCATTTTTTTTTTTTTTTTTTTTTGTGGAGATGAATTTGAGTTTCCAGATACTTGAAAAGCCAAAATAGTTTGCTCGGGCAATGCCACTGCGGAGACTCATGGGAATTGTAGTTTGGCTCAGCAGGCTCCCTGTTCTCCCCATAAGTCAGTTCTCTGATTGGACTGCATCTCCCAGGGTGCACCACAGAAGTCCCTGACACTGCAGCATCATGGGGCTTGTGGTTTGGGTGCCTGGCTTCAGGCTGAGCTGCCGCGGTGGCTCATGGGAGTTGTAGTTTCATGCTGGCTCGTGGGTCACCCCACCTGGTCCTGCCTGCACAGATGGCCATCACCTTCCACAACGACAGAGTCCTGGACAGAGCCCGCGCCGACCACACTACGATCCTGCTTGAGAAGGTGAGTCGGGGGCAGAGGGGGCTTGCCCCGGCCGGGGGAACTCGCGGGAACTTTCCCAGCCAGCCCGTGGGTGGGGGGGCCCTTTCTCGGTCCGGCGGGGGCTTCTTGCCCCTCGTGACACTCTGGGCCGTCTCCTCTCCGCCGGCGGCAGGACCACGACTCCCGGAACATGTTCAAGTGCCTGGGGGTGAGGCCCAGCAAGATGTCGGAGGAGCTGGCGGAGCGGCGCGGGCAGTTGCTATGGCGATGCCGGACGGACATGCGGGACCCGGCGCCGGACAAGGAGGCCCTGCTGGAGGGGCTGGAGCAGGAGCTGCGGAGCGAGGACGAGACCTTCCTGGAGACCTACAGGAAGCGCTTCAAGAAATACGTCATTTGGGCGGGGGTGGGGGCGGGGGCGCTGGTCCTGGGCCCGGTGGGTGGGGCTGCTGGGGCCGGCATCGCCGCTGCCGCCATTGCTGCCGAAACTGCCGTGGCGCTGACCGTGGCTGAGGCGGTGGCCATCGGGGTGGGGACGGGCGCCGTGGCCGGGATCTGCGTGGGCGGGGGGGTGGGCGGTGGCGTGGGCGTGGGCGTGGGCGAGAACATCGCCTGGGGAGAGAGAGCGGCGGGCGGCCTGAGGGAGGAGGGGGACAGCTCCGACGATGCGTCCGACGGCAACCCCCTGATCTGAGCCGTGGCCCCCAGTGGGGCTGGCCAATGGGGAGACGGGGCTCGTGGCCCAGACACGTCCCCCACCAACCGCCCCACATAGGGGGGCCATCGCCCACTGATTCTGAGGAGAACACCCCCCCCCACCCCCGCCGCGTTGGGCGCGAATTCCCCCCGGGACCTACTCCTGTGCCGGCCAGTTGGTCTGGAGTGGAGGCCGGACGAGACGGGGAACCCACCGTTTTCCGGGGAGCTGGCCCCCCGTGGGCAGTGCTGACGGGAAATCGGCTGGGTGGTGGGTTCCAGGCCCTGGGACCAGAGGCCGCCAGGGCACGCCCCATCCCCTCATCATGCTCGTCTCCACGGCGATTCCACGGCCTCCACGACGCCCCGTGGCTGAGGCCGGATGAGCCATGGAGGGGGGGGGGGGCTTAGGGGTCTGGTTTCTGGACTGGCCTTGGCCCCGGCCCCTGGCGAATCGCTGGCTGGGAACCGCAGGAAAGGCAACAGCGTCCCCGACTGACTCTGACTCTCAGAGGGGTCTGTTGGGTGCTTGGCGGAGGCAGTCTGGCCTAGCTGTCGCAGCGGGGCTGAGCTCTGCCCACGAATCACCGGGCAGAAGCTGGAGGGACAAAGCCTGGTCCTGGAGCCCGGAGATCGGAGGCTGCACTGGGCTAAAGTGGGGGCTGGGGGTCAGAGTCAGGCTGGGGTCAGAGATGGGGGGAGGGGAGGGTGGCCCGGTGTCCGGTTCTGAACTGGCCAGTCCAGCATTTGAGCTTTCTCTTCGGGAAACGCATGGAGACGCTAGAACTGTCGGGATTTTCTAAATAAGATGGGATGCGATTGTGATGTAACGTCAAGTGTGTCCGGTCTTTTTGTTAAAACCATCTGGCCACCCTAGGGGAGGGGGCGGAGTCTGGTGTTGGGGCAGGCCCAGGTCCGTGTGGTTCCCCAGCCAGCTCCCTGGACCCCCCCCCCCCCCGGAGTTAAATAGGGGCACGTGGCCAATCAGAGGGCTGCAGGGTGATGTCACTCTAGGTCCAGTGGACGGTATTTCCTGCAGCACCTACTCCCCACAGTGCTCCTCGGCGTGGCCCCCTGGTGGCACTGGGGGAATGTCACCCCCCAGGCCCTGCGGGTGCTCCCAAACCTGGCCAAGGGCAGGCAGGAGACTTGGGGCGCAGGGTGCCCGGCTGGCAGGGAGGTTGGGGCTGGCTGAGCATGGGGGGGGGGGCAGAAGGGGCCTGTCCACGGGGTGGGAGGAGCCGGGCATGTCAATCGCCAGCAGGCCCAGGGGTGGGGCAGGGCGCTCGGAGCACCCGGGCTGCCAGCGACTGGGAGACAGGCAGGGCTTTGGGGGGTGGGTCAGGCTGGCCTTTCCCCCGGCACGTCTCTGCAGGGCTGTGGGGGGCGGGTCAGGCTGGCCTTTCCCCCGGGACGTCTCTGCAGGGCTGTGGGGGGCGGGTCAGGCTGGCCTTTCCCCCGGGACGTCTCTGCAGGGCTGCGAGGGGCGGGTCAGGCTGGCCTTTCCCCCGGGACGTCTCTGCAGGGCTGCGAGGGGCGGGTCAGGCTGGCCTTTCCCCCGGGACGTCTCTGCAGGGCTGCGGGGGTGGGTCAGGCTGGCCTTTCCCCCGGGACGTCTCTGCAGGGCCCCGGGCAGGTGAAATGCAGCGTCAGTAGAGCAGGGGGCGGTGCCCGGCTCCCGATCCAGACAGCGCGACTGTGCCAAAATCAACTGACTGGAGCATCCGTTTCTCTTTCACAGTCCTGCCCCTGCCGGCTTCCCGCCCCCTCGGGCACTGCCAGGAAACCCGACGTGCTGGGCCCTGGGGAAAGCCGAGCGTCTGTTCCCAGAGCAGGGCGCGGCGCTGACTAGGTGGGCGGCTGGCTCCCTTGTAGCCAGGAGCGTAGCTGGGCACAGGCCTGGAGTTGGACGGGTCTGTGGGGCCCGGGCACCAGGAACTTTCCTGGCCTGCGGCTTGGCTCCACCACAAAAAATTTTCCGTTAAAAGTATTTGCGCTAAATCATGCCTGTCTAGACGCAGCCGGGCTGTCCACTCTCGTCTTCAGCCTGGGAACACGCCTGTCCCGGCCACACTGACCTCCCAGCAGTGGTCACCTACAGTCACTTGGTTCTCAGACTGCTCCAATTCTCTGGCTGTTCCTGCCTCACCTGTAACAATCGTCCGCCCCTTTGAAGCCCCTCCAAAGCCATCCGCACTGGATCTTTCTAATTCCAAGGCGGCGGAGTCACTAACAGACAAATTCTGTCTGCCAGGCGCTGACACAAGTGTCTCCTGCATCAAGCTGCTGCCTTTTCCAGGCGGAGCTTTCTCCGGAATGGCATCCCCAAGTAAAGCCCTCTCACCTCGCTCAGTCCCTGCAAACGGCTTGCTACAAGCACTGCCAGGACTCTCCCCCATGAGCTTCCTTAAGCGACAGTTCCCCCGTCTCTGGCCCTGCCGCCGTATCCCTCTGCTGAGCCACCACCAACTCCCACATTCATTTACTCCCTGGCTCACCTCTGGCTGCTTGGGTGGACTCACGGACAATCCCCTCAGGCCAACAGACAGAGCGATGAGCTCCAAGGTCAGAGACATCTTCTTCCCCTTTGCAACTCTCTGGACTGGCCCCTCACGGCTCCCTGTCCCAGCACACACCAGGGTAGGAATCCTTCTCTCTTCCTCAGGTAACACACAAACCCCTGAACCGTCTGATCTCTGGGATCCTGGCCAGACACTGACCAGATCTACCCCAGTCACGCCTCCTTCTCCCCAGCAGACACAACCCTCGGGCTACCCCCTTTCTGGGCCGTAGCTGTAGGGATAACATTCATGTATTGAAAATGATTCCCCCACATGGAAGTGACTCCCCAGAATTTGTTCCCCACAACTTAGTGTTTAGATTTATTATTAATTCTTCTTCTTATTATTATTATTATTTGTTAAGATTGTTAAATGTTTAGATTTATTATTATTATTGCTCTCAGCTGTCACAGGCTTCCTCAGACACAGGAAGAAACTTCCCTGCACACAGACAGACAATCGGAGACAGTCGCTCCCTTGTCCCAGTGCCCCTGGCTAATCCCAGCCCCACAGCTAGAGCCTCAGACTGCTTCCTTCACTCACACACTGCTACCCCCAGCAGCCAAACTGCCAGTGCCCACACCCTATGGCTGCTCACACTGTGCTCCCTCACACAACTCACTTCCCGCTTGTGCGGGTTCAGCCTCACACGCATCCCCAGCCAACGATCCATCCCCCTCCAGAACTTCATCTTGTTCCCCAGTGAGGAATCTACCCAGGCCCACCCCTGCAACCTGCTCCAGAGAAGCGTTGTCCCGACCCCTGGGGTCCCCCTGCCCTGCTTCTGACTCCAGCCTCACCTCTGAGGCATCAGACAGGCCCCCAGAACCCTCATGCCCAGGCCCACGGCCCCCCTGCACAGACACCCGGCCATCTGCCCCAGGCAAACAGCTAGACACACCTTTTCCTTGGTTGCAATAGGACCAACTAGCCCCAGACAGCTGCCCAGAGTCACACGCACCCCCTTTAGAAATCCCAACGTGCTTTGGGGCTGGGTTAAGACGTCAGCTGGGTTGAACACAGCTGCCATGTTGTAATCACACCCCAGACCCACACGGTTACACAGCGAACTCCCAGGAGGAGACAGTCTCTTCAGCTCTTCTATTTTCTTAAGCTGAAGTTCAAATCTGGCAGCTTTCTCCTTGGCTTGTCTGAGCCTCCTGTCCGACTCGGCCATTCTCCCTGCATGTTCTGCCTCTCCCTTGGCAAGTTCTCGTTCCAGCTTCTGCTCACTTTCAGCAATTTCCTTGTGTAGCTTCTGCTGTCTTTCAGCAGCGTCTTGGTCTAGCTTCCGTCTTCTCTGTTCTGCTAGCTGACGAAATCCCTCTGGTTCTCGTTCATATTTAAGTTGCAGTCTCCTCACTGGATCCTGCACGCTCATGTCTTCTGCAGCATTTCTGACAACGACCTCAGCTGTGGCTTAGAAGTTGTCTCTCTAAAGGCAATGCCTCTTTCCAGGCACAAATCTTCCAGAGCCCTCCTGTCCAGACTCTCAGACGGTTGCTGACTCGTTGCAGCGGCTCTTTAACCCACCAAACTCTCCCCACCGACAATCCAATGGAGACAGCGCGGGGTCCTGATCCAAAGCTCAATTGACCAAGATCTGTGGATCCTGCCGACTGTGCCACTGTGACGGACCCAGCCGGGTCTGGGCACAGCTGAGGGCGTCCAGAACCAGCAGAACAGCTTTCATGTGACACCTCACACGGCCCCTGTGTATAGACTTTTGGGGCATCCCCCCCACGGGTGCAACAGTGATCGTTAGAATCCAATAACCTCACACCACTGGCTAAGCAGCAGTTCTGCAGAAAAGGGCCTGGGGGTTCCAGTGGAGGAGAAGCTGGAGAGGAGTCAGCAGGGCGCCCTGGTAGCCAAGAAGGCTAATGGCATATTAGGGGCTTTAGGAGGAGCATTGCCAGCAGATCCAGAGGTGTCATTATTCCCCTTTATTCGGCTCTGGGGAGGCCACACCTGGAGTGTTGTGTCCAGTTCTGGGCCCCCCACTACAGAAGGGACGTGGGCGCATTGGAGGGGGCCAGCAGAGGCGACCAACATGATTCGGGGGCTGGAGCATATGACCTACGAGGAGGGGCTGCGGGATTGGGGCTTGTTCAGTCTGCAGCAGAGCAGAGCAGAGCGGGGTGGGGGTGGGGAGGGGTTGATGCAGCCTGCAGCTCCCTGCAGGGGGGTCCCAGAGAGGCTGGTGAGAGGCTGTTCCCAGTGGGGGCAGGTGGCAGAACGGGGGGGCCAGAGGCAGGCTCTGGCCGGAGACCTCGGCGTGAGAGTCCTGCTCAGCAGCCTGGCCGTGTGTTCTGGGACCAAGACCCTGAGGGGAGGGGGGACTGGTGCATCGCGCACTGCCGGTTCTTGAAACAGGCAGCTGCATTGGCCAGAACCAACCAATGGGATTGTGCTGGGGGCGGGAGCATGAGGCACGCCCCCCCTGCAGCCGTGTTTCTGAGGGGTGGGCAGGGGCCGGGGTGTCTGCCGGGGGCTCCCCGCTGTGTCTGTGGCCAGCGCTTGTGCCCAGCTGCTGGAGGCCAGCCCAGGCATCCTGCTACTGGGAGAGTGAGGCGGTGGGGGGGGTGGGGACAGGCTCGAGCTCCCACAGAGCCAGCTCCCTGTTGAGCCGTGGGCTGCCGACCCCGGTCCGGCTGCTGGCCCCGCCTGGCAGAAGGGCTACAGGGTGGGTGGAGGGCTGGGGGGACATAGGGGCCCCTCTCCTGCCCCTGGGCTCAGAGCAGATTTGTCACTTGCCCTGCAGCTGCGTCTTCTCTGGTCCCCAGCCCCCAGAATTCCCACCCTCCCCCTTTCCCCGGCCCTGGCTGGCGTCCCCGCCCCGATCGGCAGCGCCCACACGCCACTGTGACGGACCGGGCCATGTCTGGGCACAGCTGAGGGCGTCCGCTCAGGGCGAATTGCTCAAATCCGGGGCTCCTTACAGCCCCCGACTGGCGACCTCTCCACACAGGCCACGAACCAGTCTCACAGAGCGCTTCAGCTGCCTGCCTGAAGCCTCCCGAGCAAAACCCCTCCGACACCCCAGCAATAACCGTGCCCCAGATGGCCCCGGGCCTCATACACAGGTGGGGGGTCCTAGCACCCAATCCCACCTACCCCGAACAAGTTCTGTCCGGTTCCAAGAAACCAGCCACAGATCCCTGGTCAATTTACCCTCTGGACCTTACCACAAATCACGCTGGGCCAATCCTTTAGAATCTAAAACTAAAGGTTTATTAACACAAGAAAGAAAAGCATGAGAGTAAGGTTATTAAAGTACAGTACGTTACATGCACCGAATCTCCCAGTCCTCGATGCAGGCTCTAGCAGAGATGTTACAGCTGCTGGTTTAAAAGTCCTTATTGCACATCCTACGATCAGGATGGGTTCACAGGTCTTCCGGGCTCTTCAATCCCTGCAGTGCTGCCTCTGGGATGAAGTGCTGAGCTGAGAACAAAATGGCATCGACCACATGGCCTCTTTATACCCTTCCTGGCCTCTTCTAGTATGTAGCAGGTCACCTGGTCCTCAGCCTCTCTCTGCTGGCAGCTCTTGGGTCTCCGCCCTCCTGCTTTAGGTGTGTCTTTGGGCCATCAAGGGCCATTGTTCCACAGGGCTTCACTACTCAGCCTGTCCATAGCAATGCTCAACCACATTCACAGAAATATTCAGCTTCCACACAGATTACAGATTCCTACCCACACACACAGACATTATACACTCACATAAATAGCGTACATAAGATCAACAAACAATAATCTCCCATTCAATACCCCACATGGCTCCCCCCACACCAATTTCTGGGGCCAACACCCCCACCTAGGGGTGCAGCAGCGATCTGGCTGCTTCCCTCCAATTCAGCAACGTGACAGCCGCCATCCGCAGCTCACAGCGGGCGGCGGAGCCAGAGGAGGCGGGGCAGGGGGTGACGGGACTGGCCCGAGCAGGAGGCAGCGCCGGGCGTGGCTGGTTTGAGGCAGAGACACAGTTTGCAAAGCTGCTTTATTGGCCATTGTGGAGCAAGAGATTTAGGATCAAAGGGGCTATGGGGCCCTTCCCCTGTCGGCCTTCCAGGCACCCCCAAGGGTGCTACTGGGCTGCAGGGAGGGCTGGATATAACCCCCCCCGGCGCCCCTGCACTTCCATCCCCAGCTGTGTCCCACGGACCCCAGCAACGCGGCCCCACCCGGTGCCGAGGGGGTACGGACACCCCGAGGGGGTTGGCCGGGCAGTGCTGGGGCAGATCCGTGCGGGCTCACAGGGCGGGGAGGAGCAGGACGGCGAGGATCAGAGCGGCTGGAGAGGCGATGGCAGAGGGCCCCGCGCCGTTCACATACCCCTGGATCCAGCTGTCATAGGCCATCACCCGGGTGAAGACCCCGGGGAACTCGGGCTCAGAACAGAGCTCTCCGCTCACATTTCTGATCCTAAACCAGCTGACGGCTCCAGCCAGGTACCAGGTGTCGCCCTCTTCGCAGGCCAGAGGCCCCCCGGAGTCGCCCTGGGGAGAGAGAAAGGGGGTGAGGGGCCCAGGAATCCAAAGGCTGGAGGGGCAGAGAACACGGCCGGTGGGAGCACAGGAGCAGCGAGCTCGTCAGGGGGCCTGGCAGCGCCTGGCACAAGGGGTGGTGGTGGGGGCAGATGGCTGCCCGGCTGGGGGCTGCACTGGGGTCACACACAGAGGGGAGAGGCTCTCACATTGCAGAAGCCCTTGGGGCTGTCCGTGTACCCAGCGCAGAGCATGCTGCTTTTGATTCTCTCTGGGCCCAGCGGTGAGTTTGGATTCAGTGAGTTGTAACGATCATTGCAAGCCGCGGTGCTGATGATGGGAACCTCCAGTTGCTGCAGGGTCTTGGGTGTTGGGAGAGGCTCTGGAGAGAGAGAGAGCGGGGGTGCAGCGGGGTTACCCACCTACCTCTGGTCCCCCTGCACCAGCCTGCTAGGATCCCGAGGTGGCCTCTATGCCCGGGTGCAGCTTCCCATGCACCTGAAGCTTAAGCAATTTTAGCTTAACAAAGACAGGGCCAGGGCTGGGGCCAGCTGGATCCCAGTCTGCGCGCCCCTCCCTGGGGGCTGAGGGCGGAGGAGGGTCTGGCTGCAGGGACCCGGACGGACGTCCACCGGAACGCGGGTGCGTGTGTGACAGGGGGGCAGACCCACGTCAGCGCGATTTGCCAACGACCTGGCACAGCCTCCCTCCGGGCAACGTGCAGACCCAGAGGGGCCCGTCTCGGGCTGCGGTTCCGTCTCGGGCTGCGGTTCCGTCTTCGGGAGGTCGGTGTCGGGGAGATGTTTTGCCAGCCCCCCCCAACTCCCAGCCCCCCAGCCCCTAGCCCCTCTCTGGGCCCTCTGACACTTACTGCCCACTTCGACCCTTCCCCAACCGGTGACCCAGCAGGTCGTTCCCACGGGGAACTGGCGGGAGGCCCCCGGCAGCGCGATGGGTTGGATGAACTTTGTGAAGTTCACCGGCTTCTCCAGCTGCACCAGGGCGATGTCGGCCACGAAGCTTGTCTTATTGTAACTGGGCTGCAGGATGATCTGCTGCACCTCACGTGTGACCTGATGGGGTAAGGGGTTGGCGAGCTGGTGCGCCCCCAGCACCACACGATACTGGGAAGGGGACGCGGAGCTGGGGAGGAGAAAAGGGAGGAGGGGAGACAGTGTGAGGCTGGGATGCAGCCACCTCTGGGGCAGGGCAGCTGGGGAACAGCCACAAAGCAGGAGGCCAGGGACAAGTCATTCCCCAGGCTGAGTTACTCACGGATTGAAGCAGTGAGCGGCCGACACCACCCACTGGGCTGCGATGAGGGATCCCCCGCAGACGTGCTTGTCATCCTCTTGAACGCTGACCTGCCAGGGCCATTTGCCCTCCTGGACATCCTGCCCCCCGATGATACGGCTGAACACTGCACACAGGGGAGCCATGTTAGCACGGGACATGGTGCCCGTCTCCTCTCCCCACCCCATAACCAGGCCCAGGACCCAGAAGCTCGGGGCTCGTTACCTGGCTGGTCTTGACTCTCCTCAGCACCTGTAGAGGAAACAGAAATGTTGGGGAGATGTTACAGAGCCAGGGTGTTCAGGGGCAGGAGCAATTTTAGGGTCTGAATTACGTTTGGAGGGTGGAAGGTGGGGAATATACAAAAGCCCCACCTGCTGTCCCACAGTGCTTCCCATAATCCCTATAGCACAGCCCATGTTGTAGGTGGCTACCCCATGTCAGTAGGTTTCAGAGTGAACACCAGCACGCGCTGAGCAAGTGCTGCTGCCAGCTCTCTTGGGATCAGCTGTGTTCTCTGCAGCGTTGGAGGGCAGGCGACTGGGGAGAAGAGCAGGGGCCATGGCTCCCGGGGCAGAGGGTGAGCCAGAGAGAGTGGAGGGGTCTTGTTGGGCTTTGATAGGGTGCCTGGGGGGTGGGATCAGGGTCCCCAAATCCACAGCAGGGCTGGGGCCTGGCACAGTCATTTCTGCCCCTCACTGCCCAGAATCTTGTTACTTCACGCCCCCCGAGAGTCCACCCCACATGGCCAGGCCTGGGAAAGAGCCCGAGCCGGTCCACTGGGGCAGGATCCCCCATCCCCGTCTATCCTCCCCCCAGGTTGCAGGAGAGTCTCCCTGACCCTGTTCCCTGGAGCTCTGCCCTGGGCCCGGGTCTCTCACCGTGCGCTGGGAACAGCAGCAGCAGCAGGGCCAGCTGGGAGCAGAGCCCCCCCATCATCCTGCCCCTCGGGGGCCTGTGTCGGGACGCCCAGCTCAGCCTCCGTCTAACGGCGCAAGTACCCCCGGGCGAGCAGGCAGCGGGCTAAAAACCCAGCAGGCCCCGCCCCGTCAGGGGGTTGGGGGTGATTCTGGCAGGACCGGATGCTGAGAAAGCCCCAGCAGCTCTGAGGCTCTGCTCCCTGGCTCAGGGCCAGCGGCAGCCGGTCACATCTCTGAACTCTCAGAAAGTGAGAGCAGAAGCTCATGGACCCAGCCCCCCCCCCCCCCTCCCCCGGTGAGATGTGTCCTTCAGAGCCCAGCTCTGCCCTGCATGGGATCGGTTTCCCTCTCCCCCCCACCCCCCGACGTGCCCCCAGGCCCTGGGAAAGGGACAGAGCCGGCTCCCTGGGCAGGACCATGTCAGGTTACTGGATTTTGAGGCTCGTGAGGCTTCAGGCAGGCTGCTGAAGCGCTCTGTGGGACTGGTTTGTGGCCTGTTTGGAGAGGTCACCAGTCGGGGGCTGTAAGGAGCCCCGGATTCGAGCAGTTCACCCTGAGCGGACGCACTCAGCTGTGCCCAGACACGGCCTGGTCTGTCACAGTGGTGTAGTCGGCAGGATCCACAGATCTTGGTCAACTGAGCTTTGGGATCAGGACCCCACGCTGTCTAAACTTGATTTTTGGTGTTGAGCGTTTGGTTGGTTAAAGAGCCACTGCAATGAGCCAGGAACTATATGAGAGTCTGGGCAAAACTGCTCTGAAGGATTTGTGCTTGGGGAGAGGCATTGCCTTTAGGAAAAGGGCCTCTAAACTAGATCTGGTAGTGTTGTTACTAGCCAGAGATGTGGATGGAAGGGAGCAGAAGCGAGCCAAGGAAGCTGCTGAAAGAAGGCGGAAGGCAGATGAAGAAATTGCTAAGAGAAAGCAGGAGCTGGAATCAGAACCACGGCAGGAAGAGCCCAGAAGTCAGGGAAATGTTTCTCTGGGGCAGTCTGGAGTGGCTGGCTGGGAGGAGTTGAGGAGTTGTTGGCTGGTGAGGTTTGTGGAATTGAACCTGCACAAGCTGAAATTGATTTGTGTGAAGCACAGTGTGTGCAAGCTGGCAATTTGGCTGGTGAAAGTAGCAGTGGGTCAGTAAAGGAAGCTGTTGCAGTGTCTAGCTCTATGCCTGAAATTAGCCAGGGGTGTTGGGACGAGGGAGAAACTGTCTCTGGTTGTCTGACTGTGTGTGGGGAAGAGTTTCTTCCTTTGTCTGTGGAAGGTGCCCCAGAGTCTGTGTTGGCTGAGAGCAGTGTTGTTGTCCCAGAGTTGGGTCTGGATACAGAGAAGGCCCAGAAAGGAGGTGGCTCTAAGTTTGTGTCTGCTGGGAAGGAGGATGCTGTGACTTGGGTAGATCCAGGCAGTGTCGTGCATGAACCCCAGAAATCAGACAGTGGGGACACTGATGTTGTGCCTGATGCTGCTGTGTTTCTGGAAGAGGGGCAGCAACTCTGTGGGACCAAGGTGACCCCTTAGCCCAGGCACAAGGAGAGAATGAGGGTGTGTTAACTCTGGTGCCTAATGATGGTGTGGAAGTTTACAGCCATCTGGAGAGATGCAAAGGGAGAGAAGGTGCCTCTGACCCTGTCTCTTGTGAGTCTGTCTATGTGCCTGAGAGGGGATTGTCTGTGAATCCACCGGAGGGGCCAGAGATGACTCAGGGACTAAAGGAATTGCAGGAGGAGTTGGTTGTGGCTCAGCAGGGTAATGCTGCTGCAGAGCCAGAGAAGGGTGAACTGTTGCTTAAGGAAGCTCGTAGGGAAGTGAGTCCTGGCAGTGCTTGTAGCAAGCAGTTTGCTGTGACTGAGGGAGGTGACGATGCCTGGCTTGGAGAAGGCATTCAGGAGAAAGCTCTGCCTGTAAAAGGCAGCAGCTTGTTGTGTGAGGCACTTGTTGCAGTGCCTGATGGACAGAGCTTGTCTGTTAACAGTGACTCCACTGACTCGGATATGGCCAAATCCAGTGGGGATGGTTATGGGGAAGTCTCAGAGGGACTGAGGGTTGTTCCAGATGAGGCAGGAAAAGCCAGAGAACTGGAGCAGGCTGCTAACCCAGTGACTGTGGGTGACCAGCTTGCTGGGAAGTCAGTGTGTGTGGGACAGGATTGTTCCCAGGTGAAGGAGGAGAGTGGGAAGTTAGTGTCTCAGATTCAGGAGAAGGGCTGGGTAGCCAAGTATGCAGAGCAGAACAGCTGTGTGGTCACTCTCCCTAGGATGCAGGAGATGGCAATTAAGCTCCCATCTCTGGACACGGTGGACACTCATACTCAATCAGGGAAGTTGATATCTGGTTCCATGTGGAAACAGAGGTTAGAGAGGGACAGAGGAGAGACTTGGGAGTCTACAGCTTACTGCTGTTACCCCACTGAGTGGGGGAAGGAGGAGAATTCCAGGGCCATTGTGAGCCAGGGAGTCACGCCCAGCCAGCCCATTGTCTTGGTCAGGCCAGAGGTTTCAGGCCTGGAGCCCAGAGGACAAGGGGGAGGGGCAGGACTTGCTTTGGCCAAGAAGATTTGCAGGTTGAACCTGAAGGGCCAAAACTGCAATGGTGTGGGGCCAGAGAAGGGGCCTGATGGGGAATGTCAATATACACCTGATATAGGATTGTTCTTGTTACTGATGTTAATTCTTGTAACCAATGGATTATTGTTGCAGAGAATTGTAACGGTATACAGTGTGCATGAACTTATACCATGTAATCTGATGTACCAAATGACAGACGGTATATAAGGGGTCATTGTGATGTTGCTAGTTCATGGTTAATGCTTGTAACTGGTCTTGGAACTTCTTACAGGACAAAAAAGGTTCCAGCTGGAAGGGCCTGTGTGAAAAGGGAAACTGAGGCACGCCACCATTTTGTTTTCATGGCTAAATGCAAAAATGCCTACATGATTTGGGGTGAGAATACCTGCATTCACACAATGTTAATTGTGGTTCAGAGAGTTGCCACAGCTGGCCTGGATAAATTCACTATTTTCTTCAGCTCGGGGCAAAATCACCTGACACACTTATGGATCATGCTGCAGAAGCAGATCCAAGTAGCTGTGGTTTTTACCAAGTTCTACCTTGGGTGGGTGAGACAGTGCAAGGACATGGTTGTCAATAGGGCAGACCTTGCAATAATGAAGCCTATTTTAGGCTCACTGGGTTCTCATACTCTCATCCAGCTCTGTACTGTTGTTTCTGCCATTGGGTTAGAACATGTGATGACACAGAGCCAAAGCATGGGGAGGCCTGTGATGCCCTCAGTGATGTTACTGGCATCACTTCCTGCATCAATTTTGCCTTGGGGGTGTCATGTTACTGGATTTTGAGGGGAGCAGCCAGATCACTGCTGCACTCATAGGTGGGGGTGTTGGCCCCAAAAATGGTATAAAAGGGGGCCATGTGGGGTGTTGGATAGAAGCTTACTGTCTGCTGATTCTATGTACGCTAGTCATGTGATTGTATAATGTCTGTGGGTGTAGTTAGGAGTCTGTAATCTGTATAGATCAGTGATCTCCAACCTTTTTACACCCAAGATCACTTTTTAAATGACAGACCAAGCCAAGATCTACTGCCCCGCCCCTTCCTTGAAGCCCCGCCCTCTCTATTCTCCTCCACTCCATCACTTGCTATCCCCAACCCTTATACTGCTGCTTTAAAAAAAATTCTTCTGTAGGAAGAGGTTTTTTCCAACATTTGGCCTGTTTAGACTGGACCAAATGTCAGAAAACCCCCTTCTTTCGGAAGCCCCCTTATTCCTCGTGGAAATAGGAATATAGGGGTGACCGAAAGAGCCTGTTTGCTCTTCCACTAAAAAAAGCGGAAGAACAAACGCAACCCTGGGTGAAGAAGAGTTTTTCTGGGATATCTCCAGAATCCTGAAAAACTCCTGCAGTCTAGCTGGACCCTTGCTGTGTTGAGACAGGATGTGTAGGCTCCGGGGTGGGAATGAGGGATTTGGAGGTGGGAAGGGGTGAGAGGTGCAAGCTCTGGGAGGAAATCTGGATGGAGGAGGAGGTGGAGAAGGGGACACTGGCTCGGGGAGGGGGCTCCAGGCCGGGCAGTGTTGGGGTACTAAGCAAGCCAAGGCTTGTGGATGTGAGGGTGCAGGAATTTGGGTTGGGGTATGTGAGGGGCTCAGGGCAGGGGGTTCCAGTGTTTGATAGGCTCAGATCTAGGGTCTGGGGAAGGGGGAGTGCAGGAGTGGTCGTGGCCAGATGGGGGTTTGGCTCCAATTGGGGGATTGTTGGCCAGGCTTCATTTTTAAATAAAATACTGTGTCAAACACAAAAAGTTTCTGCATTGTCTTTATTTATGAGAATGGCAGGGAACCTGCCTTGAGTCAGGGGTCACTGACCCATAGAAAAGTCAGTTGGGAGCAGGGGACACAGTATTGAGGAGGGGTACTAGTGGGTTCTGGGGCAGGGAACAGGGTGCCAGTGGGGGCAGGGGATGCCTGCTAGCCTTGATTACCTGGCCGCAGTCTCTGGCCACTCACTGGGGAAACAGAAACGAATTCACCCAGCTCCCGGCATGTCTGCCCTCCCACAAACTATTGCAACCAGCCGCCCTGGGTCTGTCACAGGAGTTATGAAGTGTTGACTTTTTGAATTGCAGCATTTGCTGTCATTAAAATAATGGACGGACCCTCCCCATCACTATCTGCAACTGTGCAAAATTAATTAGAGAAACAGAAAAGCTGCATCCAAATAGGCATTGTTCTCTCTCCAAACTATCACAGTAATAAAACTCCCATTCTGTCAGCTTGCCAAGCCCGGTGTGTCAGGCTTTGTCATGATCATGAGGGTTAGCCAGCAGCCTGGGAACTAAGGGGTTAACCTTACCTAAGTCAGGTAGATTCAGCCAATAGGAATGCAGGTAGGAATTTCAAACTAGGAGAAAGGAATGTTTGGTTTCTCCCTGCTTTGTCCTGGGGGAGTTCCTCTCCAGCTACGGAGGGAGACAGACATGTGTCTCTCTCCAAGAAACAATTCTTCACTTTCTGTCAATAGGGCAAAGTTTAGATACATCCGTTCGGTTTTATTGTTTTATGGTTTGGGGAAGGGGATCTGCTGTCTGTGCACTGTTTTAAAAAATGTTTGGCTTTCCTTTGTAACTAAGTTCTGGGCCCATGGTGGAATTTCTCCATGAGTAGTACTTTGTTACTTTTCCATCTGGTCATTATACTTGCAACAGGGCTATTGTGGTGACAATAAAAGTTCTTTCTCTTTTCTTTTTATTAACCTGGTATTGCTTAATTTTTGTGTCCTGGTTTTTACTTTAGGGGTGAGATTTCCCAAGTGATCTCTCCCCTGGTTTCTTTGTTAATACTTGGGTGGTGGCAGCGGCGTTTTTATCCCCAAAATCTAGGTTGTTAGGATTTTGGGGGGGAGTTTTATACCAAAGCCTGGAGAGATCTGGGTTTGGGGTACTTTTGCTGGCCCCCACTCCTGCATTGATCATGCCAGAGTGAGGAAGGAGCCATGACAGGCTTCCTGTAAAGCCCGGAGCTCCAGCAGTCAGGTGAGCCCTGAGTCTCATGGGGTCAGTTTCTCGCTCGTGACAGAGAAGAACGAGCCACGAAGGCTCAGAAAACCAGACGGGCCTGGAGCTGCATTTTCCCCCTTTTCCCTCCTCTGACCTCCCCCCAGATCGATGGGGCTCTGGCCATTGGTACCTAGAACATTCTCGGAAGTTCCGGAAAGGCTCGGACGCGGCGTTCGAACGCTGTCACATGAGCGGCAGACAGAGAGGCGTCCGGCCCTCACAAACCTGCCTGCATGCTGTGGTGCTGGGTCCACAGACGGTCTTATGAGCTGGGGAACCTTAAACCCCACTGAGATTGCCGGGTTTAACTAGCCCTCTGCCTCTTGGGCGGCCCTGAGGAGAAACTCAGGCTTCATGGCAAACAATTCCCGCTGTGACTACCAGAAGCAAACGCTGGTTACAGGGAAGGGGACCGGTTAGAGATCAGTAAAATGCTGACAATTATGTTCTAAAGATGTCTGAGCCGGGGGGGTGGCCAATTAACCTGCCTAAAATTGTGACTGACTCCCCAAAATCATGAAAAGAACACCAAATAGGGGAGAGGGGATTTCCATCCTAACGTCAGGAATTTGGACATGGATTTGGGTCTAAATGTCATGATTCTGGGTGGGGATTTGGAGCTAAATGTCATAGAACACTAGAACTGGAAGGAACCTCGAGAGGTCATCGAGTTCTGTCCCCTGCTCTCAGGGCAGGACCAAATACTGTCTGGACCATCCCTACAGGTGTCTGTCCAACCTGCTCTTACATATCTCCAGAGATGGAGATTCCACAACCCCTATAGGCAATTTATTCCAGGGTTTAGCCACCCTGACAGGTAGGAAGTTTTTCCTAATGTCCAACCTAAACCTCCCTTGCTGCAGTTTAAGCCCATTGCTTGTTGTACTGTCCTCAGAGGCCAAGGGGAACAATTTTTCCCCCTCCTCCCTGTGACGCCCTTTTAGATACTTGAAAACTGCTCTCATGTCCCCTTCTCTTTTCCAAATAAACAAGCCCAATTCTTTCAGTCGTCCCTCACAGCTCACGTTTTTTAGACCTTTCATGGTTCATATTGCTCTTCTCTGGACCTTCTCCACATCTTTCTTGAAATGCGGTGCCCAGAACTGGACACAATACTCCAGCTGAGGCCTAACCAGAGCAGAGCAGAGCGGGAGAATGACTTCTCGTGTCTTGCTCACCACACTCCTGTTCACGCAGCCCAGAATCACGTTTGCTTTGTTTGCCTCTGTCACACTGCTGACTCATATTTAGCTTGTGGTCCACTCTGACCCCTAGATCCCTTTCTGCCATGCTCCTTCCTAGACAGTCGCTTCCCGTTCTGCATGTGTGAAACTGATTGTTCCTTCCTAAGCGGAGCACTTTGCATTTGTCCTTATTCAACTTCATCCTATTGACCTCAGACCATTTCTCCAGTTTGTCCAGATCATTTTGGGGTACTTATAATTGTTTTTAAAGGGGGTACTTTATAAAAAAAGGTGGAGAAACAATGCTCCAAAGCACTTGCAACCCCTCCGAGCTCGGTATCATCTACAAATTTAAGAAGCGTCCTCTCTATGCCAGTATCTAAATGGCTGATGAAGATTGAACAGAACAGGTCATAAAACAGACCCTAGCGGAAACCCACTTGTTCTGCCCTTCCAGCATGACTGTGAACTCTTAATAACGCCTCTCCTTTTCCAACCAGTTATGCACCCACATTATAGTAGTTCCATCTAAGCTGCATTTCCCTGGTTTGTTAACCGTGTCTGCAGAGTTACGGGCGACAGCAGCCCCCTTTGGCTGCAGATCACCGTTCCCAGCCAACGGGAACCGCAGGAAGCGGTGTCCCATTCCGTGTCCCTTCCTGAGGCTCCCATTGGCTGGGAATGGTGAGCTGTGGCCAATAGGAGCTGCAATCACCTGTTCCTGCTGACATGCAGATAAGTACAGCGGCAGCAGCCCATGACGGGCTAATCCTGGTGAACTTGCCTCCATTTGATTGCCCACCTGGTCTAGGTATACCGCGTCTACCGCTTTCCCCTTAGCCACAAGGCTTGTGATCCTGTCAAAGCTAGCAGGTTGGTTTGGCATGAGTTGTTCTTTAGCAATCCAAACTGGCTGTTATCTATCCTCTTATCATCTTCCAGATGATTGCTTTAATTATTCGCTTCCTAATCTTCCTTGGCACCGAAGTTAAAGTGACTGGTCTGCAGTTTCCTGGGTTGTTCTTGTTTCCCTTTTTATAGCTGGGCACTAGATTTGCCCTTTTCCAGTCTTCTGGAATCTCTCGCGACTTCCATGATTTTCCAAAGAGGACAGCTAAAGGCGCAGACACTCCTTTATCAGCCACTTGGGTGTTCTAGGTGCATTTCATCAGGCCATGGGGACTTGCAGGCAACTCACTTATCTAAGTGATTTTTAACTTGGTCTTTTCCTGTTTTAACAGCTGAACCAACCCCATTTTTTCCAGCACTCGCTACGTTAGTTGTCCCGTCACCACCAGTCATTAAACATCATTGTCGTTCCACACACGCTGCCTTCCACTTCCAAATTCCAGCCGATTCCTCTCACTTTGTGAAAATCAAATTTAGAGCAGCTGCTCCCACTGGCCTTCCCCACAGTGTGCAATCAAAACGTGTCTCCCATACAGTCCAAGAACTTGTCGGATAGGCTGTGTCCTGCTGTGTTATTTGCCCAGCCAATGTCTGGTTAGTTGACGTCCCAACACCACCAAATCCTGCTCCTTGGATGATTTTGTTATGGTTAAAAAAAAAAAAAGCCTCATCCACCTCTTCTGCCTGGGTAGGTGGCCTGTAGTAGATCCCTAACATGACATCCCCCTTGTTTTTTACCCCTTTTAACCTAACCCAGAGACTCTCAACACGTCTGTCTCCTATGCCCATCTCCACCTCAGTCCCAGCGTGTACATTTTGAATATCTAAGGGCTAGCTTGCAGCACAAAGGATCCGCCAGTAAAAGTCAGAGGCTGCTGTAGCAAAGGGAGCCTACATTGGGAGAAACTCTTTGCAGGAGAGGATGGGAGCTCTAGGTTTGAGGGGTGTGTGTGTGGCCAAAGAGTTCAGAGTATGGGAGGGGCCCCTGGGCTGAGCCTGGGATGGGAGGTGGGGCAGGAGGTTGTGGGGCAGGAAGGGGCTCAGTCTGCAGGCTCCAGGTGAGCAGCGCTTACCTGTGGTGTTGTCCAGAAGCAGCCAGTGTGTCCAGCTCGGAGGGTCTGGGGTAGCTGAGCATCTGTGCAGGCACCATCCTCACAATTCCCATTGGCCATGGTCCCCAGCCAATGGGAGCTACAGAGCCACCGCAGACCCCACGCTGGTGCCTGTCAGGAATCATGGGCCGTGTGAATGGTTGGCATGAGTGGATGCGTGAATCACCAGGAAGTGAGTGGAAGAGAGGCTGTGCTGAGGTGCAGGCAAGAGCCCGGGAGGAGTGTGGACTTGTTTACAACTTTAAGAAGAAGGACCGTGTGAAAGAAAAGACCGGAGTGTGCGGCTGAGGCAGCGTTCCCGGCATTGCTAGATAAGAAATGGTATCAAGGGAAGAATCTACCCAAGGACAGACCATTGTTTCTCACTCGTGGTGAGACAGGCAAAATTGGGGGGGTGCAAAAACCGAGTGTTTCTGGATGGGTTGTGGACACACCAGTAAGAAGAAGGGGGGGGGGGGTCACTAACAGACATCACCCCACCGGGACTGTGTGCAGCTAGTGGATGGCATCTCACTGGACCGGCCCCCGCCGAGGGGATATATCCCACACCAGTTTGCCCATGAGTTGGAGTCCATTAATTCAGCATATTGGGGTGCCGTGCACGTCAGACTTGCGCCTCAGCCAAATTAACCAACGTTACCTGGGGTCTGGCCAGCCCCAGAGGTGAGTGTGAGTGTGATAAACCGGATTAAGAATTAGGCTCCTAAATTGGTTAATAATTAGATTTAGAGTGTTAAGTATTCCAGTTAATTATTGCTTGCAATGCCCTTTCATGGCGTTCACTGTGGTCTGAATTCAAGGACTAACTACACGTACAGTGCGTTTCGAATTTGCTCCGCAATGGCTGGCGCTAGACCTTGTGGCAGGCGCAGGTGTCTGCCGTGGGTCCCTGGTTCTGTGAGCCGGTTCTCATACACGTGCTCCGCTGAATCACCCGAGCAGCAGCAGCGCCCTCTGGTGACATCCCTTCCCGGGAGCGGAGCGGAGCCAGTGCCGGCAGGACGCCCGTCTGCCCTGTTGCACCACCCACCCGACTTTGAGGGGCCCAAAATCTCCCCAATGGGTTTCAGGGTCCACCGGGAGATTGAGGCTCGTTTTGGGAGACTCCCGGGCAACCCTGCGAATGGCACCCACATGCCCATGGCTTTTAAAGTGGAAGTGTCTTGGCCTTTAGCTGCCCATGTCATGAGGCATTGTGCCTCAGTTTCCCCTGCCATCCAGCAGCTGAGCTGGGTCAGGCTCTCTCCGCTGCACCGAGCGCGACGCCTGTTTGCAACCCCAAGCGGAGAAGCGGGGTCTGACAGGGCTTGTTTGTCGTCACTTGTCATGGTCTCATGGGTCAAGCCCACACTTGGCCTGTTTTCCTTCTGGGTGCAACCCCCCCTTCAACCTGTTCTGGGAGAGTACCCCCCCACCTCTGGGCTGGCATCTCCCAGGGCCTTCAGCCTGCCTCTGCCGTGGGCATCCTCTGGGGGTCCCCTCCCTCTGGACCCCTGGGGCCTCACTGCCAGGGGGACTAGTGCAGCCCTGTTCTCCAGCCCAGAGCAGTCTGAGGGAAGGTGGGGGGATGGGTTAGAACCTCCCCGCTGTGTGAGGTGGGTGTGACAGACCGGGACGTGTCTGGGCACAGCTGAGGGCGTCAGCTCAGGGCGAATTGCTCGAATCCGGGGCTCCTTACAGCCCCCAGACTGGTGACCTCTCCAAACAGGCCACAGACCAGTCCCACAGAGCGCTTCAGCTGCCTGCCTGAAGCCTCCTGAGCAAAACCCCTCCGACACCCCAGCAATATCCGTGCCCCAGATGGCCCCGGGCCTCATACACAGGTGGGGGATCCTAGCACCCAATCCCACCTACCCTGAACAAGTTCTGTCCGGTTCCAAGAAACCAGTCACAGATCCCTGGTCAATTTACCCTCCGGACCTTACCCACAAATCACGCTGGGCCAATCCTTTAGAATCTATATCTAAAGGTTTATTATTACAATAAAGAAAAGCATGAGAGTAAGATTATTAAAGTACAGTACGTTACATGCATCGAATCTCCCAGTTCTCGATGCAGGCTCTAGCAGAGATGTTGCAGCTGCTGGTTTAAAAGTTCTTGTTGCACATCCCAGCATCAGGATGGGTTCACAGGTCTTCCGGGCTCTTCGATCCCTGCAGTGCTGCCTCTGGGATGAAGTGCTGAGCTGAGAACAAAATGGCATCGACCACATGGCCTCTTTATACCTCCTTCCTGGCCTCTTCTGGTCTCAGCTGGTCACCTGGTCCTCAGCCTCTCTGTGTTTCCTGCTGGCTGCTCTCAGGTGACAGCCCCCATTCTTTAGGTGTGTCCTTGGCCCATTGAGAGCCATTGTCCCCCAGGGTCTCGCTAATTAGCACGTCCACAGGCCCGGCCCTGCCCAATGCTCAACCACATGCAGGGAAATCTTCAGTGTCCATACAAGTACATGCTAATAATTGCACACACAGACATTATACAAACACATGAACAGCGTACATAGGATTAGCAGATAATAAGCTTCTATTCAATACCTCACATGGCCCCCTTCTATACCATTTTTGGGGCCAACACCCCCACCTATGGGTGAATCAGTGATCTGGCTGCTCCCCTCAAGATCCAGCAACGTGACAGTGGGGCTGGGGGGAGCACAGGGAGCACTGGGGTGTGTGAGGGGAGGTGGGGGATGGGTTATAACCTCTCCCCTGTGTAAGGGGGGCTGGGGGGCACAGGGAGCACTGGGGTGTCTGAGGGGAGGTGGGGGATGGGTTATAACCTCTCCCCTGTGTAAGGGAGGCTGGGGGGCACAGGGAGCACTGGGGTGTGTGAGGGGAGGTGGGGGATGGGTTATAACCTCTCCCCTGTGTAAGGGGGGCTGGGGGGAGCACAGGGAGCACTGGGGTGTCTGAGGGGAGGTGGGGGATGGGTTATAACCTCTCCCCTGTGTAAGGGGGGCTGGGGGGGCACAGGGAGCTCTGGGGTGTTTGAGGGGAGGTGGGGGATGGGTTGTAACCTCTCCCCTGTGTAAGGGAGGCTGGGGGGCACAGGGAGCACTGGGGTGTCTGAGGGGAGGTGGGGGATGGGTTATAACCTCTCCCCTGTGTGAGGGGGGCTGGGGGGTACAGGGAGCACTGGGGTGTGTGAGGGGAGGTGGGGGGATGGGTTATAACCTCTCCCCTGTGTAAGGGGGTCTGGGGGGCACAGGGAATATTGGAGTGTCTGAGGGGAGGTGGGGGATGGGCTATAACCTCTCCCCTGTGTAAGGGGGCCTGGGGGGGCACAGGGAGCTCTGGGGTGTCTGAGGGGAGGTGGGGGGATGGGTTATAACCTCTCCCCTGTGTGAGGTGGGGCGGGGGGGCACAGGGAGCACTGGGGTGTGTGAGGGGAGGTGGGGGATGGGTTATAACCTCTCCCCTGTGTAAGGAGGCCTGGGGGGGCACAGGGAGCTCTGGGGTGTCTGAGGGGAGGTGGGGGGATGGGTTATAACCTCTCCCCTGTGTAAGGGGGCCTGGGGGGGCACAGGGAGCACTGGGGTCTCTGAGGGGAGGTGGAGGGATGGGTTATAACCTCTCCCCTGTGTAAGGGGGGTCTGGGGGGGCACAGGGAGCACTGGGGTGTCTGAGGGGAGGAGGGGGGAAGGGTTATAACCTCTCCCCTGTGTGAGGGGGGCTGGGGGGCACAGGGAGCACTGGGGTGTCTGAGGGGAGGAGGGGGGAAGGGTTATAACCTCTCCCCTGTGTGAGGGGGGGCTGTGAGGTTCTAAGTAATTTGACCTTCTTTGTAGTACCCAAACCAGTCTGCGTATTACAGGGTGGAGGAAGCCCAGCAGCCCAGCGCTAGGGAGAGGGCCGGAGAAGAAAGGATTCTAGCTGTGGCTACCGGGCAGTAGGGTGCCCCACACGTTCAGGTGCTCTACACTGCCATGTATGCCGAAGGGTGGCCCTGCTCCCAGCTGGTTTCTCACAGCCTCTTCATTCACATCACTGGGACCCTGCCCCAGGCTCTATCAGAAATATCCTACCTCACAACTATCCATTCCATGGCCTTCTGGGAACTTTCCCCCTGGAAGATCCCAAAGTCCTTTATGGAGCAAGGGGAGCTGCTGGTATTGGACATCGGCCCTCGCGTTTCCATTTGGTTTTGCAGGAAGCTCGTGCTGTGGTAGCCCCAGGTGGAGCAGAACAAACACCAATTCCATCTCATCAACAGGTGCAAAGTACCAGCCCAGATTTCCTTGCTGGGGCTGCCAGGAAATCTGCCCTCCGTGCTGGAGAAGAATAGCCCCAGGGAGGGGCACTCAGGTGCCTGTAACACCTGCCCTGGCACTTTTATCACCCAGCTGAGCGTTGAGCCGAGCGGTGGCTTGGCCAAGGCAGGTCGGGGAGGGCTGAGCCATGGGGCGTCTCTGCTCCCCACTGGTCCCAGCGCTGCTGGCGATGACCCTGCTGCAGGGCGAGTGAGGGGCGGGGATGTAGGGTCCTGCCCTGTGAGGCTGCTCCCCAGGGCCAGCCCTTGAGCTCAGAGGGAACTCTGTGGTTTAGATGCCGATGGTCTGATACCCACTAGGGGCAGCGCTGCTCAGACTGGTCCTAAGCATGGAGGCCAGGGAGTGTCTGGTAACCGGGCGGAGGTGGGTGAAGGATGCAGGAGGTGGGTTGTGGGGAAGGGGATGGGAAGTAGGATCTGCCAACCTCAGGGAACCCGGTGGCCAAGATGAGTCCGTCTGAAGGGGTGGCCATTAGATGAGTAACCAATGAACGTCGTCCCAAGTCTTGCTGGCCCAGCCCCCTCTGGGCAACAAATGTCGGATCCCTCATGGAGGCGTCGCAGGCCAACGAGGTCATAAACCCGACATCACAGGGTCAACTGGATGGAACTGCTGAGCTGCATGGGGCAGATCCCCCAAGCAATCATGGGAGAGAGGCAACGAGAACGGTGATGGGTCAAAAAACAGGGTGGGGAGTGACACGTAAACCTAAACTCTACTGTACCCTCTAGCCCAACGCTCATGACGCCCTAAACCCCAATGACAAGTACCTTCAGCCCCAAGGTCCATGACGCCCTCAGTCCCAACACCCATGATGCCTTCAACCCCAATGCCCATGACACCCTCATCACGTACCCCCATGATGCCTTCTCCTCCTACCCATGAGTCTTTGCCTTAACCCCACAAGACCCTCAAATCCAGGATAACCCTAATCCAGTGGTAACCTTTGCCCCATTATAACCACATCCCTGTCCACAGTGCTATCATGGTCACTCTCTTCCGAGCACCCTCGGTCGGCGAAAACACAAGGAAAATCGTGGTAGGGCTCCACTCAGTGACCTCAGTCATCAAGTGCCTGGGTTTGGTTTCCAGCAAGCCCGGGCTGGGCTAACCCCAGGCAGAGCAGAACGAGAGCGGGAACAACCTGCTCAGCAAGTGGAATTTACCAGCTCTTCTTTGCTTGCTTGGGTAAGCAAGTAATCCAGCCCCATTATTCTCCACTGCGCCAGGGATGGGCTCACCGGTGCCCATAAAAACCGGCCCAGAATTTGCATCCCCAGCTGGGTTTTGAGCCGAGAGATGGAGGCAGCTGTGCATGGTCATGAGAGGCCTGGGGAAGGCTGAACCATGGGGCCCCTCCGCTCCCTGTTGGCCCTAGTGCTGCTGGTGATGACCTTGCTGCAGGGTGAGAGAGGGGTGGGGGTGTAGGACCCAGGAGGAGGGGGAGGGAATTGAGCTAGGGAATAACGGGGGGAATCAACCCCTTGGTGCTTCCCAGAGCCCTGCGGTCTGGATTGGTGCCTTCAGTGCTGAGTGGCCCCATTCAGATCAGTGAGGAGTGTTGATTCTTGAACCTACTGATGGTAAATCAACTAGGGACATGGCCAAAAAGTGGTGTTGGTGCTGCAGAGAGCAGGGCTGTTCTGGGGCAATGAGCGGGGCTGGGAATTATGGGTGGAGCTACTGGAATGCATTGCCCTCCACACACCTCCTCAGACCCCAGCAGCACCTGTGAACATACCCCCAACCTTGACCCCCCCCCCACGCACACACATTAATGTCTTTCCCTTCTCTTTTGTCACTTGCTAGGTGCTCAGGGGAGCTGGAATCACACAAGTAAGAGCTCAGAACAAAACACCAGCCTTACCTGCCCTGGACTGGCCTTGAGGAGGTGGTTGGGAGCCAGGACTGCTAGGCTGTGTCTAGACTGCATCCCTTTTCCGTAAAAGGGATGTAAATTAGACACATTGCAATTGCAAATGAAGCGGGGATTTAAATCCCCCCCGCTTCATTAGCATAAAAATGGCTGCCGCTTTTTTCTGGCTCGGATCTTTGCCAGAAAAAAGCGCCAGTCTAGACGGGGATCTTTTGGAAAATAAAGCCTTTTCCGAAAGATCCCTTATTCCAAGAGCCTCGAGCATGAGAGTGACCCCGACAGGGAATCGCAGGAATCTCAGGAAAGATTCAGAGTCAAACCTCCACCCTAGAGCTGCGCAGCTCACTTGGGCGCCCAGATCCGGAGAAGGGTTTGTGCCCCAGACCCTGGCAGGTGCCACAGACGCTGGATTCCCTCGGGCCGGGTGTGATGCTGTCTGTAGTGACCAGCATGTGTTCCCTGCTGGAATCTGTCTCGGCAAAGCCCAAACCCGGCCGGCAGCAGGGCGCCCCCACGCTAGCGCCACGCCGGGCAGGGGTGTCGGAGGGGGCTGGGGGGGACGCTCTCACACTGAGGGTCATGTTCCCGGCCCCCCTTTCCTAACCCCACCCAGCAGGGATGCACCCGGAGCGGCTCAGAAAAGGAAGCTCAACATGGAGCCTGTTCTTTGTGCCCCCTTTCAGGTGTCAGGCGCAAGAGCCAGCCCCCGCCGGATCTTCCCCACCGCCACCAGAGGGCAGCAGAAAGCCCCCTCCCCCTGGGCTTCCCGTCTAGGCTGGGGGGGGGGGGTTTCCACTGACATGAGTCAGCAGCAGAAAATGGGCATTCTGTTGGGGGGGGCTCCCACCGACCTCTAAACATATGAGTGACCATTTCTGCCTCCTCTTTGAGGAAGACAGAGCAGGAGCCCCGAGATTCCCCCCACCCCACCCATCAGCCCCACTCCCACAGCTGGGGGCAGAATCCAGGGATCCTGGCCCCCGCCCCCAGCTCTAACCACCAGCGCCCCCTCCCGCCCCCAGAGCCACGGAGTGAGCCAGGATTCCTGGCTCCCGCCCCTTGCTGCCAGACCCTGCTGCCCTCCCCCAGCTGGCCAGAGAAGGGTCCTGGCTCCCGACCCCCAGCCGTGGCCAGGAACCGCCTCCCCTCTGGCTACCCCGGGACCGGAGCCCTTAGCTGGGCAGGCGGAAGTCGGAGCCTCCTGGCTCGTCACTTTCACTTTCACTTTCACTTTCACTTTCGCTTCTCCAGGCGGAAATGCTGCCGCGCCGGCACCAGCTGGAGGCCAGGAACACAGGCGGTGGGCGGGGCAGAATCTCGCTCTCCAGGCTCCTCCCCCTTACGGGTGGGAGGGGTTCTGTAGGCCCCTCCCCCCCGCTTTGAGCCGGGAGGGGGGCAGGTCTGGCCGAAAGGGGACGCCCAGCAGCGAGGAGGCGCCAGCCCGGGGGGGCGGCCTGGGGGGCGCTGTGCGGGAAATGGCCGGGCGGGTCTCACTGGACCGGACGCACGTTTCCTGCAGGGGACCCGCCAAGGCCCGTCTGGTGCCAAGTTCCCATTTAAGAACCAGCCTCTGGAAGCGTCTCCCTGCGGCCTCCTCCCCGGCCCCTCCGGAGCGATGCGTTCCCGGGCGCGGCTACTTCCCCTCTCCGGCCACTGCGGGGTTGGGCGTTGGGCTCCGATGACCGGGCGCTTGGCTGATAGCGGGGGCAGGAGCCAGTCAGCAGCGAGGTGGCCTCCCACGTCCCAGGGGGTCGCCCTCCGCCTCCTCCCGTGGCTGGCTGTGGGTCTCTGCCCCGCTATTTGAACCCTTGCTTTGTACTTAGCCCCTCTCCCATGACTGTGGGTTGCGATAGCCACACATCTCTAGGGTCGCTGGATAGCTAAGCTCCAATATGTGCCACCCACGATGCAGCTGTGACTGGGGGTGGTCAGAGAAGTCCTTTGGGGAGTGACCCTTAGAGAGCCAATTATGCCACTAACACCTGCCTGCTTGCTCTCTGGGCTCCCCACCTCCCTGTCTTGCTGGGCCAGACCCTCGTGGTCCCCCAGACAAGGCACAAAGTCGGGGTAAATACCCTGGCTGCGTCTAGATTGGCATGATTTTCCGGAAATGTTTTTAACGGAAAAGTTTCCCGTTAAAAGCATTTTCGGAACAAAGTGTCTAGATTGGCACAGACGCTTTTCCGGAAAAGCACTTTTTGCGGAAAAGCGTCCATGCCAATCTAGATGCGCTTTTCCGCAAAAAAGCCCCGATCGCCATTTTCGCCATCGGGGCTTTTTTGCGCAAAACAAATCTGAGCTGTCTACACTGGCGCTTTTGCGCAAAAGGACTTTTGCCCGAACGGGAGCAGCATCGTATTTCCGCAAGAAGCCCTGATTTCAGACAGTAGGAAGTCAGTGCTTTTGCGGAAATTCAAGCGGCCAGTGTAGACAGCTGGCAAGTTTTTCCGAAAAAGCCGCTGATTTTCCGGAAAAACTGGCCAGTCTAGACAAAACCCCCCTGAAGAGCAAGGCAGACACTGAACCCCTTTAGCTCCGGGAGAATGCAGGGGTAGGGTTCAACACCCCCAGCCACTGATCAACACTGCCTTAGGCAGAGCAAGCTCATTCATTAATTTCCCCTTGTTAGCCTGAGCTGAGATTCTCTAAGTGCTTCAACCAAAACCACACTGTTGTAGGTAACATGTAAAAGGGATTAGTTGGTGCCAGACAGACAGATCCTTAGGGATCACAAGCAGCAGGCACAGCAATCACAGCTGCTCACCTAAGAAATAAAAATAAAATCACCGCTTAGAGTCCAAGACTAAGAGAACCAGCAGCGCACCCCTGACCTGGCCTGTTGAGGCGGATCAGAATCTCACATGACTGTTCCTTTGCCCTGCTATGGACCCTGCGGCACTGAGGTGAGGTTTCCAGGCCATGCTTAGGAAGATGGGATGCAAAGGGAAGGTTTAGGGGTGGCTGGATCCCAGCCCAGAAATATCCATGTTTAATACCGATGCGCTCTCAGAAGCATTCCGAGCCTTTTGCCATCCTTCAGTGTATTATTGTCCCCATTACACAGATGGGAAAGTGAGGCAAAGTGACTTGCCGAGGTCAGGGAGGAAACCCAGGCTGGAGGAGGGAGCTCAGTCCCCATCGTCCTGTGCCCTGACCTCTGGGCTAGCGCAGGAGAGGGTGCGGTGTTCTCCAGCCAGGCTCAGATGAGATGAGCTACACGCCCCTCACCAGAACCTGGGTGACTCCCCCGCCCTGGGGTGACCTATGGCAAGAGGGTGCTGTTTAGATCAGGGGATCCTTGTCGGATGGATCCTCAGCGCCATCCCCCTCCTCACTTTGTCTGCTCGCGGCCCTGGCCCTCTTCTTATCCGTGTGGGCGACGGTCCCACCCACCCCCCCGCCCACAACTCCCCCAGTCGCGGCGCCCACTGCAGCTCCAGCAGCCGCAGATCCAACCACGCCGAGTGCTACAGCAGCTTCAGCCGCGATGGCAGCAGCAGCAACCCCGGCCCCCACAGCTCCTCCCACCGGTGCCAGGACCACTGTCCCCACAGCAACACCTGCCCCAACAGCAGATCTTGTGAAGCGCTTCCTATAGGTCTGTAGGAATGTCTCAGTCTTCGGTTTCAGCTCTTCCTCCAGCTCTGCCAGCAGGGTGTCCCTCTCCACTGTCGGCCCCTGCATGTTCAACCGGCATCGCTCCAGCAACCACCAGCGCTGCTCCTCCAACCGGTTCTTCATCTTGCTGGGCTTCACCCGCAGGCACTTGATCGGGTTCCGGGAGTCGTTGTCCTGCAGCCACCGGGACAGGAGACGGCCCAGAGAGTTATTGCAAGCTACAAACTGGGAACCAGGACATCAGGCGGACAGGGGGCCACGGACAGGGGAGAGCAGGAGACCCCGCCGCTGAACGGCTGCCGGGGAGAGGGCCAGCCTTGGTGTGAGTGCGTGTGCTCGGCTGCTTGAATTCTGATTCTGACGTCAGGTGATTTCAGCGACTGTGCCGGTTGGGATGGTGTGTCTGGGAGTGTTTGAGCCTTTGCTCCCGTCATTGTCTTGGATCAGCCTCAGAATCAGCCTTCCCGTGTCACTAACGAGGGTGGGGCCTGACCTAGGCGAGCAGGCTTTAAAAGCCAGAGGCAGAGCGAGCAGGGGAGCGAAGTGGACAGGGGCTGCAGACAGGGGAGTTTAAGAAGGAGTCCTACGATGGTCAGGAAGACCCCCAGGACCTGCGCCAGCTCTGCTCCTGTCTCCTCTGCCGGCGCCTGTAGCCAGACAGACCACCTGACCATGGATGCCTCTACCCAGATCCTGCAGGGACTGCGGCTTGCAATTCCCACTGACTGCAAACCAGGCTTGTTGGAGGGAGAGTTTTCTATTTGTATTTTAGGTGTAATAATGTAGTAATGAATGCTGTATGTTAAGGTAGGGATAGACTTTTAGGCCTTTAGTTAAATATATATTTCTCTGACAGAAGAAGTGGGGTTCCACATGGGGTTACCAGACAGCTTCAGAAAAAATACCGGACACAATTGATTGGGCGGGAGGAGTGGGCGGGGCCTGGCTAGGAGGAGGGGGGGGGACGGGCAGCAGGGCTGGGCGAGGGAGATCAGGGGGAGTGGCTGGCAGGAAGGAGGGCTGGTCATGGGGGTCGGAGGCAGCAGGGCTGGCCGGGGGACATCGGGAGGAGAAGAACCGGATGGCAGGAAGCAGGGCTGATTGGGAGGAGGTTGGGGGAGCAGGGCTGGCTTGAGGGGGGGAGCGAATCAGCTGGCGGGGAGCGGGACTGACCCAGGCACATGCAGATCCCAGGGCGCTGTCTGTCCTGTGCATGGTCCCGGCAAAGCACGAGTGAGTCCAACTGCGGCTCCACAATGCCCTTGACCAGCGCCCAGAAGCACGGACAGGGCTCCCCCTCCTCCCCAAGGCGTCACTCCTACATCAGAGGCAACCAGGGCCCCACCTCCCAGCCGCTCCTCTGGCCCCGCCAGGCTTCCGTCGGCGCCCAGCCAGAAAACACCAAACATTGCACATGGCCGGTATTTTCTGATTTTTTTTACCAGACAGAGGGCCCAAAAAACCGAACTGTCTGGCTGAATACTGGACACCAGGCAACTCTAGCTCTGTTCTGGGACCGGTTCTGTTCAATCTTCATCAGCCATTTAGATACTGGCACAGAGAGGACGCTTGTTACACCAACAGGATGAAGTTGAATAAGGACAAATTCAAAGTGCTGCACTGAGGAAGGCACTTCCTCCTATTGACCTCTGACCTTTTCTCCAGTTTGTCCAGATCAGTTTGAAGTATGGCCCTGCCCTTCAAAGCACTCGCCACCCCTCCCAGCCTGGGATCATCTGCAAACTTAATGAGCGTCCTCTGCATGCCGATATCTAAATCATGGACGGAAACATTGAACAGAACCAGACCCAGAACAGACCCCTGCGGAGCCCCACTTGTTCTGCCCTTCCAGCAGGCTTGTGAACCGTTAATAACGACTCCCGGAGACCGGTTATCCAGCCGGTTATTCCCCCGCCTCACAGTAGCCGCATCTAGGTCGTATTTGCCCAGTTTATTGATACGATGATTGCGTGGGACTGTACCAGATGTTTTACTAAAGTGTAGGCAAGTGCATTAGAAGATAAGTGTAACGGCAGCACTGGACCAGATGTTCCAGGGAGAAGCCGTGGATGGATGTAATGGCGCCAGGAGATTGCTGTGCACCCCTGTTGCGATGCAGATGAGAGACAGAGGGACAGACCAGGCGCAGACCAGGCAGGTACCCGTCTGGGGGGACAAGAGCTGGGATGTGCGGGGAGCAAGGTGCGCAAACAAGCCCTCCCCAAACGGTGACGAGTGAAGCAGGATGGTGTGGAACTCCCGGGTCCCAGGAAGGCAAACTGCCCTCACAAGGCACCGCTCTGCCGTGGGCCCAGCTTCCATCGTGCCCAGCTCCTGGAGCACTGGTGTGGACGGACAGAGCCCGGCTCCTCCCTTGCTCAGCTACCTGCCCGGAGGCGATGGAAGCAGCAGGCGGGTGACGCTAAGGCGTGTGCGCGTCCCCGCACGTGCTCTGTGCTCGTGTGTTCTCAGTGAACGCGGTGCATTGCCTGGTGCCCTGAAAGGTCCCGTGAGCGTCCCAGGCGCTTAACGTTACCAGGGGCATGCGCTGCACAGACGCGGACTGCAGCTGGGGCTGCCTCTGCAGGGGGGGGTGCTGCACAGACTGGCCCTGATAGAAATCAGGGCCCCCAAATCCCGGGCTCCTGGCGTGCCAGCCCTTGCACAGACCCACCCCGAAATGAGATCAGCCCCCACCACGGGGCACAGCGCAGTCACCCCCCAACTGGGATCAGCCCCCACCACGGGGCACAGCGCAGTCACCCCCCACCTGGGATCAGCCCCCACCACGGGGCACAGCGCAGTCACCCCCCAACTGGGATCAGCCCCCACCACGGGGCACAGCACAGTCACCCCCCAACTGGGATCAGCCCCCACCACGGGGCACAGCGCAGTCACCCCCCAGCTGGGATCAGCCCCCACCACGGGGCACAGCGCAGTCACCCCCCAACTGGGATCAGCCCCCACCACGGGGCACAGCGCAGTCACCCCCCAGCTGGGATCAGCCCCCACCACGGGGCACAGCACAGTCACCCCCCAACTGGGATCAGCCCCCACCACGGGGCACAGCGCAGTCACCCCCCAGCTGGGATCAGCCCCCACCACGGGGCACAGCGCAGTCACCCCCCAGCTGGGATCAGCCCCCACCACGGGGCACAGCACAGTCACCCCCCAGCTGGGATCAGCCCCCACCACGGGGCACAGCGCAGTCACCCCTCAGCTGGGCTCAGCCCCCACCACGGGGCACAGCGCAGTCACCCCCCAACTGGGATCAGCCCCCACCACGGGGCACAGCGCAGTCACCCCCCAGCTGGGCTCAGGGCTCCCACTGCACCAGGCACTGCAGAGACCCCCCCCACCCAGACTATTACTGCACCCCCATTGTGTGGGGCACTGCCCGGGTACCCTGACAGAACGGGGCCCCTCACTGTGCTGGGATGGAGCCTCCCACCTCGGCAGCCCCCTGGGAGCTGGAGACAGGAATTCCTGCCTCCTGCCCAAACCCCGTAGCTGGTGGGGTTGGCTGGGTTGGATTCTTGGGGTTCCCCTGGCTGGGGCACAGCCCCTGTCCCACACTCACCTTCTCCTTCAGCAAGGCAGCGTGCTCTGCACGGGTGCTGTCCATGACGTGCTGGTTGGTGGTGTGATTCCTATAGCGCTCTCTGAAGGTCTTCAGTAAACTCTCAGCCTCCAGAACCAGCTCCATCTCCAGCGCCGTCAGCAGGGCCTCCTCCGGCTCCGCCATCTCCTCCCGGCACCGCCCCAGCACCGCCCTGCGCTGCTCCCCCAGCTGCTGCGCCATCGCGCCCGGATCCACCCGCAGGCAGTCGGCCATGCGCCGGGACAGGGCGTCCTGCGTGGGGCGGAGAGGAGGGGCCAGGCTGTTAGAAGGGGGGTGGCCCCGTCCCGCCCATGGGCCCTGAGCAGCCAGTCCCCCCACACCCCAGTGAGATCAGGGCCCTGTGGTGCCAGGTGCTGCACAGACCCTCTGGCTGAGATCAGGCCCCGGTGTACGTGGCTTGGAGTGTCCCATCCCTGCAGTCCCCATGGGGGCCAGAGCTGGAACTCACCAGTCCCCCCGCCGCCGTGGGGCTGGCTGGGATGGGTTGGGCTTCCCTGGCTGGGACACAGACCCGGCCCCACCGACTCACCTTCTCCTTCAGAAACTCAGCGTGGGCTGCGTGGGCTCTGTCCAGGGCTCTTTTATTGACAGAGTGACGCTGGTGGCGCTCGCTGTTGGTTTGCAGGAAGGTCTTGGCCTCCCGAGTCAGCTCCTGCTCCAGCGCCGTCAGCAGGGCCTCCTCCGGCTCCTGCATCTCCCCCCGGCACCGCCCCAGCACTGCCCTGCGCTGCTCCCCCAGCTGCTGCACCATCGCGCCCGGATCCACCTGCAGGCAGTCGGCCATGCGCCGGGACAGGGCGTCCTGCGTGGGGCGGAGAGGAGGGGCCAGGCTGTTAGAAGGGGGGTGGCCCCGTCCCGCCCATGGGCCCTCTGGCTAGAGCCCAGGAACTTCCCCCCACTCCCTATCCAAGACCAGGCCCCTTTTGTGCCTGGGTTGGACTCTCCCCCCTCCTCCCAGGGAGCCAGAGAGGAGAGCTCCCGTCTCCTGCTCTAACGCCCATCTTCCCCAGGGACTGGGCTAGGGCACGTCCCCTCCCCCACGCACCTTCTCCTCCAGAAACTTGGCGTGGGCTGCACGGCCTTTGTCCAGGGCTCCCTGGTTGCTGGCGTGACGCTGGTGGCGCTCGCTGTAGGTTTGCAGGAAGGTCTCGGCCTCCCGAACCAGCTCCAGCTCCAGCGCCATCAGCAGGGCCTCCTCCGGCTGCTTCATCTCCTCCCGGCACCGCCCCAGCACCGCCCTGCGCTGCTCCCCCAGCTGCTGCGCCATCGTGCCCAGATCCACCCGCAGGCAGTCGGCCATGCGCCGGGACAGGGCGTCCTGCGTGGGGCGGAAAGGAGGGGCCAGGCTGTTAGAAGGGGGGTGGCCCTGTTGTACCCAGACACTTCCCCCCACCCCAGTCTGAGACGGGACGAGGGTTGGAGTCTCCATCTTTGCAGGGCAGCGGGAGATGAGAACTCTGTTCCCTGCCCACAGCTGTGAGGAGGGGGGTGGGGCGGTTCCCTGCGGTTCCCGTCTAGGAGCACAGCCCCTACTTGCCCCCAGACTCACCTTCTCCCTCAGGAAGGCAGCGTGGTCTGTGCGGGCCCTGTCCAGGGCGCGCTGGTTGTGGAAGGCGATGGCCATCTGCAGGGGACAAGGCTGGGTGAGCTGGTTTATGGGGTCAGGGAAGGAGGCCTGGAAGAGGCTGCTCACAGACTTTCCTATTTCCCTAGGGGGTGGGGCAGCCCTGGGCTGGGTTCCCTAGGGTGGGGTGGAATTTCCATCTCTAGGGGTGTTTCAGTCCTGGCCTGACCCAGCCCTGGCTGGGATGGTTGAGTTGGGTGGGTCCTGCCTTGGACCGGGGCTGGAGTCGATGCCTCCTGAGGGCCCTGCCCACCTCATCCTCTGTGCTTCTACCACCTTGGCCACATTGCCATATGGAAACATCCACTTCTGGGCCAGGTCCGATAACTGGTCTTACTCCACGGCGCCAGGCACAGGGCAGGTGGCGCCAGGCCTGGGGACGTGTTGGGGCTACAGGCCTACGAACTGGGGGTGCATCAGAACCAGCTGCCCTGTGGCCCAGTCACATTCGTCTACCCTGGGGCCCAGGAACCTGAGATTTCACCCAAACCCTTCCCAGGCCCCCCAGCAGGGGGACCCAGCTCCCAGCCCTGGCATGGCCGGGAGAGGAGAGACCCCCACGTTCGGGTCGGAGGCAGTGACGGTACCTGGCAGGGGGAGGAGAAGCCGGAGCGATGGGTCCTCATCACATGAGATAAGTTCTGCCAAGGAAGCAAAAGGGACGATCAGACCACAGACTGCGCAGGGCTGGGCTACACTAGGAACATGGGCAGAGCAGCGATGCAGCCACCTCTGGGGCGGGGCATCTGGGAATGAATAAGGGACCCAAGAGCAACCAGGGAGCTACAGGCCAGTCAGTTTAACGTCTGTGCCGGGAGAGATAATGGAGCAGGTAGCTACGGGATCCATCTGCAGACCCCTGGCAGGTACCAAGGTGCTGGGGAGCAGCCAGCAGGGACTGTCAAGAGCACCCCTGTCCCAGCAATGGGAGAGCTGTCTTTGGGAGGGCCAGGGGCCTTGTGGCTGAGGGAGAGGCGCTGGTCGTGGGATACCCAGCAGGGCCGGCAAACGATTGCACAATTGAATCCTGATGAATCGCGTGTGCAGCCCCTTGGAAACACTGCGGCGGCGTCGACATGGTCGCACACGACCTGCTTTTTGCTGGGGGGCTCTTCAGGAATTTTTGAAGTGGCCCCAGGCCGCACAGGAAAGGGCGGAGACTCTGCTCCATGCTGATTAGGCCTCAGTTGGAATACTGTGTCCTCTTGCGGGCACCGCGTTTCAAGAGAGACGTGGCGAAACTGGAGAAGGCCCAGAGAAGAGCAACAGGAATGAGGAAAGCTCTAGAGAACATGAGCTGTGAGGGGAGGCTGAAGGAATTGGGCTTGTGTGATTTGGAAAGGAGAGGGGACCTGAGAGCTGTTTTCAAGTATCTAAACAGGTGTCACAGGAGCAGGGAGAAAAATTGTTCTCGGCCTCTGAGGACAGGACAAGAAGCAAGGGGCTTAAAGTGCAGCGAGGGAGGTTGAGGTTGGACATTAGAAAAATCTTCCTGCCTGTCGGGGGGATTAAACACTGGAGCTGTGTCTACAATGCATGTGTTTTGGGAAGAGGCAATGCACATGGAGTGCTGATTTGCAATTTTGCGTACTTCTTTTGCATAATCTCTTCCGATCCGTTTTTGCACAAAAACCTCTTTCTGCGCAACATCCTTATACATCTTGTCATGGCTCCTTCCTCACTCTGGCATGATAAATGCAGAAGTGGGGCCCAGCAAGTGTACCCCAAAACCTTATCTATCAGGCTTTGGTATAAAACTTCCCCCCAAAATCTTAAAAAGCTAGATGTTGGGAATAAAACTTCCACTGCCACCACCCAAATATTAATAAGGATATCAGGGGAAAGATCATTTGGAAAATCTCACCCCTAAAGTAAAAATCAGGACCCACAATTAACCAATACCAGGTTAATAAAAAGAAAAGAGAAAGAATTTTTATTATCACCACAATATTCCTGTTGCAAGTATAATGACTAGATGGAAAGGTAAGAAAATATACTCAGGGAGAACTTCATGGGCCTAGAACTTAGTTACAAAGAAAAGCCAAAACATCTTTTAAAAAGTGCACAGACGTCAGATCCCATACCGAAACCACAAACAATCAAATCTAACGGATTTATCTAAACTTTACCCTACTTACAGAAAGTGAAGAATTGTTGGAGAGAGAGACATGTCTGTCTCCCTCAGAAGCTGGAGGGAACTCCCCAGAGACAAAGGAGAGGGAAAAACCAAAAATTCCTTTGTCCCACTTTGAAATTCCTACCTACATTCCTGTTGGCCACTCCACCTGGCTAGGTAAGGGGCATAGTTAACTCCTTAGTCCCCAGGCTGCTGGCTAACCCTCAGAATCATGACACCTCTAAAATGAGGTTTTGCGGAAAACATCCACGTTCACACTGCTTGGTTTTGTGCAGGTCCCCACCTTGATCCTGGCGGCGAGCTGGGTCCCGGTGAGCGGCTCCCCCCACTGGTCCCTCCAGACGTGTCTCCCGGCCGAGCCCACCAGAGCGGTGACGTAGTCCCTCAGGCCCTCCCGGAAATCCTCGTCCATGTCTGCCGGGGGGAGATGGACAATGAACTCGGGGCCAAGCGTCCTCCCCCACAACTCGGGAGAGACAGAGACGCCCCGTGGGGCAGGCCCAGAGCCGCTCTCCCGGCCCGTTACCTCTCAGGGCTCCCTCTCTGCCAGTCGCGATCCGCTTGCCGGGGTAGGGCATCAGGTAACAGCGGCTGCTGCTTCTGCCCAGCACAGCCAGGGCCTTGGGGTGCTTGCAGGGGGACGTCGCCGCCAGCCTCTGCCGGAGCCGGGGGAACGGTTAGAGAGACACTCGCCCTGGCCAGTATGGGCAGCACATGGAGCCAGGAGGCTGGAGCAGTTTCCATGGAGACTTTAGCACAGAGATGGGCAATAACTTTTGCAAGGGGACACTTCACCGGTGCTGGTACTGATCCCAGGCCGGCCCTGGAAGGGGTGCAGCCTTAGGTGGAAGGGGCTGGTCCCTCTAGGCACCGGGAGTGGGGGGAAGGAGACTTCACACACACCCCTGCAGGGTGGGGAGCAAGAAAACCCCTCCCTTCCCCCACCCAGCCCTGCCAGGGGTGCACAGTGCCCAGAGCAAACCTCCAGCCAGTTTGAACAGCTGGCGGTTCCCTATGGTGCCATGTGTCCCTGGCCAGGGGAGGAGACGTCTCCCTCTCCCCTGTCTCCAGGTCTTTGTTAGCCTGGGGCACGGGCGTGGCAGGGCAGCCGTGGGCTGGATCAAACAGCGTGGCGGGCTGGATTTGGCTTACGGGTTGGATCTTGCCTGCACCTGGTTTAGCAGTGACACGCCAGCCAGCCTCTGCTGAGCATGTGCAGTGAGATTCTCCGGCGTCTGCTACTTGGCCAGTGTAGGGCGGGGGGAGGACAGAGGGGGACAGATTTTCTTGGCTCAGCTTTGGGCATGTCTTTGACTCATGGGCCACCCCCTGCCAAATGACATGTCCCTGCTCCAGGGTCAGGGGTGCTGGCCATGTTCAGGAAACGAACGTCCTGTTTTTTCCAGTGTTCTCAAACAACCTGTGTTTCTTTAGCCTCGGTCTCAGAAGCATTGTAAGAGAAAAACATGGAGACCTGGGTCATGGGTCAAAAATGGGAGGAGCGTGGGCTTTAATAGTAGAGGGAAAGGAGGGACAAGGCAGAACTGGGGGTCAAAGGCTGGAGTTGGATGGCAGGAGACAAATCGCTTGATCGTTGTCTTCAGTCCACCCTCTCTGGGGCACCTGGCGCTGGCCACTGTCGGCAGACAGGATACTGGGCTAGATGGACCTTTGGTCTGACCCAGGACGGCCGTTCTTACGTTCTTATGTGCCAAATGGGGTAAAGAATGTGAGTGAGACCAAAGAGCAAAAATGAAGATGTTTGTACACCGATGCGAGGAGCCTAGGTAACAAAGTGGAGGAACTAGAGCTACTGGTCCAGGAAGTGAAACCAGATATTATAGGAATAACAGAAACATGGTGGAATACTAGGCATGACTGGAGCACAGGTATGGAAGGGTATGTGCTGTTTAGGAAAGACAGAAATAAGGGTAAAGGTGGTGGAGTCGTATTGTACATCAAAGATGAGGTAGATTGTAAAGAATTAAAAAGTGAAGGAATGGAGAAGACAGAGTCTGTCTGGGCAAAAATCACATTGGGGAAGAAAACTATCAGACCCTCCCCTGGGATAGTGCTTGGGGTGTGCTATAGACCACCGGGATCTAATTTGGATATGGATAGAGACCTCTTTAATGTTTTTAAAGAAGTAAATACTCATGGAAACTGCGTAATCATGGGAGACTTCAACTTTCCAGATATAGACTGGAGAACAAGTGCTAGTAATAATAATAGGGCTCAGATTTTCCTAGATGTGATAGCTGAGGAATTCCTTCATCAAGTAGTTGCTGAACCAACAAGGGAGGATGCTATTTTAGATTTGGTTTTGGTGAGTAGTGAGGGCCTCATAGAAGAAATGGTTGTAGGGGACAACCTGGGCTCGAGTGATCATGAGCTAACTCAGTTCAAATTAAATGGAAGGATAAACAAAAATAAATCTGAGATGAGGGTTTTTGATTTCAAAAGGGCTAACTTTAATAAATTAAGGAAATTAGTTAGGGAAGTTGATTGGACTAAAGAATTTATGGATCTAAAGGCGGAGGAGGCCTGGGATTATTTTAAGTCAAAGTTGCAGAAGCTGTCAGAAGCCTGTATCCCAAGAAAGGGGAAAAAATATATAGGCAGGTGTGTTAGACCAAGCTGGCTGAGCAAGCATCTCAGAGAGGTGATTAAGAAAAAGCAGAAAGCATATAAGGAGTGGAAGATGGGAGGGATCAGCAAAGAAAGCTACCTTATTGAGGTTAGAGCATGTAGGGACAAAGTAAGAAAGGCTAAAAGTCAGGTAGAGTTGGACCTTGCAAAGGGAATTAAAACCAATAGTAAAAGGTTTTATAGCCATATAAATAGGAAGAAAACAAAAAATGAAGAAGTAGGACCACTAATTACTAAGGATGGTTAAGGATAATCTCGGCATGACCCAATATCTAAACAAATACTTTGCTTCAGTCTTTAATGAGGCTAATGAAGAGCTTAGGGATAATGGCAACATAACAAATGGGAATAAGAATAAGGAGGTAGATATTACTATATCCGAGGTAGAAGCCAAACTCAAACAGCTTAATGGGAGTAAATTGGGGGGCCCAGATAATCTTCATCCAAGAATAGTAAAGGAACTGGCACAGGAAATTGCAAGTCCATTAGCAAAAATGTTTAATGAATCTCTAAGCTCAGGGGTTGTACCATTTGACTGGAGAATTGCTAATATAGTTCCGATTTTTAAGAAAGGGGGAAAAAAGTGACCTGGGTAACTATAGGCCTGTTAGTTTGACATTTGTAGTATGCAAGGTCTTGGAAAAAATGTTGATGGAGAAAGTAGTTAGAGACATTGAGGCTAATGGCAATTGGGACAAATTCCAACATGGTTTTACAAAAGGTAGATCGTGCCAAACCAACCTGATCTCCTTCTTTGAGAAAGTAACAGATTTTTTAGATAAAGGAAATGCAGTGGATCTAATCTACCTCGATTTCAGTAAGGCATTTGATACAGTACCACATGGGGAATTATTGGTTAAATTGGAAAAGATGGGGATCAATATGAAAATTGAGAGGTGGATAAGGAACTGGTTAAAGGGGAGACTACAGCGGGTCATATTGAAAGGTGAACTGTCAGGCTGGAGGGAGGTTACTAGCGGAGTTCCTCAGGGATCAGTTTTGGGACCAATCTTATTTAATCTTTTCATTACTGACCTTGGCACCAAAAGTGGGAGTGTGCTAATAAAGTTTGCGGATGACACAAAGTTGGGAGGTATTGCCAATTCAGAAAAGGATCGGAATATCATACAGGAAGATCTGGATGATCTTGTAAATTGGAGTAATATCAATAGGATGAAATTTCATAGTGAGAAGTGTAAGGTTATGCATTTAGGGATTAATAACAAGAATTTTAGTTATAAGCTGGGGACACATCAGTTGGAAGTAACGGGGGAGGAGAAGGACCTCGGAGTCCTGGTTGATTATAGAATGACTATGAGCCGCCATTGTGACATGGCCGTGAAAAAGGCTACGATCTTGGGATGTATTAGGCGAGGTATTTCCAGTAGGGATAAGGAGGTGTTAGTGTCATTATACAAGGTATTGGTGAGACCCCATTTGGAATACTGTGTGCAGTTCTGGTCTCCCATGTTTAAGAAGGATGAATTCAAACTGGAACAGGTACAAAGAAGGGCCACTAGGATGATCCGAGGAATGGAAAACCTGTCTTATGAAAGGAGACTCAAGGAGCTTGGTGTCTTTACATTAACCAAAAGAAGGCTGAGGGGGGACATGATTGCTCTCTTTAAATATATTAGGGTATGTCTACACTACCACCCTAGTTCGAACTAGGATGGCTAATGTAGGCATTTGAACTTGCAAATGAAGCCCGGGATTTGAATTTCCTGGGCTTCATTTGCATGTTGCCGGGTGCCGCCATTTTTAAATGTCCGCTAGTTCGGACTCCGTGCCCGCGGCTACACGCAGCTACACGCGGCACGGACTAGGTAGTTCAGATTAGGCTTCCTATTCCGAACTACCTGTACTCCTTGTGGGGTCAGCCTAGATGATCATAATGGTCCCTTCTGACCTTAAAGTCTATGGCTGCGTCTAGACTGGCAAGATTTTGCGCAAATACTTTTAACGGAAAAGTTTTTCTGTTAAAAGTATTTGTGCAAGAGAGCGTCTATACCGGCATGAGCCTTTGCGCAAAAGATTTGCTTTTGCGCAAAAGCATCTGTGCCAGTGTTGACGCTCTCTTGCGCAAGAAATAAACGTGGCTGTCTACACTGGACTTCTTGCACAAGAATATTTGCGCAAGAGGGCTTATCCCTGAGCGGGAGTGTCGGAGTATTTGTGTAAGAACCACTGATTTTGTACCTTACAAAGTCAGTGGTCTTGCGCAAATTCAAGTGGCCAGTGTAGACAGGAGGCAAGATTTTGCGCAAAAGCAGCTGCTTTTGCGCAAAATCATGCCAGTCTAGATGCAGCCTATGAGTCTATGAGTCAGCTTCATGTGATCCCTGCACCCCAGCCCTGATTGGCGTGAGGGTGAGGGAACACAGGAAGTCTCCTCCCAAAGCCAGGGACATGGGTGCATAGTGGGAACAGGGTTGCCAGCTGTCCTGTATTCAACCAGACAGTCTGTTTTTTGCACCCTCTGTCGAGTAAAAAAGTTCAGAAAATACGGGACCTGTGCAATGTCTCATATATTCTCCTTTTCTTGCTGGGCAACGCCTCCCACGCCACTCCCCCCGCCCCTCCCGCCCCACCAGGCTTCTGTACGCAACCAGCTGAGGGCTCCCAGTGGGGGCAGGCAATTAATTTCCTCCCCTGCTGCCCTGACCCCTTTGGGAAGTGTAAATCCCCCCCCTTCCATCCGACGGTCTGCCCTCCGCTCAGAGCCCGGCCAGACATTCCACCGGGCGTGGGGGCAGAGGACGGCGCCTTCCACTTCGTGCTCACAGATTTTCAGGCAGCTCATCCCCGTCCTGTCATGGCCGGAATATGGGCCAGGCCTGAACCCCCCTTGATTCGCCCCCACAACGGAACAAAGGCTCTGAGAGGCAGGCTCAGCCTGCCAATGGGGTTTCCGGGGGGAGCCCTCAGCTGGCGGGGTGATTGGAGGTTCATGTTCAGTATTTTGGGGGAAGCCATCTGGCAACCCTAAGTGGGAAGGGGGGGCAAAGGGGCTCCCCCACCCCCAGACCCATCATGGTCTGGAGGGGGGGACATCTGGAAGTACCCTGGCCCCACTTCTTCCATTTGAGGCCACCCCTGTTATCATGGGATTTGCCAGGCAACTTGCATAAAGAGTGGGGCTAGCAGCCCCATATGGCGGTAAGCCGCTGTGCCCCATTCCCCACCCCCCCCCCCGCTCACCTGCCGGACGTCTCTCAGATGCTTCTTCCCGCCCTCAGCCCCAAGGAGCTGGGAGCTGCTCCAGTCTCGCACCAGCAGATCCAGGTGCTGTGGGAAGACGGAGGGGGGGGGGTGCAATGGGCAGGAGGATGATATCTGGTGGGGAACCTTGAAATCCAAGGGCACGGGGGGGGGGGGGGTGGGAGGGAGGTGGGGGCAGGATCTTGCTGTGGAGCAGGGCAGGGGTGCAGGGTGGTGATATATGGGGCAGGATGGGGGATGGGGTGGGAAGCCATCTCACCTGAACGGGCTCCAGTCCATATTCCTTTCCCACTACTTCAGCCACCTGCAGGAACATCTGTGGGGCGGGCAGAAAGGGGGTGGGGGGCAGGTTGTGGGGGTGAGTCTGGGAGTGCTAAAGTGTTTGCCCTGAAAGCGAGGGCTGGGGAGTGCGACCCCCAGCTGGAGGGGACCAAACACTGGTTCCGTGGGGCAGAGGGAAGCAGCCTACCCTGGGCAGGGACATGGGTGTGGGGGTCTGGGACAGGAGATGACCCTTGGCCACCCCCGTTTGTCCCCACTCACGCCCCACAGAGCAGCATGTCTGCTCCCAGGGCCCCTCCTTGTCCCCAGGGGGCTCGGTGGAGGCTGGGGTGGGGGGTGGTCACTGATCTTGACACGAGGCCCTTTCTTATGGGGGTCCTGAGAATCCCCCCCCCAAACACCATCGCCTCTGGCCAATGGATGCTACCAGCTTCCCAGCACTGGCCCCGCCCTGACTTCCCGGCTCCGCGCCCCCCTCAGGCCTTCCCCGAGCGTTTCCCTCCCTGGCCCAGGCAGAGCTAAGGGGCTGCCATTGGCCCACCCCGTGGGGCTGGGCTGGGTACAAGTTGGGAGAGAAGAGAAGAGCGGAGCAGAGTGGGGGGCAGAGCGACAGCCCCAGGCCCCAGCCCAGCAGCCTTCCCACCGCCCGCTGGGCTGGGCTGGGGGGCAGGGACGGGCCAAGCTTCGACCCCACGGCCAGTGCCGGGCACCTGGGGGAGAGAGCCAGGCTGGGAGCTGGCCAAGCCATGCGCACAAGCGGCAGGTTTGTGTCATTTTTGGTGGTACCCCATTAGCCACGCCCCGACCCCATCAGCCACACCCCCAATCCCATTAGCCACGCCCCAACCCCATCAGCCTCACCCCCAACCCCATTAGCCACGCCCCGACCCCATCAGCCACACCCCCAACCCCATTAGCCATGCCCCTGGAGGTACGGACACATGACCAGAAGCAAAAGGTGTCATGTCACCCCTCTCAGAGGACTTTTCCCACCATCCTTCTGTCACATTACCGGAGTTTAAGGGAAGCAGCCAGGTCATGCTGCGCCCATGCGGGGGTGTTTGCCCCAAAAGTTGGTATGAAAGGGGCCATGTGAGGTGTCAAACAAAAGCTTACTGTCTACTGATTCTGTATCTGCTCTTCACAATGTCTGTGTGTAGAGTTAGGGAATCACGAGCCGGGTAGAACTGTGGACCCATCCTGGCATAGGATGTGCACCAAGGACTTTTAAGCCAGCAGCTGTAACATCTCTGCTGCAAGCCTGCATGGAGAACTGGGGGATTCGATGCATGTAATGTATGATACTTTAGCAACCTCACTCTCATGCTTTTCTTTCTCTTAGTAATAAACCGGTAGGGCTGTGTCTACACTAGCAAGATTTTGCGCAAATACTTTTAACGGAAGAGTTTTTCCGTTAAAAGGTATTTGCGCAAAAGAGCGTCTACACAGGCATGTGCTTTTGCGCAAGAGATGTGCTTTTGTGCAAAAGCATCCGTGCCAGTCTAGATGCTCTCTTGTGCAAGAAAGCTCCAATGGCCATTTTAACCATCGGGCTTTCTTGCGCAATAAATTACCATGGCTGTCTACACTGGCCTCTTGTGCAAGAATACTTGCGCAAGAGGGCTTATCCCTGAGCGGGAGCGTCCGAGTATTTGCGCAAGAAGCACTGATTTTGTACAGTACAACAGCCGTGTTCTTGCACAAATACTCTTGGCCAGTGTAGACAGGCAGCAAGATTTTGCACAAAAGCACCTACTTTTGCACAAAATCTTGCCAATGTAGACACAGCCTAGATGTTAGATTCTAAAGGATTGGCTCAGCGTGATTTGTGCGTACGATCCAGAGGATAAATTAACCTGGGATCTGTGGCTGGTTTCTTGGAACCGGACAGAACTTGTTTAGGGTGGGTGAGATTGGGCTCTAAGACCCTTCACCGGTGTATGAGGTCTGGGGCCATCTGGGGCACAGATATTGCTGGGGTGTCTGAGGGGTTTTGCTCGTGAGGCTTCTGACTTGCTGCCAGCTTGGCCAAAGCACCCTGTGGGACTGGTTTGTGGCCTATTTGGGAGGGTCTCCAGTCTGGGGTTATAAGGAGCCCCAAATTTGAGCAATTCACCCTGAGCAGACACCCTCAGCTGTGCCCAGACACAGCCCGGTCTGTCACAAATCTTACCAACAGGGATTAGTTTGGCCCCCACCAAACCTCCCTTATGCAACTATCCTGCAATTGCATTAACCCAACGTGTGTGACATTAACTCGGGGGCAGAGACGCTGGGGGAAGGGTTCCCTCTAGGGCTCTGTCTACACTCGCGGCTTCTTGCGCAAGTACAGTCGTTCTTGTGCAGGAACGCACAGAGCAGCCACACTGCCCGCCTGCTCTTGCGCAAGGAAACTCACCGTACGGTGTGGGAAAAGAGGGCGTCTTGTGCAAGAGCTACGCTCTTTTCTAACAGGTGTAAGCTCTCTTGTGCAAGAGGGCACTGTGGGTAATCGGCAGGGATTTATTGTGCAAGAAACCCTTATGGCTAAAATGGCAGGAGAGCATCCACACTGGCATGGATGCTCTTGTGCAAAAGCACAGCTCGCACGTGGCAGTGTGGACGTGCTCTTGCACAAGAAGCCGCCAGTGTAGACGTAGCCTAAGAGGTTCCTCCCGTGAGCAGAATGGATTTGTGTTGTGCACCTGAACTGAGTTCATGGGGCTTGTTCGGACGGGCCACTGTGACACCTAAGTTATTAATAAATATTTTATAAAGCTCTACCTTTTCCCTCTGCTGCCCTGTCTCCTCCCCTTGCTCCATCAGCTCCCCTGGTGCCTCCTGGCCCCCACAAACCCTCACCCACCTCTGCTGTCCTGACTCCTGCCTTCTCACTGCCCTCAGCCCTCCTGCGACCTGCCCCCCTCCACCAGCCCTTCTCTCCCCCCTGTGCCCACTCCTCCAGTAGCCCCACTCTGATCATGTGAGCGACCCCTCTTCTAACACCTCCCTCTACACACCTGCTCTGCCTCTCTCCTCTGGTGCAGGTCCCTCCCCTGCAGGTGTCTGCCCTTCTGCTTCATCCCAGAATCCCCTGGCACCTGCACCTTCCCTTAGCCCTGCACCCTCCTGGTTCCTCCCCTTCCCTCACTGCCCCCACCCCCTTTGCCCTCTTTTTCCCTGATGCCCACCCCCTCACCACCCTCTGCCCCTGTTCCCCTCCTGCCCCTCTGTGCCCTCACACATGACTTGCTACATCCTCGCCTTTCGCATCCTACCCCTTCTTTCAAGCCTTCTCCCAGCACCTCCCCCTCCAGCCCCCAATGCCCGTCCCCTCTCCTCTCTCCTCCCAGCATCACCTTGCCCCCTCCCACTGACACCTCCCCTCCTGCCCTTTTCCTCATTGTCTGCACTTGGCCCCCTGCACTTTGTCTCTCCTCTACGCTGTCTCTTGGTGCCTGCCCCTTTCTTCCCCCTCCCCTTCCACACAAGCCCATTCCTCTCCCACCCCTTCCCCCTAGTTTTCCCCCTCCCCTACCTTCTGCCTTCCACTTTGTGGGGCCGGAGTCTGTGCTCGGGCCCCGGACTCCGAACCCGGAGCTAGGCCGTGCGGCGCCGAGCAGTTTTGAAGTCCCGGGCCGTGACATCATGTCACGTCTGGGTATCTCCTGGGAACACCGTGTGTGGCAGAAGCAGCTGGCAGAGTGCACCGGTGAGGGGGAGCCGCACTGAGAGCTGTGCACGGCAGGGACGGTCCAGGGCCTAGGGGGAGCTCTGGGGATGGGGTGGGAGAACACATGGGGGGAGGGCCGGGAGATGGGGGCCGGGGATCACTCCAGGCTGAGCTGGGAGAGAGACCCAGCTCCAAATATTGCTGGAGCAGGGCCCCTGGCTCTGAATATTGATGGAGTATGAGCACCTCGAACCCATATAACTCGCCGCGCATGGCCATTCGGTGACAGCGCTGAATCAGGAGGCCCAGGTGGGAGAGTCAGTTTCTCCGGGCCTCAGTTTCCCCACAGGACCGTGGGGAGGGATAATACCCGGTGGGGCTAACGGGAGAGCCTGGCCCAGCCCCGTTCTGCGTCGCGCTGACCGGCCTCACCTCCAGGTATTCGAGATCCGGGTCCTTCACCCGACAGCCGATGTTCAGTATCTGCAAAGAGTCGGGACGGGAGAGCTGCAGCCACGGCCCAGGTCACTGCCCAGCCACGGCACTGCCCTGAGCACAGCGCCCCCTAGTGCCACCCTGGGGCACTGCCCAGCCCTGCCCGCCAGGGGAGAGGGTCCCCTGATGGGCCCTGTCCCACTCCCTGCCCCACAGTGCCTCCTAGTGTTCCCTTCTGGGGTCCTCTAACCTGGTAGGAGCTGAGCAGCATGGACAGGGCGCAGAGTTTGATGCTGGTCTCCTTGTTTCTTTCCACGTCCATGGAGCCCTCGGTGTCGACCAGCAGCACGGCCACCTGGGGCCAGGAGAGACCCACGTCAGCGCCATGGCCCCTCTGCCCCCACAGCCTGCCCCCTGCCCTCTGCCCCCTGGCATCTTGTTCCTGCCTCCCGCAGACCTCACTGTTCGCTCCCTACATCTGTCTCTTTTCCTCCCCCAAGTCTCCATCCCTCCCTTTCCCCCCCATTCCCTCTCCTCCCTTCCCCCTGCGCCCACGTCTCCCTCCCATTTACCCTGTGTACCCCCATAGCCCCACTCACCTGTCCCTCCTTGGCAGGGACCCAGAAGGGCTGGCTCCAGGCCCACACCCCCTTAGTGACCCGCTGCTCGTCGGCCCGCCACTCGAACCCCTTCAGAGGCTCCTCCTCCCGGCCCATCCATGACCTGTCACTGGTGTCCTGCCGGAGGGACGCGGGGGTGTCAGTGCAGGGCGGGGGACGGGAGTGACTGCAATGCCGGGGAGGGGTGGTGCTAGTGGTATATGTGTAGGGTGGGGAGGGATACCGGGGGTAGGGGCGCTAGTGGTACGTGTGCGGGGCAGGGAAAGATACGGCGGGGGAAGGACCAGCTTGGAATGGGAGATGTAGCTAGTCCCACGCCGTGGCTCTGGGTAAACCCTTCCTACACCCCACGCTCACTCCCCACCCTGTTCTTTTGCCCTGCAGATGGTTCTGCCTGTGGCCCGGGTGATGGGAGAGACCCACGGACTGTGTAGACAGACACACTGAGCTCTGGATATACCCCAGGCAGACAAGCTGGAGTCCGGCCATGGCATGAGTGACTTGACATGTGGGTCTGTGGGTGTGCAGCTCGGGGCCCTCCAGCAGGGGGCAGGCGGGGGCCACTCACCCCACAGCTCCCCCTGCCCTGCCCCCACTCACTGGGCTGCGGAGCCAGCGCAGCAGGTAGTTCAGCAGGAAGGATTTGCCCCGGCGCTGCTCCCCGATGACGGACACCAGGCAGACGGGAGCGCCCCCCACCCCACCCTGCTCCAGGCAGCGGCTCAGGGCCTCCTCGTCCAGGAACAGGCCCCCGTCCTCGTCCAGACGCACCAGCTGCACCGGGCGCCCCGGCTCCTGCTCAGCCCCCGGGCCCTGCTGCAGGGAGAGAGCAGAGTTATTGCTGAAACCCCACTCCTGGGCCAGCTAGGCCCCAGCTCCCCACATCAGAGCCCTGCCCCATTGCCAGCCCCATGTCCATCCAGCGCCCTGTGCTCCTGGGTCAGAGCCCCCTCCCAGGTCTCTTGTTTCTGTTGGACACGTGCAGGGGGCTGTGCCATGCTGGGGGCCCTGGACAGAGAGCTGTGCTGATGGGACAGGCACCCCCTAAGCTGGGCGGGGCACAGACTCCAGGCTGGGGGTGGCACCACTGGCGGGAAGGGCTGTGCACTAGGAACTGGGAGGGGCCCTTGGGCTGCCCAGTCTGATTCCCGTGTGGGGCAGGAGGCGAGACCCACCGGAGAGGGTGGCGAGCGAGACAGGCGCATCTGAGAGCCGGTGGTGGGCGGAGGGAGGTGCCAGGAGTGCCCACACCAACAGGAAGCAGAACGACTGTAGCTCGCTGGGTGACAACAGCAGGTGCTAACAGGCAAGCCCAGCCCTGCCCAGGAGCACAGACCCACAGAGCAGCGGCAGGCATGGCCGGCATGAAGGGGAGAGGGCAGAGGGATGGGGGGGCGGAGCACAGCAGGGGGCTCAGGACCTGGGAGTGCAAAGCAGGGGTGGGAACGGGGGACCTGGCTACACAGGGAGCACTGCCCATCCTGGGCCTGCCCGGGCCAGGAGCAGAGAGACTGGAGCCCCCTCCACTTTACTCAGTTCACTGGTTACACTGGCCATTTCCCCCACTAAGTCGTGCGAGGGGATTTCACTCCCTAGTGCACACGCAGGACACTCCCCCCCAAGAGTGTGGTTCACATGCAGGCACCTGGCTGCCACCGCCCCTCCCTATCCTCCCGGGCAGGCGAGTGGCCAGAGGCGGAGGACAGTATGGGGCATAGGACCCCACCGGTCCCTGGGCTGGGTGTACGGCGGTGAGCACCCTGGGCAGCACTTCCAGCGCTCAGGGGCAGATTCTGCAGCACCAATTCCTGTAATTGAGAACTCACAGGCGGGGAAGGAAGGGGCCCGGGCCCATCCTACGTAGCCGGGAGATAACCCGCACCCGGGGCATTCCTCAGCCTCCCCCTTGCGCAGCCCACATGCCCCTAGAGCCAGAGCCAGCGAGAGGGGAAGCGAAGGGACGGGAAGGGAAGCAAAACTTGCTCTGTTCAGCCAAAGAAGGCGCCTGCCTGGGCCACATTCCCCTCCTGCGGCTCAGTCTGGTCTGGCTATGGGTGCAGGGCCGTGGGTCTGGGTCCCTCTCCCCCAGACCGGGCTGCCCTGGCTGCCCCAGTCCCTGTGCTGACCAGGCTGTGCTGTGCTGGGTCCTGGGGAGCCAATGGCCCCCCTGTGCCCGGTGGGGCTGTGAGAGAGGTGGGAAGTGGGGGAGGGGCTGTGAGAGGGGTGATGCAGGGGTATGGTCGGGGCTGTAAGAGGCCGAGGTGGGGAAGGGGCCGTGGCCGGCCAAGTGCAGAAGGCTGGATGACGGGCGTGATGGGCCCTTCAGGCTGCAGCCTGAGTCTGTGGGTCCCATTCCCGCCCCTGAGCTGCCCCCCCCATATCCACCGGGACGCCCCATACCAGAGCCAATCCTTCCCACCGCTGCTCCCTGATTGTCTGCACCGAGCTCCTGGCGCGTGTGTCCGGGACTCGCCCGTCCATGGAGCCGGTGACGTCCTGCCGGGCCCGCTCCAGCCTCGGCCCACGGCCCACGGCCTGGGGAGACCCACCAGGTCAGGCGCCTGCATGTGGGAGCACCGGGGCCAGCTGGGGGGTGGGACGCCTGGTTCCCTGCAACCTCTCCCATGCCTGGGCCAGCCCAGCTCTGTCCTCAGCCCTTCCAGTGCCCCCCGCACCTGCCCCACAGCCCCTGCCAGCCCAGCCCTGCCGGTGCCCCTCACTCCCACCCCACAGCCCCTGCCAGCCCAGCTCTTCCAGTGCCCCTCACTCCCACCCCACAGCCCCTACCAGCGCCCCTGACATCCCACCTGCAGCCCCTGCTGGCCCAGCCCTGGGCTCCCCCCTCTCCCAGCTCTGCCTGTAACTCACCCCGGTGACCAGTCTCTGATTCTCACTCGGCCTCCTTTGCTCGCTGGGTCTCCGCAGTGAGGGGCCGGTTGCTCCCCCCCCGTTTCCTTTTCAGTCTCTGGGTGTGGACACTGGGCAGGGCTGAGGGCTCCTGGTTCCTCTCCCCTGGAGGTTGCTAAAGAAGCCCTTGCAGAAGCAGAAGATGCGTACTGTTATCGGCAGGAACTGCCCTGTTTCCTGCCCAGCCCTGGCAGAATCAGACAGCGAAGGGCTGAGTCCCTGCTCCCCCTCCCTTTGCCCACAGGCCCCCCTGTTCTCGGGGGCTGCCTTCCCCACCCACAGGGCAGAGTACTGGGCACCTGTCAGCCGACGGTCAGGGCAGTGTGTGTGTGTATGTTTTTGAGAAAAGGTTTAACGTCCGTGTCTTTACTGCTAGGACCGGGGTCCCATTGCAGGGAGTGGCCAGCAGGCCAACAGATGCCCTGTTATATAGGAAGAGCTTATTACACCTTAGATTTTAGCTGCTAGAACACAAAGTTCCTTCGCAGCGGGCAGCCTAGGAAAGGCTGAAAGGTGCCCCAACGGATCTTGTCACCTGAGAGTGACACAGATCCAAACGCCTAAGCTTTCTTTATGTCTGTTCCTTTTATGACCGGCTGAAGTTCTTTTAAATTGTGCTTGGTTCTATTACAGCAACTGAAGGAGTCAGGTTAAAGCTTAAACAGTTACAGGTTTATTAAAAGACTTATAAAAGCATATGGTTACAATGGCTATTGCTTTATTTTTTTAAATGCTAGCAAATATAAATATAGATTTTAAAAATGGTTACAGGAAAAAGGTAAAGATAGAAAATAGAAATAATGGCACCACGTGACAGCTTAATCTTTAAAGAGCTCTAACACTATGTATATAGATACTTAAACAAAGGACACATCCAGGTACAATTTTTACCCCTTTTTGTGCCTCTCGACTCCAGCGGGTCAGGCCAGAGCCGGTCTCTCAATTCCTAGGAAAGACGAATACGAGGTGGGCGTCCCCTCTGGAACCTCGGGAGATCAAACACTAAACCCGACCAGCAGATAGATGGCAGATGGACACTCAAAGTAAATGTGCTGCTGGACCCATCTTTATACCCTGGGGGCCCGTATCCTCTTTTTTATTTTAAGATGCCAAATTTTACTGGTCCGTTTTGTGGCGCCAGTTCTTACAAGCAGGTTACAAGTTAACTTACACTTATAAGAGAGGAAGATAGCTAAATTAGGACTGCCGGATGTTCTTGTTGGGCGGGAGATTCCTCCCCCCGCGGATGGTTGTGTGTTCGTATCAATATGGGTTAAGTCAAGGGCACGATGTACAGCCTCTTAGTTTGACCACCCTCTTATCTCTGCTTACTGCTGGTCACGGTCACTGAGCCAGCCTATCTAAACCTCTTGCTTCAAGGTTTTCAAAGAATATGCTGATTTCCTGCTCTTATGTGCCCTGCATGGTTTTAAGCAGACAAAGATGGATGTAAAATGGGGGTTCACGTCTGGCTACAGCACCCCATAAGCAGGGCCGGCCTTAGGCCGATTCGCCCCATTCCCCTGAATTGGTCCCCGCGCCCTGAACCCAGAAGTGTGCCGGGCGCTATGGGCGGCGAGTTGATATTCAGAGCCGGGGGCCCTGCTCCAGCAATATTTGGAGCTGGATCTCTCCCCCGGCTCTGCCTGGAGCAGGCCCCAGACCCCACCTGCCGCCTCCCCCCCCCCGTGTGTCCTCCCACTCCGGCCCCAGAGCGTCCCCCTCGGCCCAGACTATCCCTGCCGTGCGCAGCTCTCAGTGCGGCTCCCCCTTGTCGGCTGCTGCTGCCATGCACGGCGTTCCCAGGTGTGGGAGAAAAATCTAACAACTCCAATTGTGTCTTAAGGGGGACTGTGCAGGAAATCAACACTCTCTAAAAGAAAACTGCTGTCAGGGTTAAAAGTTTTCCAGGCCTCTCTCCCTGTAACAGAGAGAAATCATCTTAACTCTAATCAAGACCCTTACAATGCCTCCTGTCCAACTTCATGGAGACTCCTAGTCTGTCACAATGTGTCGTGTAAACTCTGATCTCTGTCACAGTTTGCCTTGTAAGACTCCTCACTCAAGTTCTCATGTGCCTTTGTTCTGTAAAACTGACTTCTAGTATACTTGGTGTAAACAGAAACCTCTCAGAGTGCTTCTGCTGAGACTTTGATATGTTCAAGAAAACAATCAACAACTAAGCTGTCTGAGCATACTATATAAAGGATCCCTGAACCTGTCTCTCAGGGCTGCTGCTGCTCTCACTCTGGTAGCTGTCAGCCTACATGCATGCATAATAAAGTTTTCCTTCTAGATTTCTCTCCTGCCTCACTGCTTTGACCTCCAGCCTCGGACCCTTCTGGGGACCCTGTACCGCAGGGGAGTGAGATTTCCCCAACACAGGTGAGCGAGGATACGCCCGGGCGTAACGTGACGTATCTGGGACTTTAAAACTGCTCGGTACCACTCGGCCTAGCTCCGGGTTCCGAGTCCGGGGCCTGAGCGCAGACTCCAGCCCTGCAGAGTGGAAGGCAGAAAGTAACGGAGGGGGAAAACTAGGGGGAAGGGGTGTGAGAGGAAGAGGCTTGGAGGGAGGGGCTTGTGCAGAGATGGGGGGGAGGGACAGGGGAGGCAGGGGCTTGTGTGGAAGGAGGGGCATGAGAGGAAGGTGCTTGTGTGGGGAGGGAGAAGGAGGGGCAGGAGAGGGAGGGGCTCGTGCGGAGGGGGAGGGGGAAGAAAGGGGAAAGTCAGAAAGTGTTCGGGGTAGGTGACATTGGGCTCTAAAACCCCTCTTCTGTGTACGAGGCCCAGGGCCATTTGGGGCACGGATATTGCTGGGGTGTCGGAGGGGTTTTGCTCGGGAGGCTTCAGGCAGGCAGCTGGAGCTCTCTGTGGGACTGGTGTGTGGCCTGTTTGGGAAGGTCTCCAGTCTGGGGCTGTAAGGAGCCCTGAGTTTGAGCAATTCGCCCTGAGCCGACGCCCTCAGCGATGCCCAGACACGGACCAGCCTGGCGCAGCCTCTTCCGGAGAAAGAATCAGAAAACACAACGCCCATTGTGGTTTGCGGTTTGGCCCCATTTTTCCGGAGAAAGGTCGCGGGGCAGATGCAGCCTGACGCTCTCTGCTTCCTGCACCTTCCTTCCCCAGCACAGTGACAGCAGCCAGGCCTGTGGGGCGCAGTGAGGCCGAGTGTTACCTCCGCGGTGTTTGGGGGGAGCGGTTGTGACAGACCGGGCCGTGTCTGGGCACAGCTGAGGGCGTCCGCTCAGGGCGAATTGCTCAAATCCAGAGCTCCTTACAGCCTCCAGACTGGTGACCTCTCCAAACAGGCCACACACCAGTCCCACAGAGCACTTCAGCTGCCTGCCTGAAGCCTCCCGAGCAAAACCCCTCTGACACCCCAGCAATATCCATGCCCCAGATGGCCCCAGGCCTCAAACACAGGTGGGGGGGGGGGGGGTCCTAGCACCCAATCCCACCTACCCCGAACAAGTTCTGTCCGGTTCCAAGAAACCAGCCACAGATCCCTGGTCAATTTACCCTCTGGATCTTACCCACAAATCACGCTGGGCCAATCCTTTAGAATCTATATCTAAAGGTTTATTATTACAGGAAAGAAAAGCATGAGAGTGAGGTTATTAAAGTACAGTACGTTACATGCACCGAATCTCCCAGTCCTCGATGCAGGCTCTAGCAGAGATGTTACAGATGCTGGTTTAAAAGTTCTTGTTGCACATCCTAGATCAGGATGGGTTCACAGGTCTTCCAGGCTCTTCGATCCCTGCAATGCTGCCTCTGGGATGAAGTGCTGAGCTGAGAACAAAATGGCATCGACCACATGGCCTCTTTATACCTCTTTCCTGGCCTCTTCTAGTATGTGGCAGATCACCTGGTCAGAGGCCAATCTCTGTGTTCCCTGCTGGCTGCTCTCAGGTGACAGCCCCCATTCTTTAGGTGTGTCCTTGGCCCATTGAGTGCCATTGTCCCACAGGGTCTTGCTAATTAGCATGTCCACAGGCCCGGCCCTGCCCAATGCTTAACCACATGCAGGGAAATCTTCAGTGTCCATACAAGTACATGCTAATAATCGCACACACAGACATTATACAAACACATGAACAGCGTACATAGGACTATCAGATAATAAGCTTCTATTCAATACCTCACATGGCCCCCTCCTATACCATTTTTGGGGCCAACACCCCCACCTATGGGTGCATCTGTGATCTGGCTGCTCCCCTCAAGATCCAGCAATGTGACAGCGGGGGCACCCAGAATGACCCCACCTCTACGCGTCCACCCATCCCTCTGGCGCTCGCCTGCCTCCTGCGCTGAGGTCGTGCTGGCCGAGGCAGCTTGTGCCATGAGCAGGGGCGGGGGAGCACCACATACGCCATGCTTGCTCTTGCCGGGCCCCTATTCACTGCCCCGCAGGTCCAGTTTGGACCCTACTCGCAGGCCAGTGGCCGCCCTCAGCCAGGGACTCCCACTCCCGTCTGCTCCCACAGACGCCATCCTTTGGCCAGGCCACGCCCAACCCACGTCGCTCCTTCAGCCCGGTCCTGCCGGCCCGGCACCGTCCTGCGTGACCCCTGCACCACACAGGGAGATGGCGCTGTAGAAGCCTGGGGAGCAGGAGTGAGTGGTGCCTGGGCCAGTCCTCCTGGGCAGACTTAGCCGCCTCACCCAGACGCTTCTGGAGCTGGGGGGAGGGGGACAGTTTGGAGGCTGCTCCAGTTGGGTCACTCTCTGGGGCAGGGTCAAACCCAGGAGCCAGCAGGCCGGGTAGCTGCTTGGCTAAGGGCCAGGTGCCTGGGTGAGCCGGGAGAGGCAGAGCCGGGAGCAGGGGGCAGGCGGCTGCCCCTCGCCCTGTAGTAGGTTCGTGAGGCTGTTCCCCCTCCGCCGGGGACATGGGCGACGCTCACTGTAGCCGGGGGACCTGGGAAGGAAAATGACATCTCCTGTGGTAAAATTATTATGATCAGATCAGTATCTGCTTCTGCACCGTATGATATTATAAAGGGATGTAATTACATCCATTTCTGTTGCTCTTTTAGGGCTTGCTGTGGGGAGGCCAGCACGGGACTGTCCCTACTGAAATTTCTTAGCCTGAACTCCGGGTCTGCAGCTGCTTTCTGTGGGGCTGGGGGTGATGTAGACACTGGAGAAGGGCAGTGATGTCTGGGCCCCCAAGGCCACACAGCGCGCTGCCCACGCCTGCCTGTAGCCCTGAGCCGTGCCGGCCTGGTTTACAATACGCATTATTCCCAGCAGCAGCGGCTGCGTCTCTGAGCGGGGCCCCAGAACCTGTGGCTGGAGCCAGAGCAACCAGCAGCCCCAGCCCCCAGAGAGCGGAGCCGCCCCAAGGGCGTGGGGCTGGTGTGGCAGGGCCCCAGCTGTGCGCTTTGGCGCTGAGCGAGCCCGGCTCCCTGTGCTGAACCCGGCGCTTCTTGTGCGTGCTCTGAGTTACCGGAAAGCCAGAGAAGAGCTGTCGCCCCTGTGGTGAGTGTGGGGGAGGGAAAAAGCTTTTCTGAGCCTTCCAGTCGCTCAGGGAGCTGGTGTGTGTCCTCGGCCGTTGTTAACTCTTCAGACCCAGCCGGCCGGGCCTTGCCTGGGAGTTAAACCCGCGGATGCCGGCTCGTGGCGGGGGGCTGGAGGGAGGAATCCGAGTTCCGCAGAAGAGCCCAGACACCTCAGGAGCAGAGTTCAGGCTCCGGGGAGCCAAGGACACGGTCGGGGCAGCGTCAGAGCAGCGCTCGGCCCGTCTGTGCAGGGAGCGGGAGGGAGAGAATCGGCGGGAAGGGAGCCGGTGTCAGGCCCAGGGAGCAGCAGCGGGAACGCGCTGTTGGGAAGAGTGAAGGGCCCCAGCCTGGTAGCCGGGCGGCTGGAGAGTATTGCAGCTGGACAGGGTCTGCAAGGAGGTGGGGAAGGTGCAGCCTCGTCCCAGAGCCAGGCGCCCGCTGCAGAGCGCCCTGCAGGGACAGAGCGAGCCCCGGGGGGCGGGAGGAGACACGGACTGAGAGCGAGTCGGGGCGGGAGGGAGGCTCAGTCCCTGCTCCTGGGGATGTGGGGAGCCGAGGAAACAGGCACCGGCGGGTCCAGCTACTAGAAGGGAGGCAAGAGAGTTAGCTCGGCCGAGGCGGTACCGTGAGGGGCCCAGATGGCACCTGGGTCTCAAGAGATGCCTGGGGAGCCGCAGGAGAAAGTTCTCAGAGCAGCACTTGCCCGGGGCCTGCAGGAAGAGAAGCAGAGTCCTAGAGCGGTGTGGCTGGAAGTGGAGTGACGTGTGGGCTGAGAGGAGGTAACAGGTGATGCAGAGATGAGGGAAGAGACGCGGGAGGAGGCCTCATCTGCTCTGGGGGGGTCTGTCCCAATGGAGAACAGGGGGTGTTGTTAGGAAGTGGGACTGTCCAGGGGCCGGAAGAGGCTGGTTGCAGGGGACCCCAGTAGCTAGTGCCCGCGAGGTGGCCAGTTCTACGTGACAACAGACACACCAGCCGAGGGACCCCGGCCCTGTGCCTCCACAGACTGTCACGTCAGTGCCATAAAGACCTTCAAGGGGCTGGTCCCTAGCAGGGTTATGTGTTTACAGGCCACGGGGGGTCCGGGACCGTGTTCAGGCAGTCCAGCGGGTGCTTGAGGCTGAGGGACAGGGTACTGAGGAACCGCGAATGCGCTTGACTGAGCCGACACTGGGAGGCCCAGGCCCGCACCCTCGCACCGTCCCGCAGCCTCTGCTGACGCCTTTCCTCCTCTCCCGGGCACAGTCTCCCCTCCTGCCGGGTGGCTGCTGCCAGGGAGACAGAAGGGAACCCGCTGAGTTCTTGGCTGCAGACTCTCTGGATACTCCGCAAGGCACCAACAGGCCTGAGTACCCTAATCGCCCCTGGAGGCAGGGCTGTTCGCAGGAGACCCACAGGATCTGCAGTGGGCGGGGGCTGCCACATGACTTGAATCCTAGACACGGGGGAGCCATTTGCAGTATCCACGTTCAGGATCCTAGATCCTCTCTGCCACAGGGCGACCGAGATGCTGCCCACTTTCACCCTGTCGCCCTGTCACATGAGAGATTAATGGCAATGCAGGCGTCTGGGCTCGGTACCGCTCCAAAGACTCACACCGAGGATGAAGTTCTAGGACCCCATATTCCCTGTAAGCTGAGCACTTGGGCAGTCACCCAGAGGAGATGCCAGTGCCACCTGATTGGCCGAGCACCCACAGCTGGCAGCATTGTGTTCCTACCAGTGGTGCACATCCACACATGCCTCGGTGCTCAGAACAAAATTTATTCCACACACAGATGGAAAAATTAGAGGGCACATGGGACAGTCCCGCCCCAGATTTAACAGGCAGCAGCTCGGAAATCTGCAAACCCCAAGCCCCTGGTGTGAGGGCACCGCTCAAGGACTGGGGTTCCCCCTAAGGGATCGGGGGAGGGGGATCTCTAACAAAACTCTCTAAACTGGGAGTCCCCAGCTGCCTGGCGCAGAAGCTGAGCAAGCCAGGAGCTGCTGCTCCCCTCCCCCCGTGTGTTTCTGGCTCACTTGGCCCCTGACCCTGGCAGCTGAGTCTGGGTGTGGAGGGGCCCACCGCTGCCTCCCAGCCAGGCTCTCGCACAGAAGTGACCCCATCTCTTCCCGCCCTCCGCAGGGAGAGCGGCACAGAGCTGGGAGGGGGCACAGTGAGCGAAGGACAAAGCCCCCCCCCTCCGTCTCTGGGGGCGCTCGACCCTCCTTGGCCCCTTTACGCGCCCCTGTGTTGCCGGGCTCAAGGTTTGCGCCGCCTGCGTGGAGTGGGCAAAGTGCCAACGCGGGACACTCGGACACAGGGTGTGGCAGCCAGACGGCTGTCCCGGCCGCGCTCCCCAGCCGGGGTCAGGCCGAAGAGATTTCCTCACCCCGCTCGGCTCCCTGAGAAACTGAGGCAGGCTTGGGGAGTGTGTCTGGGACATGGGCGGTCGGTAATGCAGGCAAGGGGAGGCACAGCCCCACTGCCTAAGGCACCGCCCATATCCCAGACACTCCCCAGCTTCAGCAGCCATCCCAGCGCCGGCAGCTCCGCCCAACAGTGCCAGGGCCAGACACCCCGCACTGTCACCCGCCAAAATGGCGAATTTTCCAAAGCGCTTCCTGTAGGTCTCCAGGAAGGTCTCGGCCTCGCTCTGCAGCGCCTGCTCCAGCCCCTCCTTGTCCGGCGCCGGGTCCCGCCTGTCCGTCCGGCATCGCCATAGCAACTGCCCGCGCCGCTCCGCCAGCTGCTCCGCCATCTTGCTGGGCCTCACCCCAAAGGCACCTGAACATGCTCCAGGAGTCCCTGTCCTGCTGGCGGCGGCGAGGAGACGGCCCAGAGTGTCAGAAGGGGCCCAGCACAGACCACCTGACCGGATCAGGGCCCCCTCACCCCTTTGCCCCCATCACACCAGACTAATGCAGACACCCCCTGACCAATATTGTGGCCCCCGTTGTGCTGGGCAGAGCACAGACCCTGACAGAACGGGGCCCCTCGCTGAGCTGGGATGGAGCCTCCCCCCTCGGCAGCCCCCTGGGATCTGGAGAGAGGAATTCCTGTCCTGCCCCGAACCCTGAATCCCATGGGGCTGGCTGGGAAGTTTCTCTGGGGTTCCCAGATGGGGCACCTGTCACTCACCACCTCCTCCAGGCCCCTGTCCAAGTCTGCACAGACTCTCTTGCTGGCGTGACGCTGGTGGCGCTCGCTGTAGGTCTGCAGGAAGGTCTCGGCCTCCCGAGCCAGCTCCAGCTCCAGCTCCAGCTCCAGCTCCAGCTCCAGCTCCAGCTCCAGCTCACTATCGCAAATCTTTGCACCGTGTAAAACAAAAGCAATAACATTTCCCAGTAACATTTCCTGTCTGAGTGCTCCTTCGTGGCTGAAAGGGGTCTCGCAATAATTACCCTGCCTGTTTGCACAGTCCAATCAGTGGCAGAGGTGTAGGCCTCCTTTTTACCACCTCACTTGGGTGTAGTTTTTGGGGGGGAGGGGAGACACAGGCCCCCCCCCACTCCTCTGGGTCCCAGCCTATATATAGCACGTACCTTCCAGGTTTCAAAATCTGCAGTTCTGGTCATGTCCCTGGTCATGTCACTTCCATGGGATGCTGTTTCATCCAGCCCGTCTCAAGGCCTAGCTGCATAGTTCCCCTTGTCCGGGGGTTCCTCAGGGCTGTCTCTGGCTAGCCTTTTGCCGAAGGACATGGCTCCACTTAGAGCTGTCCAAGGTGCTGGTGCTCCTAGTCAGCCCAGACGTCCGCCTGGGTTGAGCTCCAGAACAGAACGGACAGGCCTTACCTAGCAGCTCTTTAAACAGCACACAGCTGCAACCTGGTTGGCTGCCCCTCTACCTTGCTCGGAGGGCCTCTCCACTGCTCTAGCTGCTGGCCAGGGTGCTGAAAGGCTTCCAGCGGGAAGGTCAGGTTTTGTCTACCCCATCACAGCCTCCACGGCCACTCAGTCCTACTGCTTCTTCAGCCAATCCCACAGACAAACAAGTGTGGTTACATTTGCAGGTGATAATGCTGCCCATTTATTCTTGACAGTGTCACCAGAAAGTGAGAACAAGTGATCTCAGGGCACGGTTGTAACAGGCATCGCAGGGAATTTACATGCCAGATATGCTAAACATTCTTCATGCTTCTTCGCCATTCCAGGAACACGCACACAAATAATACTCTGACCCTGCAGCCTGCAGCAGGGGCCTTTGGGCCTGGTCCACCCATCACATCTGCCTTGCGAGACCCCACGACTGCTATCACGAGAGCCCAAGATGCTCCTCCCAAGCAGCTGAGCTGGCACTTGATGCGGGGAATGACCTGGCTGCTACTCACCCATCCAGCATGACGCCTCCAAGTCACAGCACCAAGTTGTCAGGGGATTCCCCTTTTCCCCTCCCTTCTCTCTGGTCACACACACGAAAGCAGAAGACCAGAAGCCACAGTGCAGGCAATGCCACGCTGATTGGGGTTCACCAAGCATCCTGGCCATGGCTCTGTCCTCTGCCATCTTTTCTTGATCCCTCCTCTTCTGGAGCAGGCACAGGGGTAGCAGATGTGAGGCAGAGTTAACAGGTGAGGGGTAGGGGCATCAAGTGTAGTGGTAGCTGGCATGAGGTAGGGTTAACAGGTGTGAGGTAGGGGCAGCAGGCGTAGGGGTAGCAGGCATGAGGTAGGGGCAGCAGGCGTAGGGGTAGCAGGCATGAGGTAGGGGCAGCAGGCGTAGGGGTAGCAGGCGTGAGGTAGGGGCAGCAGGCACAGGGGGAGCAGGCGTGAGGTAGGGGCAGCAGGCGCAGGGGGAGCAGGCGTGAGGTAGGGGCAGCAGGCGCAGGGGCAGCAGGCGTGAGGTAGGGGCAGCAGGCGCAGGGGCAGCAGGCGTGAGGTAGGGGCAGCAGGCGTAGGGGGAGCAGGCGTGAGGTAGGGGTAGCAGGCGCAGGGGCAGCAGGCGTGAGGTAGGGGTAGCAGGCGCGGGGCAGCAGGCGTGAGGTAGGGGTAGCAGGCGTAGGGGGAGCAGGCGTGAGGTAGGGGTAGCAGGCGCAGGGGGAGCAGGCGTGAGGTAGGGGCAGCAGGCGCAGGGGCAGCAGGCGTGAGGTAGGGGTAGCAGGCGCAGGGGCAGCAGGCGTGAGGTAGGGGTAGCAGGCGCAGGGGGAGCAGGCATGAGGTAGGGGCAGCAGGCGCAGGGGCAGCAGGCGTGAGGTAGGGGCAGCAGGCGCAGGGGCAGCAGGCGTAAGGTAGGGGCAGCAGGCGCAGGGGCAGCAGGCGCAGGGGGAGCAGGCGCAGGGGGAGCAGGCGCAGGGGCAGCAGGCGCAGGGGGAGCAGGCGTGAGGTAGGGGCAGCAGGCGCAGGGGGAGCAGGCGCAGGGGGAGCAGGCGCAGGGGCAGCAGGCGTGAGGTAGGGGCAGCAGGCGCAGGGGGAGCAGGCGTGAGGTAGGGGCAGCAGGCGCAGGGGGAGCAGGCGCAGGGGGAGCAGGCGCAGGGGCAGCAGGCGCAGGGGGAGCAGGCGCAGGGGGAGCAGGCGCAGGGGCAGCAGGCGCAGGGGGAGCAGGCGCAGGGGGAGCAGGCGCAGGGGCAGCAGGCGCAGGGGGAGCAGGTGCAGGGGGAGCAGGCGTGAGGTAGGGGCAGCAGGAGCAGGGGCAGCAGGCGCAGGGGGAGCAGGCGCAGGGGGAGCAGGCACAGGGGCAGCAGGCGTGAGGTAGGGGCAGCAGGCGCAGGGGCAGCAGGCGCAGGGGCAGCGGGCGCAGGGGCAGCGGGCGTGAGGTAGGGGCAGCAGGTGCAGGGGCAGCAGGCGCAGGGGGAGCAGGCGCAGGGGGAGCAGGCGCAGGGGCAGCGGGCGTGAGGTAGGGGCAGCAGGCGCAGGGGCAGCAGGCGCAGGGGGAGCAGGCGCAGGGGGAGCAGGCGTGAGGTAGGAGCAGCAGGCGCAGGGGCAGCAGGTGCAGGGGGAGCATGCGTGAGGTAGGAGCAGCAGGCGCAGGGGCAGCAGGCGTGAGGTAGGAGCAGCAGGCGCAGGGGCAGCAGGTGCAGGGGGAGCAGGCGTGAGGTAGGAGCAGCAGGCGCAGGGGCAGCGGGCGTGAGGTAGGGGCAGCAGGCGCAGGGGCAGCAGGCGTGAGGTAGGGGCAGCAGGCGCAGGGGCAGCAGGCGTGAGGTAGGGGCAGCAGGCGCAGGGGCAGCGGGCGTGAGGTAGGAGCAGCAGGCGCAGGGGCAGCAGGCGTGAGGTAGGGGCAGCAGGCGCAGGGGCAGCGGGCGTGAGGTAGGAGCAGCAGGCGCAGGGGCAGCAGGCGTGAGGTAGGGGCAGCAGGCGCAGGGGCAGCGGGCGTGAGGTAGGAGCAGCAGGCGCAGGGGCAGCAGGCGTGAGGTAGGGGCAGCAGGCGCAGGGGCAGCAGGCGTGAGGTAGGGGCAGCAGGCGCAGGGGCAGCGGGCGTGAGGTAGGAGCAGCAGGCGCAGGGGCAGCAGGCGTGAGGTAGGGGCAGCAGGCGCAGGGGCAGCAGGCGTGAGGTAGGGGCAGCAGGCGTAGGGGTAGCAGGCATGAGGTAGGGGCAGCAGGCGTAGGGGTAGCAGGCGTGAGGTAGGGGCAGCAGGCGCAGGGGGAGCAGGCGCAGGGGGAGCAGGCACAGGGGGAGCAGGCGTGAGGTAGGAGCAGCAGGTGCAGGGGGAGCAGGCGCAGGGGGAGCAGGCGCAGGGGGAGCAGGCGCAGGGGGAGCAGGCTACCCCTGAGACAGCAGGGTTGATTGTACCTGTAGTGCGCTGCGCACCCTCGGATCACACTTCACACTTTACTCTCATGTTTTGCGTTGAGGACCGTGAGTCGGGGAGCTCTGGCGCCGCCTCTGCGGTACCCGTGGGGGAGCAGGGTGAGGTCATGTACCAGCCGGGTCACCTTTGCCTTTGGTTTCTGGTGTTTCTTACGCCTCCTGCCCAGGAGCAGCCCTAGACGAGCTGCCGGCAACTGGCGCCGTAGGCGAGACGCGTGATCGGCGCCCCACCTCCAAAGCCCTCAGCGGCTGTTTATCTTGGCACCCTCAGCGCCTGCCTCGTTCGCCTGTATTGACGGGCCGCCCTGCTCCTGCCACCCTCCTTGCCCCGGTCAGCGGTTTGACCTCGGCTGTCTTTCCCATGGGGCGACGCTCCAGCGGGCGAGGCAGAAGCGACGCTCAGCGGCGCATTCGCTCACGTACACAAAAGTGCCCGACGGTCAAGGGGGCAAGGAAGCCCCCAAGCCTCTCAGGCAAACGCGCGGGCCCGCCTGCGACGTCACAATGACGGATGCTCGCTCACGCCGGCATGGGGCCTGTGCAGCATCATGTCACTGCGCTCACCCTGCGGGCTCCTTCTGCCTCCCACGGCCTCTGCCTGGGCCAGCAGCCCAGGAAAGTCCACGACCCTCGACCCCTGGGTGCTGGCCAGGCCGTGCATGTCCCAAAGCCCTGCACAACCCTGGCACACGGACGCCTCCCCGCCCCCAGCAAAGCTCGGGAGGAGCAGGAGACGGGGGAGCAATTTCCAACCGGTTCACAGCTTGAACCTGCACCCTCCACCCTCCCATTGGGCGCTCTCCTCTGAGAGCCACCTCCCTGGAGTCCGGTTCCCTGGGCCCTGGTGCACAGTGCGTCCTTAGGGCTTAGCTCCTCCCTGTCCAGGCTGTAGCCAGGGGGCAGGAGGCGGCTGGGTTATGGTGGGGGCCGGCAGCAGCCTGAAGATATGCACTGCCTTTCTACATGGTGAGGGATTGGGGCTTGTTCAGTCTGCAGCAGAGCAGAGCGAGGGGGGATCCGAGAGCAGGGGGTCCAGAGAGGCTGCCGAGAGGCTGTTCTCTTGGGGGCAGGTGGCAGAACGGGGAGCGATGGGCTCCCCTTGCAGTGGGGGAGGGGGAGGTGGGACTTTAGGACAAACTCTTTCCCTGGGTGGGCGGGGAAGCGCTGGGCTGGGATCCCTAGGGAGGGGTGGAGTCTCCATCCCTAGGGGTGTTTAAGTCCTGGAGGGACCAAGCCCTGGCTGGGTTGATTGAGTCGGGGTTGGTCCTGCTTTGGGCAGGGGCTGGATTTGACGCCTCCTGATGTCTCTTCCAACCCTAAACTTCTAGGATTCTTCCATGATCCAGTGACCCAGCTCCGGAGCCTTGTGTATTTCATTGTGCAGCAGGAACACACTGCTCGAGAAAAAGCTGTTAAAACACCAGCACGTCTGCCTGGCTCGTGTCCTACGGTCCCCCGGTGTTAGATCCAGGAGATCCGGCTTCTCCAGCCAGTGTGGCCGCATGTTCTCCCTGGGCCAGTCCCAGGAAGAAGGTGTCTGTCGGCGGGAGGGAGACCAGGACTGGTGCTGACGCTGGTAACCCAGGCGTTGGTTGTTAACTCCCGTCCCACCCGTCAACTTTTCTACAAATACTTGGGAGATTGCAAGAAAGACCTTTATTCAGCTCGGAAATGCAAGCTCAGGGTGTTCCCCTGTGCAGGACGTCTCTGCTCCGGAATGGATCAGGGCTGTGCGGCGAGAGAGGCTGCTGTTTCTTGGGCCCAGCCTTCGTTGATTGGAAGCGGTGGGGTGTGACGGGCCGGGCTGGGTCTGGGCACCACTGAGGGTGTCCAAATTGCTCAGACTCAGGGCTCCCTACAGCCCCAGACTGGAGACCTTCCCAAACCAGTCCCACCGAGCGCTCCAGCTGCCAATCCGGCCAGCAGGAAGCCTCAGGAGCAAAACCCCTCAGACACCCCAGCTCTCCCTGTGCCACACTCAGCCCCAGGCCTAACACAGGTGAGGGGTTATAGAACCCAACCTCACCCACCCCCAACAGGTCTTTCTAGTCCCAAAGAACCAGCCACCAGTTACACCCTGGCTACGTCTACACTGGCACGATTTTCTGGAAATGCTTTTAACAGAAAAGGTTTCCGTTAAAAGCATTTTCGGAAAATCGCGTCTAGATTGGCAGGACGCTTTTCCGATCGCCATTTTCGCCATCGGGGCTTTTTTGCGGAAGACAAATCTCTGCTGTCTACACTGGCCCTTTTGCGCAAAAGTTTTTCAGAAAAAGACTTTTGCCCGAACGGGAGCAGCATAGTTTTCCGCAAAAGCACTGACAATCTTACTTGAGATCGTCAGTGCTTTTGCGGAAATTCAAGCGGCCAGTGTAGACAGCTGGCAAGTTTTTCTGCAAAAGCAGATGATTTTGAGGAAAAACTTGCCAGTCTAGACACAGCCTCTGGGTCTTACCCACAAGACCACGCTGGGCCAATCCTTTAGCATCTAACATCGAAAGGTTTATTACTACAAGAAAGAAAAGCAGGAGAGTGAGGTTGCTAAGGAGAATACGTTACACGCATTGCATCTCCCAGTTCTGGATGCAGGCTCTAGCAGAGATGTTATAGCTGCTGGCTTAAAAGTCCTTGGTGCACATCCTATGCCAGGATGGGTCCACAGTTCTTCCTGGCTCGCTGTTCCCTGCAAGGCTGCATCTGGGATCAGTGGCAGAATTTAAGACAAGATGGAGACCTCCGCATGGCATTTTATATCCATCCCTGGTACCTTGCAAGCTGGAGCGGGTCACATGGCCCAGTGACCTGTCCCTGCGTCCCCATGATATTGGCTGGTTTGCTGGTCCCAGGCACATTCCTCGGGTGGGTAATTGCTCTGTCTCAGACGGAGAATCTTCCAGCATCAACCCAGAGTCCAGATTTATAACCCCACACAGACATCACACAAGCACATGAATCACACACACACAGGATCAGTAGGACATGAGCTTTCATTGGACACCTCACATGGCCCCTTTGTACAGACTTTGGGGCAACCCCCCTCCCCCCTGGGTGAAGCAGTGACCTGTCTGATCCCCTTAAAATCCAGTAACGTGACGTGGAGAAGGAGGCAGGGGATGGCAGGATGAGAAGAGAGGGAAATAAAGTCAGGGACCGCGCACTGCACCCCAAGGAGAAAGCATCATGATACAGCTGAGCCCTGCACCCTAGGGAGAACACTGGTAAGTGAGCATGGAATTACAGACTGTATGCTAATGCACATGCATGCACAAGGGGCAGTGTTAAGGTTGTGGGGACACCCTTGATCCTACCATCGCCGGCTTTTAAAGTGCTTTGCATTGCAACCATCCCGGGCCGTTAGAAGAAGGGAAAGGCAGAGCTGGGGGGGGGGGGGGGGGGAATGAATGGCTGGATGTTAGAGCCTGACGAATGAGAAATAAAGCACCGGGTTTGGATAGTGCCCTTCTGCCGGACGTTGCTACCTACCACCCTGCCCATGTTCATCCCGGCCGTGGCGCCCACCCCTGCCCCAAGGACGGCCGCTCAGGGGAGGGCTAACTCCGCAGCCACCGTAGCCACCGCTCTCTAATGGATAACTCCGAGCCCACAGCCCAAGGACCCAGCCCACTGCCCGAGGACCCAGCCCACTGCCCGAGGACCCAGCCCACTGCCTGAGGACCGAGCCCACCGACCAGGGACCCCAGTGCCACCCCCCCGACAATGCCCGCCTTGACAGCATGACACCGATAGCGCCTGCGGTAGATTTTCTGGAAGGTCGTGGCCTCCCGTGTCAGCTCCACCTTCAGTGCCACCAGCAGACGGTTCTTCCCTGGGCCCACCATCTCCCTGCGGCATCGCCTCAGCACCGCCCTGCGATTCTGCACCAACTGCTCCTTCATGGCGCACGGCGTCACCCACAGACAGCCCAGGCGCTGGGACAGGGCAGCCTGCAGGCAGCGGGAGAGGCGGGGAAAGGAGGAGGCCCCGAGGCTGTTAGAAGGGGGGAGGGTGACCCTGTCTCACCCATGGAGCCTCTGGCTCCAGGACAGTAACTTCCCTCCACCCCCTGTCCAGGATCAGGGCCCCGTTGTGCATCGCTGCAGCCACCTTGGGGGCTAGAGAGAAGAGCGCCCCCCTCCAGTCCAAAGCCCATTGCTCATGGGGCTGGCTGGGATGGTCCCCTGGCTGGGGCACGGCCCCACCCGCCCGACTCACCTTCTCCCTCTGAAACCGAGCGTGGTCTGAGCGGGCTCGGTCCAGGGCTCTCTGGTTGACGGTGTGATCCTGGTGGCGCTCGCTGTAGATCACCAGGAAGGTCTCAGCCTCCCGAGCCAGCTCCTGCTCCAGCGCCGTCAACAGGGCCTCCTTCTCCGGCTCTTTCAACTCCTCCCGGCCCAGCTCCAGCAGCAACCTGCGCTGCTCCTCCAGCTCCTCCGCCATCGCGCCCGGATCCACCCGCAGGCAGTCGGCCATGCGCTGGGACAGGGCGTCCTGCATCGAGCAGGACAGGAGGGGCCCCAGGGTGTTAGAAGTGGGGTACAATGGACTCCTTCCTCCCCCAGAGCTTGGGCTACGGGCCAGCCCTGCCCCTCGCTCCCGCGACTGAGCTCAGAGCTCCCGACGTGCCGGGGTTGGGTCCCCCATATCCTCAGCCACCTCCCAGCCAATATGAGGTCCCATTGGAGGTGAGGCTGGCTGGGATTTTTCCCTGGGATTCCCCTAGCTAGGGGCCCAGCCCTCCCCGACTCACCTTCTCCCCCAGCCAGGCAGCGTAGTATTGGCGGGCGCTGTCCAGGGCGCGCTGGTTGTGGAAGGCGACGGCCATCTGTGCAGGGGACAGGCCGGGTGAGCTGCGGTTCGTGGGCCTGCCATCCCACTGCCCCACGGCTGCAGCTTCCCGCCAGCCCCTGGGGCAGCCACTTGGGGCTCCAGTGTGACCCTCACAGCAGCCCACCGTGGCTCCCGAGTGGCACTTTCCAAACCCCTACCCCAGCCGGAGGCTGGCCCCTGAGAGCACACGGCGGGCCTGGTGGTCTCTGGCAGTTTCACTGGATCCCCCAGCAGCAGGGGGATAGGCGGGAATCCCAGCTCTCGTTTGGGGCCGAGGGACGATTGTTCTAGCCCCAGCCCGTCTGAGGCTGACGCCCAATGGAGTTTGCCGCCCACGTCTCACGTTCTGCCTACGCGGAGACGTCGGGCCAGGGGGAGCAGCGCTCGAGGTACCCGCCCCGGGGGTTCTTCACCTAGGGCTGGAGCCTCTACATTCCTCTGTAAGCCCAAACGATCCAAGCCTGGGGCACTGGCATCTACCCAGCCTTGTGCCAGCTGGACCACGACTATCCCCATCCTAGACACCCTAGTGCCCTCTCTGGCCGTGGCCACACTGGCCCTTGGTTACTGGTGCAGCCTGGGAAACCGGCCTGCCCTCCACTCTGTGGGGTACACTTGGTGGCCTCCCAGGCTGTGTCCAGACTCAGGGTTTTTTTCAGGAAAAGTAGCCTTTTTCCGAAAAAACTTCCCCTGCGTCCAGACTCAAGCCGCGTTCTTTCGAAATTAAAATGAAAGAACGCGGCTTTTCTTTCGATGGCGGTAAACCTCATTTCACGAGGAAGAACGCCTTCTTTCGAAAGTTCCTCTTTCGAAAGAAGGCGTTCTTCAATGTAAATAGGGCTTCTTCAAAAGAGAGCATCCAGACTCACTGGATGCTTTCTTTCGAAAAAGCAAGCCGCTTTTTCGAAAGTTCAACGTGCAGTCTAGACGCTCTCTTTCGAAAGAGGCTTGCAGACATAGCCCCAGGCAAGAGTCCAGTGGGGCGTTGAACCCCAGTTCTTGTCCCGACTCAGGCTTGGACCTGATGGATCCCAGGACTCTCGTCCCATATTCCAGGGATCACACCACCTTCCCTCCCCGCTGCCCCATGCGCTTCCCATGATGCACTGGGGCCACAGCTCACACAGGAGGAAGGGAGAGGTGGTGGAATTATGGGAAATGTAGTTCAGATGCATTGTTGTCTATATATCCTGGCCTCCCAGACTTCGTCTGCCATGATGCATCAGGGCTACGATGCCCAGCGGCTCCTTACCAAAATAAGGATCCCTGGTGCATTGTGGGCAATGTAGTTCACCCCATCCTCCCCTCTCTGCCCAACTCCCTTGTCAGATGACATCCTAGAGGAACTCTTGGACTGGTCCAGGAACCTTAGGTTACTCCCAGACCCTTTCCCAGTTACCTCCTCCAGATCCTGAGGCATGGCCGGGAGAAGGGAGGATCCCCACCCCCCCCCATGGTTGGGACAGAGGCAGCGACGGTACCTGGCAGGGGGAGGAGAAGCCGGAGCGATGGGTCCTCATCACCTCTGATAAATTCTGCCAAGGAACCACAAGAAACCTTTAAGACCGGACTGCACAGAGCTTAGTAAGGCTCTGAGCACAAGGAAGGCTTGCTTGGTGCTGAGATGCAGCCACCTCTGGGGTGGGGCAGATGGGGAGTCGCTGTGCGGCTCTTCCCCACGGGGACTGGGCTCATCCCTATGGCCAGAGGAGAGGCCCCTGTCCCGCTCCCTGCAGCCCCACTGGCCAGTCCCCACCTTGATCTTGGCAGCGAGCTGGGCCCCGGTGAGCGGCTCCCCCCGCTGGTCCCTCCGGACATGTCTCCTGGCCGAGCCCACCAGGGCAGTGATGTAGTTCCTCAGGCTCTCCCGGAAATCCTCGTCCATGTCTGCCAGGGGAGACGAGCGATAAGGGGGACGTGGGGCCTGTTTGGCCCCCTTCCTACATACAAACACAAGCAGCGACCGAGTCGCATGGCCCTGTCCACAGCAGGGGGCTCAGAGCTGCTCTCCCGGCCCGTTACCTCGCAGGGCTCCCGCGCTGCCAGTCGCGACTCGCTTGCCAGGGAAGGGCATCAGGTAACAGCAGCTGCTGCTTCCACCCAACACGTCCAGGGCCTTGGGGTGTTTGCAGGGGGACGTCGCCGCCAGCCCCTGCCGGAGCCGGGAGATCGGTTAGAGAGACACTCGCCCTGGGTGACATCAGCCAGCCCCAGGGGACAGGGAGAGGCCCCAGCCCGGCCTCGCCTGGCCCGCATGCTGGGGAGAGCCGTGGCCGAGGCGGGGGTGGCAGGAAGAGAAAGGGACAGCCATGAGTCATGACATGATAGACGTTTTCAAGTATGTAAAAGGCTGTTAAAAGGGAGAAAACTTGTTCCCCTTGGCCTCTGAGGACAGGACAAGCAGCAATGGGCTTAAACTGCAGCAAGGGAGGTTTAGGTTGGACATTAGGAAAAAATTCCTGCCTGTCCGGGTGGTCAAACACTGGAATAAATTGCCCAGGGAGGTTGTGGAGTCTCCATCCCTGGAGATATTTCAGAGCCGGTTGGACACACGCCTGTCAGGGATGCTCTAGACAGTGCTGGGTCCTGCCGGGAGGGCAGGGGGCTGGACTCGATGACCCTGGAGGTCCCTGCCAGCTCTGCGGTTCTATGAGTCTATGACCCTCGGAGTTTCCTTGCTGTGTTCCCAAGCAGCGCGTTTCCTTCAGCCTCATTCCCGGCCACGGCGGGAGGCAGAATCCAGCCGGTGGCAGAGAACACGCATGGGAAATGGCAGCCCCAGAGGTCAAGTTTGGCAAAGTTACAGGCAACGTTTCTAGAGGGTGGAGCTTCAGCCCCTAGAGTACCCTGCCCTGGGGCCAGATGGAAGCCAGCACCCCCCAGAGGGGACAGGCCTCGTGCCCCGTTCCTCCGCCCTCTCACCTGCCAGACGTCTCCCAGATGCTGCTCCCCACCCCGGAATCCAAGGAGCTGGGAGCTGGTCCAGTCCCGCACCAGCAGGTCCAGGTGCTGCAGGCCGACGGGGGGAGAGGGGGTCACTGGGTGGGGGGACAAGGATGGTGCCTTTGGGGTTAAACCTCAGCCTCTCTGGAGTGAGGAGAGGTGCTCGGGGCAGGAGCATGCTGTAGAGAGGGGGGAGGGGTGCAATGCAGGGACCCATGGGGCAGGGCAGGAGCCGGGAGGGGGGGAGGAGGGAGTTGTCTCACCTGAATAGGCTCCAGTCCATAGGCCTCTCCCACCACTTCGGCCACCTGCATGAACATCTGCGGAGGGGAAGAGGGGGAGGGGGAAGGGAGGATGAGTCTGGGGTGCCCGAGACATTTGTACCGGGGCGGGGGGAATCCAGCCTTGGGATAGAAAGGGGCCGGATCAGCCCCTCCCCCCACGAGCCACTCTCTCTGCAATTGCAGGGTGGGACCCGGGAGCTGGCATGACACTCGAGATGGACGGAACCGTTTTCCGCGGGGCAGAGAGAAGCCGGGTGCACCCGGCCCAGGCACTGGGAGGAGCCCAGGAAGCATGGGAAGCTGGGATGGGAGTGATGGAGGAGGAAGTCTGGCTCTATGTGGGGATGCTGCGGCTCCCGCCCCAGCCCCGAAGCAGAAGGAGCCCCACTGGAGGGGGCGGGGTGGGAGAAAGACGGAGGTCCCGCAAGCGTTGGGGACGAGGGAGAGGAGCAAATGACGGAGGCAGGGCCTGGGGGAGGAGACCGAGGCGGGGCCTGGAGGGAAGAGGTGGAGCAGGGGCGGGGCCTGGAGGGTGGAACAGGGGCGGAGCATTGGGGTCTGTTCACTCACAATCAGAAAGGGGCAACGCTAGCCCGGCCTCACCTCCAGGTATTCGAGATCCGGGTCCTTCACCCGGCAGCCGATGTTCAGTATCTGCAGAGTTGGGACGAGAGAGCTATGGCCACGAGCAGCCACGGCCCAGGCCACTGCCCGGCCACGGCACCGCCCTGAGCACAGCGTCCCCTAGTGCCACCCTGGGGCACTGCCCAGCCCTACCTGCCAGGGGAGAGTGCCCCCTGCTGGGCCCTGCCCTGCTCCACAGTGCCCCCTAGCGCTGCCCTGGGGCATTGGGTCAGTCCTGCCTGCCAGGGGAGAGCGCCCCCTGCTGCACCCTTGCCCCGCTTCCTGCCCCACAGTGCCCCGTAGCGCCATCCTGGGGAACTGGGCCAGCTCTGCCCTCCAGGGGAGAGCGCCCCCTGTTGGGCCATGTCCCGCTCCCTGCCCCACAGCGCCCCCTAGCGCTGCCCTGGGGCACTGGGCCAGCCCCCTGCTAGGGGAGAGCGCCCCCTGCTGAGCCTGCCCTGCTCTCTGCCCCCTAGCACCCCCTGCTGAGCTCCAACCTGGTAGGAGCTGAGCAGCATGGACAGGGCGGAGAGTTTGATGCTGGTCTCCTTGTTTCTTTTCACGTCCATGGAGCCCTCGGTGTCGACCAGCAGCACGGCCACCTGGGGCCAGGAGAGACCCACGTCAGCACCCGGCTTTGTGTGCCCCCCCCCACCCCTCTGCCCTCCTGCTGGGCCCTGATGGCACCTGGCATCTCGTTCTGTGCTTCCCTCAGGGCCTCCCTACGTCTGTCCCTTCTCCTGTCCCTCCTTTATCTCTGCACTAGGTTCCCCTGCGGCCTCCTTCCGCACATTCCCATTCCCTCTGCCCTTCCCCATGCCCCCACTGCCTCCCTTCCAACCCTCCACCCCTTCACCCACCCCACGACTCCCCCCTCTTCCTTCGCTCTCCCCCACTTACCTTGCTTCCCCTAGTGGGGACCCAGAGGGGCTGGCTCCAGGCCCACAGCCCCCTGGTGACATTCTGGGTCCCGACGCGCCACTCGAACCCCGCCAAGGGCTCCTCCTCTTGGCCCATCCACGACCCGTCGCTCACACCCTGTGGGGGGGGGGGGGAGCACAGCTACAAGGGGGGGAGGAGAATGACTGGTACCCCCTCACCCAGGCAGGCAGCCCAAAGACGGGGGCGGAGCTCAGTGCACCTGTGGGAGGAGAACATGGGGATGGCTCTGCTTGAGGATCCAAGGGACAAAAAGACCCACCACTGGCTTGGAGAGACACAGACAAACTTCATTCAGACAGACACACGGACATCTCCCGATCCAGACAGGCAGACAGCTCCCTCCGTCGGGCAGGCTCCATTCCAGACTAGGGCCCAGCCAACTGGAAGGGGTGGTGGGGAAGGAGGTGCTCCCAGAGGGGTGTGCCGCTTGGGGCCCTCCAACAGGGGGCAGGCGGGGGCCGCTCACCCCACAGCTCCCCCACCCCCACTCACCAGGCTGCGGAGCCGGCGCAGCAGGTAGTTCAGCAGGAAGGATTTGCCCCGGCGCTGCTCCCCGATGACGGACACCAGGCAGACGGGGGCGTCCCCCACCCCACCCTGCTCCAGGCAGTGGCTCAGGGCCTCCTCGTCCAGGATCAGGCCCCCGTCCTCGTCCAGACGCACCAACTGCACCGGGTGCCCCGGCTCAGCTCCCGGCTCCGGCTGCAGGGAGAGCAGGGTCAGCGCTGGGACCCCACCCATGGACCAGCCAGACCTCCACCCTGGGAGCAGACCAGAGCCAGACTCCCTGCAGGGGAATGGTCCAGACTCCTGTTGGGATGCATGAGGACACAGCCCCAGGCTGGGGACGACACAGAGAAACAGAGGAATTCCCCCGTCCCTGGCGGAGAGCAAGGGCACGGCAGGATGGAGATGCTGAGCTGATTGCTCCGGCCGTGGGGCTATGACCTTTGACCCCTGGGGGCGTTCACAGACGGAGGGGCAATCTCATGGCACCTGCGCAGGGAGGGAGAGAGACGTCTGGGGTGCAGGTTGGCAGGACGTGGAGATGGCCGTGAACTCGCCAGGCCTGATCCTTGCACTGGGTGGGTGGCGAATCCCGTAGGAGAGGGAGCACCGGAGAGAGGGACGACAGAGGGCGGGAGAACAGAGCCACGGGGCAGCGGCAGCCACGCCCGGCGTGCAGGAAGAAGGGAAAAGGCAAAGGGGCAGAGTCATGTTACCGACGGGCGCTAACGACGAGCCGGAGGGGGGAGGAATGACAAGGGGTGGCCTGGAGAAAACAGAAAGAGTTGGGGTCAAAATCCCGGTGGGGAAGGAAGTGCCCGGAGCTCCCCTGGCAGAGTGCCTGGGCTCGGCTACAGCCCCCGGCATCCACGCTGGACAGGGCTAGAAAGCGCTGAGTAGCCTCTCTCCCGCCTCTCTGGCCCCCCTGCAGGGAGCTGGAGGCTGCTCTCGGATCCCCCCTCGCTCTGCTCCTCTGCAGACTAAACACGCCCCAATCCCGCAGCCTCTCCTCGTAGGTCAAGTGCTCCAGCCCCCGAAACATTTCGGTCGCTCTCCGCTGGACCCTCTCCAATGCGCCCACGTCCCTTCTGTAATTGGGGGCCCAGAACTGGACGCAACACTCCAGATGTGGCCTCCCCACAGCCGAATAAAGGGGAACGATGACATCTCTGGATCTGCTGGCCATGCTCCTAATGCCCCTAATACGCCATTAGCCCTCTTGGCTACAAGGGCGCCCTGCTGACTCCTCTCCAGCTTCTCCTCCACTGGAACCCCCAGGCCCTTTTCTAAATATAAATAGCTACAAACTGGCGAGCTACCAGATGAGACTTGACACTAAATGTAGGTCCTAACCATCTACGGTCTAGGACTTTGCTGTTTTGTGTGTGTGTTGGGGAGGACCAGTTTGTTTCAAGACTGAGTGTGATAAGTTAGGGAGGGGAAGGTGTGTAGGGGGGCGAGGGGACTGCCTACAAGGGCGTGTGCCCATCTGCGATGGCCAGCAGCCAGTATCGACAGTGGCCCCAAGGGGACCCAATTCCCAGCTGGGGCAGCTGCAGGTTTAACGGATGCAAGTGGATTCTCGGTAACGTGACGCCTTTAACATGACCCCAGAACTGCTGTAACTCAGACGGGGGCCTGGGTCTTACAGGCGTGGGGGGGGGGGGGGACTCCGAGCCCGGTGACGGCAGGTCAGACAACATGGCCGTGACGGTCCCTTCTGGCTTCAAGCCGATGACTCCGTGCGCCCCACTCCCGCCCCTCGCAGCCAGCCGGTCCCCACACCTGAGCGGGTCGGACCCGCCCTGCCCGGGAGGGGGAAGAAAGGTCCCGCCCCCGTATCCGCCCCCACGGGTCTCACCGGCTCGGGCTCTCCCGGCAGGTGCTGGCAGAAGCTGTGGCCACGCTCCATGGAGACCAGGTCGTGCAAGATGGTCGCGCAAACAGAACAGGTGACGTCGTCCCCGAGTCGCGCCGTCCTGCCGGGGGAGGGGCTGGGAGCCAGGACACCTGGGTTCTCCCCCTCCCTCCCCAGCCCCGGGCTGGGCGAGAGCCAGTCGCTGCTGGGACCGGCCGTTTCCGCTCTCTGGCCGAGCGAGCAGGGGCTCACGAGAGGGCCCCACCCGCTGTGCCCGCTGCAGCCGGGGGCCGAGCGCAGCGCCCTGAACGCCCACGGGAACGACACGGCCCAGCCTGCCCCGGGCTCGGCCCGCTGGGACCGCCCCGCCCAGATCGCGGGCTCAGCCGTGGGGTGAGACTCTCAGAGACTGCCCCAGAGTCTGCCAGCCCTGCGCCAAGGGGCTCGGACACGCCAGCTGCTGTCTGCGCTGTTCCCATCAAAGGGGGCAGCCTGAACCCCTCCTCAGCTCTGCTTGTGCCCCCCACTTCTGCCCCACAGCCCCTGCCAGCCCAGCCCTGCCCTCTGCCCCCTGCTCTGCTGGTGCCCCCCACTCCCACCTCACAGCCCCTGCCAGCCCTGCCCTGCCGGTGCCCCTCAGTTCCAACCAAGCACCCCTTTCCAGCCCACGCCTGGGATCAAGGTCTGCCCCCTTCTCCCATCACGCCCCACAGCCCTCTGCATTCACAGCCAGGCGCTCACCTCGCAAACCAGACTCCAGTGCCGAGCCCGACGTTACGTTTCGGTCTGTGTCCCGTGCTCGGTGCATGTCTCTGTCCCGTGCCTGGCTGGCCGCACCCTGCCCCATTTGTCTTTCTGTCTCCAGGCACCAGGGGTGGGGCTGAGGGCTCTTGGATCCTTTCCCTAGAGCCACTCGCAGGGGGAGGAAGGTGTGTGGGGGGAAGGATCCTGCGATTGTAGGGTGCTTGCCTGGCTCCCGTAGGGCCCTGTTGGACCCACTCACACCAGACGTCCCCAGACCCGCCGATCGCAGCAGTCAGTGAAACCCGACACGATTTATTAACGAGCAGCAATAAGAAAAGTCTGAGAAAGCTGGGGCAGGAAAAGGAAAGGGGGGACCCGCCCTGTGGGCAGGGGGTACCACCACCAGCACCCCTGGGACGAAAGGCAAGGCCAGAGTCTGGTCCTCATCCATCCCTGCTCTGGCTGGTTGTGGGGACACCGTGGGTCAGACACCTGCTCTGGTGGTGGCCACATGCTCCCAGGCACTAGGGGGCTGGGCCCTTCTCCCCAGCATCCCCCCGCCTTGGTGACATCTCCCTTCCCTGGGCCCTCGCCCAGGACTCCTTTTTGCTCTCCCCGGCTATTCACTGCTCCCCTTAAGTCTGCCCACCTCACATGGAGGATGGCCCCGGGGCTCCTGTCTCCCTCACTGGCCTGCCTGCCCTGTCAATCAGGCTAATCTGGTGCGCTGGCCTCTCCCCTTGGCCCTGGGGCCTGTCAGTCTCTGAGATGCTCCTCCCCATCAGAACCTTAACCCCAGTGTCCGTGAGACCCTCACGATGCTCTTACCCCATTGCCCTCTGAGCCGTTCCCTTCGCCCCATGGCCACGGCCTCCTGGGCCTACGTGCTACCGTGGACTCCCCTCGGCCCACCCAAGCGACAGAACGCACACAAGCAAAATCACTGCAGGGCTCACGCCGGGCCCTTGGCCCTTGGCCCTCGCGTTTCCATTTGGTTTTGCAGGAGGCTCGTGCTGGCATGGCCCCAGGTGGAGCAGACTGAAAGCCGACACCCTGTCATCAGCGTGTGAAATGTACCAGCCCAGATTTCCTTGCTGGGGCTGCCAGGAAATCTGCCCCCCCCCCACGGAGAAGAATAGCCCCAGGGAGGGGCACACAGGTGCCTGTAACACCTGCCCTGGCACTTTTATCACCCAGCTGAGCGTTGAGCCGAGCGGTGGCTTGGCCAAGGCAGGTCGGGGAGGGCTGAGCCATGGGGCGTCTCTGCTCCCCACTGGTCCCAGCGCTGCTGGCGATGACCCTGCTGCAGGGCGAGTGAGGGGCGGGGATGTAGGGTCCTGCCCTGTGAGGCTGCTCCCCAGGGCCAGCCCTTGAGCTCAGAGGGAACTCTGTGGTTTAGATGCCGATGGTCTGATACCCACTAGTGGCAGCGCTGCTCAGACTGGTCCTAAGCATGGAGGCCAGGGAGTGTCTGGTAACTGGGCGGAGGTGGGGGAAGGATGCAGGGGGTGGGTTGTGGGGAAGGGGATGGGAAGTAGGATCTGCCAACCTCAGGGAACCCGGTGGCCAAGATGAGTCCGTCTGAAGGGGTGGCCATTAGGTGAGTAACCAATGAACGTCGTCCCAAGTCTTGCTGGCCCAGCCCCCTCTGGGCAACAAATGTCGGATCCCTCATGGAGGTGTCGCAGGCCAACGACGTCATAAACCCGACATCACAGGGTCAACTGGATGGAACTGCTGAGCTGCATGGGGCAGATCCCCCAAGCGATCATGGGAGAGAGGCAACGAGAACGGCGATGGGTCAAAAAACAGGGTGGGGAGTGACACGTAAACCTAAACTCTACTGTACCCTCTAGCCCAACGCTCATGACGCCCTAAACCCCAAGGCCCATGACGCCCTTATCTCCTACCCCATGACACCCTTAACCCCAATGCCCATGATGCCCTAAACCCCAATGACCAGTGCCTTCAACCCCAACCCCCATGATGCCCTAAACCCCAATAACCAGTACCGTCAACCCCAACGACCAACGCCCTCAACCCCCATGATGCCCTAAACCCCAATGACCAGTGCCTTCAACCCCAACCCCCATGATGCCCTAAACCCCAATAACCAGTACCGTCAACCCCAACGACCAACGCCCTCAACCCCCATGATGCCCTAAACCCCAATGACCAGTGCCTTCAACCCCAATGACCAATGCCCTAAACCCCAAGGCCCATGACGCCCTTATCTCCTACCCCATGACACCCTTAACCCCAACGCCCATGATGCCCTAAACCCCAATGACCAGTGCCTTCAACCCCAACCCCCATGATGCCCTAAACCCCAATGACCAGTGCCTTCAACCCCAACGACCTCAACCCCCATGACGCCCTAAACCCCAATGACCAGTACGTTCAACCCCAACGACCAATGCCCATGATGCCTTCATCCCCTACCCATGACAGTCTTTGCCTTAACCCCGCGAGACCCTCAAATCCAGGATAACCCTAATCCAGTGGTAAGCTTTGCCCCATTATAACCACATCCCTGTCCACAGTGCAATCATGGTCACTCTCTTCCGAGCACCCTCGGTTGGTGAGAACACGGGGAAGTGACAGTTGCGGTCGGTCTCCACCCAGTGATCTGTCATCAAGAGCCTGGGTTGGTTTCCAGCAGGCCCGGGCCGGGCTGACCCCAGGCAGAGCAGAACGAGAGCAGCTACAACCTGCTCAGCAAGTGGAATTTACCAGCTCTTCGTTGTCTGCCTGGGGAAGCAGGAAATGCAGCCCCATTATTCCCCACTGAGCCAGGGAGGGGCACGTCGGTGCCCATAAAAACCGGCCCAGAATTTGCATCCCCAGCTGGGTTTTGAGCCGAGAGACGGAGGCAGCTGCGCGTGGCCACGAGAAGCCTGGGGAAGGCTGAACCATGGGGCCTCTGAGCTCCCTGCTGGCCCTAGTGCTACTGGCCATGACCCTGCTGCAGGGTGAGTGAGGGGTGGGGGTGTAGGGCCCGGGGAAGGAATTGAGCTCAGGAATATCAGGGGAAATCAAGCCCTTGTCCCTTCCCAGAGCCCCGCGGTCTGGATTGGTGCCTTCAGTGCTGAGCAGCCCCATTCAGATCAAGGGGGGGGTGTTGATTCTTGAACCTACTGATGGTAAATCAACTAGAAATGTGGCCAAAGGGTGCGGCTGGTGCTGAGGACAGCAGGGCTGTTCTGGGGCAATGGTTGGGGCTGGGAATTATGGGCGGAGCTACTGGGATGCATCACCCTTGACACCCCTTCTCAGACCCCAGCAGTGCCTGTGAACATCCCCTCAGCCTTGCCCCCCCCCCCCGATACATTAATGTCTTTACCTTCTCTGTCATTGCTCCCTAGGCGCTATGGGGAGCTGGAATCACACAGGTAAGATGCTAACGGCCAAACACCAGAATTACCTGCCCTGGACACCTGCCATGAGGAGACTTGGGAGCCAGGACTGCTGGGTTCTTTCCCCAGCTCTGGGAGGGGAGTGTGGTCTAGTGGTTGGAGCGAAGGGGGAGGGAAGAGGAGGGGCCGACAGTCCATACTCTGAGTTCTTTGCTCCTCCCATATCCATGCTGCTCCCCTCCAGGGTGCGGGCAGCCCAGGATCTCAGGCCGGATTGTCGGGGGTGGGGACGCCCCAAGGGGCCGGTGGCCGTGGCAGGTCAGCCTCCAGTACAACGGACGCCATTTCTGTGGAGGGTCCCTCGTCTCGGCCCAGTGGGTCGTGTCGGCAGCGCATTGCTTCGACTTGTGAGTACCTGGGACGGGCAGGGGCTGGTGGAACCGAGAGACGCCCTGCCTGGATCTGTGCCAGACAAGCCAACCCCCTGGCACCCCACCCCAGAGGTGGCTGCATCTCGGAATGGGAGGAGCCACCTCCGTGCAGCCCTGTGTGTGGTTTTCCCCAAGCCAGCCCACCCCAGAAGTGGCTGCATCTCGGCATGGGAGGAGCCACCTCCGTGCAGCCCTGTGTGTGGTTTTCCCCAAGCCAGCCCACCCCAGAGGTGGCTGCATCTCGGCATGGGAGGAGCCACCTCCGTGCAGCCCTGTGTGTGGTTTTCCCCAAGCCAGCCCACCCCAGAAGTGGCTGCCTCTGACTGTCTGGGGTTTCCCTCAATGTGGCCCGGATCCCGCTGCATTTTTGCCCATGCTGGCAGCCAATTCCCCACTGATCACGGCGTTCTCTCTGCCCCCCAGCACCTTCCCTCAGTTTGGCTACCGTGTAGTCCTGGGGCAGCACCAGCTCTCCTTCCCCTCCCCGAGCCGCGTGGCATCCCCTGTGCGCCAGATCATCCCCCACCCCAACTACAACAGGGGGACCCGTGTGGCCGACATCGCCCTGGTGCAGCTGGAGGCAGCGGTGGGATACACCGACGAAATCCGCCCAATCTGCTTGCCCGACCTCTCCGATACCATCCCTGAGAACCACACGTGCTGGGTCACAGGCTGGGGGGCCACAGCCATGGCGGGTAAGAACGTCTATGGGAGGCAGGGGATTGGATCTGGTGGTGGGGATGGGGAGGAGCCCTGGGGAGGAGATGGAGAGGGGGCCGGCCTGGGGGTGAGGGAGCGGCTGGGGAGGTGGATGGGGATGGGCAGTTGTCAGGCCTGGGGGCAGGTTGCAGGACGGGATGGATTCACTCCCCCAATTCTCCCTCCCCCGCACCCAGTCTCTCTCCCAGCCCCCAGGACGCTGCAGGAGGTTCAGGTCCAGCTGATTGAAAGGGCAGCCTGCAATGCCCTCTACAACATCGACCCAGACCCGAGCATCGGCAGGGACCCCGTCCAACCCGACATGGTCTGTGCCGGCGACGCCGCAGGGCAGAGGGACTCCTGCCAGGTGAGCCAGGTGGCTGCAGGCCCCACACAGCTCCGTGTTGCCACCTAGGGCCTGCAGGGTGCAGAACGGCTGCTATGGCCGTGGAGTTTCACAATCCGGCCTCCTTCGAGCGGGCCGGAGCAGCTCTGGAATTCAGATCCATGTGATCCATGGAATTCTATGCCCTGCTCCCTTGATTGTGGCATAGCTCCAGCTGGCAGCGGGGTAAGAAAGAGGGACCGTGGGGCTATGGGGTAACTGCCATCTGCCTGAGTCTGCATGATGCCTGAGCCAATCATTGTGAGATGGGCAAAGACCCAACGTGTCAATGGGGAAGGGTCAGCTCCCAGCCCCCTGCTCTCAGGAGCCCTGCCAGTGGTCTCTGTGGAGGGCAGGAAAGGAGGAACAGCCACCTCACCATCTGTGAAGGTACTAGGGATCCCACCGCTGACACCAATGCCTCCTTCTGGGAACGAGGACGGGAAAAGCGCAGCAGACTCTCTTTATACCTTCTGGCCGCGTCTAGACTGGCATGATTTCCTGGAAATGCTTTTAACGGAAAAGTTTTCTGTTAAAAGCATTTTTGGAAAAGAGCATCTAGATTGGCACGGACGCTTTTCCGCAAAAGCATTTTTTGCGGAAAAGTGTCCGTGCCAATCTAGATGTGCTTTTGCGCAAAAAAAGCCCCGATCGCCCTTTTCGCCATCGGGGCTTTTTTGCGCAAAACAAATCTGAGCTGTCTACACTGGCCCTTTTGCGCAAAAGGACTTTTGCCCGCACGGGAGCAGCATCGTATTTCCACAAGAAGCCCTGACAATCTTACATGAGATCGTCCGTGCTTTTGCGGAAATTCAAGCAGCCAGTGTAGACAGCTGGCAAGTTTTTCCAGAAAAGCGGCTGTTTTTGCAGAAAAACTGGCCAGTCTAGACACAGCCTCTGTGTTTGTGGAAAAAATATGTGAGTGGGGCTATGGGATGGGGCATGTGTCTTTACCCAAAATGCTGGGACATGGACGCCTGAGGCTGGGGGACGTCACTAATCCCAATTTCTCTGCCCCCCCCAGGGTGACTCTGGAGGGCCACTGGCCTGTGACCACAATGGGACCTGGCTGCTGATGGGGGCCGTGAGTTGGGGGGATGGCTGTGGCCGGCCCAACCGTCCCGGTGTCTATGTCCGGACGGTGACATACAGCGAATGGATACGGGGGCACATTGGCTCCGGGGGCCAAGCCACCGCCACAGAGAACAGCTCCTCAGGACTAGATGCCCCCAGAGCCTCCTTCAGCCCCTACTTTCTTCTCTTCACCACTCTCCTGATGTCACTGTGACCCCCCCTACTGGGATCCCCCCGACTGTCCCTCCTCCATTCACCCAGCAGCGGAACCTTCCCCAGTCTGAGCGCAGGAGGAGGGAGAGATGGGAGAAGGCCCGAGAGCTCCCAGCAACGCCCGCAGGCCTGAGCGTGCGAGAGCCTGAACCAATCCCGCAGGGAGGAGGGGCCGTGCGCCGAGACGCCTCTGGGGCAGCCCTCGGACGCGCAGGCCCAGGACGACTGGGAGACGGCCGGCCGGTCTGAGGGGCGGGATTCAAAGGCAGCCCCCCGAGCGCGCCCCCGGCCTACCGTGTGTGAGGCTGCGCCCTCATCGCGCATGATCAGAAAGAAATTGGATTCGCACCAAACACTGTTCCTGGAGGCCTGGCTGGATCCAATGGGCCCTGAGGGACCCCCATGGTTTCTGCAAGAGCTATCCCTGGGGGGCGATGGGGAACTCCCCCCAGTGATCTAGGTGCAGGGCCCAAGGAACCCCCTTGCTGCAAGCTCCGCCCCTGCCCTTCCTCTGCTCCGCCCCTTCTCCTCCCCACATCCTCTGCTCCTCCCACTTACCCTCTCCCCCAAGATCATGAGCCAGAGCATTATGGGGCCTGGCAGTGGGCAGCAGCAGGGGTCGGCCCCTGTCCTCCCTGCAGTGGTAGAAGCTTGGCACGCCCCCATCCCCCACTCTTGCCCCTGGGAAGCCCAGTGCCCCAGGGCCAGCTCGCGGTGGTGAGAAGTGCAGCCGGCCGGGAGAGGGGACACAGGGGAGCAGACTGCTGGGCTGCTCTGGATCCTGCTGCTGTGGTGAGTGTGTGTGTGGGGTTGACCCCAGCTGTCCATAGCCCCTGGATCCCGCCCACCCATAGGATGGGTGAGGGGGCTGCCGTGGGGCCCACCCACAGCGCAGGGCCTAAAGCGGCCGCCCCGAACCATCCTATGGCTCCGCCTGTCTGTCCCAACGGGGCTCATTCCTGTCACAACCCTGCCAGCCTCAGCTTCTACAGCCACGCTCCCAGATTCGGGGGGGGGGGGGGGAGGGGCCCAGCTGAAATCCTGCCCCACCCCAGGGCCCTCAGAGGATCAGGAGGGAGAGCTCTGGGGTCAGCCCTAGCTCCAGCCGTGTCCCACGCACCCCCCCGTGACTCAGCGCCGTGCTGTGGAGGGTGCAGGAGGGGAGGTGGGAACTGGGTGGGAGTTAGGACGAAGGAGGGGGTTGTGACGTGGGGCAGAGGACTGGGGTGTACGATCTGGGAGGGGGTGGTTCCCAGGCAATTGCCCAATCCCCAAGGCCACTCCAGAACCCACCCCACCTGCCGACCAGTGGGATGCCCCTTATCCTACCTGCCTGGTGCCTGCGCCAAGGCTGATCCAGCGTAGGGCTCCCGCCTGGCCCTCCCCAACGACAGTAGGACCGGCCGGGCCTCTGCTCCTACAGTTTCCCCATGTAACCTAGAAACACTAGGGCGGGATCCCCGACCCACCCTCTTGCTCAGAGACCGGACCAAGGAACCCTCCCCCGCAGTGGCTTGTCCCACCTGCCCTTAAAATTCTCGGCTGCGGGGAAGGAACGGGGACCCTGACAGAAGGAACCGGAAGCCTGTCCCGGAGCCGGGCCCCCCCGGATCGCAGGAATCGCCCCCAAATCGGAAACGTTCGGATCAAAGCTCCACCCTTGAGCTGCGCAGCTCACCTGGGCGCCCAGATCCGGAGAAGGGTTCGTGGCCTGGACCCCGGCGATGCCACAGGCGCTGGATTCCGTCGGGCCGGGTGGGACGCTGTCCGTAGTGACCAGTGTGCGTTCCCTGCTGGAGTCTGTCCCGGCAAAGCCCAAACTGGGCGGCAGCAGGGCGCCCCCATGATAGCGCCACGCCGGCTGGGCTGCCCCGGGGGAGCTCTCTCAGCGAGGGTCACGTTCCCAGCCCCCACCCAGCAGGGATCACCCGGAGCGGCTCAGGAAAGGGAAGCTCCCCACAGAGCCTGTTCCCTGCGTCCCTTTTCGGTGTGTCGGGGGCAGGGAGACGGTCCCAGGAGCCAGGCCCTTCTGCTTCTTTCCTGCAGCCACCAGAGGGCAGCAGAGAGCCCCCTTCCCCCAGGGCTTGGGGGGTAGGGGGGAAATTTCCACTGACATGAGTTAGCAGCAGAAAATGGCAATTCTGTGGGGGGGGGGGGGTCCCCATCGACCTCTAAGCACGTGTGACCATTTCTGCCGCTTCTTAGAGGGAGACAGAGCAGGAGCCCCGAGATTCCCCTCCCCCGCCCCACCCCAGTCCCACAGGTGGGGACAGAACCCAGGGATCCCGGCTCCCAGCCCCGCCCCTGCTCTAACCACTAGCCTCACCTCCCCCGAAGAGAATCTGGGGCCCAGCTTCCCCCTCCCGCCGCTAGCCCCGACTCCCCTCCCAGACCCACGGAAAGAACCAGGGGGCCTCGCTCCAGCCCCCCCGCCGTGGCCTTGCTCCGCCTCCCCTCCGGCCACCCCCTCCCGGGCCGGAGCATGCAGCGAAAGTCGGAGCCGCCTGGTTGGCCACTTTCACTTTCACTTTCGCTTCTCCCGGCGGACATGCCGGCGCCAGCTGGGCTCTGGGAACGGATGCGGGGGGCGGGGCAGGACCGCCCCCTCCAGACTCCTCCCCCTTCTGGCGGGGGGCGTGTCCGCAGCCTCCTTCCCCCGCGAGCGGAGCGGGGCAGCGGGTCTGGCCGAAAGCGAAAGCGAAAGGGGAAGCGAGGAGGCGCCAGGCCGGGGGGGCGGCCCGGGGGGCGCTGTGCGGGAAATGGCCGGGCGGCTCTCACTGGACCGGACGCACGTTTCCTGCAGGGGACCCGCCAAGGCCCGTCTGGTGCCAAGTTCCCATTTAAGAACCAGCCCCTGGAAGCGTCTCCCTGCGGCCTCCTCCCCGGCCCCTCCGGAGCGATGCGCTCCCGGGCGCGGCTACTTCCCCTCTCCGGCCACTGCGGGGTCGGGCGTTGGGCTCCGATGACCGGGCGCTTGGCTGATAGCGGGGCAGGAGCCAATCAGCAGCGAGGTGGCCTCCCACGTCCCAGGGGGTCGCCCTCCGCCTCCTCCCGTGGCTGGCCGGGGGGGATAAAACTTCCCCCTCTCCCTCTCCCAGAGTCTGTCTCTTATTGATCCCGGCCGGAGGGGTTTGGAATCAGAAGTTCTGTCCGTGAGTTGGGTGACTCGGCGGGGGGCCGGGTGTGCGCAGGCTGGGGGGGACGGTCCTGAATTGGGGTGTTCGAACAGGAGACGGACGCGCTGCCCAACCGGACCCAGGTGTGACCATGAGCACGGGGTGACCGCGGGAAGGCGCAGGGCTGGAGAGGGGCTGTCTGGCTCAGGCGTGGCAGGGCCTGGGGGACAGACAGCCAGGCGGGGGCCGGTGGAACAACGCTCCAGTCTGTTCTGTTCTCAAGTCAAACCGGAGCCCCCAGGGCCTAGGCCGACGGGGCCGCCCACAGCCCCCCATGGGGTGACGGGAATGGGGGGAGGCCTTTGGCTTCCCTCGTGTCAGCGCGTCCCCTCTGGCTCGGCCCCTCGATGGAAATGGGCGTCGGAGCAGCCCTCCAGCAACCCCCCGGGAACACCCACCGCTCCCACGTGGGGGCAGGGAGGAGGCAGAAATAGGGGGCATGTGACCCTGGCGCTGAGGGGTGGGGAGCCCCCAGGCCCTGCCCCCACCCGCAGCCAGGGGGGCTCCCAGGGACCCAGCGCGGCTCAGACAGGTCAGCACAGGGACCAGGGGCAGCCAGGGCAGCCCAGACTGGGGGGAGGGGCCCAGAGCCGGGACCCTTGACCTTCCCCTGCCTCCCCCCAGCCATGACACCCCCCCATCCCACAGCCAGGCCCCTCTTCCCACCTTTGTCCTGCTTCCTGGGCACAAGGTGTCACCCGCTCCCACCCCCTCCCGGGCTCAGGGCACAAAAGGCCTCGGTCGGGTGGGGGGGAGGCTGCCCCCCCGAAATGCCTTGAGCCTGACCCAGCCACGTTTTGGGAACGCCAGGGGCGGGGGGACACGCCCTGGGCTGGACACTCCCTGAGCAGCAGCAGCTGCCGCGCCTGCTTGTGTCTGAGCCCAGCTGGGTTGGGTTTCGGCCCAGACCCCCAGCACGGAAAGGAAGCTGCTTTGCGCCAGGCCCTGGCCAGGGAGCCCCTGGACCCTTGACACTGGGGTTGGGGTCCCCACTGTGGAGGGCTGGACTTGGAGCCTGATTTGGGAGGAGAAAATCTCCCGGGAGTGGCCGGACTGGGGGGTGTCAGGTCCAGGGCGTAGCCGGGCTAAGGGGCTGTTGGGGGCTGGGGGACAGGACCGGTCTCGGGGGTGGAAGTGCCCAGGGCGTGCTGGGATCTTAGGGGTAACGAAGTCCCGGTGGTGGGGGGCGGGGAGGGGCTGGCCGTGGGTCCGGCCGTGACTTTGGAAGGGCCCAGGAGTTCCCGTTTGTTCCTGGCTGGGCGAAGGCTCAGGACGGACGTGGCACCAGGTTGGGGGGGGGGCTGCCCTGGGCCTGGCCCTCCGCTCCCCCACGGCAATTCCCCATCACCGGCCCTAAGGGCTCTGAGCCGGCACCGCCCCCTGGCGTCGGCCCGGGAGGCTGTGGGCGGAGGGCGGCCCCGTAGCTCACTTGTGCATCGGATGCCGAGAGACACAAGTTCGTGTCCTGCAGGCGGGATCCCGAGGGGGGGCGGGGAGAGAAGGGCGCTGTGGCACCGGCTTTTCCCCTGGTGTATGTGTATGGGGGGGGGGGGGTTTGGTGTGGAGGTGGCCAGACACGAAGGGGGAAAGGGAGGGGCCATGGCTGGGGTAAGGACTGGAGCAGAGGCTGGCAGGCGGAGGGGGGGGGGGGAAGTATGAGGGGATAGATCCAGGAACCCACTTCTCCACCCCCAGTCTCTGTGAGGTGCCCCCCAGGGCTGATCCAGCCTAGGGCTTCCTCCCTTCCCCCCACCATGGCGGGACTGGGGCAGGTCTCTGATTCTGGAAGTTTCTCCCTGTGACCTCACACAGGCCCATGGCGGGCAATGGGACCCCCAGCCCCGCATGAAGAGCCCCCCCCCCCCCCCCGGATGTTTCCGAAGGGCCGGGGAGTAGAAGGCGACGTTCTGTCCAGCCGGGCTCTGCAGACAGTGGGGTCTGCTGTGACCTCGCCTCCTGTCTCCCCGCCCAGTGAAAGCCCATTTCTTATCCTGCCCGCCCTGCCCAGGGGACACACCGGCTCCCGCGGCTCTTTGGACCAGCCTGCCGGGCCCTGGCGGACTGGTCCCCTGGGCCGTTCCTCCCCAGCCCTGGGCTGTTTTCTGGCCTCTCATCCCACTCGCCTGCGGGCCGGGGACTTGCTCGCGACGGGATTCCTGGGTCCACACCTCTAGGGGGCAGCACTGGGGCAGCCAAGCCAAGGCAGCTGGGATTGGCTCGCTGGGAGGAGGCGGGCTGTCTCTGGGGGGGGGGCGTGGTTTCCAGGTAGCTCCTCCCACATCTCCACAGCGCCCCCTGCTGGTGCAGAGGGAGACCTGAAAGGGGGTTCTGGGGTCCAGCCCCTGCCAGCTCGGCTGCTTCCTACGCTGCCCTCGGAGGGGCCCGGAGCAGAGTCCTCCCCGGCCTCCGTGGAGCAACCTCGTGGCCGCCCCAGGGCCTGAAGCCGGGCTCAGGAACGGGCTTGTCTGAGCACATGGGAGCCACCCAGGAATGTGCAGCGAGAGCCCTGGAGGGCTGCCCATTAACCCCCCGGACTCACCCCCCCAGGGGCTCCCAGTTCCAGCCCCCTGCTCTAACCACTAGAGCCCACTCCCCTCCCAGAGCTGGGGTGGCACCCAGGAGCCCTGGCTCCCAGCCCCGCCCCCTGCAGTGACTGTGAACAGCCTGCCCTGCCCTCTGACTGCCCCCCCCCCCGCCCGTGCCCGGCGGCCTCTCCTCTGGGCCGGGCCTGCAGCTGGGCACGAGGGAGCCGGAGCCGCCCGACACTTTACTTTTTACTTTCATTTCTCCAGGACCCAACCGGCCACCAATTCTGAGACCCCAGGCGCTGGCCAAGGAGAGTTTGCTCCTTTCTGGGGGTGCTAGTGAGGGGGTCCCAGTGCACAGGGAGAGTGCTGCAGAACGCAGAGCTCACACATCGACAGGGTTTCCCAGTCCCGCTCCGTGCCTCAGTTTCCCCCGCTGCCAGCCCCCCTGTTTGAGCCTAGTGGGTATGAGAGGGTTAACCCCCTGCTGCCTCTGTTCTCCAGCAGAGTCCAGCCTGAGCCCCAGCCCAGGGGGTATCGGTCACCTGGAGCCCGGCCCGTGGCCCACTGCATGATGGGAAACGCAAATAATAAACGGTAAGAGCTCAGGGCCCATTCAATTCAGCTGTAACCGGTCCCAGAGCTTGGGCCAGAGCCCACGGAGCCTGGCTCCCAGCCCCTGCTCTACCCACTAGCCCCCACTGCCCTCCCCGAGCTGGGGAGAGAGGCCAGGAGTCCTGGCTCCCAGCCCCCTGCTCTACCCACTAGCCCCCACTGCCCTCCCTGAGCTGGGGAGAGAGGCCAGGAGACCTGGCTCCCAGCCCCTGCTCTACCCACTAGCCCCCACTGCCCTCCCTGAGCTGGGGAGAGAGGCAAGGAGTCCTGGCTCCCAGCCCCTGCTCTACCCACTAGCCCCCACTGCCCTCCCTGAGCCGGGGAGAGAGCCCAGAAGTCCTGGCTCCCAAGCCCACAGAGCGTGTGTCTCCCAGGCAACCTGCGCTGGCCACCTGGAAGCTGGTGCCAAGGCGGACCATGCAGAGACTCCGGGAGGATGTCACCTGCTCCATCTGCCTGGACGCCTTGGAGGACCCCGTCTCCATCGAGTGCGGCCACAACTTCTGCCGGGGCTGCCTCTTGGCCCACTGGAGCGGGGTCTCGTCCCGGGGCTCCCGGTGCCCTGAGTGCCGGGCTCCCTGCGCCAGGGACAGGATGACCCCGGACACGCGCCTGAGGAGTCTGGTGGAGAACATCAGAGACCTGCCCCGCGACGGGGAGTTGGCAGCCCCGGGGAGAGCCGGCCCGGAGGTGGGGGCCGGGCTGGAGATGCAGCCACTTCTGGGGCGGTGCAGCTGGGGAAGGGCCTCCCAGCGGCTCCGGGCAGCACTGTGTCCCCTCGGGGGTCAGCGCCCTGGTCTGATAGCGGGGAGCTGAGCACACACGGCTCAGCCCGACTGATCAGAAACCAGCCATGCAGCCTGGGACTCCCTTTGGTCCTGGGAGAGACTGGTGGGTCCGGGAATGGGACATTTCCCCTCTAGGTGGTGCCAACTTCCACCTGCCGCAGGGGCAGGAATAGGGCAGGGCTCTGATCTGGGGGGCAGAGGCCTGGCTGGCCCAGGGGTGACCCGGCTCTCTTCCCACAGCAGGAGCCGGGGGCTGAGCTGGAGCTGGAGCGCCCGGTGCAGCTGGTGCGTCTGGACGAGAAAGGGGTCTTGATCCTGGACGAGGGGGCCCTGAGCCGCTGCCTGGAGCAGGGTGGGGTGGGGGACGCCCCCGTCTGCCTGGTGTCCATCATCGGGGAGCAGCGCCGGGGCAAATCCTTCCTGCTGAACTACCTGCTGCGCCGGCTCCGCAGCCCAGTGAGTGGGGCCCTGATCCCCTCCTGGAGCTGGGGGGAGACCCCAGGAGTCTTGGGTCCCAGCCCCCTGCTCTAACCACTAGCCCCCACTTCCCTCCCTGAGATACACCCGGGAGTCCTGGCTCCTCTGCTCTAACCACTAGACCCTCCTCCCTTCTCACTGCATAGCGGGTGGGGGTGGCAGCCCAGGGGTGGCTGGCACCTCACCCCTCCCTGTCTCATGCTGGCTGAGCTGTTGGTGTGAACTCCTCCCCCCCCGGGGGCTCACACCAGCACCCCCCTTTGTCCCCTGGTGCGGTCGGATCAGCTGTGCAGGGGGCCTGGGAGCCGTGCGTCTGTCTGGGCCCGCGTCTGTGTGTCCATCCCAGAGTCTGTTCACTCCGTGTCTGTCTCAGCTGGAATCTGCCTGTCCGTCTAAAACACCCGCAGCCCCTCCCACCCCCCTGCACTAACTGCCCCCACCTTGTATCACCCCCCCCCCCCCCCGCAGGAGGTGAGCGACGGGTCGTGGATGGGCCGGGAGGACGAGCCCCTGGAGGGGTTCGAGTGGCGCGTCGGCACCCGCAGCGTCACCAAGGGCGTGTGGGCCTGGAGCCAGCCCCTCTGGGTCCCTGCCATGGGGGGGCAGGTGAGTGGGAAGGGGAGGGAGGGGGAGAGCCACCCCAGTGAGTCGGCCCTTGGAAGGGGGGGAGCAGCTTCATGAGGAGATGTCTGGGAAGGGAGGCAGGGACTTGGAACTGGGGCCCATGGGGGAGGGGGGCTGGTGTGTGACCCACCCACGGCTCCCCCCCAGGTGGCCGTGCTGCTGGTCGACACCGAGGGCTCCATGGACATCAAAAGCAACAAGGAGACCAGCGTCAAGCTCTCTGCCCTGTCCATGCTGCTGGGCTCCTACCAGGTAGGCACTAGGGGGCGCTGTGGGGCAGGGAGCGGGGCAGGGCCCAGCAGGGGGCGCAGTGCTGGTTTCTGTGTCTAACTCTGTCCTCTTTGCTCACTTGCAGATCCTAAATGTTTCCAGCCAGCTAAAGGACCCTGACCTAGAATACCTGGAGGTGAAGGGGTGGGGGGCAGGACACATCACCCTTCTCATTCTGCCCCCCCCCCCGGGTGATCTTTCTATTCCGCAGCTGGGGAAACTGAGGCCCAGCGAGACTCGGTGACTTGTCTGAGGTCACACCGGTCATCTGTAGCATAGCTAGGGATAGAACCCAGCAGGCCTGGTTCCCACCCCCCTGCTTTAACCACTAGACCCCTGTGACGGCGCATTGGGGGTCCCCCGTCTCCTGCACCCCCAAATGGCACGAACAGACTCCGCCAGCCGGTAGAATAGAGGTGGTTTATTGCTTCTCCAGTATACAGCCCAGCACAGATGTCATCAGGTTACGGGACAGGCCTAGGATGCCTCAGCCCCCCCTTGATATGGGGCAGGGGTCTCGGCTTCTAAACCCCCCAGCCTTTGCTGAGGCTGCTTCCTCCATGCTCCCAGACAGAAACTAACTCCCTCTCCTCCAGTCCTGCCCCCCAGCCAGGGCAGCATTCACTTTCCTTTGTTCCTCTCCATGGGGGGTAGCTGAGAGATCCTTTTGCATAATGACCCATCCCTGTCCTTCTGGGCTGTGGTACCGGCGGCAGCCAGTGGGGTTACCACAGACCCATAGAAACCAGCCAGGTACCCCCACTACGTCACAGTTCTCCCCCCTCCGAGAGCGAACTGAGCAGGGTCACTCCGCTCGTGACCTAGGGAAGTTCGGGTCCTCTGCGTGGGAACCTGCTCTGGGGACATGGGTGCTCCCCTTGACTCGGGCCGGCCGTGGCGAGGCCCCACATGAGCTGGCTTCCCTCTGTCCACTCGCCGCCCCGCTCCAGGGCGACTGGCACAGGCCTGTCCTCGGGGGTCACTCCCACCCTTCCGCTGGTCTTGATCTCTGGCCAGGGTCTCTCGGGCCGGGTCCATGAGCCCAGCGAGCCTTCTCTGGACAGCCAGGGCGGCTTCCACCCCCGACGCTCCATCCAGGGGGGGTCTTCCCCTCCCATAACTCTCTCAGCAAGCCCAGAGGGTCCTCTATCTGGGGTAGAGACCCCCAAGCCGCTTTCCTCCTGTCTTGGGCCTTCCCGCACCTCTGGCAGGAGTCACAGGACCGGCAGTACCGCTGCATGGCTGTAAAGATTCCCGGCCAATAGAAGTGCTGGAGCAGCCTCAGCTGGGTGCTCCGGATCCCCCGGTGGCCCCCAACGGGGACATCGTGGGCCAAATACAGCAGCTTGAGGCGATACTTTCGGGGGACGACCAGCTGCCGCTGGACCCCCCATGCCCTCACCTTCCTGGGGGGAAGCCATTCACGGAACAGGAGTCCACGCTCCCGCAGGAATCTCTCCTGGCCACCTCTCCCCCGGGGCTGAGCTGCACGGAGGCCAGCCTGGTCCCTCAACATCTGCAAGGAGGGGTCTGCCTGCACCTCAGCCTGGAATTCAGCCGCTGAGGCAGGGATCGGGACCTGTCCCCCACCTTTGCCTAGGTCCGGAGTCTCAGCCTGGCTGGACCCCGTGTCCACTGGGATGGGACCCTGAGGACGCTGCCGGGAGTCCTTCCCTGGACCCACGTTGTCAGCCCCCCGCTGGCTCTGGCTCTGGGTAGTGACTAGAGCCCGCTGGGATTCATGGGGTCACTCCTCTAGGTCATTCCCCATCAGCACCTCGGTGGGCAAGTGCGGGTGCACCCCCACTTCCTTGAGAGCTTCCTTGGCCCCCCATTTCAGATGCACCCGGGCTACAGGCACCTTAAACGGGGACCCGTCTATGCCCTTCAGGGTCAGCTGCGTGTGGGGTAGTATCCAGTCTGGGGCCACTATGTCGGATCAGGCCAGAGTCACCTCCGCCCCCGTGTCCCAGAAACCCGTCACCTTCCTACCATCCACCTCCAGGGGTATGAGACACTCGCTCCGCAGGGGCCGTCCTGCCCCCACCCGGTACACGGAGAAATCCGCCTCCTGAGGGTCAAACCTCCCAGGGGAGGTGCACTGAGCATCCTTCCCCTCTCTCTGAGCTGAGGTTTGCCGGCCAGCCCCTGCCTCTGGGGCAGCCTGCCCTTCCTCCCGCCCCAGCCAGTTAACCCTGGAAAGTCCCCGGTCCTGGGACCTGGTGCACTGAGCCCTCTTGTGGCCTTTTTGCCCACAGCGATGGCAAGTTAGGCTTTGGGCTGTCTCTGTCCAGGCCCTGGCTGGTTCTCTGGGGCGCAGACGACCTGACCTGTTCCTTGGTCTCGCCCCGTAGTTGACTCCCTCCGTCGCTCAGCCGAGATCCGGTCTCTGCGCGATTCCCTTTCTCTCCGGGACTCCCGTTCACACCTGGACCGGCTCTCTGTGAACTCATCCGCCAGCCTCCCGGCCTCCTGGGGGTTCTCTGGCCTCTGGTCCTTGAGCCACAGCCTCAGTTTGGGTGGGCACGCTTCATAGAACTGCTCCATCATGACCAGCTTGAGCAGCTCCTCTGCGGCCTGGGCTCCGACTCCAGACACCCACTTGCGGCAGTATTGCGCCAGGCGGGAGGCCAGGTCCACACAGGTCTCCCGTGGCTCCTTCTGCACCCCCCGGAACCTCTTCCTGTACATCTCGGGGGTCAGCCCGAACTTATGCAGCAGGGCCTCCTTGACTCGGTTGTAATCCCCTGGCTGTAGGTCCTCCAGCTGACTGAGCACTCCGGCCGCCTCCTGGTTCAGTGCGGGGATGAGCTCCTGCAGCCAGTCAGCTGGGGGGACCCGTTGCAGTCCACAGGCCCTCTCAAAGGAGCTGAGGAACCCGTCTATGTCACCCATGTCCTTCAATTGGGCCACCACGAGCCTCTGCAAGCATCTGGCAGTCCCGGGACCCTGGGGCCCATCCACTCTTGGCACAGCCGGTGCCCCGCCGGTTCTCCGCTCTGCCATGGCCAGCTCATGCTGTCGCTGCCTCTCTCGGTCCTGGCGGTCCCTCTCTCAGTCCTGGCGCTCCTTCTCTCGGTCCTAGCGGTCCCTCTCTCGGTCCACTACTTCCAATTCCTTGATCTGCAGCTGGATCTCCAGCCGCCACAGCTCTGCTGGGCTGGCCCCTGCCCTAGATGGGCTACAGCTTGCAGGCCTCTCGGGAGACGCTGTCTCATCTCTCCGTTGGGTTCCAGCGCTCCTCCCCCTCTCTGAGCCTGACACACTCTCAGGAGGGGTCTGGCTGCTCCCCCTGAGGACAAGATCCTGGCCCTGTGGCTGGTCATTCTCTTCCAGCTGGGCAATCAGCTGGGCCTTGGTTGCCTTCTGCACAGGCAAGCCCCTCTCTCTGCACAGCTCCACCAGCTCTGCCTTCAAGAGTCGGGCGTAGGCCATCTGCCCACTGGGCCCCTCGGTGCAGACTCACCAGTCTAGTGCTGCAGCGCCCCACGATTCCCCGGAACCGCTTCGCTCTGCCTCCAGCACGCCTGGCTCCAGGGCTCTTGCTTCTACTGCGCCTTGTCGCTTGCCGCTGGAAGCTCCATCCACGGGGTGCAGTGCATCCCACTTCTGACACCAGTGTGATGGCGCGTTGGGGTCCCCCGTCTCCTGCACCCCCAAATGGCACAAACAGACTCCGCCAGCCAGTAGAATAGAGGTGGTTTATTGCTTCTCCAGTATACAGCCCAGCACAGATGTCGTCAGGTTACAGGGCAGGCCTAGGATATCTCAGCCCCCCCTTGATATGGGGCAGGGGTCTCGGCTTCTAAACCCCCCAGCCTTTGCTGAGGCTGCTTCCTCCATGCTCCCAGACAGAAAATAACTCCCTCTCCTCCAGCCCTGCCCCCCAGCCAGGGCAGCATCCACCTTCCTTTGTTCCTCTCCATGGGGGGTAGCTGGTCGGACAGGTTGAGAGATCCCTTTGCATAATGACCCATCCCTGTCCTTCTGGGCTGTGGTACCGGCGGCAGCCAGTGGGGTTACCACAGACCCATAGAAACCAGCAAGTTCCCCCCCACTACGTCACAACCCCACACCGCTCCCGGAGCTGGGATAGAGCCTGGAGTCCTGGCCTCGGTGCGGCTCCCCTGGCAGCCGTGGGACTCTGGGGAAGTCTCCCTGCGGGCACCCGGCCTGGCCCAGGGCAGAGGGGAACCCAGCCGTGCAGTTCTGCTCTCTGGCCACTAGGGGTCTCTGCTCCACCGGGGAAAGCTGGGACCCTGGTCACAGGCCAGACCAAGCTGGAGCTGGAGGGTGGGAGAGCGGGGCCAGCCCCTCCCCCGTCACACGCTGCCTGCGGGCCCCACAGATCCCAGCCCAGACTCACCCCCTCGCTCTGCCCCACAGATGTTCCTGCACGTGGCCGAGGAGGTGGGGAAGGAATATGGACTGGAGCCCGTTCAGGTGTGTTGGCTTCTCCCCCCTCACCTGCCCTGCCTCCCCCACCCCTCTCCCCAGGGCATGGGATTTTCCTGCCCCACGCATCCCTCTTGCTCTAGTCAATGGGATCTTCCTGCCCCACGCATCCCCCTTGCTCTAGTCAATGGGATCTTCCTGCCCCACGCATCCCCCTTGCTCTAGTCAATGGGATCTTCCTGCCCCACGCATCCCCCTTGCTCTAGTCAATGGGATCTTCCTGCCCCACGCATCCCCCTTGCTGTAGTCAATGGGATCTTCCTGCCCCACGGGATCCCCTTCCCCAGTGCGTGGGATGCTCCTTCCCCAGGCAACCCCCTCAATACATTCCTGGGGGTTCCTCCTCTCTGTCCCAACCTCCCAGTGACCCCCCCTCCCCTCCTGTCTCCCCTGCAGCACCTGGACCTGCTGGTGCGGGACTGGACCAGCTCCCAGCTCCTTGGAGCCGAGGGCGGGGAGCAGCATCTGAGAGACGTCCGGAAGGTGAATGTGGGGCTGGGAATGGGACACGGGGCCTTTGCCCTCCTGGGGAGGGGGAGGGCTGGCTCCAATCCGGCCCCAGGGGGGCAGGGAGGAGTCCCCGGGTATTTCCCTCTGGTTGTGTCTCACTTTGCTGATCCCCTGGCTCTGGCAGGACCTGGTGGTGACGTCTCCCTGCAAACACCCCAAGGCCCTGGCCATGCTGGGCAGAAGCAGCAGCCGCTGTTACCTGATGCCCTGCCCTGGCAAGCGGATCGCGACTGGCAGCGTGGGAGCCCTGAGAGGTAACGGGCTGGGAGAGCGGCTCTGGGCCTGTCCCACAGGGCGTCTCTGTCTCTGCCAAGAACGGTCGTCGGGGGGGGGGGGGAAGGGGGAATGCTCGGCCCCGAGTTCACTGTCCATTTCCCCCCGGCAGACATGGACGAGGATTTCCGGGAGGGCCTGAGGGACTACGTCACCGCCCTGGTGGGCTCGGCCGGGAGACACGTCAGGAGGGACCAGCGGGGGGAGCCGCTCACCGGGACCCAGCTCGCCGCCAGGATCAAGGTCAGGGGGGACTGGCCAGCTATGGGTGGGGGCTCAGCAGGGGGCGCTCTCCCCTGGCAGGCAAGGCTGGCCCAATGCCCCAGGGTGGTGCTAGGGGGCGCTGTGGGGGCAGGGAGCAGAACTGGTCCAAGCAGGGGGCGCTCTAGAACTTCTTTGACTTCTTTGTTTCGGTCTTCACCGAGAAGTCTGTAGGAACACCTAACCTAGTGAATGCCAGTGGGAAGGGGGTAGTTTTAGAAGGTAAAATTAAAAAAGAACAAGTTAAAAATCACCTGGAAGAGTTAGATGCCTGCAAGTCACCAGGGCCTGATGAAATGCATCCTAGAATACTCAAGGAGGTGATAGAGGAGGTATCTGAGCCTCTAGCTATCATCTTTGGAAAATCATGGGAGACAGGAGAGATTCCAAAAGACTGGAAAAGGGTAAATCTAGTGCCTATCTATAAAAAGAGAAATAAGAACAACCCAGGAAACTACAGACCAGTCAGTTCAACTTCTGTGCCAGGGAAGATAATGGAGCAAGTAATTAAGGAAATCATCTGTAAACACTTGGAATGTGGCAAGGCGATAGGGAACAGCCAGCATGGATTTGTAAAGAACAAATCATGTCAAACCAATCTGATAGCTTTCTTTGATAGGATAACGAGTCTTGTGGCTAAGGGAGAAGTGGTGGATGTGGTATACCTAGACTTTAGTAAGGCATTTGATAAGGTCTCGTGTGATATTCTTATCAATAAACTAGGTCAATACAACTTAGATGGGGCTACTATAAGGTGGGTGCATAACTGGCTGGATAACCATACTCAGAGAGTAGTTATTAATGGTTCACAATCCTGCTGGAAGGGCATAACAAGTGGGGTTCTGCAGGGGTCTCTTCTGGGACCGGCTCTCTTCAATATCTTCATCAACGATTTAGATATTGGTGTAGAAAGTACGCTTATTAAGTTTGCAGATGATACCAAGCTGGGAGGGGTTGCGACTAATCTGGAGGATAGGGTCATAATTCAAAATGACCTGGACAAATTGGAGAAATGGTCTGAGATAAACAGAATGAAGTTTAATAAAGACAAATGCAAAGTGCTCCACTTAGGAAGGAACAATCAGTTTCACACACATAGAATGGGAAGCGACTGTCTAGGAAGCAGGACGGCAGAAAGGGATCTAGGGGTTATAATGGACCACGAGTTGAATATGAGTCAGCAGTGTGATGCTGTTGCAAAGAAAGCAAACATGATTCTGGGATGCATGAACAGGTGTGTTGTGAGCAAGACACGAGAAGTCATCCTTCCTCTCTACTCTGCACTGGTTAGGCCTCAGTTGGAGTATTGTGTCCAGTTCTGGGCACCGCATTTCAAGAAAGATGTGGAGAAATTGGAGAGGGTCCAGAGAAGAGCAACAAGAATGATGAAAGGTCTAGAGAACATGAGCTATGAGGGAAGGCTGAAAAAATTGGGTTTGTTTAGTTTAGAAAAGAGAAGATTGAAGGGGGACATGAGAGCCGTTTTCAGGTATCTAAAAGGGTGTCATAAGGAGGAGGGAGAAAACTTGTTCTCCTTGGTCTCTGAGGACAGGACAAGAAGCAATGGGCTTAAACTGCAGCAAGGGAGGTTTAGGTTGGACATTAGGAAAAAGTTCCTCACTGTCAGGGTGGTCAAACACTGGAATAAATTGCCAAGGGAGGTTGTGGAATCCCCATCTCTGGAGATATTTAAGAGCAGGTTAGATAAATGTCTAGCAGGGATGGTCTAGACAGTATTTGGTCCTGCCATGAGGGCAGGGGACTGGACTCGATGTCCTCTCGAGGTCCCTTCCAGTCCTAGTATTCTATGATTCTATGAAGTCTCCATTGTGATTTCTTGTGGTTTCTTTGCAGAAACTCTGTGCCCTGATGAAGAAGCATCGCTCTGGCTTCTCCTCCCCCTGTCAGGTACCTGCTCCGCCCAGCTCTGCCTCTGACGTGACCACGGGGCCTGTGCCCCCTTGTGAATTCACTTCCTGTGTAAAACTGCCCCCTACTTGTGTCTTACTGCTGTTGGCTCGCCCAAAAGGGGCTGTCTCTGTCAGGGAAACCATCTGGGTGCTGGGGCACTGTGAGCTTGTTCAACAGCCCCACCCAGAGCTGGGTGAACCACTCCCATGCATTGTTGTGCATGGCTGCTCCCAGATGCCCCACCCCAGAGGTGACTGCATCTAAGGAGTATGTTACTGCTCGTTGGAAAATGTCTGCTCATTTTTTTTGTGCAGATGAATTTGAGTTTCCAGATATTTGTAAAGCCAAAATAGTTTGCTTGGGCAATGCCACTGCGGAGACTCATGGGAATTGTAGTTTGGCTCAGCAGGCTCCCTGTTCTCCCCATAAGTCAGTTCTCTGATTGGACTGCATCTCCCAGGATGCACCACAGAAGTCCCTGACACTGCAGCATCATGGGGCTTGTGGTTTGGGTGCCTGGCTTCAGGCTGAGCTGCCGCGGTGGCTCATGGGAGTTGTAGTTTCATGCTGGTTAGCGGCTCACCCCACCTGGTCCTGCCTGCACAGATGGCCATCACCTTCCACAACGACAGAGCCCTGGACAGAGCCCGCGCCGACCACACTGTGATCCTGCTTGAGAAGGTGAGTCGGGGGCAGAGGGGGCTTGCCCCGGCCGGGGGAACTCGCGGGAACTTTCCCGGCCAGCCCAGTGGGTTTTGGGGCAGGAGATGGGAGCTGGAGTCTCCGATAAAGTCCTGCACCGGGAGCTGCTGGGGGGCTGGGTTTGCCCCCGAGTGCCCCATGTGGCCAGCTGTGGACGTGGCGGCATCATGGCCCGGGGGGTTCATGGGCTAGAGCAGGCGTGGCCCCCCCCAGCCCCGCTCTGTGCCGTGCGCCCGGCACGGGGGGTCCCAATCTCGGTCCGGCGGGGCCTTCTTGCCCCTCGTGACACTCTGGGCCGTCTCCTCTCCGCCGGCGGCAGGACCACGACTCCCGGAACATGTTCAAGTGCCTGAAAGTGAGGCCCAGCAAGATGGCGGAGGAGCTGACGGAGCAGCGCAAGCAGTTGCTACGGCGAAGCCGGACGGACATGCGGGACCCGGCGCTGGACAAGGAGGCCCTGCTGGAGGGGCTGGAGCAGGAGCTGCGGAGCGAGGACGAGACCTTCCTGGAGACCTACAGGAAGCGCTTCAGAAACTACGTCATTTGGGCGGGGGTGGGGGCGGGGGCAGGGGTGGGGGCGCTGGTTCTGGGCCCGGTGGGCGGAGGTATCGCGGCTGGCATGGCTGGTGCCGCCATCGTGGCTGAAACCGCCGTGGCCCTGGGTGTGGCCGAGGCAGTGGCCCTCGGGGTGGGGACGGGCGCCGCAGCTGGGATATGCGTGGGCGGGGGGGTGGGCGGCGGCGTGGGCGTGGGCGTGAGCAGGAGCATCGCCAGGAGAGAGAGGGCGGCCGGCAGCGCGAGGGAGGAGGGGGACAGCTCTGACGCTGCGTCCGACAGCAACCCCCTGATCTGAGCCGTGGCCCCCAGTGGGGCTGGCCAATGGGGAGACGGTGCTCCAGCGTGGCCCAGACACGTCCCCCACCAATGCCCCCACATGGGGCGCCATCGCCCACTGATTCTGAGGAGAACCCCCCCTTTCGCCTGCACTGGGTGCGAATTCCCCCCGGGACCTACTCCTGTGCCGGCCAGTCGGTCTGGAGTGGAGGCCGGACGAGACGGGGAACCCACCGTTTTCCGGGGAGCTGGGCGCTGATGAGGTGGCAGGTTCCCAGCAATGCAGTTTGCGGGAAGGGCTCTGCTCCCCTCCCTGCCCCTGGTTTGGTGGGACACCCGCCGAGGCCTCGTGGCTGCTGAGCGGAGCAGAACGGTTGCCTCCCACGTTGGACGTCTGCCTTTGCCGGGACGGCGCCCCCCAGGGCATTCCCCCAACCGCCATCACGCTCGTCTCCACGGCGATTCCACGGCCTCCACGACGTGGCTGTCACGTTGCTGCTCGTGCTTGCTCGCCCCGTGGCTGAGGCCGGACGAGCCGTTGGGGGGGGAGCTTAGGGGTCTGGTTTCTGGACTGGCAGTCGTGGCTGGTTGGTTGGTTTCTGGTAACACGCAGACAAAGCTCACGGGCTCGGTTTTTTCTGTCGGTCGGCGCCTTGGCCATCCTGGCATAGGATGTGCACCAGAGACTTTTACGCTAGCAGCCTGCATCCAGAACTGGGGGAATCGCTGGCTGGGAACCGCAGGAAAGGCAGCAGCGTCCCCGACTGACTCTGCCTCTCAGAGGGGTCTGGTGGGGGCCTGGCTCGACTCCCCGACCCCAACCGTGGCACAAACCCGCACAGCCCAGTGTAACCCCACCCCCCCACCAGGTACGTGTCACTTACAGGCACCCCCAGCCACCGCAGGGCCTGGGCCACGGGCAAACCTTGGTCCCCCCAGTCCTTTGCCCGGGGCCGTGGCATTTCAAGCTCTGTGTAATGCTTGGATCTTACCCTGGGGGGACGGGGGGGGGGGCTGGGAAACACAGAGTAGAGGGGCTGGGGTCCCACACGGCCATGGGGGAGGTTTGTGATGGTCCCAGGAGCTGAGGGGAGGCCAGTCCTGCATCGGGGCCAGCCCCCCAAGACACTGTCTCCCCCACTGGGCCAGCAGGTCGGGCAGGGTCCTCACTCTGGATCTCTCAGCTCTGTGGGACGTGGTGGGCCCGGGCCCTGGAGGTGGGGACAGGGACCGTGAACATTATTGGCCGTTGTAGCACAGACGTGGCCAGGCGGGCAGGGACATCGCCCCGTGTCCGACCAGCTCAGCGTTCCAGCCAAGGGAGTGGGGTGCGTGTGTGTGTGGGGGGGAGGGGCTGTAACCCTGTAAGGGACGGGGGCAGAGGCAGTCTGGCCTAGCTGTCGCAGCGCTCTGAGATCTGCCCACCAGTCACCAGGCAGAAGCTGGAGGGACAAGGCCTGGTCCCGGAGACCAGAGTCAGGCCATGTCCAGAGCTCAGATATCGGAGGCTGCACTGGGATAAAGTGGGGGGCCGGGGGTCAGAGTCAGGCTGGGTCAGAGATCGGGGAGGGGGCAGAGTCTGGTGTTGCGGCAGGCCCAGGTCCGTGTGGTTCCCCAGCCAGCTCTGCCCCCTCCCACCCCGGAGTTAAATAGGGGCACGTGGCCAATCAGAGGGCTGCAGGGTGATGTCACTCTAGGTCCGGTGGACGGTATTTCCTGCAGCACCTACTCCCCACAGTGCTCCTCGGCGTGGCCCCCTGGTGGCACTGGGGGAATGTCACCCCCCAGGCCCTGCGGGTGCTCCCAAACCTGGCCAAGGGCAGGCAGGAGACCTGGGGCGCAGGGTGCCTGGCTGGCAGGGAGGCCGGGGCTGGCCAAGCATGGACGGGGGGCAGAAGGGGCCTGCCCACGGGGTGGGAGGAGCCGGGCGTGTCAATCGCCAGCCGGCCCAGGGGTGGGGCAGGGCGATCGGTGCACCCGGGCTGCCAGCAACTGAGAGAGTTCCCCTGGGCCCAGGCCGGGTTCCCATCTGTGGGGAGCAGAGGGTGGGGAGCAAAGGGGGGGAAGGACTCTGAGGGTGAGGGAAGGTGGGGGACACCCCCAGGAGGGGTGGGACAGGAGCTGAGGGGTGCAGAGACGCCTCAGCTCACTTGGCTTCTAGGCCCATAGCTGGGGGCTATTACCCCACACGTGTGGGGCGGTGCCTGCTGGGTTTATAGCCCGCTGCCTCGAAGCCTGGGGCTGAGCTGGGCTGTCGCGCCCCAGATAGCTGGATTGGGGGTGTCATGTTACTTGATGTTAAAGATCCAAGGGGGGGTTATCCCAAAGTCTGTACAAAGGGGCCATGTGAGGTGTCCAATGAAAGCTCATGTCCTGCTGATCCTGTGTGTGTGATTCATGTGCGTGTGTGATGTCTGTGTGGGGTTAGAAACATGGACTCTGTGTTGACGCTGGGAGATTCTCCGTCTGAGACAGAGCAAAGGGCTGGGAATGGTCAGTCAGTGACTGTACTAATTAGCGAGGCTCCAGGGACGAGGCTCTCGGAGAGGCCAATAGCCACCTGAGGAATGTGTCTGGGACCAGCAACCCAGCCGATATCATGGCTCACTGGGCCATGTGACCCGCTCCAGCTTGGAAGAGACCAGGGATGGATATAAAGTGCCACAAGGCGACTCCATCTTGTCTTCAGTTCTGCTTCTGATCCCAGATGCAGCCTTGCGATGCACAGCGAGCCGGGAAGCACCGTGGACCCATCCTGACATAGGATGTGCACCAGAGACTTTTACGCCAGCAGCCTGCATCCAGAACTGGGGGATTCGGTGCATGTCATGTATTCTCCTGAACAACCTCACTCTCCGGCTTTTCTTCCTTTTCGTAATAAACCTTAAGGCTATGTCTACACTATGAGTTTTCTCCGCAAAAATATGCTAATGAGGAACTCGTTTGCATGAGTCGTGATCTCATTTCCATATTTTCCGCCCATCTGTTTCTGCCTAGTGGTTTTTGTGCAAAAACAGGCGGTGCGGACATTTGATTTTTGCGCAAAATCCCCTTCTCCCGCCAGATCAGGAAACGTCCTTTTGGGGGCCTAAGGATCTGGTGGGCCCCGGCTGTGCCTGCTGCAGCGACCTTTGAGACGCTCATCCGCACCAGCTGCCTCAGCCTGGGAGAAGGCGGCTGGAGGGTTTCCCCACAATGCCCTGAAGTGAACTTCCCCAGCCGTCCCGCTCCACTTTAGGAGAGTCCTTGGGTGTCTTCTTCAGGCAGCGCATGGGCCCAAGAGGCAGACTTGCCCACGGGCCGGCTGTCCAAGCCCTGGCTCGCCCTTGGGACCCGGCATCGTTCATTAAGGAGCTTCCCAGGCTAGGGACGAACCACCATCTTCCGCCGACTTCCCCACGTCCGACCGGCCCATCAGGCCACCCCTCCACTGGCAGGAAACAGCCGACCCCACAGCCCAACGATTGCCTCGTGAGGATTGCGTGTAACCCGACCCCCATGACAGCCCCGTCCCTGACCTCCTGAGAGCCGCCAGCCCACAGTGACCCCAGCCCCCAGGGCTCTTCGTTGTCTGCCTGGGGAAGCAGGAAATGCAGCCCCATTATTCCCCACCGAGCCAGGGAGGGGCACGTTGGTGCCCATAAAAATCGGCCCAGAATTTGCATCCCCAGCTGGGTTTTGAGCCGAGAGATGGAGGCAGCTGCGCGCAGCCACGAGAGGCCTGGGGAAGGCTGAACCATGGGGCCTCTGAGCTCCCTGCTGGCCCTAGTGCTACTGGCAATGACCCTGCTGCAGGGTGAGTGAGGGGTGGGGGTGTAGGGCCCGGGGGGGGGGGAAGGAATTGAGCTTGGGAAAAACAGGGGGAATCAACCCCTTGGCCCTTCCCAGAGCCCTGCGGTCTGGATTGGTGCCTTCAGTGCTGAGCAGCCCCATTCAGATCAATGGGGAGTGTTGATTCTTGAACCTACTGATGATGATAAATCAACTACGAACTTGGCCAAAGGGTGCGGTTGGTGTTGAGGACAGCAGGAGTATTCGGGGGCAATGGGTGGGGCTGGGAATTATGGGTGGAGCTACTGGAACGCATTGCCCTCAAAACCCCTTCTCAGACCCCAGCAGCCCCTGTCAACATCCCCCCCAACCTTGGCCTCCTCCTCCCCGCCCCCCACTCCACGCACACATTAATGTCTTTCCCTTCTCTTTCGTCGCTCGCTAGGTGCTCAGGGGAGCTAGAATCATAAGGGGACCTGGCTGGATCCAATGGGCCCTGAGGGGCCCCCATGGTTTCTGCAAGAGCTGTCCCTGGGGGGCGATGGGGAACTCCCCCCAGTGATCTAGGTCCAGGACCCAAGGAACCCCCTTGCTGCAAGCTCCGCCCCTGCCCTTCCTCTGCTCCGCCCCTTCTCCTCCCCACATCCTCTGCTCCTCCCACTTACCCTCTCCCCCGAGATCATGAGCCAGAGCATTATGGGGTCTGGCATGGGGCAGCAGCGGGGGTCGGCCCCCTGCACGCCCCCATCCCCTGCTCTTGCCCCTGGGAAGTCCAGTGCCCCAGGGCCAGGGCGCGGTGGTGAGAAGTGCAGCCAGCCGGGAGAGGGGACGTAGGGGAGCAGACTGCTCCGGATCCTGCTGCTGTGGTGAATGCGGGGTGTGTGTGTGAGACCCCAGCTGCCCATAATCCCGCCCATCCATAAGATGGGGCAGGTGGCTGCCGTGGGGCCCACCCACAGCGCAGGGCCTAAAGCGGCCACCCCGAACCAATCTATGGCTCTGCCTGTCTGTCCCAACGGGGGCTCATTCCTGTCACAACCCTGCCAGCCTCAGCTTCCACAGCCACGCTCCCAGATTTGGGGGGAGGGGGCGCCCAGCTGAAATCCTGCCCCACCCCAGGGCCCTCAGAGGATCAGGAGGGAGAGCTCTGGGGTCAGCCCTAGCTCCAGCCGTGTCCCACGCACCCCCCCGTGACTCAGCGCCGTGCTGTGGAGGGTCCCCGCCCGACCTTCCCCAGCCCCGGTGGGACCGGCCAGGTCTCTGCTCCTTTCAGTTTCCCCATGTGACCTAGAAACATCGGGGAAGGGGCTGAAGGGGTCCCCAACCCACCCCCCTGCTCAGAGGCTAGACCAAGGAACCCCCCCTCCTCCCCACAGCAGCTTGTCACAGCTGACCTTAAAATTCTCAGCCAAGGGGAAGGAATTAGGGACCGTGGCCAAGAAGCCTGTTCCAGAGCCCCCCCCCCCTTACTCTGGAGCGTCAGAGCGACCCCGACAGCGGATCGCAGGAATCGCCCCCAAATCGGAAACGTTCGGATCAAAGCTCCACCCTTGAGCTGCGCAGCTCACCTGGGCGCCCAGATCCGGAGAAGGGTTCGTGGCCTGGACCCCGGCGATGCCACAGGCGCTGGATTCCCTCGGGCCTCGAGTGACACTGTCTGTAGTGACCAGCACGAGTTCTCTGCTGGGGTCTGCTCGAAAGCGAAAGGGGAAGCGAGACGGGGCGAGCTCCCTTCTGCCCAGGGACGCTAGGCCCGGGGGGAGCAGCCCACAGCAGCCCAAGGGGGTGTCTCTGGGCTGGCAGCCTGCTCCCAGCTAGTTCGGAATAGGAAGCCTAATCCGAACTAGCTAGTCCGTGCCGCGTGTAGCCGCGTGTAGCCGCGTGTAGCCGCGCGGCACGGGGTCCGAACTAGCGGACATTTAAAAATGGCGCCAGCCGGCATCATGCTAATGAAGCCCGGGAAATTCAAATCCTGGGCTTCATTTGCAACTCCGAATGACTACATTACCCTCCTAGTTCGAACTAGGGGGTAGTGTAGACAGACCCTCTCTCTCTCTTCCTCCACCCGCCCCATCCGCCCCCCCCCACACAAACACAACTACCTCGCTACGCATAGTCTCCTGACCCTGCCCTGTGTAAACTGATCCATGGTTACCTAACGTTTGTAATCACTTTCCATTTAGATTTAATATTGTAACCACTCAGAAATCAATCACGCTCATTGGTAAGCTGGGTGCTTCTCTCTCTCTCTTTCTCTTTCGCTCACTCTTCCGCCAGGGCTGCTCTTTTCGCTTCCCCATTCGCTCTGCAACAAGGCTTCTTGTCCCCAAGCGAAAGATCCCTGGAGGGCCCACAGTCCTGTGAGTTTGCTCATCGTGTGGTTTCCCGGTGAATGACTGTGGTGTGGGAGTGGGGATGGGGGTGTTGAACCCCCTGAGGATGGCAGCTTAAAGTGCTGTTTCATCCAGCCCACGGAGTCCAAAGGCCCACGAGGGAGCAGTGTGGCGTTGCTGTGAACCCAGCCTGCTGAGTCCAGGGACATGGGAGGGGTCAGCGTGTGGGTGCTGAGTCCCCAGTCCTCCCAGACGGGCTGTTAGTGGGGTGAGCGTCCGGGTGTTGCTAAGGAGGGAAGACCCCGTCCTGAGGACCCTGCTTCCTGCAGGGGCGCGTGTTCGTTACTATTGGCTGTGGAGGAGCCAAGTACGGCCGAGTTATTTCCTGCTTCCCACGCCGTCAGCCCTGGCTGACGTGACTGGGCGGCAGGTTTAACGCCAGGAACAGGAGCGGCTCCTTCGCACGCTGCCCTGGGGAACTCCTCGCCAACGGCGTAGCTGGGTGCAAAAAGAAAGAGCGACATTTATGGAGTACAGGTCCAGCGCTGGCTACAAGCCAACGAGAGAAGCCCACGCCCTGGGAGTCCGTCCACTTCCGACTGACACGCTGGGAGCCGACGCAGGGCAGGAGTAAGTCAGGAGGCGCCCTGTTCTTATGTTCGTAGTGTAGGGCCCGTACCCAGATCCCTGAGGGATCAGCCCCGAAACAGCAGCGGTGGCACTCGGAGCAGCTCCCCTTCCAAGAGCAATCGGCTCAGGCTCTCGGCACACTCAGGCCTGCGGGCGTTGCTGGAAGCTCACAGGTCTTCTCCCATCTCCACCTCCCCTGCGCTCAGACCAGGCAGGATTTCACTGCTGGCGACCAGAGGGGGGAGATTTGGGGGAATCCCAATAGACGGGGCTCACAGTGACGTCAGGAGAGTGGTGAAGAGAAGTATGTAGGGGCTGAAGGAGGATCTGGGGGCAGTTAGCCCTGATTTGCAGTTCCCCGTGGTGTTGGCTTGGCTCCCGGAGCCAACGTACCCCCATATCCATTCGCTGTAAGTCGCCATCCGGATATAGACACTGGGCCGGTTGGGCCGGCCACAGCCATCCCCCCAGCTTACGACTCCCATCAGGAGCCAGGTCCCATTGTAGTCACAGGCCAGCGGCCCCCCAGAGTCACCCTGGGGGAGCAGAGAAATTGGGATTAGTGACGCCCCCTCACCCTAATTAGACAGTTTGGCCCTTTGCAGATCTAGCCACGTGGCCCCTCCCATGGCACCTGCCACATATTTTGCCACACCCACGTGAGAAGTGCAAAGAGCCTGGTGTACCTCCCCCAGTACCACATGCACACCTTTCCTTGAAGGGTGCGTTGGTGGCAGCGGTGGGATCCCTAATACCTTCACAGCAGGAAGTGTGGCTGTGTTCTTCCTCTCCTGCTGGGGACAGGCTAGCAAAGCTCCCCAGAGCTGTGGGGTGGGAAGTGGACAGCCTCCATAAAGATGCCTGGGGTGGTTTTGGGCTCTTTGCTGACTCGGGATATCCCCATTCTCTCTCTTTTCAGAGGGAGATCTAGCTTTTTTAATGGCAGCAGAAGAGTCTATGCTTTCCTGGCACTGGGGTGTAGGCGCGGGGCTGTGACTCCACATCTAAAAGCCAGAGCTGCTCCTTGTGAAACTCCACAGCCGCAGCCCCGAGCCTGGCTCACCTGGCAGGAGTCCCTCTGCCCTGCGGCGTCGCCGGCACAGACCATGTCGGGTTGGACGGGGTCCCTGCCGATGCTCGGGTCTGGGTCGATATTGTAGAGGGCGTTGCAGGCTGCCCTTTCAATCAGCTGGACCTGAACCTCCTGCAGCGTCCTGGGAGGTGGGAGAGAGACTGGGGGGAGGGGGGAGAATTGGGGGAGTGAATCCATCCCGTCCTGCAACCTGCCCCCAGGCCTGACAACTGCCCATCCCCATCCCCCTCCCCAGCTGCACCCTCGCCCCCCAGGCAGGCCCCCTCTCCATCTCCTCCCCAGGCCTCCTCCCATCCCCACCAATAGATCCATCCCCTGTATCCATTCCCCACCTCCGCCCAGCTACCAGAGCCGTGCCGAGCCTGCAGGGCCCAGTCTGCCCCACACAGGGTGTGCTCTGCAGGCAGGGAGCCAGAGCACACCTGTATCTCAGACCCAGGTTCCCCCCTCAGCCCTGCAGATGCCCCATAGAGGGCTGGCAGGGGACAGCAGAGAGTGGGACGTGCAGTAGTTAGAGATGCTGCAGGAGTCACAGGTCTCAGGGAGCAGAGGGGCAGCGCCTCCCCCAGGGGTTCTTACCCTCCGTGCCTGTGTTCCCCCAGCCGGTGACCCAGCACGTGTGGTCCTCAGGGATGGTGTCGGAAGGGCCTGGCAGGCAGATGGGGCGGATTTCGTCGGTGTATCCCACCGCCTCCACCAGCTGTACCAGGGCGATGTCGGCTCTGTGGGGCTCCTTGCGGAAGTTGGGGTGGAGAATGAACTGGTTGATGTTGGACGAGATCCGGCCTGGGGAGGGGTTGGAGAGCTGGTGCTCCCCCAGGTTCACTTGGTAGGAGGAGGCGAGGTCAGAGCTGGGGGGGAGGAGTAAAGGATGCTGGCATGGCTGGCAGACCTAGCCAGAGAAGCAGGTGGGTCTGCGATGGGTGAGGCGAGACCAGCCACACTGCAGTTCCCCATGGGGTGGCTCAGCTGGAACAGGCCCAGGTACTCACAAGTCGAAGCAATGCGCTGCCGACACGACCCACTGGGCCGAGACGAGGGACCCCCCGCAGTGGTGGTGTCCATTGTACTGGAGGCTGACCTGCCACGGCCACCGGCCCCTTCGGGCGTCCCCACCCCCGACAACTCGGACTGAGATCCTGTGCCGGGCGCACCCTGGAGGGGAACAGCATGGACATGGGAGGAGCAAAGAACCCAGGGTCCTGTCAGCCCCTCCTCCTGCTCTAACCACTAGACCTCTCTCCCTCCCTAGAGCTGGGGAGAGAACCCAGGACTCCTGGCTCCACCTCTCATGGCACATGTCCAGGGCAGCAAAGGCAGGTGTTCTTCTGTGGGCATGTCACGTTACTGGATCTCGAGGGGAGCAGCCAGATCACTGCTGCACCCATAGGTGGGGGTGTTGGCCCCAAGAATGGCATAGAAGGGGGCCATGTGGGGTGTTGAATAGAAGCTCACTGTCTGCTGAGCCTGTGGACGCTATTGATGTGAGTGTAGAATGTCTGTGTGTGTAGGTAGGAATCTGTAATCTGTGAGGAAACTGAATATTTCTCTGAATGTGGTTGAGCATTGGGCAGAGCCCGGCCTATGGACATGCTAATTAGTGAGGCCCTGCGGGACAATGGCACTCGATGGGCCAGGGACACACATAAAGCATGAGGGCGGAGGCCTAAGAGCTGCAGCAGAGATAGGCTGACGGCCAGGTGACCGGCTGCGGCCAAGGAGAGGCCAGGAAGGATGTGTAAAGAGGCCATGTGGGGGATTCCATTTTGGTTCTCAGCTCAGCACTTCATCCCAGAGGCAGCATTGCAGGGATCGAAGAGCCCGGAAGACCTGTGAACCCATCCTGATGCTAGGATGTGCAACAAGAACTTTTAAACCAGCAGCTTTAACATCTCTGCTAGAGCCTGCATCGAGGACTGGGAGATTCGGTGCATGTAACGTACTATTCTTTAACAACCTCACTCTCCTGCTTTTCTTTCTTGTGATAATAAACCTTTAGATAGAGATTCTAAAGGATTGGCCCAGCGTGATTTGTGGGTAAGATCCAGAGGGTAAATTGACCAGGGATCTGTGGCTGGTTTCTTGGAACCGGACAGAACTTGTTCGGGGTAGGTGGGATTGGGTGCTAGGACCCCCCCCCACACACACACCTGTGTATAGGCCCGGGGCCATCTGGGGCACGGATATTGCTGGGGTGTCAGAGGGGTTTTGCTTGGGAGGCTTCAGGCAGGCAGCTGAAGCGCTCTGTGGGACTGGTTTGTGGCCTGTTTGGAGAGGTCACCAGTCTGGGGGCTGTAAAGAGCCCCGGATTTGAGCAATTCGCCCTGAGCGGATGCCCTCAGCTATGCCCAGAGATGGCCCAGTCTGTCACAGGGCATCTTACCTGTGTGATTCCAGCTCCCCTGAGCACCGAGTAAAGACAGAGAAAAGAACGATATTAACGTGTAGGGTGGGTAGGGAGCAGGCATTTTCTGGGACCAGAAAAGGAGTATGGAGGGCAATATGGTCCAGTAGCCCCACCCATAATTTCCAGCTCCGCCCATTGCCCCAATCAGCACCAGCCACAATTCTTAGCCCTTTGTCATTTGATTTGCCATCAGTAGGTTCAAGAATCAACACTCCCCAATTGATCTGAATGGGGCAGCTCAGGACGGAATCCAGGTGGGAAGAACTTGGTGTGTGGGGGGGGGGGATCTATTGAGAGCCAAGGGGTTGGATCCCTCTGTTATTTACTGGCCCAATTCCATTCCCCCAAATCATATCTCCCCCTGTGAAGTATGTGCCCTCCCCCCACTTTAAGACAATTGCCCATGGCTATAAATATGCATGACTCAGAGATGTGTTATGCAAAACAGCTCATGTAACCTGTCACATTTACAGTCTCAGTCTCCTGAACCTGTCTGTCTTATTTCGGGGCATGGATCCTTCTTGCAGGTGAAGTTAGAAGTATGCAAGGTGCATCTTCTGTTCATTCTAAATGTGCGGATGAGGGCCATTACTGCTGCTTTGGGAACTTAATGGCTCGGTGCTCAAACCAACAACCCATGAATGGGGTACGTTTTCCTGTAAGACAAACTGTGGTTGGCCCTAGGAAGCCATATGACCTGACCACCTGGTACCGGACTCCATCTTGGATCTGGTACTTTTCCATGGGGTTAGAGAGACTGAACAAAGGATTCCCGCTCTGGGAGAAACTCTATTTAAGGGAAGCCACCAGCCTTTGTCTGGGGCAGGCCTTTGACACCACCTGGAGAGGAAACCTGAAAACAAAGACCTCTAACGAGCTGGGAAAACGGGCAACTCGCTGGGAGTTACGGGCAACTCGCTTGGAGCCTTTTCCCTGGGCTAGGACCAGCTGTCCAGGGTAAGTATGTGCATGTAACAAGTTTCTCAGTGGATTAGAATGAGCCGTGTCTTTTGTTTATTTTGGCTTCGTAACCTGATCTGTCGCGGCTCCCGTGCGAGCTTTTAAATCCTATTTATAGCTCCTGCCTATCTGAGAGGCGTGTCTGTCGGTGCCTCTGTGTGTCTGCCTGTCCGTTGAAGCACTCCGAAACGGCGAGCACTAGGACCGCCCAATGCCATAGGCAGGGTCCTCTGTTCCTAACTGACAGCCAGGCAGGGTTTGGTTGTGCCAGGGCAAGGGGATGGGCGGGGAATGGGCTTGCGGCTCAGAAAACCAGGCAGAAAAGAGGCAGGTGAAAGGGGCTCGCTAGGGATGCACCTCCCTCCATCAGGGACTGCCCCAGCCCTGAGCCTCCTACCCCCATGCATCATTTAAGGGGGGTGGAAGCTGCCCCACGTTCATGCAGGGACATGGCTGGCTGTTCCCCTTTGTCAGGGAGCGAGGGGAAAGCCCCCAGTTTTCTGCATTCCTCATACTGGCCGGGGGCATCCAGGAGAGAGGAATCTGGACCTGTCCCAGCTGGGGGGCATGCCCCCCTCCCCGGCTGTGTCCTGTGGAGCCGCAGCAGCCATGGAGAGGCGCTTCTCACCTGCCCCAAGCTGCAGCGGTGGGAGAGGTCTGGGGCTGTCGTCTCTCCCCTTGGCAGCCTGCAAACTGACCCCCCCTCCCCCAGCCTCGCCCCAGGGCAGTGATTGAAATGCAGCCGGGACATTTTCATTTCATTTTCCAAACAACGAAGGGGAATCGAGCGAAGGAGCCGAGCAACGCGGGGAAATCTCCTAGTACGGAACGAACCACGTTTGGGTCTCGCTGTAAAAGTTTTGCCCAGACTCGGGCGGATTTGTTGGGAGTTTTGGTCCCTTTTACGGCTCGATGTCCTGGCTGCGGAGCCCTAATCACCGAACCGGCTCAGCGTCCGTGTTGCTATGAAAGGGGGGGGGCCGTACCCCAACTCTGCACCTTGGCTGGGGGGTGGCCCAGCAGGACAGCATGGTGGGGAGCCCCCCAGGGCAGGAAGGCGGGGGCCAGGGGCATGATCAACACATTGGGGAACACTCCCAAGGGGATTTCTGTGACCCAACCCATCCTAGTACAGACTGGTCCCTACATCCCCATCCCAGACTCACCCAGCTGCAGGGTCATCGCCAGCAGCACTAGAACAAGCAGGGAGCGCAGACGCCGCATGGTTCAGCCTTCCCCAGGCCTGGCTTGGCCGGACGCAGCTGCCTCCATCGCTCGGCTCGAGGCCCGACTGGAGAATAAAAGTTTTGGGGCAGGTTTTAAGGGCACCTGGGTGCCCCTCCCTGGCTGTATGGTGAATAATGGGGCCTGATTTCCTGGTAACCGCAGCAAGGAAAGAAACGCTGCTAAATTCAACATGCTGAACAGGTTGTGACCGTGTTCGTTCTGCTCTGCCCGAGGTCACCCCAGCACGGGCTTCCTGGAAGAGCCATCGCAAACATGGGATGGCCCAAGTCACGCTGAGGTGTCCTGTGGGGATTTTCACTTCCCCGTGCCATTGCCAATGGAGGGTGCCGAGAAGAAAGAACCAAAAATAGTCCCAAGCACAAGGAGACGGCCTTCCTGGAGTAGAAATGACAGTGGTTGGGGGGTTATTGGCCACCCAACTCCTCGGCAAGGAGGGAGAAGAGGAAAGCCAGCCACGGGGGACCAAGGCAACCCGGTGTGGGGAGAGACACATACGCTGGAGGGAAGCTCAGAGGACAGTGGAGGAGCGGGCGGGGGATGCCTGGGTACCAGTGGACCAGCCACGGCCAAAGAAAGCTAGCGAAGTGGGCATCACACCATGGACTGGAAGGTGTGAGGCAGTGGGGAGTTTGGGGGGCTCAAAGGGGGGGTGGCATATGGGGGGGCTCAGTGCCCGGATGTTACTGGTTTAATGGGACAAGGGGGGGGGGGAGTTTGTTGTTTCAGAGAACAGCCTGGAATTGGAGCCGGGATGTCTGGGACCCTGGTGACCCCAACCCTGCTTGGAGGACACGGCCAGTTCTGGCCAGACGACAGACAAGGGGCTGCAGAGGGGACGCCAGCAACCAGACCAGCTGGTCCCAGGAGGGGAGAACATTGGACGGGGAGGGAGGCGGAGATGAGGGGCCAGGTGACCCTCTTACCTGGGGAGAAGACAATGGATTTGGGGGGGAGGCTGTTGCTGGGGTATTGGAGGCTCTGCCGGGAGACGGGGGCTGTTTTTGGGGGACGGAGTGGAGCAGGCAGGACTCAGCTGGCTGCAGGGGAGACTGACGTGGGGCTGGGGGCCAGGCCGACTGGCCTGAGGGATCCGTTGCTGTTCAAAGCTCAATAGACCCTCCTGTTTGGGGCTGGCTGGGAGTCGCTCTGGTCAGAAGAAAAGGGGGGAGCTGTTCCTTCTGGGAGCGGAGGCCCCGGGGTCCAGACGGAGGGGACCCCCTAAGGGGCTCACAGCAGGGGCAGGTGGCTGAAGACCCTGAGAGGCGCCGTCCCGGAGGCGGAGGGGCGGACCCCCAGGTGAGAAGGGCCCCCCAAGAGAGGGTCACCGCACTGGCGTGGACTCCCAGAGGAAGGGTGTCTCTCTGCCACTGGAGAAGGGGGGCTCCCCGGGAAGGGGGGGATCCGCCCAGGAGCCGAGGGGCCGAGTGTGGGCACCACCTGTGAGCGGTGACAGAAGGAAAGCCATGAGCTGAGCGTGAAGGACGTGGGGTACCCCAGGGAGCTCTCCCCACACATCTCCCCAGCAGTGCGAAACCGGAGCCAGGGAACGGCACACGGGCGTGCGGGTTGGTTTATCTAGCCCTGGTGCTTCTTGTGCTCCTGGCAGCTCGCCAGCTTTTCGAGAAATCCGTCACGTGCTGGAATATGCAGTTTGGGGTGCGCCCAAACCACTCACTCATTCTGACTGAATTTGCCATACGGTTTCAGAGAAAGACTGATAAAAAGGGGGGGGGGGGCGTTTCTCTGACACGTTCAAAAACAAAACACCAAAAGCCCACACAGCTGCATGTTTCACTTGGAAGCAAGATTTATTTTGAAAATGATCTGGATGGATTTTTAAACATATTAATGTGAAAGGGAAAGAAAGAAAGAAAGAAAGAAAGAAAGAAAGAAAGAAAGAAAGAAAGAAAGAAAGAAAGAAAGAAAGAAAGAAAGAAAGATTAAATGGAAAGTGCCCAATGACAGTTGACAGACCGGGTGTAAGTCAAAGATGTGCTGTGCACCGTTTAGTCAGGCGGAGGGGAAGGAGCAAGGAAGCCCCTTTGTGTGGTGAGAGCCGGAGGCAGTAGAAGCCACCGCCCAAGGCAAGCAGCCAGCAGAGGCAGGCGGACTGAAGCTGTAGGTCTGCGGGGCTGGCGGCGAAGCCGGTATACGAGATTGGAGACTCGGCAGCCCGTGAAGAAGCGGTGGGGAAAGAGAGGGCGCACCTTGCAGCACCGGCCTGGCAGGCTTTGTGGCCTCAGGCGTTTCTGACTGAGAGAGCCGCCTGCCCCTGGGGGTTTGTTCCTGCTGGGCTCAGGGACGCGGGGCTCTGCGTGCCTGCGAATAAACAGGGGCGCCGCACAGAACAGACCGGATTCATGGCAACCGAGAATCTGGCGGGGCCCAAAGACAGGGCCAGCGGGCCCACGTTCCCCTTGTCCTCCTCCCTGGGACACCGGGGATACTGAGCCGGGGCTGGTTCATCGCCCCCAGCCTCCCGCGGCCGCTTCCCTTGCGCAGTGTGAAAATGGAAAGGCAGGAGGGTGTTTTCCTGTTCGCTGCGTGGGGCGGGGCCCGGGAATTGCTGAGCGAAGCCAGGCGTGCTGGCACCGTCCCCGCATGACTCACGAGAGCGGCCCAGGAAGGGCACCCGGCGCCCCGCCCAGAGCGGCCCGTCCGCTGGCTGTGGGGCTCACATTACAACAGGCCAATGCCCGAGCGGAGCCGTGGAAAGCAAAGGGACTTCACGGGCGGACAAAACGCTGGCGCAGTTCAAGCACGGTCGGCGTCTGGGGAGCGACCAGCGTAACGGGGCCCTGGGCGAGGCGGGGGGCTGGGCGGCGGCTCTCACAAGGAGGGGCCCTGCACTCGGCTGGGGGTTTATATGGAATCGCCCCCAGCCCCTTGGTCAGAGGAGACGGAGCAAGCGTTGCTCCATGAAAATGGGCGGCTTTTTCCTCAAAAAAAAGGGGGGAAAAGAGAAAAACTTCGACCTGCATCCTGCCTCCTGCCAACCTTGGTCACAGCCGGCAAGGGGACCCCAACGCTCTCCCCACTTGGCACCCGGCCAGCGCAGAGACAGCGGCCGGCTCCCTTACGGACACAACAGCACATCGCGGCTATTAACTCAACCGGGGGCGGGATCACCCTTCCCCACACACACCGGCCTCGTGGGGGGGGTCAACCCCTGTTCTGCCCCCCCCGCCCACTTGGCCCCTTCCCCCAAGGGCCCGCCCCCACTCCCTCAAGCCCCACCCCCTTCCCAAAGGCCCCACCCCCACTCTGCCCCTTCCCCTCCCTCCTGTGCCCTCTGCGCATCACTGAACAGCTGATCTGCAGCACCCAGGAAGTGTGAGGAGGGAGGGGAGAGGCTGATTGGTGGAGCTGCTGGCGGGTGGGCGGTGCTGAGGGTAGTGAGAGGAGCTGATTGGCGGGTGGGCAGTGCTGAGGGCAGTGAGAGGAGCTGATTGGCGGGTGGGCGGTGCTGAGGGTAGTGAGAGGAGCTGATTGGCGGGTGGGCGGTGCTGAGGGGAGTGAGAGGAGCTGATTGGCGGGGTACCAGGGGGTGCTGTTTGTTCCCCACACACAGTGGGTACCCACGCCCTGTGCAGTGCACAGCACTGAGCCGGTGCTGGCCAATCACAGCTCAGGGTTGGGCCGCGGGCGAGCAGAGATGCCTGATCCCAGTATGGGGCTGACACCCTGCTAGGTGGGGTGGGGGGAAGCGGCTGCTGCAGGGCGGGGCTGAGCTGCCCTCCCCCGCCTGGACAGGACCCGCCCCTTCCTTTGCCGGGCCGCAGGCGACATTTCAGACTCACTCTCATACGGAGGCAGCAGCGCAGGGCAGCAGCCGGCTCCCGGGGAGCAGGGCGGGAGCCTGCGTGTAACCCTGAATGTTAACCAATCAGCCCAGGCCCATCAGTTCACCCTTTTTATACAATTACACTTCCACATCCTAGTGTGTTCACCATTATTACACGTTCACACCATGGCGTGTTCACCATTTACACGGTTACACTTTCACACCCTAGTGTATTCACCATTTTTACACAATTACACTTGTGCACCCCATGTGTGTTCACCGTTTTAACATTATTATACTTTCACACCCCTTGTGTGTTCACCATTTTAACACAATTACACTTTCGCACCCCTAGTGTGTTCACAGTTTTTACACGATCACACTTTCGCACCCCCTAGTGTGTTCACTGTTTTAACACAATTACACTTTCACACCCCTAGTGTGGACAGATCACTCCGTCCCATCCCCCCTTGTTAGCCCAGCACATCTCTTCAATGGCTGCTTCTGAAAAGCAAAACCCAGAGCACGCGTCTCTCTGCTGTTGGGGGGAGCCGCCAGGCGGTCTCCTGCCCGCTCGTCAGTGTGAGCGTTGCCTCTGCCCGTTCTCCCTGTCCGTGTGGGCGGGGGGCCCAGTCTAGGAGGGGTCAGAGGGCGAGAGGCAGAAGCCCAGCGAGGAGCAGGACCCCGGGCAGACTGGCAGCGGGACAGGCACCGCTCCACAAGACGGTGGTCCCCCTTGGCAGGACTGTGGTCGCGGGGCTGGCTGTGTTCGGAGTGAAGTTCACCTCCAGGAACGTCACACCCGGCACGTTCCCCTGCATCCACTCGGCGTGGGCATTGGGGCGGTTGTACACCCCGGGGTAACCGGGGGCAACGCTGACTATTCCGTTCGCTGTTGTCTTCAGCAGCCAGCTGACAATGCCAGCAAGGTACCAGGTCCCGCCCTCTTCACACACCAGGGGTCCCCCGGAGTCCCCCTAGAGACAGGGAAAGAAAAGGGGTTGGAGGGAAGGGGGCCAGTCTCCATCGTCCTCCAGGGCGGGGCGGGGGATTCTCCATCCCTCGATGGCTTCATCCACCCCGGCTGGCTTTCGGGGAGAGGCCTTATCCAGACTCAAGGCTCCCGGCTCATGGGTGGGGTAACCAGGTGGGATCCTGGTCCGGGCTGTACAGCTGACCAGACTGGACAGGCCGCTGGACCCTCTGATTTTATACAGGCTGGACTCAGCACGCTTGTCTCCACACTGGGGAATGAACTCAAGGCTCCATCCCTCCCTCCCCACCCCGAAGTCC